>NC_047091.1:15666230-16315117 GCF_902459505.1 Geotrypetes seraphini
CTAATTTGACTTTCGAGTATGTCCACCTGGGGTGAAAGGAGGGTGGGAGGATATTTTTAATCAGAATAGGGTAAGGTTATTGGGATAGTCTATGTTTCTGTGTTTTATTGAATAATCATTGGATGGGGGGGGGGAGAAAATGGTTGGTTATGCATATTTGTAAGTTGAATGTGCTTTTATTAACTTATTATATGATATATATTTGTGTATTGAACTTTTGAAGTTTAGAAAATCAATAAAGAATTAAAAATATATATATATATACTAGTCTTATAGCCCGTTACATTAACAGGTGCTAGAATATATATGTGTGTGTCTGTCTATATTTCTTTCTCTCTCTCTCTCTCTCTCTCCTTAGCCGATTTCTGTATTTCTGTCTTTCTTTCTGTCTGTCTGTCTTTTTCCTCGGCTGTCCACCCATTCTCCCTTCCTTTTACCTTCCCTGTGTCCACCACCACCCCTTCACTGCTCCCCTTATCCAGCAGCAGCCTTTCTCCCTTTTTTTTTTATCTCCCCCCCTATCCAGCAGCACCTCTTTCCTGTCCCCCTGTCCAGCAGTAGGCCTCCCTTCCTTTTTCTTCCCCCCTCTCTTCCCCTGTCCAGCAGCACCTCTTTCATGCTCCCCCGTCCAGCAGTAGGCCTCCCTTCCTTTTTCTCCCCCCATCTCTTCCCCTGTCCAGCAGCACCCCTTACCTCGCGTCTGCCCTCCGCCGACAGTCGCCGATAGCCGCCGTGGCCTGCAGCCGCCAAGAGCCGCGGCAGCCTGCAGGCGCCGACAGCCACCGTGGCCTGCGGACGCCATGAGCCGCCGCGGCCAACAGCCTCCGCGCCGCCTGAAGCCGACATCCGCCTTGGGAGAGAGAGATATGAGTGGAAGCGTGCATGCGCACTCCTACCTGCGGGGATCTACAGCGAATGGAAAACGGGAACATGCTGGTAAGAGTGCGCATGCGCACTTAGGCTTTTATTATATTAGATTGTGTAGCTTCTTCAGTCTCCTAACGTGAGTCTATGCATTGTGTCGGTATCCTGGCTCGATCGCATACTGTGGACTAAAAACAGCACCGAGGGCCTCTTGGATTGGGATAACAGAGTTCACTTTATTGACTGATCCCTACACAGGCAAAACAGCACCTGTTTCAGGGGTTCGTAGTAAAAAATAAATAATAAATTTTAATAAACTGGGGGTGAAAGAGGAAAGCCAGAGCGAGGGAATGGAATGACAAACTGTAGGTAGACATAGTAAAAAAAAAAAAAAAAAAGAAATTGAAAACTGTATAGTAAGAGAAGCTGAAAGAAAAGAAAGCAGATCAGTTGGAAAAGTCCTTTAAACAAATATTTATTAAGGAACTACCATCAACAGTAGGCCGACACAATCATGTTTCGTCCCCTCCAGGAGCTGCATCAAGGGCTATAAGAACTCGACCCTATTATGATTGGCACATAAATCCTCTTGTCTGCAATCTTAAAGGCTATGGGAGGGGCATGGGGCAGGGTGGGGCGGGGCGGTCCATAGAATTATGTGCAATGGTTTTTTTAAAAAAATTCTTTATTTATAGTTTTAACAATTGACAATCTTACAAGTCAAACAAGAAAAATAGGGTACAATGTAAAGTGAAATTATGATATAAAACTCCAAATTGTTTATAGAGATCTCCTTATTACAAAATATAGTTAGTCCTCTATATTCTTTAAAATAAAACTGAAATAGAACATAGGAAATTAAATCACAAGGAAATATCGAGTGGAGGCCTGACTGCTCTTGAATAATTATTTTCCTGAGCTATCTTGAAAACAGCAAAACTCATGAACACTTCTCCCTCCGCATTCGCGGTGGATGCATTCCGGCAATAGGCGCAAATATGAAAAAACCGCAAATAACTTTTTTATATGTTATTCACGGTTTCAATAGTAAAAATGATGTCACTTTCCCCAAACCGCGAATAACATATCAACTGTTATTCGCGGTTTTTGATTTCAGGGCAGGCAGGCAAGCAGCGATTTCAGGGCAGGCAGCCAACCAGTGATTTCAGGGCAACCAAGCAGCGATTTCTGGGCAGGCAGCCAACCAGCGATTTCAGGGCAACCAACCAGCGATTTCTGGCATGCTGGGAAGAAGCCTTTCTCTCTAGGGATGCTAGGAAGCAGCGATTTTCAGCATTACAGTACAGTAATGGTAAGTGATAAACTTTTTTATCGGTACTGTATAGTAAAAGGAAAAAACTTTAGTGATGATGTTTTTTGGGGGGCGGAGTTGGTGGCCGAAAAATCAAGAATAAGCGAAACCGTAGATATGGAAACCGCAAATATAGAGGGAGAAGTGTAGTGGATGCAGACTGTTCTCTAGCCGAAACAAATTTAGACAACTCCTGCGGCTCATAAAAAATATATCTATTATCTTTATATACCAACACGCACTTACAAGGGTATCTTAGAGCAAACGTTGCCCCTAACCGAACTGCCTGGGGCCTCAAAATGATCAATTGTTTCCTTCTCTTCTGGGTGGAGCGAGAAACATCTGGATACATTCTTATAATATTTGTCAGAAAAGGTACATCCTTATATTTAAAAAACGTCTTAAGCATCCATTCAAGATTCAAATTTCTTTATTTTTGATATACCATTTATCATACAGGTATCTAAACAGTTTACAATAATATATCGTAAAAGTTAAAAGAAGGATAAAAACTGAAAAATAAAGGGGGAAACATTTACGCATGAACGTACATGATACAGTAGGAGAGGATGGTTGCCTTAAGATTTCTGTAGAGGATGGTTGAATTTCAAAGAAAGTAGTATTTACAAGGTAAAGGCGTCTCTAAAGAGGAATGTTTTAAGTTTGGATTTTAATTTATCTAAAGAGTTTTCTAGAAGAAGATCAGTGGGAAGAGCATTCCACAGTGTGGGAGCTGTGACAGAGAAGATGGATTTGCGTGCAGTATCACAGAAGAGTTCTCTTATTGGAGGAATGGTGAGTAGGTTTTGTTGATTAGTAGATCGGAGAGTCCAGCTAGATGCATATGGAATTAAAAGTTTATCAAGGAAGGCTGGTTGATGCGTGTTATTTGTTTTGAAGGCAAAAAGTAATATTTTATAGGTAGAGCGGTGGGTGATGGGCAGAGTCACTAGCAAACTGTACAATCAATGTAGCTGGACCTCAGTATCCGACCTCTCCAGGAAATTAGTCAGATCCAAACTATCAGCAGACACATTCTGTTGGTTAGGATTTTGAGATTTGACTGTCGTAGGAAAGTAATATATTTTTGAGAGAGGTGGGTATGAGGTTTCGGGCACTTTCAGAATTTCACTCAAATACTTTTTGAACATTGCTAAGGATAGACTTTAGGAAAATTAATAATCCAGAGATTGCATCTCCTAATAGAATTTTCCATTTGCTTAAAGTGCAAAGTAACACTGTCCTTAGCCCAAGTTAGAACTTAAAATATCTCTGAAAGAGATGATAAGATATATGATAGAAATATTGGATATATCAGAAGAATTGCTTCCACCTTTAACCCAGGTTTATTACCTGCCTATATGAAAAACTGAAGGACAACATCAACAACCACAATTATCTACAGAGGTCCAACAGAATTTAAATGTTTCATTGATATTGGAACAGTCGGATAAGGAAATTGCGACACCTGCAACTTTACTTCTCACTGTTGCCTTGGCACCGGATAAAAACTGGTTGCTGAGACTTTACTTCAAAAATAAGCTAAAATAATTTTTGGGATTTAAAATACAAATATTTCCAGATCTGGCTCGAGATACCCAGAGACGTCGTCGTGAATTTTTGATTCTGAAGCCGGGAGTTATCGCTCTTGGAGCCTCCTTTTTTTTTAAGACACCCATGTAAATGTGTGTTAATATATCAAAAGCAAAAATATGTTTTCTTTGACCCTACACAACTGACAACCTTTCTGTCAGCTGCACACCTGAAATAACATGAGTGTTCATTGTTTGATTTGGTCACTTCCCTCAGTTAACAGTGTCCCTGTTTTCTTTTTTCGATATATTACTAAGATTTTCTTGTTAGGCTCACTGCTTTACATCTTGGATCCATTAATTGAGGACTTGAGAAGAATATTATGATTATTTTTGCTTTGATTATAATTATTGTTTTACTTGGAATGTGTGTTTTTCTTTAATGCCTCTCCTTTCTGTATACTTGATTGTCTAGAACTTGTACTTCCAATGGTTTTATCTTAGTCTCCAAATCAGTCACTTTATTCTCTAAAGATGTTACCTTGGTCTTAAGTTCAAAATTTTCTGAAAGTACTGTAGTACATCGTGTGGAAAGTTGCTGAATTTGATTCCCTAGAGAAGATTGCATATTGGATATAGCAAACCATATCGATTCCATTGTGAAGACCTTGGGCCTCTGTAAGGGAACAACTTCTGCTCGGGAGCTCCCTGCAGCACCCAGTGTACCAAGAACCGCCTCAATCGAGGAAGAATCTTCCTGAGTTTGCTGTGTTCTCATCGCCAACTGGGAAGGTGTTAGTACCTCCTCTTGCCCCCTTCCAGCACTTTGTCCGGGTTTTGAAAAGCTGCCACCTCGGGACCAGGTTGGGGAGGGCACCAGCGCAAGCGGGAATGCAACGTGGTGACATCATGCGCATTGCATCTGCGCATGCGCCCTCCCAGGGACGAGAACAGATTGAGGGGGGGGGGCGGAGCTGGGGCATGACTTGGGTGTAACAGGGTGGGGCTGGGTGGAACGGTGCAGGCCCTGGAGGGGCGGGGCTATGGGTCTGGATTTTACCGGAGCAAAATCTGGTATCCCTCTCCAAAACTGAAAAACGTATTCCAAATGGGGCCTCAAGCATCAACACCTCTTTTCTTCGGCTCGTTACACCTCTCTCTATACGGCCCAGCATCCTTCTGGCTATAGCCACCGTCTTGTCACACATTTTCATCACCTTCAGTATGATTTAACTCAGGGATCTCAAAGTCCCTCCTTGAGGGCCGCAATCCAGTCGGGTTTTCAGGATTTCCCCAATGAATATGCATTGAAAGCAGTGCATGCACATAGATCTCATGCATATTCATTGGGGAAATCCTGAAAACCCGACTGGATTGCGGCCCTCAAGGAGGGACTTTGAGATCCCTGAGTTAGTGCCAGGGGCAGTGTCAACACTTGGCCCTTTTAAGTGATGGTATTCAGGACTGAACTGAACAGGCTAACTCAGGGGTAGGGAACTCTGGTCCTCGAGAGCCGTATTCCAGTCGGGTTTTCAGGATTTCCCCAATGAATATGCATGAGATCTATGTGCATGCACTGCTTTCAATGCATAGTCATTGGGGAAATCCTGAAAACCCGACTGGATTGCGACCCTCAAGGAGGGACTTTGAGATCCCTGAGTTAGTGCCAGGGGCAGTGTCAACACTTGGCCCTTTTAAGTGATGGTATTCAGGACTGAACTGAACAGGTTAGCTCAGGGGTAGGGAACTCCGGTTCTCGAGAGCCGTATTCCAGTCGGGTTTTCAGGATTTCCCCAATGAATATGCATGAGATCTATGTGCATGCACTGCTTTCAATGCATAGTCATTGGGGAAATCCTGAAAACCCGACTGGATTGCGACCCTCAAGGAGGGACTTTGAGATCCCTGAGTTAGTGCCAGGGGCAGTGTCAACACTTGGCCCTTTTAAGTGATGGTATTCAGGACTGAACTGAACAGGTTAGCTCAGGGGTAGGGAACTCCGGTTCTCGAGAGCCGTATTCCAGTCGGGTTTTCAAGATTTCCCCACTGAATATGCATGAGATCTATCTGCATGCACTGCTTTCAATGCATAGTCATTGGGGAAATCCTGAAAACCCGACTGGAATACAGCTCTCGAGGACTGGAGTTCCCTACCCCCGGGCTAACTACATAAATAGGATGGCAGAAAAGTCACTTATCTTATCTGGTGCACTATAGCCAGTTAAGTGCTAAATACTGACTTAAGCTGGCTATTTATGTATTTATTAAATTTTCTATACCATTGTCCCAAGGGAACTCAGAACAGTTTACATAAATTTATTCAGGTACTTTAAGCATTGTTCTCTCTTGGTCCTGGTGGGCTCACAATCTATCTAATGTACCTGGGGGATTAAGTGACTTGCCCAGGGCCACAAGGAGCAGCATGGGTTTGAACCCACAACCTCAGGGTACTGAAGATGTAGCTTGAAACACTGTACCACACTCTCTCCCACTATATGTTAGCTGACTCCAGAAATTGCCAGTGCCAGTAGACACAGTCAACAAAACACTGATCACTACTGGCTGAATATCGGGTCCAAGTTGTTTGCTGCCCCCAGAATGACTGCACTGTAGGTGGCTGCTTAGTTTGGCTATTGGAAACACCTGCCCTGTTTGAAACTGAGGGGAAGCAGAAGCCCGGGTAGGCTCCGATTGAGCTGGAAGCACAAAGGAATGAACCACCAGACCAGAGATGAAACATGATTACCATAATATGTGGATGGGCTCACTATTTAGGACCTTTCTTCTCCAAATTTTTTCCCCCCAGCACTCTGCTAATATTATTCAGCAAAGGAGCAGGGCTCGGAGCTCTGCTCTGGAATTAGCAATCACTAACAGATCATTGATTACTTATCCCAAGATGTAATTAGTGACAAATTGCTGAGGGCTTTCCCTAGAAAGTAATTCATGGCAAATTACTAATTACTGCTGCATTGTGATTTTGCCCCAGCCATAGGTTAACTCTTTCTAAGGAGAGAAGGGTTTCAATTCCACTGTTCCTCTGCCTAGGTCTCGGGAAGGAAAGACTTTGTGTAGCCAGAGTTGTTGAACGCTGAGCTTTGGCAGAGCTATGTGGGATCTTTCGGTGTTGGTGATAACTTTTTACTGGACTAATGACATTGACTGGATGAAGCTGCTATTGTAGGTGAAATTTCAGGGCTCTACAGGTGAGTTGTCTGAATGAGGGACTGACGAGGCCTAGCGGGTTTATCGTAGCTCAGCTTTTCTTTGTGAGGTGAAAGGCTCTGAGGATTAAAAGGCCTCAGAGACCTTTACAAAGCCACAATGCTGCTTAAAGTTCGCAAATGAAACAGGTCATGTCTCAATCACTGGTCAAAACCCCATGTGATACTTTAATGTGAAAGTGCAAAACGCAGAAAAAATATTCAATAGTAAATAAACGTAAATGCAAAAAAGATAGCGGAAAACTTTAAGACCAGCACTTATCTTGTGCAGCATACGTAAGGTGACCATACGTCCCGTTTTGAAAGGGACCATCCCGTTTTCAGCTCGCCTGTCCCGTTGTCCCCACGCACAGCTTCGGGACGCCAAAATGTCCCGTTTAAGAAGGAGCGGGACAGGCGAGCTAAAAGCGGGCCGCTGCATGCGTCGAAAGAGCTCCTCTATAGTCCCCGAACCAAAGACTCCGGAGCGCCGCGAGGCCCCAGCTGAACTCTTTCCTCTCCGTTTGGGCATCGTTACTGGGGTAACGTTAACAAGAAATATTGGTCCGTAGCGAGCTCACCGACGCGTGACGCTCAGCAAAGCTAGACTGCAGCCATCTTGGATCGGGACTGCTCAGGCATCTTACTGTTACTACAACAGATTCATCCATTATTGGAGCATTTCCAACATTTATTTATTTATTTTTAAGTTATTTATATACCGCCTAAGGGGTTCTGTGATAGACTCGCGTTGTCTTTGCTTTCTACCAGCTTTCCCCCCCCCCCCAACGTCACTTCTGACGTCAGAGAGGAAGTTCCAGGCCAGCGCTTTCATAACACTTTAGATTCATTTATGATGATAGAGGGGTTCAGCCATAAAGACAGCTGTGTGGTTCGCCTAGTCGGGAGTAGGTAACAAATGATCCAGATAAATCAACGCTTTCCAAGTGGAGTAAAAAAATTGCATTATCCTTATAAAGTTTAGGGAGACATATGCCTATTAAAGGTTTAAGATACAATGGAGCCATTAATTTCATTTCCAGAAATAACCAGTCAGGAAAGTCATCTTACAATTCAGTTGGAACCCAATACATACCCTGTCTCAATATATACGCATAATGGTAAAGTTTAGAATTAGGAAAATTAATCCCCCCAAGTTCCTGGGTCTTCTGCGAGGATGACAAAGCAATTCTAGGAACCTTACCCATCCATAAAAATCTCGTAAGAAGCTGATTTAGCTGTTTATAAAAGGAAGCAGGAAAAAATACAGGTAACATACTCATTTGATAACAGATAACAGAAGCTATCATTATCTTGACTATGTGAACCCTTTCCCTACCAGGAAAGGTGGAGCGGGTTCCACTGATCACACATCTTCTGTACTGTGAATAGAAGAATTTTATTCACAAGCATTGTATTCTCGATCGACTGCCGAAGCAGAAAATGCACCAAAAGGGTCAATCAACTGGAGCAAAGTCAGAATAGACTGCTCCAGATTTGTAAGATCTAACAAAATATCATCGACATAAGCCAAAACTGTATACATGTGACCCCCAGAGGGAATCCCCTGTATATCTACTGCTTGTTGAATGGCCAACAATACAGGTTCTAAGACAATGTCAAATAATAACGGGGAGAATGGGCAACCCCTTGTGCAAGAGAAAATCGCTCAGTGAGAACATTATTAATATACAGTCTAGTAGCGGGGGAGCTATACAAAGTGCTCACCATCTGAATAAAAACCAGATTCAATACCAAACCACCACATCGTCTTATACGTAAAAGACCACTCCACCCAATCAAAGGCCTTCTCGGCATCTCATGGACCGGATTGCTGATACACAGTCAACTAACTCTAATGATCTTCTGGGACTGCTAAAGCCGAGATCACTGAGACATTGTGACTACAGTTGAACTTATGTAATTGTTATACTGCAATTGTGACACACAGTAATAATAATAATAATAATAATTTTATTCTTATATACCGCCAAAGCCATAGTAGATCGAGGCAGTTTACAATAAGAGGAGCTGGACAATCAGCGAAGATAGGTACAAAGAAGGTTTTAAAGTACATGAAGTGATACAGGAATAAGAGAGCAAGAACCTGCTGCAAACAATCAGTGAGAGAGGGGCACTGGACAGACATCAATACAAGTAGGCCGAGAGCAGAGCGGGAATGAGAGATCGTGGTAAAAATCAGATGGAGTAAAGTGATAGGATAAAGGGAGCAATAAGGATACAAATTGGTTGAACAAGTTTGTTTTTACTAGTTTTCTACTAGTTGTCATTATTCAGGTTATATTCTGTTCTTGTTTTCTGTTAGGCCTCAACAGTTTGAAGGATGACCTCGAAGGCAGCTCTATTCCTTGGCCACCCAAAGCTTGGAAGACAAACGAACCTAAGCGCAAAAGAAACAAATGAGAAAAGAAAGACCAAATCTGCAAGTTCAAGTACGGATTTCAGGTGTGTTACCTGAGGTCTCACTTTTGGATCAAAGACTGGTTTTATATCATATCAATAGGCATATAAATGAACTCAGTCAAAGGATATACAGTAGTTAAAAACTTATGTATTGATAATGACTTCATCTTCATCATATACTGAAATTGATACATTAGTTAAATGAGAACCCCAGCAGTGGGGAGGTTATACCAGTGCCGATTTCTATGGTTTGTGTTCCATATAGGGCAAAACGCAGAAAAGAAGCACAAGGGAAGGAAACCCCATGGCCAGATGCAAAAGCCAAGCAATGAAGTAGAAACATAGAAGATGACGGCAGAAAAGGGCTACAGCCCATCAAGTCTGCCCACTCTGCTTACCCACCCCCTGTCTATGCCCTAATGACCCAATTTCCTTATCTTGACCCTCGTAGGGATCCCACATGGGTATCCCATTTATTCTTAAAGTCTGGCACGCTGTCTGCCTCGATCACCTGCACTGGAAGCTTGTTCCATTGATCAACCACTCTCTCTGTGAAGAAATACTTTCTGGTGTCGCCATGAAATTTTCCGCCCCTGAGTTTGAGCGGGTGCCCTCTTGTGGCCGAGGGTCCCTTGAGAAAGAAAATATCTTCTTCCACTTCAACACGTCCCGTAGGGCAAAACAGATCAGCATGGGCTGGATGGGATTTGATGAGAAGTGAATCCAGTGGCCGGGCAGACTTCTATGGTCTGTGTCCTGAAACTGACAAAAAGACAGATCAGGATCAAATAGGACATAAATTGGTAAAACTAGAGTACATAAATTGAGATTGAGGGGGTGGTACGATCACGTCTCCCCCCTCCTTCGAGAAGCGCATTGGCCACCAATCTCACATCGCACCACACATAAAATTCTTTTGCCCCTCTTCAAAATAAAACTTACCCGTTCTCCAGCTTTTCTCATCCAACACATCATTCCTTATTCCTCGTCCAGGGCCCTCTGATCCGCTGACCAGAAACTACTAACCGTTCCTCCCATTAAAGATCACAAATTTCTCTGTCACCGCCCCTAACATAACATAACATAAAACTCACTTGTATACTGCAAATACCATTAATCTAATCTAATCTAATCCTTAGGTTTGTATACCGTATCATCTCCACATTCGTAGAGCTCGACGCGGTTTACAGTAGGAGAAATAGGAAGGAAGTACAACAGAGGGTTAGAGGTAGAAGTGTGAAGAAAATTTAGAGGACTTGGGATGCCAAGATATAAGAGTTTCCTTGATTCCTAAGTTGAAGGGAGACTTACATTTTTTGAGAAAAGCCAGGTTTTCAGATGTTTGCGGAAAACTTGGAGAGAGCTCAAGTTCCGAAGAGGGGAGGTAAGGTTGTTCCAGAGCTCAGTGATTTTGAAGTGGAGGGAGGTCCCTAGCTTTCCTGTGTGGGAAATGCCTTTTAGCGAGGGGAAGGATAGTTTTAATTTGTGGGAGGATCTGGTGGTATTAGGGTTTGAGTTCTATGCAGTTCACAAAGACTAATAATACAAATGAATAAACCTCCTATATCTAACCTACAAAAATTTCTTCAAAAGATACGTCTTTAAGGCACGCCAAAATTGTTGGTACGAATTTGAGATTTTGAATATGTGAGTTAAATCCCTAGTCCATGAGGTTGCTTGAAAAGATAGCAAACGATCCTGAAATTTCTTATATTTACAGCCCTTTACAGAAGGGGATGAGAATAATGAATGAGATTTTCTAGGATGTTTACAATTTGTAATGATAAAAGATTCCGTAAGATACTCATGAATTGAACCTGTTAGTGCCTTGTAACAAATGCAGCCGAGATTAAATTTAACCCGAGCCTCAACCGGATGCCAGTGCAATCGGCACTGATAGAAATCAGTGACATGATCATACTTCTTTAAATTAAAAATCAATCTGACTGCTGCATTCCGAATCGTGCGCAGTCTCCGAAGATTCTTCCGAGTGCCAGCAAGATACACAACATTACGATAATCTAACTGACTAAGGACCAGCGATTGACCCAGCAATCGAAAGAAGTTAAGATCAAAGCATGCTCTAATAGTTCTTAGTTTCCATAAAGTATGGAAACCCTTTCGGACCAGCGAGTCCAACCTGGTTTTTCATAGTAAGGGTACGATCCAAAATTACACCAACTCTGGAATGCCATGCCATCTCGCCTCCGCCACGAAAATTCTCTCAATCAATTCAAAGCCAACCTTTAAAACCTTTTTTGTTTCAGGACGCATTCGAAAACCGTAAGATAAAATAGTTTTTCCAAGAGCAGCACATTTTTCTTTATCTCATGAGAACCGCTTCTAAGAAGTGACCTTCCCTTCCTTGATGTTCATTCTCCTCCCCTCATACCTTCCCTTATTTTTATTTATTGATGTAATTATTAATCTTCCCCACCTCTAACTCCTCCTGTATCATGTATGTCAAAAGTATTTATTTTAAAAATTTATATACCATTTAGACCTAAACGGTTTACATATTGTTACACAGCAAAGCCAAAGGAAAGCAGGGGTCCAACCTTGTCTGCAGTGAAAAACCAACCAGGAGCAAACAAACCAAAACTGCAGACGTGTACAAGAAGCAGGCGATAATTTATTGTGACAATTAAAATATATCTAAAAACCTTTTTACCAAACGTTGGATCCAACACGGCCCGTGTTTCGGACAACCTTCATCAGGGGTCCATGGTAAAAAAGAAAAGAAAATTTTGTCACAAAAAAACTAGAGAAATAACAGAATATATCGCCAAAGGTCACAGACTATTCATAGCGGTCTGTGACCTTTGGCGATATATTCTGTTATTATTGCCTGCTTCTTGTACACGTCTGCAGTTTTGGTTTGTTTACATATTGTTACATACATATCATTACATACATAATTCAGTAAGACAACTAAAACAACCCCACTCCTGCCCAGGCGGTGGCGAGGAAAACGTTAATGGAATTCCCAAAAAGTATAGGATGAACACAGAGGATCTCTAACTAGAATATGAACGGGCAAACTTTCACAGTCTGAATCCAGTAAAGTCAGGCGCTGTTTAAAGAATCAGGCCTTTGGCGCCTACTCGTAGGCTTCATAATTTTTAACTAGCAAAACGAGCCTGTTCGATTTATCTGGTTATTATATGCCAGTGCCAGCTTTTGGAAATTTGACCCCCCCCAGAGAGACTGTGCTGATGCAGGAAGCCAGCTGTACTGCGGTTCCTGCTACACTGTAATTTCTTTTCTGCTGGTTTAGCCTGTGATGGATGGTGGTGCCATGTCATTGCGGCCGATATAGAGACCACTTGATTATTTCTGCAGCGTGCTTGCCAATATCCACGGATCATTGACTCATTCATTACCGTGATGGGTGCTGTCATATTGTCAACAACCTCTTCACATTGTGACTGACGATTATGCAACATTTCCTGATTATGCAGTGCAGTTATGGATGAGCTGTGACTTTGGCTGCTTTGCTGTTAATTACGACTGCGAAGCATGCTGACAGCTGATAGACTGCGAGTTTGCCTAGAAGCGTGACACTGCCGATACAGGATGACTGTGATATTTTTTCACTGCTGATAACTGGGATTGCTCCTGAGTGTGTGGCACTGCTTTTACTGATATGCTTTGCTTTGGTTGCTGATAAATTGAAGCTGATGAAATATTTTGTTCGGACCTGCTCCTGTATTATTATTATTATTATTTTTTTTTTTTTACTAATTCAGAACATAGAAACATAGAAATTAACGGCAGATAAGGGCTACGGCCCATCCAGTCTGCCCACCCTAATGACCCTCCCCTGCTTTTACTTTGCGAATAGATCCCACGTGTCTATCCCATTTGGCCTTAAAATCAGGCACGCTGCTGGCCTCAATCACCTGAAGTGGAAGACCATTCCAGCGATCAACCACCCTTTCGGTGAAAAAGAATTTCCTGGTGTCACCACGCAGTTTCCCGCCTCTGATTTTCCACGGGTGTCCTCTTGTTGCTGTGGGACCCTTGAAAAAGAAGATATCCTCCTCTGCATCGATGCGGCCCGTGAGATACTTGAACGTCTCAATCATGTCTCCCCTCTCTCTGCGCTCCTCGAGCGAGTATAGCTGTAATTTATCTAACCGTTCTTCGTACGGGAGATCCTTCAGTCCCAAGACCATCCGGGTGGCCATTCTCTGGACCGACTCCAGCCTCAGCACATCCTTACGGTAATGCGGCCTCCAGAATTGCACACAGTATTCCAGGTGGGGTCTCACCATGGATCTATACAGAGGCATAATGACTTCAGGCTTACGGCTGACGAAACCTCTGTGTATGCAACCTATGATTTGTCTTGCCTTGGAAGAGGCTTGCTCCACTTGATTGGCAGCCTTCATGTCCTCACTGACGATCACCCCTAAGTCCCGTTCTGCTACCGTTCTTGTTATGATCTCGGCATTAAGGGTATAAGTCCTGCATGGATTTTGGGTACCCAGGTGCATAACTTTGCATTTTTTGGCATTGAAGCTGAGCTGCCATGTCTTAGACCAGGTCTCTAGTAAGAGTAGATCGTGCATCATATTGTCGGGCATTGAATTTTTTTCTGTTGTACTTTTGCCCACTACATTGCTTAGTTTGGCGTCATCGGCAAATAATGTTATCTTACCTTGGAGCCCTTCTGCCAAGTCCCTTATAAAGATATTGAATAGTATCGGGCCCAAGACAGAGCCCTGGGGCACCCCGCTGATCACCTCCGCCATTGCAGAGGGGGTGCCGTTCACCATCACCCTTTGAACCCTACCTCCAAGCCAGTTCCCAACCCACTTCGTCAATGTGTCGCTCAAACCTATGGAACTCATCTTGCTTAGCAACCTGCGATGAGGTACGCTATCGAATGCCTTGCTAAAGTCCAGGTATACGACGTCCAGGGACTCTCCAACATCTAACGTACCAGCTATGGGCGTTCTAGGGTGGAACTCTGAATGTACTACTTATCACATGGGAAGGTGCTGATCATTAATAGATTAAAAAGCACGGGAAGGAACGAGAGAGGAGAGATAAGAAAGAGAATCGAAGGGTACTGTAAGCCTTTATGGATTAGAGTAAGAATTTTGATCTGGACGCAAAGAGGCGGCCCGAAGCCAGAGGTGGTAGATAAACAGTGGCGCTCTACAGTGATACACTAGTTTTGAAGTTTTTTCATTAGCTATCTATTGAGTGGTGTATAAAGTTTAAAATTCTAAATGGTACTCTATAAAGCTCCGAGTAACGATGCCCCTTTGGCAACTGCATCGTCATTGAAAGTCTACAAACCAACACGTTTGTTCAGGCCATCAAATTATGGTTTGTTAGAGGTTTCTGCCTGATTCTTCAGTTGCTGGGCCCTCACTATGGAACATATTGCTGGGGTTTGTCTCGTACGTAAATATGAAGATGTGGCTGCTGTAAGCCACTCTTGAGTTCAGCGATTTAGAAAGGTTTGGGCTCCTCTGGATGATTTCTGTCATTTGGCTAATGCTTCTTTGTTCCAAGCTCCTAACCTGTTGTTACAATAGTTTTTGCTGATTTTTTTTGGGGGGGGGGGAGGGAGAGGGTCGGTGGGGGTAAGGTGATTTCTATATTGTACTGTATTGTGTGAGGTAAAACTAATAAAGATACATTTAGTGTTGAAACTATTTTTATTGATGACAACAGACATCTACAAAACCACATCAAGCAGAACACCGCAAGCGCAGGGGTGCCCACACTTTTTGGGCTTGCGAGCTACTTTTAAAATGACCAAGTCAAAATGATCTACCAACAATAGAATTAAAATAAAAACACAAAGCATACTGTACGCAGAGAATATGTTAATTATCATTTATATTCGGGGGGGTTTCTTTCTTTTTTTTTTTTTTAATAAATCTTTATTGATTTTCAAACTATGACAGTGCCTTACAAACAAGAGAAAACCAAATACTACATACATTGCACTATTAATTATACAGATAATACATATAACAATCATTTTCTCCCACCCTTCATTCATTTATGAAGAACATAAGACTTAATATGTTATGATAATATTAAATTACACAGTTTTAGTCTTCAAGGTTTATTTCCCTCCCCCCACCCCCCTACCCTGGATGTGTAAAGGTATTTAAGAAGAAGAGAGAAGAAAAGATAAATGATCGTTATTGTAAAGTAACAAATTTAGTCAATGGGCTCCACACTTTATTAAATGGGCTGCTAAACCCCCAACCCTCCACATTCATTCTTTCATATTTGTACGTGATACACACATTCGCCCAACTAAAGGTGTAATTAAGTCCGTCATGATTCTTCCAATTACGTGTGATCATTTGGATAGCTATACCTGCCATATTCATGAAAAGACGGCTTTTATATTTGTCTAAAGTAGGCTTAACATGTAGTAACGTTCCACATATTATGGCTTCATATGTTAATGGAATATCTGTCTCAAGAATAAGATTTATTTGTCCCCAAATTGACCTCCAGAAAATAAGTATCAAAGGACAAAAATATAACAGATGATCCAAAGTCCCTATATTAATAGGACAATGCCAGAATCTATTAGACTTGGAATTGTCCAATTTTTGCAATTGAACCGGGGTCCAAAAAATTCGGAGTCAGGTCAAAAGCGCGCCGGGACAAAGGCGCGCCCAGACAATTGAGCGCAGCGTGGAGGCGCGCACCGCTCAAAATTACTGTTTTTAGGGCTCCGAGGGGGAGGCGTGGGAGGGGCGTTGTGGGGGCGTTGTGGGAGGTGTGGGGGGTTGTAACCCCCCACATTTTACTGAAAACTTAACTTTTTCCCTGTTTTTAGGGAAAAAGTTAAGTTTACAGTAAAATGTGGAGGGTTACAACCCCCCAAACCCCCCATAACACCGGCACGATGTCTATTAAGTAAAGTGGGGGGGGGGGGTTCCCCAACAAAAACCCCCGTCGGAGCCCCTAAAAACTGTAATTTTCTTCGGCGCGCGCCTCCATCTTGCGCTCAGTTGTCGGCGCGCGCCTTTGTCTTTCGCGCCGTTGTCTATGAACCAAAAATTCTATGCAGTAAAAATAGCCATGTTTGTCTCATAGATGCTGACGCTGTACATTTCAACCTCCAAGTCCAAATTTGTGGCCAACGAGATACAGAAATATATATTGTTTTATCTTGATGCTCCAAATGTCTCTGAGACTATTTTTTGGCTTTTTATTCAAAAATTCAGAAATTAATTTGTACCCCTGGGGGGGGGGGGCTGATATCCTATTAAATTTGTGTGGTTACAAAGGATTTGCAGGCTATATGTTTTTAAGTTTTTCCATTCAGGGAGCCCACTCTGAATAGCCTGCTTCAACTGCAACCATCTATATTGCTGAGACTTTAAAATGCCAAATGATTGTTGCAGCCGTGAAAAATCAAGCAGTTTCTCATCAGATATAACATTATCCAATGTCCGAATACCTGCCTGCATCCATTTTTTTTCAGGCAATCTCAGTACCACCTACTTGAATCTTGGAGTTTAACCATAAAGACTGTAAAGGTAAACCATAAAGAGTGTAAATAAAATTTTACAAAAACACAAAGCACACGGTACACAGAGAAAATGTTAATTATCATTTATATTCCGGATTTTTTTCAAAGAGGTCAAGGCAGATGACTTTATGCAATGTCACCTCAGTAACACCTATACAAAAAATAGACAAATATACCCCCTCCCTTTTACTAAATCACGATAGCGGTTTTTAGCACAGGGAGCTGCACTGAATGCCCTGCGCTGCTCTCAACGCTCATAGACTCAATGCACTAATAACCGCTATTGCAGTTTAGTAAAAGGGGGCCATAGTGCAAAATATAGACAGCAGATATAAATTATCAAAACAGACACATTTTGATCACTAAACTGAAAATAAAATCATGAGTCTCTGGTTGCACTTTCTTCTGACTGTGCATCCAATATTTCTTCCTTTCTTTCAGCCTCCTGTATGCTTCCAGACCTCATTCCCTCCGCCAACCTTTTCTTCCTCTCTCTCTCTACCCCCTCCCCTTTCTTTTTCTCTGCACCCCTTCTTTCTTTCTGTCTGTCTTTCTTTGTCTCCCTGCCCCCTTTCTTTCTGTCTGGTTTTCTCTCTCAAGCCCCCTTTCTTTCTTTCTGTCTCCCTATCCCCCCTTTCTTTCTTTCTTTCTGTTTCCCTTCTTTCTTTCTGTCTCCCTGCCCCCCTTCTTTCTTTCCCATTGCCCTCCCCATGCCACTGTCATTGCCATTGGGGAACAGGCCCCCAAACCACTGCCGCCCCAAGCTTTCCCTGCTTCCCGATGTAGAAGCGCTGAGCCTACAACCTTCCTCCTCCCCCACCACACCAATTCTGATGTTGGAGAGGAAGTTCTGGGCCAGCCAGGCAGAAATTGGCTAGCCCAGAACTTCCTCTCTGATATCAGAATTGACATGGGGGGGGGGGGTGAAAGCTGGTTGGCCCAGCGCTTCTGTGTCAGGAAGTAGGTAGAATGTGAAGGCAACGTGAGTCTATCACGGAACCAGGGATGGGCTCTACAATCGACTTGCATTGTCTTTGCGATTGACCTTTTGGCCACCCCTGCACAAGAGTATACAGCAAAAACACAGCTATAGAGCAAGCAATAATAATGTCCAGGCATCAATCACAAGTAAACATTATATGCCCCACTTCCCCATCTCGCACCCACCCCCTTCATTCTGTACTTTTACTACCTGTGCCATCTGAGAAGGATTCAAACCCTACATTTCCAAACCTGACTTAGCTCAGCTTCTTTACGCCTTTGTACTCTCCAGGATGGACTACTGTAACTCCATGTTTAATGGACTGACCACCACGGAACTCAAACGCCTCCAGTGGGTTCAAAAATCAGCAATCCGCCTTCTGTACAGTCTCGATCGTGACCCCCCCCCACCTCCCCAGCCTTCCAGGCAGAACAGCAAACGCTACACATTCAAGGCCCTAGTAATAGCTCACAAACAATTCCACCTCATCACACCAGCCTATGTTACCTGCAAACCACAGCAGTACACCCCTGCCCACCCTCTCCGTTCCGAGGCAGAGAGGTGGCTTTGCATCCCCCAGGGAGATCTCTCCATATGTAAACCGCCCGTAAGCGCTCCCTTAGCCATTTTGTCCTACGGCTACGGAACCAACTGCCTGCACAGATCAGATTGCTGAACTCATTGATGACCTCCCGAAGAGCAGTGAAAGCCTTCCTTTTCAACTGAACTACCTCCACCAAACAGTTCCTCTACACTCTCTTCTTTCAACGAACACTGTTATACAACATCATCCCCACATCCATTAGATCGCTAGAAAATCTATGGAACTTCAGGAAGGCCATGAAAACCTTCCTCTTCACAAATCCATCTCCTGAATGTACAACGCTACTCAGGAGCTCCATAATGACCAACGCTACTCACGAGCTCCTTAATGGCCAACGCTACTCACGAGCTCCTTAATGGCCAACGCTACTCAGGAGCTCCATAATGACCAACGCTACTCAGGAGCTCCATAATAACCAACGCTACTCACGAGCTCCTTAATGACCAACATTACTCACGAGCTCTTTAATGGCCAACGCTACTCAGGAGCTCCATAATAACCAATGCTACTCACGAGCTCCTTAATGACCAACGCTACTCACAGGACCTAAACTGCCGACCACCAATCATGTACTCGCTTACAACATTAAAACTTTAGTACAATTATGTTCTGTTCTGTTAGTACAGTGAATGCTGTCCTAAATCTATATGATGCCGTGTAATATCTTCTACGAATGCCACAAATTCTTCCAAGCTATGTCTGCTAAAAATGTCTTTCAATAATTTTGTCCTTCTATTCTGTGAATGTACCTTTGTAACCCGTTCTGGGCTCCTTTGGGAGGACAGGTTAAATAAACGAATAAAGAAATAAAAATTAATTAATTAATTAACAAGAAACATCTCCTGTGTTGCTATGAACATCTCTCTGCAACCTGTCATGTCCTAAATTCCTATGATTGTCCTATGTAATGTACTGTGAATGTCTAATATAACTGACTGTATGTATCTAGACTTCCCCCTCCTTATCGCGGTTTCCGTATCTACAGATTTGCTTATTCCTGGTTTTAAACCAAAAAATGCATTTTCATTTTTCAGGCTATTTTAAGCCCTGTAAGCCCCCCCCCCTTAAGTCTTACTTGGTGGTCTAGCGGGTTTTCGGGGCAGGAGCGATCTTCCCACGCTCCTGCCCAATGCAGATCACTCATAGGAAATGGCTGCCTTGAGCTCCCATCGCCTCTCAAGACTACGACAGGAGCTCAAGGCAGCCATTTCTGGTGAAGTATTTCCCCTTTCATCTTCATCGTATGCCCTCTCAATCCAGAGCTTACTTTCAATTGAAAGAGGCTTGCCTCTTGTGCATTTACGCCACAGGGGTATTTAAATCCTCCAATGCATCGAGATGATGTCTGGCATCTACAAATTGGGAGTTTAGCAATTCTCTCTCCTCGCGAACTAGTTTGGTCTGCTCAACCTGCTCTTGCATCACCTGTTTGAAGGAGCGCATTTCTTTGATTAAAATGTCGAGCTGCGACTCCTCGTGTTTCGGCGCCATTTTCTCCGGCAAGTCTGTCTTGGGCCGTTTGCCACTGAGCGGCTGAGAAGGGGGTCGAGTCGCCTTTAGAGTTTTTCGGTGGTGACATGGATCAGGTTGGACTCGGTCAGAAGAGTGCAGGATGCCACTGTAAATGCAGCTGGAACACGTAATGATCAAGAAAATGGTGCGGGTGTGGAGGAGCCATCACTCCATGCGTCTGTTCGCTTTGCTCAGCAGGCTCCGCCCCCTAGGGGTATTTAAATATCTCTATCATATGCTCCCTCTCCCACCTTTCTTCTAAAATAAACATATTGAGATCTTTATGCTTTATGATGAATAGCATTGACCATTTTAATAGCTATCCTCTGGACCAATTCCATCCTGTTAATATTATTGAAGGTGTGGCCTCCAGAATTGTACAAAGAACTCTGAATGAAATCTCATTAGAGACTTATCCAGGGGCATCATCACCTCCTCTTTCCTACTAGCCATGCCTCTCCTTATGCACCTAAACATCCCTCCTGCTTTCACTATTGTCTTTTCTACCTGTTTGGCCAACTTAAGATCATCACATATAATTACACCCAAGTTCTGCTTTCCTGCCTACTTAAATTACTTGAGGCCAGCTATCCATTGATATTCAGCAGCACTTATCTTGGCCTTTAATTGGCCACTTTGGAACTAGGCCCAGAGGGACATTCTGGGGGTGGAGTCAGGCTTAAGGGGGCTTAAGGGAAGGCTTAAGGGGGGGCTTACGGTGCTTAAAATAGCTGGGGGAAGCGGGGGTTAGGGGCAGAACCGGCCCAAATATTATTCGCGGTTTTTTAAATATTTGCGGGCCGGCTGTGCCCCTAATCACCGCGAATACGGAGGGGGAAGTGTACTGTAATCTACTGTGGATGCGCTTACGTCACCTGTTCTGAGCTCGTGGGAGGACGGGACAGGAATCTAAATAAATAAATAAATCCTGGGGCCTAGTTAAAGGGGACCGGATTTTATTGCAACATGCAGAAAATTCCTTCCATATTCCACTTTTACTTCACCGTACTGGTAAGTTTTAAGCGAGTTATAACTAACTCAGCAGGTGAATAATTGATAATTGGGACGGAATGCATTTCAGTAGTCAAGCAGAAAATTGTCACTCTTTGTTGCCGAGTTAATGCTCCTCTGCAAGGATTCCCTGAGAGTCTGGATGGAATGGTTTGTAGCGCCGTGGGATGACGGATGCCATTGTGCAATGTGGCTATGCTTTATCTTAGCACAAAAGATAGGCTAATTTTGAATGGAGCGAATTATGTGGGATTGAGCTCAATTGCTACCACTCAGGTGTTACAACACCTAGAGAGCTATCGTAACGGTTCCAACAAGAGCACTCGCAGGACAAACCTATTTAATTACCCCTCCCTGAAATCTTACCAATACAAAAAGTTTCTAGATAGAATGTTATCTTTCCAGGCAGCCAGGCTGAACATGTGGCTTGGAAAACCCATACTTGAGGCCACTACATACACGGACTTTAGAAAATCCCTCGCTACGGCACTCCTCTCTACCTCGCCACCACCCCAATTCTAGATTTGAGACTAACTCTTACCCTCTCTCCCCTTGTATCCCATGTCCTGATAAAATGTATCTTTATTATAAACCACTTGTATCCCACTTACGGACAAAATGTATCTTTATTGTAAACCACTTGTATCCCACTTACTGACAAAATGTATCTTTATTGTAAACCACTTGTATCCCATGTACTGACAAAATGTATCTTTACTGTAAACCACTTGTATCCCACTTACTGACAAAATGTATCTTTATTGTAAACCACTTGTATCCCACTTACTGACAAAATGTATCTTTATTGTAAACCACTTGTATCCCATGTACTGACAAAATGTATCTTTACTGTAAACCACTTGTATCCCACTTACTGACAAAATGTATCTTTATTGTAAACCACTTGTATCCCACTTACTGACAAAATGTATCTTCACTGTAAACCGCTTTGAACTTCACGGTATAGCGGTATATAGGAAATAAATTATTATTATTATTATTATTAATCAAGACAACATATGGTACCTTTTCACCCTTGTCCTTGTACACCTTTTTCCTTTTTGGATTTCACTACAACTCAATAAAATTTCAAGTTTAAAAAAAAAAAAAAAAAAAAAAAGAAATGGCAAAAGCAAGATGACATTCCACAAAAAGTCATTCTTGTCTACATATGATACACAGCCCTTGACCCAAATCTGTGAGGCCCAACTTTGTGAAATACATGCCTTCTGTGAATTCTTCCAGGACCCGGGCAAAGGATGTTTGTAATCGTTTAAACACTGAGTTATTGGCATTGTGTCATCTCCACAGATGACCACAGAGACCCAACATCTGCCTAAGAGGCAACTACAATTGGACTGGCCATTCTTCCATCAGAGAGAGAATTCTAAGAGCTTGTAAGACGGTGATTTCACTGCAGACTGCCTGTGGGGGCCCATAATCAGAAAACGTAGATGTCCAAAAAGTATCCTAAATCAGCACTTGGACGCCCTAATCACCAGGATGTCCTAGTGCCAGTAATCAAAATCGCTTTTCTATACGTCAAGCGGGGTGTTCCAACCTCTGTATGGTCAGAGCACGAGATGGGCATGGTGGAGGCGTGCTATGTAACATAGTAACATAGTATGGTAACATATTAAATGAAAAACAGAACTAAATACTGCAAATACCTAGCAGTGCACGGTAGTATTAATAGTCCAGAAAGTTGAAAGGACTATGGCCTCAGAATCGGAGCCCACGCATTGCCATAACAGTCACAGACAGCAGATAAAGACCTGAATGGTCCGGGCGGGCTTTGGGCAATCTCAAGAGTGGGTTAGACATGGACGTCTTGCAGCAATAATCAAACATTTTGCAAGATATCCTAGACAGAACCTATATGTTTGGAATTAGACCTGTTTTAGAAGGGTCTAAATGCCACAAAGGTGCCCTAAGCGAGGAGAAGCAAATCCCATAAGCCACTTTAACCACTACATTCATGGTGGAAAATGTGAGCCCCCCCACCCATCCCCACCCAACACTTATCTATTGCCATATAGGTGCCACTTGCAGCCATAAGAGCTATTCAGCTTGTATACAGATGGGTATAGTGGGTTTGGGGAATGTTTGTTGTTGTTGTTTTTTTTTGGGGGGGGGCTTCTATTGTAGATCTGGATAAAAGAAGAAGTTGCGAGATATGTTTCTTATTATCACATTTCTTCTAAACTTTCTGCCTATAGGTTGTACTGTTGGCGCTATTATTTCTTGTATCACCATGTTAAGCTTCTAGTGTAACTGTTTTGCTTATTGGAGTTTGTACTTGTTTATTTACTTTTCCGAATCCTAAAAATTGCCGCTACAAGAAGTTCAGCAAAGCTTTTGATAGCGTCCCACACCGCAGGCTGTTGAACAAACTAAAATCAATGGGATTAGGGGATACATTCACTACATGGGTAAAGGATTGGCTAGATGGTAGGCTTCAAAGGGTGATGGTAAACGGTACCCCCTCCAAAACGTCAGCAGTGATGAGTGGAGTACCTCAGGGCTCCGTCTTAGGGCCGATTCTATTTAATTTATTCATAGGAGATTTAACCCAAGGACTTAGAGGAAAAGTATCACTGTTTGCCGACGATGCCAAACTATGCAACATAGTTGGCAAAAGCAGTGTGCCTGACTTTATGACGCAGGACCTAAGACAGCTCGAGCAGTGGTCATCAACTTGGCAGCTAGGCTTCAATGCTAAAAAATGTAAAATAATGCATCTAGGCAAAAAAAATCCACACAGAACTTACACACTAAATGGTGAAACCTTGTCCAGGACCACGATGGAACGTGATTTAGGAGTGATCATTAGCGACGATATGAAGGCTGCCAATCAAGTAGAGAAGGCTTCGTCCAAGGCAAGACAAATGATGGGCTGTATCCGTAGGGGTTTTGTCAGCAGAAAACCTGAAGTAATAATGCCACTGTACAGATCCATGGTGAGACCTCATCTCGAGTATTGTGTTCAATTCTGGAGACCACACTACCGAAAAGATGTGTTGAGAATTGAGTCGATTCAGCGAATGGCTACCAGGATGGTTTTGGGGCTCAGGGATCTCACGTATGAAGAAAGGTTAAAAAAACTGCGGATGTACTCATTGGAGGAGCGAAGACAGAGAGGAGACATGATTGAAACCTTCAAGTATATTACTGGGCGTATAGTGGTGAAAGATGATATCTTCAGTCTTACGGGGCCCTCGGTAACCAGAGGACATTCGCTGAAAATCAGAGGAGGGAAATTTCAGGGTGATGCTAGGAAGTACTTCTTCACCGAAAGGGTGGTCGATCATTGGAACGAGCTGCCTCAGCGGGTGATTGAGGCCAGCAGCGTGTTAGATTTCAAGAGGAAATGGGATATTCATGTGGGATCTCTAGGAGAGTAAGAATCAGGGAGTGGGTCACTGGTATGGGCAGACTCGATGGGCTATGGCCCTTTTCTGCCGTCAATTTCTATGTTTCTATGTAACATTGGTCTTTCAAGCAGACAAAGTCCAATCCTGGTTAGATGACATGATCCATCAAGCTGCATCATATTGTTCTTTTAGGAAACTAGCAAAAAAATTTCTACTCAACTAAGTACTGTATTTGCGCTTTTTACAAATTTGTATGTCATCACTGAATGTCCAGTTCTCTTATTTGTAAACTGCCTACAACTCTTGGGGGTTGGCAGTATAGACAATAAAGTTGTTATTATTATTGAAGACGGCATTGCATCTATTTTAAGGCTGGATCCAGATTTGTAGGACAGGGTCGCAGTCCCGGGCTCAGCGTGAGCCTTGAAATCTTGCTTTTCTTATGGAATGCAATGGGGAAATCAGAACTACGAGTCACTGCATGCACTGGGATAAACCCAAGGCTGGACCAACCCTGTCCTGCAAATCTGGATCCAGTTGGCAACCTTAATCTAGTCAGGTGTTTGTATAGGATGGAATGCGACGTTCCTGCTCCCGCCTCGACAAGGGGCATAGCCACAATGGAGGATAGAGGGTCTTACACCTTGGAGTCAGACCGATCCAGTTAATGGCAGAACCAATCCGTCGAGGGGAGAAGTGGGGGGCAGTATCGACATCCACGCCGGTCACTGGCCATCCATCTTAACCCAGCCCCACCAACAAAATCAGTCCTGACTATGCAACTGGGCGACACATATTTCTGCATGTACCTTGTCAAGGGCTTCATTTGCATGTGCCGAGCTGTCTGCAGAGGGAGCAGCTCTCAGACAGCCAGTTACACTGTGCCTTGCTAATGTGCATATTAATGAGGCACACAGAGCAGCTCTTGGAGCTTCCAGGAGCAACACAGACCGACAGGCTTCAGCAGCTGGAGACACTGCTACAGATAAAGTGATGATGGAGAGAGACCTGATCCTTCAGGCTACATTGCGATGTAGCGGGCATGCCTCTTAGATCAGAAATAACATGTTCATCTCTGCCTTCTGGAGAACAATGGGGCTTTTTACTATTCTCCTGGCCTCTAGTATTTTGTCTGGCATGAATCCTAGAGCGCAGAATCTCCTCCATTTCCATTTCTGTGACGTCTCTGATCTAGGTCCTGCCACGCCGCAGCTATGTCTCAAGTTTCAAGTTTATTAAAAATTTGGTATACCACCTTATCATTTATTTCAAGGTGGTTATACATTTTAAAACATAACTTTAACAAGAGGAAGTAATAGAGGGATGCTTCAGGGAGCACTAGGAAAGGGCTTGGGACGTGTATACCGCACTCAGCAGATTTACATACAGGCACTTTCCATATCTGTCCTGGTGGGCCCACGATCTATCTAATGTACCTGGGACAGTGGAGGATTAAATGATTTGCCCAGGGTCACAGCGCCGGGTTTGAACCCACAACCTCAGGGCGCGAAGACTATGGCTCTAACCACTGCACCACACTCTCCTCCAATGCAATAGCAGAAGTGAGCCAAGTATAGAACAATGAAGCCATTGTGACATCACTGATGAGGTTGGCTCTTAGGTATTGGTGGAACGAGGCATTTTGGCATCAGGGAGAGGGATTGGGACTCGTATACCACCTTTATGTAGTTTTACAACCACACTCAAAGCAGTTTACATACAAGTACTTCAAGCATTTTCTCTATCTGTCCCAGAGGGCAGTGGAAGATTAAGTGACTTGCCCAGGATCACAGGGAGCGGCACAGGGTTTGACCCCCACAACCTCAAGGTGCTAAGGCTATGGCTCTAAGCGCTACACCGCACTCTCCTCCACTACAATATCAGAAGTGAGCCAAATATAGAACAATGAAGCCATTGTGACATCACAGATGGCTCTTAGGCATTGGTGGAATGAGGCATTATGACATCAGGGAGAGGGAGTAGGATTTGTATACCACCTTTTTGTAGTTTTTGCAGCCACACTCAGAGCAGTTTGCATGAACAGGTCAAATGTTAATGAGATACATTACCACTGTCCTCAACAGTCTGGGTCTTGCACCCTTTAATTCCACCTTTGCTTGTCATTTAAAGGGGGGGGGGATATGTGTGTGCACAAATTTTAGAATTTTTATTCACATATGTGAGTGCTAAAACAGAGGGGAAAGTGCACTTAGTTTATGATTGGTTCCAAGGCTTTCGTCTCGTAGTTATAAGGCTCATTTCAATAATGACTATTCTGGGAATTGGAGTAATCCGTGTGGTGTGCCTCAGGGCTTCCCGCTCTCTCGTCTACTTTTTAATGCTTACCTATCTTCGTTAGGTTTAAAATTATCTAAGTTAGGAATTAAGATATTCAGCTATGCTGATGATACAACTATCCTGATTCCTATTACAGTCTCAATTTCCCAGTCAAGGCTTATAATTGCTGAGGTATTTCTAACAACTGAACAATGGATGATTGAATTGAAATTAAAACTTGACTCAGCGAAAACTAGATTCTTTCATGCAACTCCACGTCAGAATTGCACTGAGACTTTTTTGACTTTGAATGCAATGCCTTATCCTATTCATTCTATCATTAAAATATCGGGAGTGATTCTGGATCAGAATTTAATCATGAAAGATCAGATGGGCGCTTTGGTACGGAAGGGTTTTCACACATTGTGGAAATTACGCACCATTAAAGCATATTTTGACGTTTCATCTTTTAGATTATTGGTTCAGTCATTGGTTCTGAGTAGAGAATGACACGGTGACAAAATTCATCACCGTTCCTGTCCCCGCGGATAACCGCGGGAAATAAACCCATGTCATTTTCTAGTGTCTATTTCAACCTCTGTCCTTCTACACCAGCATTCTTCAAAGCAAAGCTTGCGGGTCAGTGGTTGTGGCCGTTCATACTCTGATTCTTATGTGAGCCAAGGATAATGAAGCCATTGTGACATCACTGATGTGATTGGCTCTTAGGCACTGGTGGAATGAGGCATTATGACATCACAATATCTGCTCTGGACACCAGAGACTGTCATTCTGTAGTGTCTATCTCAACCTCGGTCCTTCTACACCAGCATTCTTCAAAGCAAAGCTTGCGGGTCAGTGGTTGTGGCCATTCATACTCTGATTCTTCCCTCTCTCCTTAAAGAATGATATGAAGATGGTTTCCCACGGTTATCCGCGGGGATGGGAACGGTGATGAATTTTGTCACCGTGTCATTCTCTAGTTCTGAGCCAGTTGGATTATTGTAATGTTGTCTACTTTGCTGGCTACCTAAAAAAAACCTATGTAGATTGCGTATTATTCAGAATGCTGCCGTTCGACTGATTTTTAATCTGAAAAAGTTTGATCAGGTCACCTCTTTTTTCCATGAATTGCGTTGGTTGCCAGTCGAGGTTCGTGTGAAATTTAAATTTGGTTGCATTTCTTATAAGGTATTGTTCGGCCTTGGTTGCTGGTGAACACCCTTTGAGCGTCTAATATAGGGTTCTGCCATTATTTAGTTTTGTTATTTGCTATATACTCTCCACCATATGATGCAGAGGAAAAGTCTTTATGGCTTGTGCTGTGCTACAGTTAGGCAGAAGGGACACAAGACCTGATGTTCAAAAAAGTTAAGCCTGCAGGCCAATTAGACGAGCTTCTTACCAATTTTGTCTTCCAAGAGTTTTGCAGCACCTTTCGTAACGCCACTGTTCCTAGCAGTGGTATTGAAGACCAATGCCAGTACAGTGCTCCCCCGCAAATTCACGACCCGCAGTTCGCGGTCCCGGTCATTCGCGGTATTTTCTGACCATGAAGGGGAGGCAGGAGAAGGCAGCCGGAGTGCCGGCGAGTGAAGGAAATCACTCGCTATATGCTCCGACCGCCTCTTCATGTACTAAAGTCGGGCCTCACCAATTAGGAGCTGCTTTGACAGGCAGCTCCTGATTGGCGAGGCCCGACTTTAGTACAGGAAGAGGCGGTCGGAGCATACAGCGAGTGATTTCCTTCACTCGCCGGCACTCCGGCTGCCCTCTCCTGTCTCCCCTGCCTAAAAACCGTATTCGCAGTTTTTCGACATTCGCGGGGGTGCTCCGGCTGCCCTCTCCTGTCTCCCCTGCCTAAAAACCGTATTCGCGGTTTTCGACATTCGCGGAGGTTCCTGGAATGGAACCCTCGCGAATATGGGGGGGAGTACTGTATATTGTCAACTAGCTGCCATAGTTCAATCAACTTGCAAGAATGCATCTGCTTGTGACATGCCTGTAGCATCAGATAGGTTTGGCACACCTTCTGTGTATTTTGGAGCACTAGATACAAGCACAGCAAGTAGTTCATGAGACTCTCCAAGATGATTTTTTAATCACTTTACCATCCCAGTGAAGAGTAGCGTAGCATGGGGGATTCTCTTGTACAGTGGCAACAACACCTTCAACAATTTTTTGCCTGTTAAGCCATTCTGCTGCGGCACGAAGTCTGTTGTGAGATGTCAGAATCGCTGAGGTCACCGTCGCCAGGCTCAATGACTGCTGAGACCATGAGAGTGATTTGATTATCTGTTGGTTCCAGTCTGTCAGCTGCAATAGTTCATCACATTGCATTATTTTCCGTGGAAGTTGAATTGTTATAAGTTGACTGCCTTGGTCTTTCTTCAGTACTTCCTGTTTCAATATCCATCTCACCATTGTCACATACTTTTACGTTAAACAACCATGCCTTTTCTTTTCTCAGTCTTTCGCTTTTTTCTTTTTCCTGTCTAAACATTTGCATCACCGCTTCTGTGGCAAATATCTTGTCATGTTCAGACATGGTTGCCTGTCTTTTACCATTTTGGTCAAGGCAGAAGTCCACGTTAGCTTTCTTGTCTTCACTTAACAGCAGTCAATATCTCATTATTGTTTCAATGTCATCTGGAGCACGAGTATCAAAAAAGTCTGTCCAGCTTTGTAATAAAGCTTCCTCTTTTTCCTCCTGGATCATTTTCACATCCTTTACTTTTTCAAAAACAACTCCATTCATTGCCAGAGAGCCATAGCATCCAGCATACAGAGGGTAGGGATAAATGGTCATTTTACTCAATGGAGGAGAGTAAACAGTGGAGTGCCACAGGGGTCTGTGCTGGGACCGGTGCTATTTAACTTATTTATAAATGATCCGGAAATTGAAACGATGAGTGAGGTGATTAAATATGCAGATGACACTAAACTGTTCAAAGTTGTTAAAACGCATGAGGATTGCGAAAAATGGTAGGAAGAACTTAGGAAATTGAAAGACTGGGCGTCCAAGTGGCAGATGAAATTTAATGTGGGCAAATGCAAAGTGATGCACATTGGGAAGAATAACCCAAATCACAGTTACAGGATGCTAGGGTCCACGTTAGGGTTTAACGCCCATGAAAAGAATCTGGGTGTCATCGTAGACCAGGGGTGTCAAAGTCCCTCCTCGAGGGCCGGAATCCAGTCGGGTTTTCTGGATTTCCCCAATGAATATGCATTGAAAGCAGTGCATGCAAATAGATCTCATGCAGATTCATTGGGGAAATCCTGAAAACCCGACTGGATTCTGGCCCTCGAGGACCGACTTTGACACCTGTGTCGTAGACAATATGATGAAACCTTCTGCCCAATATAAGAACATAAGAAGTTGCCTCCGCTGGGGCAGACCAGAGGTCCATCCTGCCCAGCGGTCCGCTCCCGCGGCGGCCCATCAGGACCACTGCCTAATTTTATAGTTTCAAGTTTCCAAGTTTCCAAGTTTATTAGTTTTTAATATCCCGACCATCAAACAAATGTCTGGCCGGTTAACAATAAAATTTAAAGAGGCAGATAAAAAAAAAAAAATAGTAGTAGGTGTGTAAAAATATATGGAGTGAACATAGATGACAAAGACTAGACAGACTAGAAAGTGAGGGTAAAAGGGAGGGAAGGGGAAAAGTTACATAATTTAGATGAAAAAGGAGAAAGTGGGGTGGGGATAGAACGTGAGGGATAAGGGCGCGTTGTTGAAGCAAATACTTGCTCAAAGTAAAAAGATTAAGGAGGAAATTTAAAAAAAAAAAAAAAAAAAAAAAGGAAGAAAGATGAGGATCTAAGTACAGTCGAAAGCGTCCTGAAATAAGAAAGTCTTTAGGCTAGTCTTGAATTTGACTAAATGTTGTTCGTCGCGGAGGTATTGTGGTAAAGAGTTCCATAATGTAGGTGCAGTTACTACAAAGTTGGTTTTCCGGGTATAGTAGAATTCTTTTAGGGATGGAATGAAGAGAAGTTTTTGGTCCGTTGATCTTAGAGTGCGAGGGGAGCATTGTGGTATAAGGAGTTTGTCCCTATAACCTTACCTCTACTCCTATCTGTAACCTTCAATCCCTTTGTCCTCTAGGTACCTGTCCAGACCTTCTTTGAAGCCCTGTAGCGTACTTCTGCCTATCACATCCTCCGGCAGCGCGTTCCATGTATCCACCACCCTCTGGGTGAAAAAGAACTTCCTGGCGTTTGTTCTAAACCTTTCCCCTTTCAATTTCTCCGAGTGCCCCCTTGTACTTGTGGTTCCCCTTAGTTTGAAAAATCTGTCCCTGACAGCTGCCAAGAAAGCCAACAGGATCCTAGGAATTATTTAAAAAGGGATGGTTAACAAGACTAAGAATGTTATAATGCTGTGTAAAATGCTGGTCTTCTTATATTAAGAAAGATATAGCGACAGTAAAAAAGGCTCAAAGAAGAGTGACAAAGATGATAAAGGGGATAGAACTCCTCTCGTAGGAGGAAAGACAAAAAAGGTTAGGGCTCTTCAGCTAGGAAAAGAGATGGCTGACGGGAGATATGATTGAAGTCTACAAAATCCTGAGTGGAGTAGAACGGGTACAAGTGGATCGATTTTTCACTCCGTCAAAAATTACAAAGACTAGGGGATACTCGATGAAGTTACCAAATAGGAGGAAATATTTTTTCACTCAGAGAATAGTTAAGCTCTGGAATGCTTTGCCAGAGGTTGTGGTAACAGTGGATAGTGTAGCTGGTTTTAAGAAAAGTTTGGACAATTTCCTGGAGGAAAAGTCCATAGTCTGTTTTTGAGAAAGACATGGGGGAAGCCACTGCATGACCTGGTTCGGTAGTGTGGGATGTTGCTACTCTTTGTGTTTTGACCAGGTACTAGTGACCTGGATTGACCACCATGAGAACGGGCTACTGGGTTTGATGGACCATTGGTCTGACTCAGTAAGGCTATTCTTATGTTTGTCTTGATGCGGGCCATTTGCCAAAATACAGTGACAGTGTCAGCAAACCTGTAGGCAATTTGTTCATTTGAAAAGCTCTTTTCGATATTTTCCTGATCATGACGGAGATGCAAAAAAATACTTCATGACTTGTCGGCAGGTAGCCAACATAGACCCTGTAATCAAAGATGATGAGAGTCCATTGAGCCAAAATTCACTTACTGCTCTGGTAATTGGCCTTGAGGATTCCTCAGATGATGAACTTGGAAAACCAGGAACATTATCTTTAGCTTCAGTGGTGTAGTATTGGGGGGGGGGGATGAAGGGGGCAGTCCGCTCCAGGCGCCATGTTGGTGGGGGCGCCGGCACCCCTCCTGCTCTCCATCCCCTTCACCTCTTCCCATGCCTCCCCTCACTCCCTTCCCTTCCCCCCACCTCTAGCTGTCCACCACCGTGAGCAACAACTTCAACATGTTCCTCGTGATATGTTCCTGGGTGCCGTGCGTGGGAAGTGACATCAGAGAGAGAGTCACCGGGGTTGTATGAGGAGCACGTTGAAGTTGTTACTCACGGCAGTGAACGGGAAGGGTAGGGGGCGAGCGTGCATGCGGCAGGGGGAATCAGGTAAGGAGCGCTGTTTAGCTTCATCGGGGTTTTTTTTCACATCTAGGTGACACGCTCAATTACTAATGAAACAATGGTTTGACTAAAAGTGAACTTACGGTTATCCAATAATTGGGTTTATATAAGTGCTGGCAATAGATGCAGCAAGTCATTATTGCCCACACAAGCTCAGTAGGATTTGAAACAGGAGAGTCAAATCCACAAACACAAGAATGCAAAACAAAGAGTGGAAATGACCAAAACAGACTGGTGGACTCAAATGTATTTGGCGGGTACATGTTTTGGCCAGGATGGCCTGCCTCGGGAGTCGAATCTCGTGGTTGATATGAATAATCCACAAAAGTACAAACAATCAAATTGTGACCTGACTCCAGGATTTTTCATCCAGAATCATTTATAATTCTGCACCAACGATTTGATTGTTTGTACTTTTGTGGATTATTCATTGCAAATCTTCAAAGGAGACCAAACAGATAAATTAACATCCATGGAAGTAAGCCTTGACGACATATGCAGGCAGTTAGAAAAATTAAAAACTGACAAATCGCCGGGCCCGGATGGAATCCACCCAAGGGTTCTAAAAGAACTAAAGGAGGAAATAGCGGAACTACTATAGCAAGTTTGCAATCTATACCTGAAAATAGGAGTGATCCCGGAGGATTGGAAGATAGCCAATGTTACGCCCATCTTTAAAAAGGGATCAAGAGGTGACTACAGACCGGTGAGTCTGACCTCAGTTCCGGGGAAAATGGTGGAAGCGCTGATAAAAGACAGCATCGATGAGCATTTTGAAAAAAATAAACTTCTAACCAGAAGCCAACATGGCTTCTGCAAGGGGAGATCGTGCCTAACGAACTTACTGCACTTCTTCGAAGGAATTAACAAACAGATGGACAAAGGGGACCCCATAGACATCGTATACTTAGATTTCCAAAAAGCCTTTGACAAGATACCCCATGAACGCCTACTTCGGAAACTGAAGAACCATGGGGTGGAAGGAGACGTACATAGATGGATCAGGAATTGGTTGGCAGGTAGGAAGCAGAGGGTAGGAGTGAAGGGCCACTACTTGAACTGGAGGAGGGTCACGAGTGGTGTTCCGCAGGGGTCGGTGCTCGGACCGCTGCTATTCAATATTTTATAAATGATATAGAAACAGGGATGAAGTGCGAAATAATAAAATTTGCAGACGACACCAAACTATTTAGTGGTGCTTGGACTAAAGAGGAATGCGAAGAATTACAAAGGGACCTGAAGAAACTGGGGGAATGGGCGACGAGATGGCAGATGAAGTTCAATGTAGAGAAATGTAAAGTATTGCATGTAGGAAGCAGAAACCCGGGGTACAGCTATACGATGGGAGGGATGTTATTGAGTGAGAGTACCCAAGAAAGGGACTTGGGGTAATTGTGGACAAAACAATGAAGCCGATGGCACAGTGCGCAGCGGCTGCTAAGAGAGCGAATAGAATGCTAGGTATAATCAAGAAGGGTATAACAACCAGAACGAAAGAAGTTATCCTGCTGTTGTATCGGGAGATGGTGCATCCACATCTGGAGTACTGCGTCCAATATTGATCGCCGTACCTTAAGAAGGATATGGCGATACTCGAGAGGGTTCAGAGGAGAGCGACACGTGTGATAAAAGGTATGGAAAACCTTTCATACGCTGAGAGATTGGAGAAACTGGGTCTCTTTTCCCTGGAGAAGAGGAGACAGAGGGGATATGATAAAGACTTACAAGATCATGAAGGGCATAGAGAGAGTAGAGAGGGACAGAAAGAGAGAGAGAAAGGGAGACAGAGAGAAATAGAGAGAGAGAGAGAAAGAAAGAGAGAGAGAAAGGGAGAGAGACAGAAATAGAGAGAGATAGAGAAAGATTGGAGAAACTGGGACTCTTTTCCCTGGAGAAGAGGAGACTTAGAGGGGATATGATAAAGACTTACAAGATCATGAAGGGCATAGAGAGAGTAGAGAGGGACAGAAAGAGAGAGAGAAAGGGAGACAGAGAGAAATAGAGAGAGAGAGAGAAAGAAAGAGAGAGAGAAAGGGAGAGAGACAGAAATAGAGAGAGATAGAGAAAGATTGGAGAAACTGGGACTCTTTTCCCTGGAGAAGAGGAGACTTAGAGGGGATATGATAAAGACTTACAAGATCATGAAGGGCATAGAGAGAGTAGAGAGGGACAGAAAGAGAGAGAGAAAGGGAGACAGAGAGAAATAGAGAGAGAGAGAGAAAGAAAGAGAGAGAGAAAGGGAGAGAGACAGAAATAGAGAGAGATAGAGAAAGATTGGAGAAACTGGGACTCTTTTCCCTGGAGAAGAGGAGACTTAGAGGGGATATGATAAAGACTTACAAGATCATGAAGGGCATAGAGAGAGTAGAGAGGGACAGAAAGAGAGAGAGAAAGGGAGACAGAGAGAAATAGAGAGAGAGAGAGAGAGAGAAAGAAAGAGAGAGAGAAAGGGAGAGAGACAGAAATAGAGATAGATAGAGAAAGATTGGAGAAACTGGGACTCTTTTCCCTGGAGAAGAGGAGACTTAGAGGGGATATGATAAAGACTTACAAGATCATGAAGGGCATAGAGAGAGTGGAGAGGGACAGAAAGAGAGAGAGAAAGGGAGAGAGACAGAAATAGAGATAGATAGAGAAAGATTGGAGAAACTGGGACTCTTTTCCCGGGAGGAGACTTAGAGGGGATATGATAGAGACTTACAAGATCATGAAGGGCATAGAGAAAGTGGAGAGGGACAGATTCTTCAAACTTTCAAAAAATAAAAGAACAAGAGGGCATTCAGAAAAGTTGAAAGGGGACAGATTCAAAACGAATGCTAGGAAGTTCTTCTTCACCCAACGGGTGGTGGACACCTGGAATGAGCTTCCAGAGGGTGTGATAGGTATTAGGGTTCAAGAAGGGATTGGACAATTTTCTGAAGGAAAAGGGGATAGAGGGTATAGATAGAGGACTTCTACACAGGTCCTGGACCTATTGGGCCGCCACGCAAGCGGATTGCTGGGCACAATGGACCTCTGGTCTGACCCAGTAGAGGCACTTCTTATGTTCTAAGGATGCCTGATGCCAGCTTGGGTGTGGTTTCTGCCAGAAGTGGCCTTAGGCATCCTTAGGTGACCCTAGGCACTTTCGTAGGCGAAAGACAGGCTCCTTAAATGTAGGCCTGCATAACGCTGCGATTTTATAAATGGCAACAACGCATGATTGACACACGATCGGCAGCTGTCTTTAGGCGGCCATCGATTCCAGAGCCATTTATAGAATCCGGGCCTTATTCCAGTCCACTTTTTTCATTATGTCATAAAAAGATGGAATGAAAAAAGTGGAAAATCGCTTGACCGTGTGTATAGCTCTGGATGAAGATTGCCCCAACTTTTTTTTGGTAAGGCTGAGAACTTTTCAGCGGCCTCTTGTACAATCCAAGGGCCTGATATTCAAAACGATTTAAATGTCCAAGAGAGGATTCTGGCTGTTTAAATCACCTGTCCAGGACTAACTAGGCATTTTCAGCAGTACTTAGCTGGTTAGTGCCACTAATAAAGGGGATGAAGAAAAGCTAAAGAAGCTAGGGCTCTTCAGCTTGAAGAAGAGATGGCTCAGGGGAGATATGATAGAAGTCTATACAATACTGAGTGGCGTAGAATGGCTAGATATGAATTGTTTGTTTTCTCTTTCCAAAAGTACAAGGTTTAGGGGACATGCAATGAAGCTACTAAGTAGCAAATTTAAAACAAATTGGAGAAAATATTTCTTCACTCAACATGTAATTAAACACTGGAATTCATTGCCAGATAATGTGGTAAAAGCAGTTAGCTTAGTAGGGTTTAAAAAAGGTTTTGATAATTTCCTTAAAGAAAAGTCTATAAGCCATTATTAAGATGGACTTGGGAAATTCACTGCTTTTTTCTAGGTTTAGTAGCATAAAATCTACTTGTGTCCTGGTTGGCCACTATTAGAAACAGGATACTAGGCTTGGATGGATCTCCGGTTTGTCCCAGTATGGCCAGGGCAGGATTAATTATTCGAGGGCCCCTAGGCACACATAGAAACATAGAAACATAGAAAGATGACGGCAGAAAAGGGCCATAGCCCATCAAGTCTGCCCACTCCACTAACCCACCCCGATAAGTCTAGATGCTAGTGATTCGTGCTATGTAGGGATCCCACGTACATGTCCCATTTACTTTTAAAGTCAAGCACGCCGGTGGCCTCGACCACCTGCACCGGAAGCTTATTCCAGTGATCTACCACCCTTTCCGTGAAAAAATACTTCCTGGTGTCACTACTAAACTTCCCTCCTCTGAGTTTAAGCGGATGCCCTCTTGTGGTCGAGGGTCCCCTGGGCAAGAGGATGACATCTTCCACCTCGACCCGTCCTGTGATGTATTTAAATGTCTCAATCATGTCCCCTCTCTCCCTGCGTTCCTCTAGAGTGTAGAGCCGCAGTCTGCTCAGTCTCTCTTCGTACGAGAGACCCTTGAACCCCAAGATCATCCTAGTGGCCATCCGCTGAACCGACTCGATTCTAATCACGTCTTTACACGTCTTTACACAAGTACACTGGGCCTCCCCTGGGCCTGCCCCACCCACGCCCCGCCCACACCCCACCCTCATTTATCTGTTTTCTTATTTACTTCTTTATTTCCACTTATATTTCTTTCTTTTTTTTAAAGTCAAAACAAACAAAGATTAGCATACCAGTGCACAGTTTTTCTTCTATGCAACCTCCAAACATCTCTGAACAAATCCCCCTTCCTTCCCTTCCCACCTACTTACCCAGGACATTAACTCTGAACCCTTTCGATACGTTTATAAAAGCGTTCAAATATATTGAAAAGCAGTAATACTATCCGAAATATAAGTCTATATTAATAACCAAGTTTACATCGCCTAACTGCCTCACTCTACATCAGGGGTGTCAGACTCACACATAAGGGGCCAAAACCTGAAAAAAAGGCTAAGTCGCGGGCCAAATTTTTAATTAAGATACTTAGGGGCCCTTTTATTAAGGTACGCTAACTGATTTTGCGCACGCTAAATGTACACCTTAATAAAAGGACCCCAAAGTGACTAAGGCTTAGTCTTAGCAGACATATAGGGTTACAACATCTCCAACACCACACTGGCTCTGTGGTGTAAACAAAATAAAAATTCTAATCACAAAACAGAAAATAAAATTATTTTTTCTACCTCTTGTTGGTCCCAGGCTCTTGTCTTCTGATAACTCACTTGCCAGGGTCTCCTGCCCATTTGTCATTTTCTTCTTTCTCCGTGCTAACCATCCATCTTCCATCTCTGTCCTCCCCTTCCATTTCCATTCCCTCCCTCGGAGGTCTGGCATCTTTCCTTTTTTTGGTGTCCATATCCGCAGCTGCAGCAATGGACCCCACCATCCCCAAATCCATCATCTGACATTTTTTCAACTATCCTTTCATCCAGCATCTCTCCCTCCTTCCCCACCACCCCAGAGTCCATCATCTCTCCGTTTCTCTTCCCAACTACCCTGTCCTATGCCACTTCCAGAAACTGTATGCCTCCCCCTTCCATCTTTCCCTTCACCCTCATTGGTCTGGCATCCATCTTCTTCCATTCCCTCCTCCAATGATCTGGCATCTCTCTCCTCTCCTCTCCTATTCTTCCCTTCCCTCTCCCACAACCCCATGGTCTGGAATTTTACTCTCTCCTCTCTCTTCCCCCACTTCCATCAGAATCTGCCTCCTTTCTTTCCTTCCGACCTAAATCCATCCAGTATCCTTCTCCCTTGTTTTCCCCCTTTCCCTGCCTACCAATTCCATCAACATTAGCCCCCTTTCTTTCCCTCTGACCTAAATCCATCCAGTATCCTTCCTCCTTGTTTTCTCCCTTTCCCTGCATACCAATTCCATCAACATTAGCCCCCTTTCTTTCCCTCCAGCCTAAATCATCCAGTATCCTTCCTCCTTGTTTTCCCCCTTTCCCTACACAACAATTCCACCAGCATATGCCCCTTTCTTTCCATCCACCACTCTTTCCACACAGCAACGGCAATGCACCCCCCCCCCCCCAGCAATGGTAACACGCCCCCCCTATGGCAACGGTTCCCCACCCGACATCGATGATGACAACAACACCGCCCCCACCCCCCGGCATCGATGGACGGCATCAATGTAAACACGGCCAATGCAGCTCCAAGAAGATTCCGCAATGACTGCGTCTGCCGATCCATCCCCCTCTGACGTCACTTACTTCTTCCGGCAGACGCAATCATCGTGGGACCTTCTTGGAGCTACCTTGCCATTAATGCTGACGGTTGGCTGCATTGCCTTCTGTCAATGCCGGGGGGGGGGGGCGTTGTTGTTGGGTGGGGGCCCATTGCCGTGGGGATGCGGTGTTGTCATAGGGTGGGGGCCTGTTGCCAGGGGGGGGGGCCGGCATTGTTGTCATTGGGTGGGGGCCCGTTGCTGTGCAGGGAGGGAAGAAGTGGGCCCGTTGCCTTCTGAAAAAAAATGGCATGGTAAGTCGTCCTTCAGAGGGCCCCCCTGACTACTTCAGGCCCTAGGCACATGCCTACTGGGCCGATTGGTTAATCCGGCCCTGAGTATGGCAGCTCTTATGTTCTTATGTGAGCCAAGTGTAGGATAATCAAGCCATTGTGACATCACTGACAAGGTTGGCTCTTAGGCATTGGTGGAATGAGGCATTATGACATCACAATCAGCTCTGGAATGTTGTTACTCTTTGGGTTTCTGTCAGATACTTGGGACCTGGTTTGGCCACTGTTGGAAGCAGGATACTGGGCTTGGATGGACCTTCGGTTTGTCCCAGGAATTGGGGCTAAGTGCTATTATATAATGGGCGCTTAACACGACATGCCCTTTACAGAGTGCGATTTCAGCGCAGATCTTTCTGACATCTAACTTTTGGCATCGTTTATTGAAACTGGCCCTTGGTGTTTTCAGTTTTGGGTGTGGCAGGGTAAAGCACTGCCCAAAATGAACACCTTTATAAAACCTAGGTATTCCTGGGAGCAGGTGTAAATGATCTTGAGGGTCATAAATATTCATTCCACCAAACCATGTCCCCTTGCCATATACATCTGTGCAAATCTGAGCTTTCTAAACAGAATTATTATTTTTTTCATTTATTTGACATAGGTGTGTATATGCTAGTATTTACACGTGCAGATTGCCAATAGGACTCCTAAAACAACTGCTACAGTGAGACAGGCAGGATAAAAATGCCTGGGCATGGTATTTGTGCCCCGAGGCACGATACAGTGAGCTGGAAGAGAAACATCTGGAGATGTACCTTATTCCCTGAAGTACGACATTGTAAGAGGGAAGGGGCAGAAAGACATGGGGATGGTCTTTATTCCATGTGGTGTGATGGAGGGAAACAGACAGGATAGAAACACCTGGCTGTGTATTCCCAGAGGATCCAACTTTTAAGCTTACCTGTTAGTAGGTTTGTTAAGCTAATTATTAAGGTGTAATCTCCACTCAGCTGCTCCCTGCCAGTTTTCTTGTTTGAATGGCTCGCCTTTCTTGCCAATACTGCAGCGTTTACTTTCTGTTCAAGGGAAGATCTGTATTCCATGTGGCATGCTTGAGCTCCCTTTCTCTGACAAATATTAGTAGGGAGCCTGCTCCCTACTGATTCCTCCCCTCCCTCCTTCTGTATTCAGCAGATGCCTGCCAGCCTGCATCTTAGTAAATGTGTGGCAAATTTGCAAAGGGGGGGGGTGCATTTTCTTCCTGAAAGCTCTGGAGCTTGGCTTAAGAAAGTGGGACGTCTGAAATGTATCCGGTCTCCCTATGCAAATATCCCAAACCCCCTTCCCTGCTTTTCTTCTGCTTTCTCCAAGTCTGTCGATTCCTCAAGCATACTGCCTTAAAGGGGCCAGCAGAGGGGAAGGGGTTAAGTGAAATTGCCAGGCACTGACATTTTGCTAATGAGCTGTGTTAATTGATTCCTTCATTTCCATGTGTTCCTGTTAAGGGGGGGGGGGGGGAGAGATGGGAGTGATCCTGCTGGCAGCCAGCCCTCTGCTGAGTGCAGATGTGCTCCTCAGCTATCTTTGCTCCTTGCAAGTCTCAGATTGTAGTCACCACCCTGGCATACTATGGTGGCTCTGGCTTCCAGCCTCAGGAGCAAAATGAGAGTGCATATGAACCTGGGGACAACGCAGGATTGAGGCATAGACAAGCTAGACATATACATAGGGCCCAAAGGGGTTTTTTAGGGGGTGGAGGAGGGGCTGTCAGGTATGCCTTAGTCCTGGAATGCTCAACCACAGTCCTTGAGGACCACAAATCAGGCAGGTTTTCAAGATTTCTACAATGGATATGCATGAGATTGATTTGCATGTACTGTTTCCATTGCATGTATATACCTCTCATGCATATTCGATGTGGATGTGGTCCTGTAGGATCATGGTTTCCCATCCCTGCCTAAGTCTGATCTACCAGCGTGAAGGAAACATTTGATGCCTTCAGTTGCAGTTGTTGCATTGGTCCACATGGGCGGTAGGGCGAGACAGGGAAGATAAGCTGTTCGCTACCCTGGGGAAGGGGGTATGGAGGAAAGAGGTCATGATGGCCTCTTGGGGGGCTGGGGAGAGGAAATGGAGAACATGATCACATAGGTAGAAGAAGGAAAGGGTGTAGGGAGGTGAAGAGGAGATATTGGACTATGGAGTGGGGGTAGAGAAGAGGGGAGAATTTGGGGTGTTTTCTACCTCTAGGGCTAAAAGGTCACCATCCTAGGGTATCATATATCTTCGATCTACCCTGACCCTATAATGTGTGATAGAAACACCTGGGGAAGATCTACACTATACTCTGCACTATATGATGCAATGAGAGGAACGGTCTTTACTAGGGTTACCATATGTCCTCTTTGAAGAAGACATCTTCCTTTAGTACATCTTCACATATGTCCTCCAGGTTTTTAAGGTTTTATTAAAATATCTTCTGTTTTAAATAGAAACATGATAGCAGATAAAGGCCAAATGGCCCATCTAGTCTGCCCATCTGCAGTAACCATTATCTCATCCTCTCTCCGAGAGATTCCATGTGCCTATCCCAGGCCTTATTGAATTCAGACACAGTCTCTGTATCCACCACCTCTTCTGGGAGACTGTTCCATGATCAACACACCTACCCAGAAGAAACCATCTCTGGTCCATTAGTCAGTCTGGACACATGGGGGTGCTAAAGACAGAAAAAAGCATTACTGATCTCTCTGTTTCCCCCTATTGGTTAAATCTGTCATGTTGTACAACTTTAAGCATATGTTGTTCGAAGACTTTCACACATATCTCAGAAGCCAGCCAAAGTTGTTGATGGATATCCACCCTTCTGATAAGCACGCTTGGGCTGAGACTCATTCAAACTCCAATCTGGAAGTGTTTGAGAAGTCTATATTTTTTTTCTGATTTACCTTTTGCTAGGGATCTGGAATGGGTGGAGAATGGACAGGGAAGCGTTAACCAAATAGCACGTCCATGTTCCTGTGCGCCATCTGGTTAATGCTCACTTAACGCAGGAGCCCCAGTGGCCATATTCTATAAATGGTTCCCTATTTAGGTGTTGCCAGGAGCCCTCATTGCAGCCGCCTAAGTTCGGGAACTGCCCTGAACTTAATTTTTTGAATTGGCTGAAATGGTGTGGTGATTGACCATGCTGAGTTTTAGCCAATCAAGAGGAGCAACCCAAAAAATTAAGCGGTATAAGAGATTGCCGCCAAACTCTTGGGATGCTTAGTGATGCCTAAGTGGAGGTGCCACCCAAGGCCTAGGGATGCCTAATGACGCCTATGTTAAAAAGTAGGTGTGGTTATGGGTGGAGCTGGGCGTCTAATGTAAGCGCCGCCAGATTAGGCGCGTGAAATGTTGGCCTAATGGAGCAGCACCCATGTCAACGATGTCTAGCGGCACCTACGTCTGCTTCGGCAGCGTTAGGCGTGATTCTATAAATGGTGCTGTTTTTTTAAAATGGAGAACTGTACTGAGTGGCGCCTACAATGTAGGGATCGCTCAGCGCCGTTTATAGAATCTGGCCTTTAGTGCCTCCTAAATAGGAGAGGTGGTAAGTTTTCCCTCATTAATCCCCCTCCCCCCCCGCCTTGTTTTACTAAGCCCCGGTAGAGGTTTCTACCATGGCCCTGAGTGAAAAATGCTCCAATGCTCTTAGAATTCCTATGAGCTTCGGAGCAACACAGGAGCATTTAGCCCCCTGGGCCATGGTAGAAACCTCTACCACGGCTTAGTGTATGAGGGGGTAATTTTTTTTTTCCAGGTAATGCGTGCCAAGGCAAACGTTGGCACACAATCTAAAAGCGAACACAAAGAAAATGCCTTATATCCTGGTCGTGCTAGAAATAGGTTTAGGCCCAGATTCTGTATAGTTTGACCCAAGCTGCATGCACAAACTTTGGGCTACATTCGCTAGCCTGCCCGATCGTGACCGATCCGTGTCCTATCCGGGCAGAGCCGATCGATTCTGCAAACAAGAATATTCTAATGGGGGCGATTGGAGGCACGTATATAGATACATTGAATAAAGAGAAACTGTTTTAATATTTTGCAACGCACTCCAGGGGTTCTTTCTCTTTTAGATATGCTGAGTGGAAAGGCATCTGGGAGGTGATTTTCAGTCACCCGTGACAACCGCACAGTTTCTGGGTGGGCATGTGGTCTCAAATTATTATGTGGATATGCATACAGAGGAGATCCCATTCATCCTTCCATCTGCCATCCTTAGGGTTACTAGACGTCCAGATTTCCCCGGATATTATCTTTTCTTTGCTGGGTTCATCCAATATTATGAGCCCTCTGATTAATTCAGTGGGCTTTCAATATATGACACAGTGACTTTGTTTTCCTGACATGTGTTTGGCTTTTACAATGTTGTGATATTTGAACAAGACATTAATATTAGCACCACGAATACCTTTCCTTCTTCCCATCTTCTTCCTGACTCACCGACACTACCTGATCTACTCTTTACCCTCACTGGAATTGACCAGTGATCTTCTTTTGTAGCCCACCTTCTATAAATCTTTTGTAATCCGTCTTGAACCGCAAGGTAATGGCGGAATAGAAATCTGTAATGTAATGTCCTCCTTTTGAGGACGTGTCCGGGGCTCCGGACGGCTTTTCAAAACCCGGCACTTTGTCCGGGATCTGAAAAACCTCCCGACAAAATTGCGTCGGGAAGGGGCATCCGTGCATGCGCAGATGCTGTCTGGGGGTGGGGCTGGGGGGGGGAGCAGAACAAGGCGTGTCAGAGGCAGAACTGGGCAGGGTCCTTGGGGGGGCGTGGTCATGGGTCTGGATTTTCCTGAAAGAAAATCTGGTAACCCTAGCCATACTGAGGCTGGCTGAACAGCAGATGAGGCCCAAAGAATGCATTTGATATTTCTGTGCATTCCAAAAAGATCTATAAACTAAATAAACTAGCCCGAGTGGTATATACAATCAAAATCACACACCTATATGCAAATTATTCTTCCATTCTTCCTGAGAAATGCATTAGACATATAGTTAATTTCATACAGGAAAAGGCCTCAGAAATGGAGCCTACGCACAGTAATAGACTGAATTGATCAGCGTAATGTTTATACTCCTTGCTCCTTGTATCAAATAGAGGCTGTCGCCATCTTGATGTTTTACTGAAAAACGTTGACAGAATATAGTAGTGGATAGCTTGGAATGCTTAGTACATCTGGCCCTGAAGCAGCGGATAAGAATATAACTCCGCGAAACGCTGGCCGCGTCGGCATTTCCTAAGACCAAGCACTGTTTTAAGTTAAGTAATACTTCAGTCACTTTTTTCAGTTGTATGGAGTAGTGCATTAGAATTTGACGAAACCTGAGATGAACTGTGAGAATAACTAGTTAGGAAATACAATAGTAAAAAACAAGAAAAAAAGTATAAAAGAAAATTTTTTTTAAATAATTTAAGGATAAGTTTAAAATAAGGTAAAACTATTTATAGTAAACGGGTTTTTGGCCAATGACTGGAGCAAGGAGTAATAATAATAATAATAATAATAATTTTATTTCTTATATACCGCTATACCCTAAGTTCGAAGCGGTTTACAGTGGAGTCGTGTCTAGAGAGAGTACAGTGTTAACAGTAGGATACAGGATAATACAAAGTGAGCAGGTACTGGGGTGATTACAGTAAGGTACGAGATATTAACACAAAAAAATAGTATGGCGGTATGAACATTACTCTGATCAATTCAGTCTATGACGGTGCGTAGGCTCCATTTCTGAGGCCATTTCCTGTATGAAATTAACTATATGTCTAATGCATTTCTCGGGAAGAGTAGAAGAATAATTTGCATATAGTGTGTCATTCCAAAAAGATGCCAGGGCTAGACAAGGCAGGCTGAGCAGAAAATTTCAGTGTGGTGTCTACAACAGTGTCTCTCACACTGTGTGCCGCGGCTAAGTGGAGCACCCTGAAGAGATTCTGGATGTCCCTCGACAGATTCCGGAATTATACTTTATTTTTAAAAATTCCTTTAAAAGTATACAATAGAATAGATGACATGTACATTACATACGCAACAGTCTGTCAATGCTATGAGTGTCTGCATGCGTAAAGATACAACCCCCTCCCCCAGACAAGCATCATTCTGTGACGTTATTGATCCTTCAAAACTAATGGCAACAAATTTAATTTTAATTTTTACTTTTTTATGCAGTAGTTATCCTAACTTGAGCAACAAAGCAATCAAGGCTTTGCTACCATTTGGACTTTCTTATCTTTGCAAACTTGGATTTTCAGTTCTGACAGAAATGAAATTGAAAAAAAAAGGACAACTGGATGATGAAATGCGCGTTTGCTTGTCGACTATCGAGCTGCATTTCCAATTAATTTGCACTCAAAAACAAGCACATCCACCACATTGATTAGCAATTCTATCTACTTTAGTTTCACAATTGTTCCAATTACCCATACATAGCTTAAAGAACTTTAAATAAATAACTCTCAAATTTTAATTTTTTTGATTGGTTTTACAATTTTTATCATTTCAATTATAATGTGCTAAGAATCACATTTACTCTGTATAGTGTGTCAGGACTAAAAGGTTTGTGAGACACTGGTCTACAATGGTACCCAGATCTTTTTACTTTGGTGCTAACTCCTTAGGTAGACCCTAACATCAGGTAACTATAATATGGATTATTCTTCCCAATAATAATAATAATAAAAATAAACTTTATTCTTGTATACCGCCATACCATTTAGTTCTAGGCGGTTCGCATTCAAGAGAGACTGAACAGTTCAGTGACAATACATTCTTAGAGAATACAGAGTATAATTGACGTTTAATCTTTCAAAAAGATACGTTTTCATAGATTTTTCGAAAGGTGTAATAAGACAGTCTGGGAAATTATTGTACCTAATCAACTGTTCAGTTGGCCTGCCCAAAATGCAAACGTTTTATCAAGAAATCTTTTATAACGGCAATGTTTTTAGTTTAGGATAGGCAAAGAAATTAATTCTTCGAGCAGTCGTTTTTATCCCATATAATTCAAACCGTGAGGATAGGTAAGCTGGAGCCAAGCCAAACAACGTTTTGAAGCAAATACAAGCAAATTTAAATAGCACCTAGCTTCGAAAAGCAACCAGTGTAGCTGCTGATAATATGAGCTAATATGGTCATATTTTTTTCAGCCCATAAAGCAGACGAACTGCCATATTTTGAATTATTATCAGCCTTTTCAGGGTTTTTTGGTTAGCTCCCAGATATATTATATTGCAATAATCAAGCATAGAACATAAGAACATAAGAATTGCCCCTGTCGGGTCAGACCGGAGGTCCATCGTGCCCGGCAGTCCACTCACGCGTTGGCCCCTCAGGTCCAGGACCTGATAGTGCTCATACCCTAAAACTGTCATACGCTTTTCGCTTATGACCTGTAGAGTAACCTTCTATCTATACCCTGTAATCCCCTTCGCTTCCAGGAAGTCATCCAGTCCCATTTTGAAACCCAGTATTGTACTCTGTCCTATTACCTCATTTGGAAGCGTGTTCCAGGTGTCCACCACCCTCTGAGTGAAGAAAAACTTCCTTGCATTCGTTTTGAATCTGTCCCCTCTCAGTTTTTCTGAATGACCTCTTGTTTTTGTTGTCCCCGCTAGTCTGAAGAATCTGCCCCTCTCCACCTTCTCTATGCCTTTCATGATTTTCTACGTCTGTATCATGTCTCCTCTCAGTCTCTGCTTTTCCAGGGTAAAGAGCCCCGGTTTGTCTAACCTTTCGGCATATGAAAGGTTCTCCATTCCTTTTATCATCCTAGTTGCTCTCCTCTGGACCCTCTCAAGCATCGCCATGTCTTTCTTAAGGTACGGTGACCAGTATTGGACACAGTATTCCAGATGTGGTCGCACCATTGCTCGATACAACGGCAGGATAACTTCCTTCGTTCTGGTAGTGATACCTTTTTTGATAATGCCCAGCATTCTGTTTGCTTTCTTTGAGGCCGCTGCACATTGCGCCGCTGGTTAGAAGTCTGCATCAGCAGTCTAAAAGATGCAGCGTCAAAATATTTTTTGATAGTTCTTAGTTTCCATAGGGCAGCAAAACATTTTTCAATCACTTGATCTGTGTGGATCTCTAGAGTTAGATAACGATCTAATGCAGCCCCTAAGATTTTTTTATGGAGGTGGCAATCATTTTGCATTTTTCCACATTCAATTTCATCGGCCATATGGATGCTCAGTCTTGAATATCTCCTCATTTGCGTCTTCTCTGATAGTTCTTTCCTTATCATAGAAACATAGAAACATAGAAGATGACGGCAGAAAAGGGCTACAGCCCATCAAGTCTGCCCACTCTGCTTACCCACCCCCTGTCTATGCCCTAATGACCCAATTTTCTTATCTTTGACCCTCGTAGGGATCCCACATAGGTATCCCATTTATTCTTAAAGTCTGGCACGCTGTCTGCCTCAATCACCTCCATTCCACATAGATGGGAACCTCTGGATAGGCACCTGCTACATTCCTGCTCACTATTCATGAACTGATTTTTATTTTTTCCTGGAATTCAGATCCCAGCCTCCCCCCCCCCCCCTCCTCATTTACTTAGATTTATAAGGAGACAAGTGGCACAGTAGGAAAAGTTTTCAAAATTTGTAAACGTTAATATTGGTTTAGGAAATGAAATATAAATCGGAATTTAAAAGGGAGGGGTGGGGGCATCACGGTGATCGCAAGTGGAAACTGAATCATCTAATCACTTCTTTTCTCATAGTCCCAGCTGCGGAGACGGTCGGTCTTTGTTAATGCACGCACGCTGTATCTCAAACTGCATTCAGACATTTCTGTATGCGTTCCTCGCCCTGGCTAGCGCTGAGAATTCAGAGCTATACCGTAACACTGCCTCGCTGCAGTTACCGTGGCAACATGAGAAAGCCTACAGCCATCCAGGATTCCCAGCTGGAGCTGAAAGCAATCCATCTTTTGGAACAGTTTCTACACCTTGTGCAATTTGGGAACAGTATACCAACATGGCCCTTGGGGAAGTAATGGGGCCCAATGATCCTTAATATTAAGCAAACTCTCTTATTGTGACCAGGGAGGGGTCACTTGTATTGTGTTTAGCAATTGCAATAATTTTGAAGTGTTGGAGCCAATGGGGAGGGGAGAGTTGAACAAGGAGATAACATGGTTCTGGGGGGGAGCAATGAAGATAAGCACTTAGGGATATAACTCTGTTGGAGAAAGTGCAGAGGCGAGCCACGAAACTTGTCAAAGGAATGGAGCATTTGAGCTACAAAGAACGACTCAGGAAACTGGGACTGTTTACCCTCGAGAAGAGAAGAATGAGAGGGGATTTGATAGAGACTTTTAAAATATTAAAAGGATTTGATAAAATAGACCAGGAAGCAGCATTGCTAACATTTTCAGATGTGACACGGACAAGAGGTCATAGCCTGAAACTGAGTGGCAGCAGGTTCAGGACAAATGTCAGGAAGTTCTGTTTCACACAGCGCGTGGTGGGTGCTTGGAACGCACTCCCGGAGGAGGTTGTGGCGGAGACTACGGTACTGGGATTCAAGCACAAGTTGGATGCACACCTTCTTGCATATCATATTGAGGGATACGGTAAAGTCGGGTCTCCAAAAAGGAGTACCGTGTGCGGAGCACCGGACTGGATGGACCTCGGTCTAATCCGGTGAAGGCGGTTCTTATGTTCTTAACCTATGGAGGGGGGGGAGGTAACATGATATCTAGAGAGGTAACTGGTAAGATGGCCTGGTCGATGGAGGTGCTAGATGACATGGGGAACTCTTGGACTGGATGGGAGGAGGAATCATGCCCTTAGAGGGGACATTAGCAAGATTACATAATATATAGAAGAGAAAACAGCCATATCTATAGGTGGCATAAATTTGGCAGCTGGATACATAAATATAATTATTCTACCTATAAAGTGCATGCAATAGCCATAACTCACCTGACACACCCATGCCCCACCCACATCATTGCCTCTCTGAAAATGCATGGAAGAGAATTCAAGCACGCTGATTATGGAACAGTCTTGTGACGCACACAATGGCAAATTAGTGGGGAATTAGTTAGACATGCTACGTAGAGAATGACACAGGGACACATTTTTCCTCGTCCCCGCAGGAACTCAATCTCCCCATCCCGTCCCCGTGAGTTTTGTCGCTGCCCCTGCCCTATTCCTGTAAGATCTGCCTTAACCGAACAAGCCTTGAACACTTATGGTTTTAAAGTGTTTGAGGCTTGTGCGGATGAGGACGGAGCTTAGGCATTGGTGGAATGAGGCATTATGACATCACAATCTGAGCTCTAGAATGTTGCTACTTAGGATTTGAAAGGGTTTGAAGCTTGGGCAGATGAGGATGGAGCTTAGGCATTGGTGGAATGAGGCATTATGACATCACAATCTGAGCTCTAGAATGTTGCTACTTAGGATTTGAAAGTGTTTGAGGCTTGTGCAGATGAGGACGGAGCTTAGGCATTGGTGGAATGAGGCATTATGACATCACAATCTGAGCTCTAGAATGTTGCTACTTGTGATTTTAAAGTGTTTGAGGCTTGTGCAGAGGAGGACGGAGCTTAGGCATTTGTGGAATGAGGCATTATGACATCACAATCTGAGCTCTAGAATGTTGCTACTTAGGATTTTAAAGTGTTTGAGGCTTGTGCAGATGAGGACGGATCTTAGGCACTGGTGGAATGAGGCATTATGACATCACAATCTGAGCTCTAGAATGTTGCTACTTAGGATTTTAAAGTGTTTGAGGCTTGTGCAGATGAGGACGGAGCTTAGGCATTGGTGGAATGAGGCATTATGACATCACAATCTGAGCTCTAGAATGTTGCTACTTGTGATTTTAAAGTGTTTGAGGCTTGTGCAGAGGAGGACGGAGCTTAGGCATTGGTGGAATGAGGCATTATGACATCACAATCTGAGCTCTAGAATGTTGCTACTTGTGATTTTAAAGTGTTTGAGGCTTGTGCAGAGGAGGACGGAGCTTAGGCATTGGTGGAATGAGGCATTATGACATCACAATCTGAGCTCTAGAATGTTGCTACTTAGGATTTTAAAGTGTTTGAGGCTTGTGCAGATGAGGACGGAGCTTGCAGGAATGGGGCAGGAATAGGAAAAGAACTCATTTTCCCATCCCGGAGAGTTCTTTTCCTATTCCTAAGAGCTCTCCGGGATGGGAAAATGAGTTCCCGTGGGGGTGAGGAAAAATTTGCCCCCGTGTCATTCTCTAATTCTATGCGCATAACTGGCCCTATTCTATAAGTTTATGCCCAAATTTGGGTGCCAATTTATGGAATTTGGGGTATATGGAAAAAGGGCGCACTATTTCAGTAAGAAGTGCAGTATTTTCTCCCGTTTACGCACGCCTCTTGGTTCCAGTATCAGGAAACAGTGTTCATCGTTTTCTGAAATAGTGCTTGCCGTTTCCATATAGAGGGGATTGTATAAAATGACACTCAAAAACGGTTGCCGGAAAAGATCGGTGCCCAACTCCGATTGCCTGCCGAAACCTGGTGGAACTCCCAGTGCCCAAGTCAGGCATGGCCTGTGACCTGCCCGTGCCCCTCCAACGACTGTGCCCCTTTGGGTTGCGAGCTCTGGGATTTAGGTGCCCTGCATTAGAGCACAGCACGCAGCCCGAAGCGTGCTCCAGTCTTAATTGGTGCTGATTGACACGAATAATTGATTGATGGCATCCAGTTCTAGATGGTTAACGTCTATAATTGGATGCTATGTTGTGTGCGCATCTTGGAAGCGTGCCCAAATTTAGGATCCTAAATCTGGGTGCCCTATATAGTGTGTACTGTTGACAAATGGAAAAAAAAAAAAAATACCCCAACCCAACATGTGTTTTGACTGCTTGTTTTCAGTTGGTAATGACATAACCACCCCCCCCAACTCTTTTATGAAGATGCGTTAGTGATTTTTTATCGCCAGCCACTGCTGTAAAAGTTCTGACACTTTCCGGAATTCTATGAGCGCCAGAACTTTTACCACTAAGGCCAGTGATAAAAACCACTAACGCAGCTTCATAAAAGGGAAAGTGGGGGAGGGGGGATGACATAGGATATGTTGTTGACATTTCCTACGTCACTGCAAACAACCGTCCGTCCATAGGAGGCATTCTGCTAGTGATTCCCTATGGTACTTCTAGTGGCATAGCAAGAGGGGGGTGGGGAGGGCGGACCACCCTGAGCGCCAGCACCTCTCATAGAAACATAGAAACATAGAAAGGTGACGGCAGAAAAGGGCTACAGCCCATCAAGTCTGCCCACTCTACTGACCCACCCCATTAAGTCTGAGTGCTGCTCGACCCACGTAGGGATCCCACGTGGATGTCCCATTTATTCTTAAAGTCGAGCACGCTTGTGGCCTTGATTACCTGCGTCGGAAGTTTGTTCCAGTGATCTCCTCTTCTTCGCGCCTCCCGCTTCTTCCCACACATGTGCCTTCAATTCCCTGCCACCGGCAAGTATCAGCTCCCGCCTGCCTGCTCGCGCTGGCCTTGGCGCTCCCCTCTGACGTGACTTCTGGATCCCGCAACCAGGACGTGATGTCGGAGGGAGAGCCGATGCTGGCACGGGCAGCGAGTTAGAGACGCTGCTCATGCCAGAGAGCTAAACAGGGGAGGGAAAGGGAGCGCGTGCTGCATGGGGGGAGGGGGCAGAGAAGAGGGTGCCACCACCCCAGGTGCCTCCCACCCTCGCTACGCCACCAGGGACTATGTACCGAATTTCAAATGATTCAAGTCTGACATAACAACTTTCCAGCAGTGTGGCACAAGGCTACCAAAAACGTGCATAGCGAGACAAAGAAAACAAACCCCCTCTTTTACGAAGGTGCGCTAACCGAATTAGTGCGCGCTCCACGCAAACGCATCCATAGACTAACATGCATGCATTAGCGTTTAGTGCACCTTCGTAAAAGAGGGCCATATAATTAATACAAGCTAAGAAAAATAAAATCATAATTGGTGAAAATAATGTGCTAAAATATAAATTACTAGTATTTTAGCCCGTTACATTAACGTGGCTAGAATATATGTCTGTGTGTCGTTATTTCTGTCTCTCTCTCCCTCCAGCTTGTTTCCTCCAGGGCAGAATAGGAGAGCAAATAAAGACAGGAAAACCTGAATCTAATGTTCTGCACATAAGGAATAATTAGAGCAAATGGCACATTACAGCCCCAATAGAAAGTCTACATCTGTTAATATCTTATCATAAGGGTGTCTCCTAAGCTCCTCTCACAAGCCGTGATTTTTTTTTTGGTCTGTTCATTTTTTTTGCACTTGAAAATGCAAATCTGATTTTAAAAATTGCATTTCTTTTGAAGGAGGGGTGGGGGCGGGGGAGGGGGGAAACTGGCATGGAAAAGACAAAGTGCAACGATGGCATCTCTAACGGTTTCCTTTTCAGGCTCACAGATGCTCGCCACCACATCCATTCATCAAATGGCAGGGTGGCAGCGTGCTGGCGTGAGAATGACGAAAGTGAAGAGCTGGCACATCCCAAGAGGATACAAGCTAGACCCTGGAAGGAAGGAACCACACAACGGAAAGCGAGGGAGAGGGAGCAAAATATCACGGGGAGTAGAGAAGGACGCAAGGGACAAAGCGAGGGAGGCATAAATCATAAGGGGGCAAGGGAGGGGGTGGAATCATGGCGTAAAGAGGGTGTGGATGGAGAGAGGGAAAATAAAGTTACGGGATGGAGAAGTGACGGTGGAATCATGAGATGCAGAGTGGGAAAATGTAGTGTGCGAGGACTGGATTGTGGGATGGTAGTGGTTTTGTATATATTTTGCACATTAATCTTTATGACTTTCCCCTTCCTTGTCTGTTCTTTATTTTATTTTTTTGTTTTATGGTAAACTATTGTTCTACACACTGTTCCCTTTTTCTTTTTTTTTTTTAATTTCTTTATTAATTTTAAAACTTTCAACAAGTAATTCATCATACAATCATATACACTATAATAATACTTATTAATCATACATTCACTGAAATCAAACTATAACTTCGCCCTCCCATCCTTCTTCCAATATAATCATATAGTTTTATACATATAAAATCCTCCCACCCTCCCCCCTCCTTATACTTCAATAATCAAAAGGAGAGAATTTTTGAATTTGGGCAAAATTCCTCATCCTCCCCCTCAGGACGCAGAGGATTCTGCACAGGCTGTGCAGAATTCAGTGCAAACACAGGCAGCAGAGGAGGAAGTGAACCCCTGCAAAGCGGGTCACTTCCTTCTCCTGTGCCAGCTTAGACATGACTTTTAATCGTGCACGCGCTCTTGTGCACACGCTCTCTCGCACGCGCAGAATTTCGCCAGGAGTACTCTACGATTTCTTTTAATATGAATCTAATCTAATCTTTGGTTTAAATACCGGGTCAACATAACATAAAATTTTATTTATATACTCGTACCTTGGTACACCGTGAAGTTCGATGCGGTTGACACAAAATGATCACAAAGACCGTACAAAGGCAGTGAGGGTACAAATACAAACAGACTAGGAGCAAGACAAGATCACCGAAAATAAGATCTATCCCGAAAATAAGCCCTAGCATGATTTTTAAAGATGCTCCTAATATAAGCCCTACCCCAAAAATAAGCCCTAGTTAAGATCAACCCCCGAAGTGCCCCCCCTCCCAAATGTCCCCAACACTCCCTGACTCTATCCTTGACATTAGTGCTGCCTGATTTGCTAAAAAAATTGGACTCGTCGATTCAGCAACCTCCACCCCTGCTGCTTTAGGAGGACTCGGAGTGGAGGTATGTCAGTCTGCACAAGGGGATGGGTGAGAGGGGAAAAGAGATGCTACACATGGGGGGGGGGGGAAAGGAAAGATGAAAAATTGGGGTGGGGAAAAGGATTGTTGTACATGAAAAAAAGAAGATATCCCCCAAAGTGAGCCCTAGTGCATTTTTGGGACCCAAAGTTAATATAAAAAACGACGATTGCAAATCATTCAAAACACTGCTATTAAATTAATCTATGATGCCAGGAAATTCGATCATGTAACTCCATTTTTCATTGATGCTCATTGGCACCCTATTAGCCAGCGCATACAGTTTAAGGTCTTGCTACTTATATTTAAAACTTTGATATTTAATGAACCTCAGTGCATATCAAAAATGTTAATTCTCCATTGTTCCGCACGTGCACTTAGATCATCTTCCCAAAACCTATTAGTTGTTCCCTCTTTAAAAATAATAGGCACTCGTAGATCAGATATGTTCTCTATAGTGGGTCCCCAATGGTGGAATTCATTGCCCCAATACATAAAAATTGAAAAAGACATTTCTTCCTTCAAAAAATCCTTGAAAACATTCCTTTTTAAAGAGGCTTTTAATATTTAAATTTTATTTTATTTTATGAATTCCGTTTTTAAGAATCCCCATGCTCCTCGGTTTTCCCTTAATTGTTTTTCTTAATATAATAGATGTAACTTTTCCCTTCCTTCCCTTCTAATTATTGTTTGTCTTGTCTGACTTCTAATGTTTATATATATCGTATGTATTTTAACTTCACTTATTTTATTATTATGTACATCGCTTTGTATAAAGATATAGCGATTCATCAAATATTTAATAAACCTTGAAACCTTGAAACCTATAAGACACTGTCTTATTTTCGGGGAAACACGGTAATACAAAACTCAAAGGAGTAAGGCGTGGTTAGAGCTGCAGCCTCAACACCCTGAGGTTGTGGGTTCAAATCCCATGCTGCTCCTTGTGACCCTAGGCAAGTCACTCAATCCTCCATTGACCCAGGTATAATAATAATAATAATAACAGCAGCTTATATACCGCAATACCGTGAAGTTCTATGCGGTTTACAAAAGATTAAGCAAATTGACTGATTTCAAGAGGGGAAGAGGAAAGAGAAGTAATTAGACAGGAAATTCATTGTTGAGGAGAAAAGAGATCAAAAGGACAGTAGGTCGCTATTGAGGGGAAAGAGATAAGTGGATCAGTTGTCAAGATGTTTTAGGAACAGGTGTGTTTTTAGACGTTTCCTAAATTCCTCATAAGTAGAGGGCGAAAGTAATTGTTCTAGGTCTTTACCCCATGATGCTGCTTGGTGTGAGAGAAGGAATTCATGGTGTTTTTTAGGTATGTTAGATAGATTGTGACAATTAGGAAAAATGTTTAAGTCCCTGATTGTAAACCATTTAGATAACTTTCATAGGCAGTATAAATAAATAAATAGGTACACGGCCTGCGTTACAGTTAAAGTTGTAGCTAGGGATGCCCAAATACAGGTAGCAAGAGGGGAGAGGGTAAAGACATAATAAGTATTACATGTATCTGTGCCAGATATGGAACTCCCTAGTGGGTCAGATATGAAATTGCTGTGAAAAGGGCATGTTTAGAAAACAAACAAAACAAAACTGCAGATCTGTACAAGACGTAGGCAAAATTTATTGTGACAAAATAATTATATGCAAACCCTTTTACCAATCAAGGGACCCGACACGGTCCGTGTTTCGGACAAACCTTCGTCAGGGGTCCATGGTAAAAAAGGAAAACAAAAAAAGTCACAAAAATTGTAGAGTAGCAGCAAAGGATTGGCCACGTCGGGATTCACCGACTACAATGAACCATCGTAAAAAAACAACTTAAGACGCATTTATTTGTAGATGCCTATTTCTAGCCAATAATTTTCCTCTCTGGCAGAGTTGAACTATTCAAGATCTTTTTTTTTATACAATTAAATTCAATACATAGAACCATCAAAATATGCCAGAATGACACTGGAGGTAATTTTTTCTCTTTATTTTTCTCTCTATCTGTTAATGGATGGGAACAAGCCTCAGTGTTAGGTTTTCACCCCCACAGGGTTCTTTCAAAGAGAAAGACACTTCTTTTCTGTTCCTCACATTCACATCACTGGCTTGAACCCCTCCTCCCTACCATTTTTCTAACATTAAATATGATTTTTTTATTTCTTCAATGATTTACATTAAAACTACTACTTCATATTAAAGGGACTCTATAGTTCATTAATGCTAAAAACTATTTAGACCTCACAGTTCATTTCAGAAACACTGGACCGACAGAAAGTGCACTAGTGCAAAGTGTACTAGTGCTTTAAAGTTCCAACAAAGTCTGCAGTACAGTAGGCAAGAGCAAAAAACAAGAAAAAAACTGCAGATCAAAATGTACAAGATTTAACGGCTTGCGTTTCATTCACACAGGTTTTTGTTTTATACCATTCTTATTGCGGTTTATTTTAAACCTTAACAACCACGGACCCCTGAAGAAGGTGTGTTCTCCGAAACACGGACCGTGTTGGGTCCCTTGTAGTAAGGTGATATCAGTCACTGCATTAATATTTGGTACAAATAAACATAGCCTGCAGCTTGTACATTTTGATCTGCAGTTTTTTTCTTGTTTTTTTTTTTTTTGCTAGTGCTTTAAAGTGCCATTTCAAAAAGTGCATGTGTGCTGTAAACTTTTAAATATCATAGAGCTTTAAAGTACTTAGGCCCAAATTCTGTAACCAGTGCCTAAAGTTAGGTACCTCTTTCGGAGGCACCTATCCAAATTGAATAACACGCTCAATTAAGCTTTTGAATCAGCTGTAACCCAAGCACAGTACCGGGTAAAGCTTTGGATTCTCGCCCAGAAATAGCTAAGAAGAAAAAAAAAAAAAAAAATTTAAATTGAATCAGGTTGGGCAGACTGGATGGACCATTCGGGTCTTTATCTGCCGTCATCTACTATGTTACTATATGTTAGCTCTGATTGAAACATAGGCGCCTATCAAGAAAGTGCGATTAGAAGCATAGAAACATAGAACATGACGGCAGAAAAGGGCCACCAGCCCAATATGTCTGCCCACTCTAAGGACCCTCCCCCCTAAGCACTTCCTCGAAGTGAACCCACGTGCTTATCCCATTTTTTCTTAAAATCGAGCACGTTGCTTGCCTCAATTACCTGAAGTGGAAGATCATTCCAAATACTTGAAGGGTATTAACGTAGAACAAAATCTTTTCCAGAGAAAGGAAAATGGTAAAACCAGAGGACATAATTTGAGGTTGAGGGGTGGTAGATTCAGGGGCAACGTTAGGAAATTCTACTTTACGGAGAGGGTGGTGGATGCCTGGAATGCGCTCCCGAGAGAGGTGGTGGAGAGTAAAACTGCGACTGAGTTCAAAGAAGCGTGGGATGAACACAGAAGATTTAGAATCAGAAAATAATATTAAAGATTGAACTAGGCCAGTTACTGGGCAGACTTGCACGGTCTGTGTCTGTGTATGGCCGTTTGGTGGGGGATGGGCAGGGGAGGGCTTCAACGGCTGGGAGGGTGTAGATGGGCTGGAGTAAGTCTTAACAGAGATTTCGGCAGTTGGAACCCAAGCACAGTACCGGGTAAAGCTTTGGATTCTTGCCCAGAAATAGCTAAGAAGAAAAAACTAAAAAAAAAAAAAAAAAATTTAAATTGAATCAGGTTGGGCAGACTGGATGGACCATTCGGGTCTTTATCTGCCGTCATCTACTATGTTACTATGTATATGTTACTATGATCGACCACCCTTTCGGTGAAGAAATACTTCCTAGTGTCTCTGTAACAAGGCGCCCTTCAAAAAAAATAGGCGCTATGTAGGTTAGGCGTGGGCGTGGCTACATGATAGGCGCCTTCTTACAGAATCGCTGCTCTTAAGCGTGCTTAAGCGCTCACATAGGCGCCTAACTTTTAGTTGTGCCTAGAACTGGCCTAGTTCTTGGGCGCTTCCAAAATAGGTTCCGCTCAGCGTGATTCATTAAATAGCACCCAATTTTATTTGAATCGCGCTGAACAGTGCCTAGTTTGGCGCCTAACTTTTGGGCGCTTCTTATAGAATTTGCCCTCTAGCTTTGACCTTATGCTCTTTAAGAACCAGAGACCGTGGCTTGCTACTCTCAGTCCAACGTGGCCTACGTTTTGCGGGATCAAATTGCATCCCTGATGCGTCAGGGAAGAGTCTTTTTGCAACGCTTTTTTATATACAAGCCGTGGTATTATTTTGTAGACATGATTTCCGAGGATTGTGTGTACGTTTATTTAATCATGTTTTTGTTTTAAAATTATGTATGTAAATTATGTAAACCGTTTAGTTTTAAACGGTATAGAAACTTTTAAAATAAGTTTACAGTTGTCGGGGGGGGGGGAGGGGGATGAACGAGAGTGAGGCGTGGAGAGAGCACAGGATTAATGCTCTGCTAGAAACTTATTGAACATGTATGTTTTTAAGCTTTGCCTAAAATGCATGTATGATGAAGAGGACCCTATGATGGGGAGTAGTTCCCGGCTTAGATGAGCTGCTTGGTAGGATAACAGTTTTGTAACGTAGGCTCTTTTAGGCCTTTCTTGCAGGGAGGGGTAGGAGAAAATTGGGGTTGGAATGCAAAAGGCGATCCAGAACTGTTACCATTGTACCAGTGGCGTAGCAAGGGTGAGAGGCGCCCGGATCAGTGGCACCCCTCCTCTGCCCTCTTCTCTGCCCCCCCCACCCTCCTTCCCCATCCTCTCCTGCCACGCGCGCGCCCGCTTCCCTTCCCCCGTACCCCTGTAACGTTACTGGCGCGAGCAGCAACCCCCAAGCTGCTGTCATGCGCCAGTGTCGGCTCTTTCTCTGATGTCATTTCCTAGGCGCGGGTCCAGGAAGTGGCATTGGAGGAAGAGCCGACGCTGGTGCGACAGCAGGTTGGAGGTTGCTGCTCACGCCAAGAACGCTACAGAGGTACAGGAGAAGGGAAGTGGCACACATGCATAGCGGGGGTGGGGAAGGTGCATGGGTGGGGGCCTGCACCCTCACCAAGACGGCACCTAGGACGGACTACCCCCCCTGCCTCCTCCCCCAAGTTTATTAAAAATTTTCTATCCCACCCTAGGGAGAACCTTACAATCTAAAACAGTGTCTTGCAAACTTTTTCGAGCCGGGGCACACTAAACCTAGTTTTCCCCGGCTTGGGACACCCGGAAGTGCGCTGGCGCCAGCGTGATGATGTCTTGCGCATGCGTGACATCAGCACGCTGCCGTCGGCACATGCGCAAAGGCCCTTCATACAGGCCTTGTGCCGACAGAAAGACCTGCGCTGGAGAGAACGGCCGGCAGAAAGAAGAGGTGCCGGCATCGGGAGATCGCTTACAGGATGTGCCTCTCTTCGCGAGAGCCACGTCATGTAGACAGTCACCCGGCGCCAGCACCTCTCCTCTTACCCAGTGCACCGCAGCACACCAGAAATCTCAGGAGGTGCACTGGTGTGCCGCAGCACACAGTTTGCGATACACTAATCTAAAACATAGTAGGATAATAGTACAGTGTACAAAGATAATCCATATATAATACATTATTTATTTATTTATTTATTCAATTTTCTATACCGTTCTCCCAGGGGAGCTCAGAACGGTTTGCATGAATTTATTCAGGTACTCAAGCATTTTTGCCTGTCTGTCCCGGCGGGCTCACAATCTATCTAATGTACCAGGGGCAATGGGGGGATTAAGTGACTTGCCCAGGGTCACAAGAAGCAGCGTGGGTTAGAACCCACAACCTCAGGGTTTTGAAGCAGTAGCTTTAACCACTGCGCCATTTTAGAAATCAAAATGTAGCAGAAGTGAGCCAAGTATAGGGCACAGAAGCCATTGTGACATCACTGATGAGGTTGGCTCTGAGGCATTGGTGGAATGAGACATTATGATGTCACAATACCAGCTCTGGTTACACTGCACAACAATTTTTTGGTTAAGTCTTGATTCCTGAAAAGTTTTTGGTGATTATGACAGGTACCAACTTGGTATGCTCAAATATGGTTTTGGTTTTACTGCATCACGTAAGAACTATGAGAAATAGACATTTTTATGTTTACTGACAATAAAATATATAGTCAAGTTTACGTTTCGCACAAGCGACTAAATGAAACAGAATTAAAAGTGTTTTGCTCCCGAGTTTCTTTTATATTCAGTGTCTGGTGCATCACGTTGTAGCATCCAACAATAGTCGGCAAGCATTGACGGATTCCAATTGCCCTGGTATCGTTTCTCCATCGTAGCTATGTCTTGATGAAACCTTTCACCGTGCTCGTCACTCACAGCACCGAGATTTGCGGGGAAGAAGTCCAAGTGTGAATGGAGGAAATGAATCTTGAGTGACATATTGCACTTCATTCTCTTGTATGCTTTGAGAAGTTTGTCTACCAGCTGAATGTAGTTTGGGGCTCTGTAATTGCCCAGAAAATTGTCAACAACGTCTTTCAAGGCTTTCCAGCCAATTTTTTCCGGCCCAACTAACAGATCTTCAAATCGCTTGTCACTCATAACATGTCTGATCTGGGGGCCAACAAAAATACCCTCTTTGATCTTGGCATCAGTTATTCTTGGGAACATCTGTCTTAAATAACGAAAACCTTCCCCTTCCTTGTTCATTGCTTTCACAAAATTCTTCATGAGTCCCAGTTTAATGTGAAGAGGAGGCAAAAATATCTTTGTCGGGTCAACAAGCGATTCATGTGCTACATTTTTCTGTCCTGGAACTAACTTTTTACGGAGTGGCCAGTTCTTTCTAGAATAGTGCGACTCTCTGTCTCGGCTGTCCCATTCGCAGATGAAACAGCAGTACTTTGTATAGCCAAGCTGCAGTCCTAGTAACAGAGCAACGACTTTGAGGTCTCCACAGATATTCCAGTTATACCTGGTATACTGGACATACTTTAGTAACATTTCCATATTCTCATATGTTTCTTTCATATGTGCTGCATAGCCAACAGGTACTGAAGGATAAACGTTGCCATTGTGCAACAGAACAGCTTTCAGGCTTAACATTGACGAATCAATGAAAAGACGCCACTCTTCTGGGTTGTGATCACAACCAAAGACCGAGAACAATCCTTCAATGTCACAACAGAAACAGAGACTGTCGACTTGTGCAAAAAATTTGGTTATATCATGATGCCGGTCTCGAAACACAGAAATTTTCGTACCTGGTGATAGCAAACACCATTCCTGCAGTCTCGAACCTAGCAGCTCAGCTTTTGCTTTTGACAGACCCAAATCTCTGACCAAATCGTTCAATTCGGACTGTGTTATCAGATGTGGATCGCCTGATGAGGATGGTTCAAAATCCGGGTCAATGTCACTGTTAGAACCCTGCACTGCAGTTTCTTCATCTGGTTCGTCTAAGGTCCAATCCTCTGGTGGTTTCGGAACTGGAAGACTGTCATCATGTGGCATGGGTCTCATTGCTGAAGGCAGATTAGGATATTCAATTGACTTCTTGTTTTTGGCAGAGAAACCAGACACATTAGTCAAACAGAAATAACAGTCCGTCACATGGTCTTTCTGTTCTCGCCATATCATCGGAACAGCAAATGGCATCGTCTTTCGAGTACCTCTGAGCCAGGCTCTCAGACTAACAGCACATGTCGCACAGCAAATGTGAGGCGCCCATTGCTTGTCTTGATCACCTATTTTGCAGCCAAAATACAGATGATAGGCTTTCTTTACAAGGGCAGTCATCGAACGTCTCTGAGGCGTAAGTGTATATTCCCCACAGATATAGCAGAATGTGTCGCGGCTGTTACGACACCGACGAGACATATTGCCCGACACCAAAACGTCTATAGCATCAAGCTTACTTACTGTTATATTGCTACAGCTACTATACTACTATACTTTGCTATACTGATACTATATACACACACGGACTATCTATATTAACCAAATGAGCAGGATCGGTGTATGGAAGCCACCATTATAGCATGGTGAGACAGCGCAAGCTCGTTCAGACCTGCCCAGACATGCCCAGGATGTCATCTTCCATAAAACAGCTTCCAACCTGGCTAGATTTTATGCATGGACATACCCAGGCGGCACAAACCGTTGTTGATAAGACACTTATGGGAGAAAAAATTGTTTGCATCCAAATATAAGAAAAAATCACGACAAAATTGAAGATTTCTCTGAAATGGTACGTGATGGGTAATTTTTGATGTAATATTCATGATCAGCACCCAAAATTCTATAAGAAACACCCAGCAGTGTTCAGGAAGCAAAAACTTTGTTGTGCAGTGTTATCAGAGGCTGAAACTCTTCACACTATTCATTTATTCTGCTGTTCTTCAAAGAGAGTTCAGAACGGTTTACATGCATTTATTCAGGTACTCAAGCAGTTTTCCCTCTCTGTCCCGGGTGGCTCACAATCTATCTAACGTACCTGAGGCAATGGGGGGATTAAGGGTTCATAGTCATAAGCACGCAAGACAAACGCGTGCCGACATTTCAGAGCAGTCAACTGGGCGCAAGAAGTGAGCGTGCCGCTCTAAAAGCTTCTTTTAAAGGCTCCGACGGAGGGTGTGAGTGCCACGGTTGACCTATGCTCCTCCTGTGGCCACGCCTTTTTTTGAGTTGCCTGGGATTAGGGTCGCCAGACATCCGTGAAAACCCGGATGTGTCTTCTCTTTAGAGGACTGTTCGGGCGCCCGGAGGGATTTCCCAAACCCGGGTATTCGAAGACCAGAGGTCGCATCTGGAAGCCCTTGCGCAATGTGCGGCCAAAGCCGTGATGACATCGTACGCAAGTGTGCAAGCATGTGATGTCGTCGTGTCGACGACCGCGCATGAGCGAAGGCTTCCAAATGCAGCCTAAGAGCCAACCTCAGCAGTGATATCACAATGGCTCGATTAGATGGCAACTTCAGCAGTTGGAACCTAGGACAATACCAGGTGGACTTTACAGTCTATGACCCAGAAATATCAAAGAAGAGACAATATAATTTAATCATGTATTTTTAATGGGTACAACTAATGGGCAGACGATGGACTGTTCAGGTCTTTATCTGCCATCATTTACTATGTTACCTGGCAGAAACCCAAAGAGTAGCAACATTCCAGAGCTGAGATTGTGATGTCATAATGCCTCATTCCACCAGTACCTAAGAGCCAACCTGAGCAGTGATGTCACAATGGCTCGATTAGATGGCAACTTCAGCATTTGGAACCTAGGACAATACCAGGTGGACTTTACAGTCTATGACCCAGAAATATCAAAGAAGAGACAATATAATTTAATCATGTATTTTTAATGGGTACAACTAATGGGCAGACTGGATGGACCGTTTAGGTCTTTATCTGCCATCATTTACTATGTAACTATGTTAAATACGCTAGCTATGCCACCGAACTGGAGACCTTCATTTAGATTCTCCAAGGACATATGGTGGGGATTCTATTCAATAATGACATCTGGGCAGCTGGTGTTCACGCGCCGTACATTTACACACCCACGGTTACAGCAGCCAAAGACCTAGCGTTACCGTATGGGCGTAAAAGTGGCAGGGACGCTCGTAACTTACAGACTTTAATATTTCACATTCAGCACTTTTCTCATTCAGAATCATGACTGTCCCGAAATGTGCTTGAAATTACCCCTGCAGACTGTACGAGGAAGTTCTGCGAAGCCATAAATAACCTAGTGCTAGTCTGTTATAAAAGGTAATTGGAATGTTTAATAGCGGGCTGTACACTGGCCAGTCATACTTAGGAGGATTTATTATGTCATATTCTTTTCTGCTTTTAATTCTAAGTTGTTATTTGGCATTAATGCTGACAGCTTCTCTCTGAGAATGAAATGTTTGTGTTTCGCTGAAGGGGGAAAAAAAACGTAATCGCTCAAATACTTCTATTAGGATAAAATCCTCAGAAATTAATAATAATTTATATTCAGAGAGTGTTGCCCATACAGTTGAGGCATTTGGAACCTATGCACGCAAGGATGAGAACAGCCAGCACGTTTCTAGCTAGTATGTAAATCGCACTGAATCCTTGTCGAAACTTGCAGTATATAAAAAAAAACTGTATGGTATAGTATTTATAAGCACCACAAGAACAGGGGAAACAAATCCACAAAATACAAAGGAACAAACCAAAGTGGAAATGTCCAATCGGAATGGTGCACAAAAAAGTGTCTTTCAACTCATCTGATTAATCCAATATCTTTATTCATCCAAAGTAACTCAATGACTCGACATGTACCGTATTTGCCGGCGTATAAGACGACTGGGCATAGAAGACGACCCCCCCCAACTTTTACAGTTAAAATATAGAGTTTGTTATATACTCGCCATATAAGACTACCCCTTCTTCCGCACACCTTCTGCACAACAAATAAAACTTAAAAGAACATCAGAATTTATTTCAACAATTTTAATTAATTCACTAAAGCTGAATAGAACAATAAACCCATGGGAGCTGCCATGCTATTTGTTTTCTAAACTGTTAACCAAACTGAAACTGTCAATGATAGAAGGAAGATAACACATAGAGGGAGAGAGCAAGTGCCGGGCAAGTCCCTAGCAAGTTTGCTGGCATGACAGTTTCCCTTTAAAAGCCTTCAAAAGCCTCCTGTTCGCCCCCGCAACTTCCTTAAGGGCTAGACTCCACACACGGCCGCATGTGCGAGAGACGTAGTAAAGAGAAAAGGGGTGGGGCCAGAGCGCCGCTGCTTCCCGCTGCGCAGGATGAAGGAGCTGGCACCCTTGTCACACTGATGTCCCGCCATGGCCCCGCTGATGTCCCGGCAGGTTTACTAGTACCGTAAGCACCGTAAGGAGGTAAGGAAGGAGATGTTAGGGCATGTAAAGTAAGGGCATGTAAACAGTACCCGGCGTATAAGACGACCCCCGACTTTGGGGAGGATTTTAAGGTACTGAAAAGTCGTCTTATACGCCGGCAAATACGGTACATGTTTCGGCCTCCCGGCCTGCATCAGGAGTCTTGGGAGTCTTTGGGTATACAAAGGGGTGTGAAAACTTATGCCGGCCACTCAAAACGCTGCTTCTGCCAAATCTCCGTCACGCCGCGGCCTTGCTGCAAATGAAAAACCAATTCGTATACCCAAAGACTCCCAAGACTCCTGATGCAGGCTGGGAGTCCGAAACATGTACATGTCGAGTCATTGAGTTACTTTGGATGAATAAAGACATTGGATTAATCAGATGAGTTGAAAGACACTTTTTTGTGCACCATTCTAATATGGTATTTATAAGAACATAAGAATTGCCGCTGCTAGGTCAGACCAGTGGTCCATCATGCTCAGCAGTCCTCTCTCGCGGCGGCCCTTAGGTCAAAGACCAGTGCCCTAACTGAGACTAGCCTTACCTGTGTACATTCCGGTTCAGCAGGAACTTGTCTAACTTTGTCTTGAATCCCTGGAGAGTGTTTTCCCCTATAACAGCCTCCGGAAGAGCGTATCCTGACTTTCAAAGTGAAAATGGTATAAGGAGGTCATCCTGCCACTGTATCGTGCAATGGTGCGACCGCATCTGGAGTACTGTGTCCAGTATTGGTCGCCGTACCTCAAAAAGGACATGGCGGTACTTGAGGGAGTCCAGAGAAGAGCAACTAAACTGATAAGAGGTATGGAAAACCTCTCATATACTGACAGACTGAAAAAGCTGGGGCTGTTCTCCCTGGAAAAGCGGAGACTTAGAGGAGACATGATAGAAACCTTCAAGATCATGAAGGGTATAGAAAAAGTAGACAGGGACAGATTTTTCAGATTATGGGGAACCACAAGTACAAGGGGGCACTCGGAAAAATTAAAAGGAGACAGGTTTAAAACAAATGCCAGAAAGTTCTTTTTCACCCAGAGGGTGGTGGACACATGGAACGCGCTTCCGGAGGCTGTGATAGGCCGGAGCACGTTACAAGGCTTCAAAGAAGGTTTGGATAGGTTCCTAGAGGATAAAGGAATTGAGGGGTACAGAGGGGTCTGGGACCATTGCTCAGGCAATGGGCCTGATGGGCCGCCGCGGGAGCGGACCGCTGGGCGAGATGGACCTCTGGTCTGCCTCAGCGGAGGCAACTTCTTATGTTCTTATGTTCTTAAATCTTAAATTCTAGTCAGTCCGGCTCAGCCACATGGGATGAAAGTGGAGCACTGTCAAAGGCTTTGCTAAATAATAATAATAAATAATTTATTTCTATATACCGCCATACCCCTGAGTTCTAGGCGGTTCACAACAGTTAAGCATAGTACAAACAATGCAAATCGATTGAGATTCGACAAATTAAGTGCATACAATATAAAAGAAATACATACAATATGAGAAGAATACAACAATGTTAAAATAAAGTAAAAAGTTAAAAGAATAAGATACATTAAAAACCCAGCCTGTTAAATAATTGAGTTTTTAACTGTTTTCTAAAATCGAGATAAGAAGAAGCTTCTAACACAGTTTTGGCCAGCCATAAATTCAATTTGGCCGCCTGGAAAGAAAAGGTTCTCTCAAGGATCCTTTTATAATGACATAATTTTATTGAGGGATATGCAAACAAGTTTATTCTTCGAGAACTCTTGTTAGTATAACTCAAAGTAAAATGAGGAGTAAGATAACCTGGTAACGTGCCAAATACTGTTTTATAGCAAATGCATGAAAACTGAAACAAAACTCTAGATTCCAATGGCAGCCAGTGGAGCTTTTGATAAAAGGGGGTAACGTTCCCATTTCTTTAAGCTGAAAATAAGGTGGACAGCCGTGTTCTGAACCATCCTCAAGTTTCAAGTTTCAAGTTTATTAATTGGCTTGTTGAATCGCTTAATCGAATTTCTAAGCGATGTACAGCAAAATATACATTTTTAAGGAAACCAAAACATAACATACACTTAATTAATTATAATATAAACAAAAGGTATGAGGGGGTGAAATACATTTTTTCTAGTAAAGAGAGAATATACAAGGAAAATACAAAAGGAAGTAGGAAGACAAGTAAAAGCAAAATAATTCACTAAAATAACTCAGTAAAATAAAATTGATAATTAATTTGCAAATGCATCTTTAAACAAAAAGGTTTTTAACTCGCTTTTAAATTTCCCAAACACCTTCTCTTCCCGTAAAAACATGGGAAGCGCATTCCAAGTCTGAGGAGCTGTACATGAGAAGATAAATTGTCTTCTTGTACTAATAATTTTAAGCGAAGGAATTGATAAAAGGTTCCGTTCACTCGATCGTAAAATTCTTTGAATTGAATAGGGGATGAGCAACCTAAATAAAAATGCTGGAGTCTTATTTTCTAATGTTTTAAAGATAATTGTACATAGTTTATGAGTAATTCTATGAATGACTGGTAGCCAATGAGCCTTTTTAAGGAGTGGTGTCACATGATCGAATTTTTTAGATTTTGTTATTAATTTAATTGAAGCATTTTGAATTATTTGTAGTCGTTTAATTTCTTGAAAAGCAATTCCTGTAAATAGTGAATTGCAATAATCGATTTTAGACATCACCAGAGAGTGAATAAGAATATTAAGTGCTTTGGGACAGAGGAATTTGGAGATAGATCGAATTTTACGCAACCTATAGAAGGTAGTTTTAACAATACTACTAATGTGATCATGATAATTAAGTTTACTATCAAAAATTACTCCTAGAATTTTAGTATTTTTGACTAATTGAAGAGGAACATTTTGAATCAAAATAGGAGCAACTAAAGAAAAACTTTCCTTCCAAGGAAAAAGCATAATATTTGTTTTTTTGATATTGAGGGCCAATCTGTTTCTCAATCTCAATTTCACCACATCTAGCGCACTCCCTCTATCCAATTTTCTGGTCACCCAGTAAAAGAAATTGATCAGATTTGGCGGACAAGACCTACCTCTAGTGAATCCATGTTGCCTCCGGTCCTGTAATCCACAGGATTCCAGAAACTTCACCATTCTCTGCTTTAAAAGCGTTTCCATCAATTTGCTTACCACAGATGTCAGACTTACTGGCCTGTAATTCCCTACTTCTTCCTTACTTCCATTTTTATGTAGAAGGACTAGATCTGCCCTTCTCCAGTTCTCTGGTACCACTCCCGACTCTAGAGAAGCATTGGAAAGGTCAGTCAAACTTGCCATCCGGCCCCATCGCTTTGTCTACTTTTAATTTAGCTAGCTCCTCACGAACACAACCCTCTGAAAATCGATCAGGGTCTACCACTACTCCATCCCTATTCGCGTTTGTCTTCTGTGGTCTCACTCCTGATGCTTCAGTCGTGAACCCAAAGCAGAAATATTTGTTAAGCAATTCAGCCTTTTCTTTATCAGCTTCTTCATATTTTACCCCTTCATGTTTGAGTCTCACATGTATGGCCGTTTGGAGGAGGATGGGCAGGGGAGGGCTTCAATGGCTGGGAGGGTGTAGATGGGCTGGAGTAAGTCTTAACAGTGATTTCGGCAGTTGGAACCCAAGCACAGTACCGGGTAAAGCTTTGGATTCTCGCCCAGAAATAGCTAAGAAGAAAAAAAAAAAAAAAAAAAATTTTAATTGAATCAGGTTGGGCAGACTGGATGGACCATTCGGGTCTTTATCTGCCGTCATCTACTATGTTACTATGTTATGTTACAATGCCACTTTTGCACAGGAGTGTGTGGCGCAGTGGTTGGAGCTACAGCCTCAGCACCCTGGGGTTGTGGGTTCAAATCCCGCGCTGCTCCCTGTGACCCTGGGCAAGTCACTTAATCCTCCATAGCCCCAGGTATGTTAGATAGATTGTGAGCCCACCAGGACAGATAGGGAAAATGCTTCAGTACCTGATTGTAAAAACTGCTTAGATAACCTTGATAGGTGGTATATAAAAACCTAATAAACTTGAAACTTCTTATCACTGATAAGTCTCCCTGTTTTACCGTGTCAACTGTTTTTTCTTCCATTTGTATCCTTGCTTTCCTGACTACTCGACCAGCCTCTCTGAACTTTTCCAGATATTTTTGCCTGTCTTCCTCTTTCTGGGCTCTTTTGTAGTTTATGTAGTTTTTGTAGTTTATGAAAGCCCTTCTCAGCTACCACTTTTGAGAACCAAAGCAGCCTTCTTTTCCTCTTACTTTAACTTACTTGCCTCACAAAAAGGTTTGTTGCCATTTCAGTTGTTCCTTTCAGTTTTGCCCACTGCATTTCCACTCCTTCCAGATGTTCCCATCCAGACAATTCCTTGATGCGATCCCTCATCCAAAGTTAGTTTTTTAAAGTCTAGAACCTTTACTTTTGAATGAGCCTTCTCTATATCCATCTTAATACGTATTAAACCATACCATGCAGTGATCCCTGGATGCCAGATGATCGCCCACTGTAACATCAGAAACACGTTCCCCGTTTGTAAGCACTAAGTCCACTATGACCCCATCCCGCTGGGCTTTATTACCAACTGCTGGAACAGTTCTCCTTGTAGAGAATCCAGGATCTCCCTATTTCTAGAACAGTGGTTCCCAACCCTGTCCTGGAGGACCACCAGGCCAGTCGGGTTTTCAGGATAGCCCTAAAGAATATGCCATGGAGCAGATTTGCAAGCCTGGCACCTCCGTTCTATGCAGATCTCTCTCATGCATATTCATTAGGGTTATCCTGAAAACCCGACTGGCCTGGTGGTCCTCCAGGACAGGGTTGGGAACCACTGTTCTAGAAGACCCTACAATAGGGATATCACAATCAACATCCGGCATGTTAAAATTAGTAAAACTTCCCTTTTTTTGATATATTCTGAATGTCTACTATTTAGGCCCTCTTTTACTAAGGTGCGCTAATTGATTTAGCACACACTAAACGCTAACGCATGCATGTTAGTCTATGGACACGTTTAGCACGCGCTAGTCAGTTAGTGCACTTTAGTAAAAGAGGGGTAAATCTCTGTCCTCCCATCTGTGAAGGACACCAATGTAAATATATTTACCATTCCCTCTTTCCAAATTGATCCACAGTGCCTCTTCCTTGCCCTGCAGATCCTGCAATTGTGTGGCTTTAATATGATCTTTAACATATAACGCTACTCCCCCTTCCTTTTCTTCCTACCCTGTCTTTCCTGAATAGATTATAGTCCGGTATGCTCATGTATTGTAACACCATTACAGAAGCTCATGTAAACTGCTCTGAATTGACTCACCAGCCATTAGTAGCAGTATAGAAGCTTTCAATAAACATAAGGTTGCCATTAGTGTCTGGCCACTAAAAGAAATTATTGCATGAGCACTTACTGACACCTATTTTGTAGACAGGGACCCAATTCTATATATGTTACCTAAAAAATTATCCCAATTCTATAAAAGGTAGCCCCCTCCCCCCCACTACTCAATGCCTGTGCCTAAGTTAGGTGCCCAACATCTCCTAACTCAGTGATTCCCAACCCTGTCCTGGAGGAACACCAGGCCAATCGGGTTTTCAGGCTAGCCCTAATGAATATGCATGAGAGAGATTTGCATATGATGGAAGTGATAGGCATGCAAATTTGCTTCATGCATATTCATTAGGGCTAGCCTGAAAACCCGATTGGCCTGGTGTTCCTCCAGGACAGGGTTGGGAACCACTGTCCTAACTCAAAAACACGCCCATGATCTCCCCCTAACCACGCCCACTTTTAACTAAGCGCTTTGCACTAGGTGCCTGTTTGTAGAACCATGCCTAAATAAAGTCCATTTAGGAACATCGTCACCCCACAGAGTTTTTTTGGTTTTCTCTGGATTTTCTTCTTTGTGGATATTTTGGGGTCAATTCCTTTTGTTTTTTGCTTGTAGAACCATGCCTACTAGGTAGGCACCAAACTCTCAATTAACTCCACTGAGTGCCAATTAAGAGGTACTGAGTGTATCGGAACCGATTTAGCCTTTTATTGTATCACGTTAGGTACATACATCAGCTAGACACCCAAATAGAGACACACATTTTAGAATTTGGGGATAAAGACTTACGTGGTAATCCTGTGCTAGCCAATTAGACCCGTGCTCTATACATGGTGCCTTAACTTAGGTGACGGAAGGTGCCCTCCTGGTGCCTAAGTTAATTCAGAAAAAACAAAATTTTTTTGTAGCTTCGCCACACCCTCTTGACACCAAAACACCGCTATGCATCAATAACCTTAGTTATCCTATTTCAGTCTACTATGAAGGTACTAGGCGTAACACTAGACCAGTGCTTAACCATGAAGGCCCAGGTAGACTCCTTAATCAGAAAGGTTTTTTTCATTCTCTGGAAACTTCGATCCATTAGAGCAGGGGTAGGGAACTCCGGTCCTCGAGAGCCGTATTCCAGTCGGGTTTTCAGGATTTCCCCAATGAATATGCATGAGATCTATTTGCATGCACTGCTTTCAATGCATATTCACTGGTGAAATCCTGAAAACCCGACTGGAATACGGCTCTCGAGGACCGGAGTTCCCTACCCCTGCATTAGAGCATATTTTGATATGCCAGCATTTAGAATCCTGGTACAATCCCTCATACTGAGTCAACTTGATTACTGTAGCATAGCCTATTTAGCAATTTCCCAAAAGAATATGCGACGATTACAATTAATGCAAAATGCAGCGGTCAGAAGTTTGATCATGTGACACCTTACTACCAACAGCTGCATTAGCTACCGATGGAGGCACGCGTAAAGTTTAAGTTCGCCTGTTTCTGCTTTAAAGTACTATATGGACTAGCCCCTAAATACATAACTGACCTTTTCTCCTTCTCAGCCAACAAACATAAGAGAAGTTCACATTCGATCTTCATTTCCCCTCCAGTTAGAGCAGTGGTTCCCAACCCTGTCCTGGAGGAACACCAGGCCAATTGGGTTTTCAGGCTAGCCCTAATGAATATGCATGAAGCAAATTTGCATGCCTATCACTTCCATCATATGCAAATCTCTCTCATGCATATTCATTAGGGCTAGCCTGAAAACCCGATTGGCCTGGTGTTCCTCCAGGACAGGGTTGGGAATCACTGAGTTAGAGGATGTAAACTCAAAAGACACCATCAACACCTTTTCTCACATCAGGCAGCATTATGGGGTAAAGATCTAGAACAATTGCTTACGCCTACTACTTATGGGGAATTCAAGAAACTCCTAAAAACATATCTGTTCCTGAAACATCTAGGCAGCTGACCCGTACAACCCTTTCTCCTCAATAACTGATCCCTTGAGCTGTTATTCACTAGCTTCCACCCTGTTAAGTTCAATATATTTGTACCTTCTTTTAATCTTTGTAAACCGCATAGAACTTCATGGTCCTGTGGTATATAAACTGTTATTATTATTATTAAGTTAAGTCCAAAATGCTGTTTACAAACGGACTTAAGAGAAATTACAAGGTGTCTAAAAATATGGTGCCGAAATCACCCCTCCGGAGGCAACTACCGGCAATTCACGTCACAGGCAGGCACTGGAAATGTAGGCCTCGAAAACCCAGGCCTACATTTCGGGTGGAGGCATGATTCTCTAACCAGCAGCAGCATCGTGTGATTGACACACGATCGGTGGTCGCTTTTAAGGGGGCCACTGATAACGGCGGCCATTTACAGAATCTGGGCCTTGGTGCTCGGACATGTAGCCACAACTAAATGATTAGTGCCTTCATCTTATTTCCCTTCTGAACCAAGAATTCAAGTTCCACATTTTCTTTGAGGTATGCCCTCAAAGTCTCAGAGTCTTGGCGGTGTGGGGTGGAGCTGGGGGGGAGGGGGAGGGCAGGGGAGGATAAAGTGACCATCATTCCTACAGGAAGGCCTACATCTGTCTCCCTTTCTTTTCTCTTCCAGTTCATCTCTTTCGTTCCCTTATAACTCTTAGATCCATTTCTTTCTGACCTACACAGAGAACAATCACACACATATGCCATAAACACTCACACGGAAACCCACCCCATATACTTTGAGTCACAAACTGTATTTGTTCACATTCCAAGCATTATTGGATCAAAATTTGTCCCTGCCATACCAGTCATCTACTGTCATTCGTTTTTATATGTCTCTTGAGTATCTGTTCATAGTCTGTATCCCCCCCATTCCCTTCCTATCTCTCTGTCTATCAACCATCTATCTCTTGTACCATTATCTCCCAGTGAGGCTGTGTTTATCACTGCCTGCGTTCCTTCCCTCTGCTAGGAGTTTTTTTTTTTTTTGGCATCCATCTGAATCAGTTTCTGTCGTGTACATATCTGCTGTATACTGATATCTCTTTTGAGTCTCGGTTCATGTTTTTATCTGAGCTAATTAGTGATAATTTTAAACTTTTGGCTGTAATTAATTTAAAGAAAAAAAACATTTCATTAACCTTGAAGACAAGGGGACTCGCAAAAAAAGAATTAATACATTAAAACTGAAATGAAAGTCTGTCTCCCAGACTGTGAAGTGACTCCTAGAAAGGAGCTGGCAGAGTGTGTGTGGGAAGTGGAGTCTGCAGAGGCTCTCTATCTGTGAAGGGAAGAAAGGCCCCACACACACACACACCACCTGCTGAATGTAATTATCTGAGGAAGACATTCAAAGCAGCCTCTGCCTATAACTTCTGTTAGTGCCAAACAGGAGGGGAAATCCTGTAAAGAGACTGCCAGTTTCACTAATTCTGTGCGCGAGATTGCCAGACCCTCTGAGTCAGTCGTGTGAGACTGCCAGACTCTCGGAATCAGCGTGCGAGACTGCCAGGCTTCTGGATTCAGTGTATCAGAATGCCAAGCTGCTTGACACCAGTGTGCGAGACTGCCAAACTTCCTCATTCGGTGTGCGAGACTTCCAATCTCTTTTCACTCGTTGTTTGGGACTGCCGGGCTTCCGATTGAATTTATGAGACAGTGTCAGGTTCCTACATTCATTGTGTGATGCTACTGGGTTTTCTGATTGAATAAATAAGACAACCAGGTTCCCTGTTATTAATATGGGAGACTGACAAACTCACCTCATTCAGTGTGAGAAACATCCAGTTCCTTCATTTATTGTTTGAGACTACCAGGTTTCCTCATTACATGCAATGAGACTGACAGTGTATGAAATCTCAGAACTCCCTTATTCACTTTGTGAGAGTGCCAGACTCCTTGATTCAATCGCTGAGACTAATGAGGGATTCGTTACATTAGACTGCAAGGCTCTCTAATTCAGTGCGTGAGAGCATCTGATGCTTGAATGCTATGTATATGACCTATATGTATATGAATTAGATATGAGACTGCCAAGCTATCTCATTCAATGTGGGATACTTCCAAGTTTCATCAATCATTGTTTGAGACCGCTAGGTTCCCTGACCGAATGCATGAGACTTGGGGGTTTCCTGATTTGTGAGACCACCAGAATCCCTGCATCAGAGTGAGACCACAAGGTTCCCTGATTCAGCATTTGACTGTCAGGCAACACCATCCACGCAGCCCTATATTTGTCTCTAGGGATGGGCTGTCAATTGAAATGACATGGGACATGTAAATAGAAACATGATGGCAGATAAAAGCCAAATGGCCCATCTAGTCGGCTCATCCACAGTAACCATTATCTCCTCCTCTCCCTATTGTCTAAGGCTCTTAATATTTGCATCTCCTCTCTCTATTGGCTAAGGCTCTTTATACCTGCATTGTGAGGTCATACAGGTTTATGGTTATGATGGCAGATAAAGGCCAAATGGCCCATCTAGTCGGCCCATCCACAGTAACCATTATCTCTTTCTCACCCCGAGAGATCCCACCTGCCTAACCCAGGCCCTTTTGAATTCAGACACAGTCTCTGTCTCCACCACCTCTTCTGGGAGACTGTTCCTTGCCTCTACCACCTTTTCTGTAAAAAAGTATTTCCTTAGATTACTCCGGAGCCTATCACCTCTTAACTTCATCCTATGACCTCTCATTGCAGAGCTTCCTTTCAAATTAAAGAGACTCGACACATGCACATTTACATTACATAGGTATTTAAACGTCTTTATCATATCTCCCCTCTCCCGCCTTTCCTCCAAAGTATACAGATTGAGATCTTTAAGTCTGTCCCCATACGCCTTATGACGAAGACCACACATCATTTTAGCAGCCTTCCTCTGGACCGACTACATCCTTTTTATATCTAGCATTAATTATAATCAAGTTTTCAAGTTTCAAGTTTTTATTATTATTTGATGAATCGCTTATTTAATTTGCTAAGCGATGTATAACCTTCTAAAAAGAAACTAGGTTACATAAAACTAACTAAATTACATGAGACTTACTAATAAAAACAAACATGAATTGGGGTGGAAAGGAGGGAAAAGTTACAATTCTTTCTTAGAAGGAATAAACAAAGAAAGGCAGAACATAAAGGAGGGGAGAGAATTAAAAACCTGGAGCGTTAAGTCATGTCTAAAAATTTAAATATTAAAAGCATCTTTAAAAAGATAAGTTTTTAAGGATTTTTTTAAAAGAAGTAAGGTCCCTTTCATCTTTAATGTATTGAGGTAATGAGTTCCACCATTGAGGACCCATTATGGAAAACATATCATGTCTTCTGGTGCCTACTATTTTCAAAGAAGGGATAGCTAAGAGATTCTGGGAGGTCAACTGGAGAGGTCGGGAGGTATTATGAGGGATTAGCATTCTGCTTATAAATTGGGGCTCATTGAAGGTTAATGTTTTAAATACTAGAAGTATCACCTTGAAGGTGATACGATGACTGATTGGGAGCCAGTGGGAGTTGATCATTAAGGGATAGGGGGCTATTCTGCAATAGTAATGGTAGGTGGTTATCTGGTCACTTTGGATAACTATTGGGCACTTATACTTGTCTTTGCATCGTCTAACTCACAATGTATAAGCTTCATCTAGGCAGTCTCGTCAAACATTCGATTATCACTGCAGGATGACTAAGTCTAGGTCAGCCCACATTCCACCCTAATCACTCCTTCAAAAACACCCCTTTAAGCTCTGGGTAAACAGAAGGATTCAGAGGCCTAAAATGTCCCTGGACATGTCCAAAAAGCCATTTTGGTTATTGGTACTTGGATGATCTGTCTTTTAGATTGTCCAAGTGCCGACTTGAGTAGGTTTTTAGACGATTTAAGTTTCAATTAAGAAGCCCCATAGTGTTCCAAAGTTTAGCATTTAATAACAAATTATAACCTAAATTGTCCTAAAACTGAACCATTTTTTACTGCCTATAGGTTGCTAGCATGATGGTAAATTGCCAAACAGTGTTTAAGTATGAATGACTAGTGGCTCTGGCTGGATTGCTGGGTAGACTGGATGGACCGGCCAGCTCTAAATCTGCCATCATTTACTGTGGTACTACTGTGTGTTAGCCAATGTCCCAGATTATGCTGTGAAGGGCACTCTTGTCCATGAGAGGGGGCTGCAAGAGCTGACCTGACAGAAAACACAATTAGCAGGAATCCAGAACAGAAAGAATGAAGAGGGAGGCTGCACGCGCACGCCACTGGTAGAGCTATAAAGAAGTTGCTCTTAATATCTCTATGCTGAGAGCCAGAGGCAAGAAGGAGACTGATCATGGGTTCTGATGAGAACTTGGAGGAAGAGTAAACAGAAAATAAGTGAGGCTATATGAGGATGAAAATCAGAAAATCAAAGGAATGGACTGTGCTAATGTCCATAGTCATTTTCCAGGATGTAACCAGGAGCTGAATTTGGAACACTTCCAGCTCTGTTCAGAGTATGATCTTTGCAAGCGATGGTACAGGGAGGCTGGAGGGAAGGGTGTGCCTTTTCTCATGGGATGCTAAGTTGGGTTTAGATCTTTCTTCTGCACTTGACAGTTATTGTGGCTTTCGAGGACATGCCAGATCTATTAGTTTAAGGTATGAATATGAAGGCAGAACCCCGTCAAGAGGAGTAAAAATGAATACTTGGAAAGGGGCCAAGAATGAGTCAACTAAACCCAAGGGAGCAATTTTGAATAATCCCATACAATGTGAAAACAGAACTTTACTTATTTTCACTGTACAAACAGTATTTTTGAAAATCCCATGCATATATATTGTTTTCAGTCCTTGATTAAATCTCGCATGCATCATGAAAGCCACACGGACCATTGGCTGAGCTGGATGAGCAGCCAGAAAAATGTTCTTTTCGTGTTGTTTATGAGAACTTTTGTTTTATTTGGGGGTTTTGTGATCATTTTTGTCAGCTGCTGAGAATAGCGCGCGCCCTTTGAAACCAGTGTGTGCTATATGGAAAGAGAGTGTACACACTTCTAAAATGACAGAAACATAGAAAGTGACGGCAGAAAAGGGCCAAGGCCCATCGAGTCTGCCCACTCCACTGACCCACCCCCCCTAGTTGATCGCTCTCTGATGACCTTTTCCCTTGTAGAGATCCGACATGAGCATCCCAACTGTTCTTAAAAACTGGCACGCTGCTGGCCTCTACCACCTGTACTGGGAGCTTATTCCAGCTGTCCACCACTCTTTCAGTGAAGAAGTACTTCCTGGTGTCGCCATGAAACTTCCCGCCCTTTATTTTCAGCGGGTGTCCTCTGCGACCAGTGACATACTTAAACGTCTCAATCATGTCCCCTCTCTCTTTAACCTATCCTTATACTAATCTTGATTCCATCTCAGATGCATCGTGTTCATTAGAAGCCATCGGGACGGTACGTGGAAATTGTAAAAGCCACAACAGCTTATCACAAGATTCCGGATGGTTGGTTTGTTAACTTGTGGTGCGCCATTTCCAAAACATTTTCCAAAAAGAGCCAGGTGAAAGCTTGGCGCTTCACCTAAGCCTTCGATACACAAGAGTGATTGACTATACATTCATTCTGTACCAGAACTGGCTTGCTACACGCATTGTAACGAACCCCCTCCTTTATAAAGCCCCCGCTAGCATTTTTAGTGCCGGCCACTGCGGTAACAGCTCCGACGCTCATAGAATTCCTATGAGCGTTTGAGCTGTTACCGCCTCCGCCGGGGCTAAAAATACTAGCGTGGCTTTGTAAAGGAGGGGTAAATCTGTTCCTTGAATCTAGTTTATTACCTTGCCACATCATCTTCCTATACCCTCTCCTCTCTCCTTTTCCCTTCCGCCCTTCCTCCTCTCTCCCCTCTTTTTCTCTCCCCTTCCTCTCCCTCTTACCTATCCACCTCCTCTCTCTCCCTCCTCTTTCTCTCCCCTCTTACCTCTCTTTACAGTTGCCTTGAGCCTGTATAGGTGTGAGCGAAGATTAGATTTAGCCTCCCATCTCTTTGTCCCAACGGACTCTGTCCCACCTATCTTGTCCCCATATAATACCCCTCGGCTACATGGTAAGCTGAATTGTAGAAAAGCATTAGCGTCATATCTATGTTATTTGAATGTTCTAATGTGTGCTTAATAGGTGTTTCATAAATATTATGCTGCCATTGTGTCGTATCTCTCTTATTTGAATTTCAATGCTGTTAATAAGTATATTTTTGAAAGTCTCATGGTAGTGCTATTATTTAGGCCCTCGTTTGCAAAGGTGCGCTAAGCGTTTTAGCGCATGTTTAGCGGGCGCTAAATCAATGCAGGCGCTAACCGCTAACGCGTCCATAGAATAACATGCACGCATTAGCATTTAGTGCGTGTCTAGCGCGCAATCGTATTTATCACACGCTAAAAAGCATAGCGCGCCTTAGTAAGTTTCGTTTTACTGATTTTAAGTTTACCCCATTCATTGTATTTGTTTATATTTGGTCTTTTTACTGCTGTTTATGCGGTTAACAAGTTTTACGCTGCGTTGTATTTGCTGTACACTGCCTTGGGTGAATCTCTTCATAAACGGTTAATAAATCCCAATACATAAATGCATTTAAAATGTTGTGTATTTTTTGTTCATTTTTGTTTGGTAATATAACGTAGTAACATAGTAGATGACGGCAGATAAAGACCCAAATGGTCCATCCAGTCTGCCCAACCTGATTCAATTTAAATTTTTTAAATTTTTTCTTCTTAGCTATTTCTGGGCAAGAATCCAAAGCTCTACCTGGTACTGTGCTTGGGTTCCTACTGCTGACATACAATGACATTTCCAACATCTTTGTAAATGACAACTCATCCATACAATTTACTTGGGTATAAGGCTTTGAAAATTGTTCTTCTCAGGCATAAATGTGGAAAGCCTGTATTACAGCTGCCCAAACCCAAGAGGACAACATATGATATAGGATGAGGTACTAATGTACACCAAACAAGACAAGGATCTGAGAAAGATCTACAGGTTGCCAAACAGTGTGACATAGAAACATAAAAACTTAAAAACATGATAGCAGATAAAGGCCAAATGGCCATCCAGTCTGCCTATCTGCACCATTTACTATCTCCTCTCCCTAAGAGATTCCACATGCCTAGGGTTACCAGATTTTTGTCTGGAGAAACCCGGACACATGGCCCCCTAGCCAAACCCCATTCTGTCTCCAGCCCTACCCCGTTCCACTTCAAATTTAAATTGAATCAGGTTGGGCAGACTGGATGGACCATTCGGGTCTTTATCTGCCGTCATCTACTATGTTACTATTGAAGTAAAGGCTGCTTTGTTTACCTCATTGGAATAACTATGTCACTATGTTAGTCCCACCCCACGCAAAGTCTCATCTTTGTTTTCCAACCTCCGGGCTGTGTCTGCAAGGTGCCTGAGCATGCGCGGATGCATATGACATCACCCGCACATGCTCAGAGGTCCCCTAGACATGGTCAGGACTTTCTAAAACCCAGACAAACTACTGGGTTTTGGATAGTCCATCCGGGCATCCAGATAGTCCTCTAAAAAGAGGACATGTCCGGGTTTTCACAGCCTGTCCCGCCCTTTCTTGAATTCAGACACAGTCTTTGTCTCCGTCACCTCTACTGGGAGACTATTCCACGCATCTACCACCCTTTATGCGAAAAAGTATTTCCTTAGATTACTCCTGAGGCTATCACCTCTTAACTTCATCCTAGGTCCTCTCATTCCAGAGCTTGCTTTCAAATGAAAGAGACTTGCCTCATGCACATTTATGCCACGTAGGTATTTAAACATCTTTATCTTTTCTCAACTTTGGAATGATCTCCCACTCCTTTTAAGGAGTTCTGGTTCACTTCAACTTTTTTGTAAATCTTTAAAAACCATTTTATTTGCTAAATACTTTGAAAATTAATCTCTCGAAACTTAAGTCTCATTCCTCATGGTTCTTAGTTGTTAAGTTAACTTTTGTAAACCGAGTCGAGCTTTCTTGGACTGATGTCTCGGTATCTAAAGCCAAGCCTTAGATTAGATTAGGTTTCCCTCTCCCACCTTTCTTCCAAAGTATACATATTGAGACCTTTAAGTCTGTCCCCATACGCCTTATGACAGGGGTGTCCAATGTCGGTCCTCGAGGGCCGCAGTCCAGTCGGATTTTCAGGATTTCCCCAATGAATATACATGAGGTCTATTTGCATGCACTGCTTTCATTGTATACTAATACATCTCATGCATATTCATTGGGGAAATCCTGAAAACCCGACTGGATTGCGGCCCTCGAGGACCGACATTGGACACCCCTGCCTTATGACAAAGACCACGCACCGTTTTAGTAGCCTTTCTCTGGACCAACTCAATGCTGTTTACATCTTTTTGAAGGTGTGGTCTCCAGAATTGTACACAATATTCTAAATATGCAGGACCGATACTTATGCATGTGGGAGAGTGGGGAGTGCAAGAGACACTAGGATAAAAAAGGTACTAATGCCTCTGTGCACATTACTAGTGGAACCTCATCTGGAGCACTCTGTCTAAATTCTGGAGGGGTGTCAAAGTCCCTCCTCGAGGGCCGCAATCCAGTCATGTTTTCAGGATTTCCCCAATGAATATGCATGAGATTCATTTGCATGCACTGCTTTCATTGTATGCTAATAGATCTCATGCATATTCATTGGGAAAATCCTGAAAACCCGACTGGATTGCAGCCCTTGAGGAGGGACTTTGACACCCCTGCTGTACAGGACCTCAAAAAGGAAATAAACATCACAAAGGCTATCCAAAAAAGGATACCACAAGTCATATGAAATAACACTTAAGGACCAAAATATTTAGAGCTGTACCGGGAAGACAGAAAGAACCAGGCAAAGAGGGGGGTCCTGCAATTAGATGACAGGACATATTGAAAACAACCATGGGGGACCTTACCGGCCTAGCACAAAACCGATCTGTTTTTAGATCTGTAACTCATCAAGTCACTAGGACTCGAGCCCGAGTCGATGGCAACTAACACACACCGAAAAGCATATTTTGTTGGTTGGCCAAATATAAATATCGAATGCGAATAATGGTAATAAAAGAAGCAATGTTGATTTCAAGATAAAGATATTTCAGTAGAATTTAGTACAGTAGACTCCTGGATTATTCACATTCAAACCTAAATCCATATTTGGCCAAATGCGAATAATATATTTGGGGCCAAATCAAATATGAATATTTGGTTCAGTCTTAATATTTACACCGAGGAAGGAGAAAGCTCATAAGAAGGGATGGAAGGAGGACCGGGGATGGGGGTGGGTGGGTGAGAGGAGGACCAGGTGCCATAGTTAGATTGTGAGCCTGCCAGGACAGATAGAGAAAATGCTTAGAGTCAGTGGCATAGCAAGGGGGGTGGGGGGTGGACTGCCATGGGCGCCGTCTTGATGGGGGCACTGGTAACTCTCTGCCCCGCCACACCATGCCACACTCGCACCATCCCTCCCCCCACCCTGTCCCTCTGTAGATTTTCACCAGCATGAGCAACTTCTCCTGCCTGTTGTTTGTGCCAGCCTGATTCCCCTCTGAATCACTTCCGGGTCACGGGGCCAGGAAGTGACATCAGAGAGAAACCCACCGCATGCTAGAGAAGCTACTCACGCTGACAAAGATTTACAGAGACTGCCCCCCATCACCTACTACCCTCGCTACGCCACTGTTTAGAGTACCTGATTACTATTCATTGTATTGTAAACCGGTTTGATATCCATGGTGGAAAGGAGGTATATCAAATACAAATAACCATAATCAGAATGATAGAAATATACAAATACCTGAAAGCTGAAGAGGTAAGCATGTTCCAGTAGGAAAAAATATATATAGAAAAAGAGATCATGATGCTAGGCTGAAAATAGGTCAACTCTGATAAGGAGGAACAACCTCTCGGTGCTGAAATGAAAACCCACCATTGAGAGCAGTTTTAATCAGCCTCTTGTGTCATCAGAGCCCATGGAAGCAAAGGATAGAAAGACAGCAGAAAAAAGGCCACATGGCCCATCTAGTCTGCTCATCTCCCTATTGGCTAAGGCTCTTAACATTTGCATCTCCTCTTCCTATAGGCCGGGGGTCGGCAACCTGCGGCTCCAGAGCCGCATGCGGCTCTTTTCCACCTTTGCTGCGGCTCTGGTAGTGTGTCACGCAGGCATGCAGCTTAAGTCCGGCGTCGCGGCGGGAAATAGCCATGCTGAGCAGTGAGCTCAGCACATACACAGATGAAAGCCTTGCTTGCTGATTGGTCCGGCGGCCCCGCCCCGCCCCGCCGGACCAATCAGCAAGCAAGGCTTTCATCTGTGTAGTGCTGAGCTCACTGCTCAGCATGGCTATTTCCCGCCGCGACGCTGGACTTGTAAGGTACCTGAAAAAGAAATCATCCTGGCCGGGGTCGGTGTCATGCTCCGGAGATCTACAGCCTTCCTATCTCCCTCTCCCTTCTACCTGCTTCTGGCCACATCCCCTGCTCCGCGGCTCTCTTCGGCAACTCAGCAGCAGCTTCTGACGTCGGGGCCTACCCTCTGCGAGTCCCGCTTGTTTCAACTTCCTTTTTCCACAAAGGCGGGACTCGTAGAGGGAAGGCCTCGATGTCGGCAGCTTGTCTTGATCACTGCTGCTGACGAGTTGCTGAAGAGAGCCGCGGAGCAGGGGGGTGTTGCCAGGTGCAGGTAGAAGGGAGAGGGCTAGATGCAGGACTCGTGGGTGAGGGAGGAGAAGAGAGAGAGAAAGAGAGAGGGGAGGGAAACAAAAGGAAATCTTTCATACTGGGCTGGGCCGGAGTGGAGGGAGGGTGGAAAGATTCTAGCTACAGGGTGCAGTAACAAAGGAAAAGGGGGGAAAGCTGAAAATGGAGATAATGACACAAAGAAGAGAAAGGGTAAGCAGGACCTACTGAATAAGGATAGAGATACAGAAGGGACATGAAGAGGAGGTGAAATAGAGACATGCTGAAAAAGTGTGTGTGGGGGGGGAGATAAAGACATTGAAAGGGCAAATGGTGAACATGGGGTAAAGACAAGGACAGAGACAAATGAAGATTCTGAAAAAGTGGTGAGATAGGGATATAGGTGAGATGGACACAAAGAAGGGTGATGCTGGAAAATAGGTGGAATGGTAATTCTGACAGACACAGAAGGGAAATGCTGGATCAAGGAGAGATGGGGCTCAGGCTGGATGGAATGAGGAGAAATGCCTTGTTGGCCCGGAACTTCCTCTCCTACGTCAGAATTGACGTCAGGGAGCGGAATGCTGGTCAGCGCAACACTTCTGCAGGGAAAGCTTGGGACGGCGGTGGCTTGGGGGCTGTTCCCCGATTGCGGTGGCAGCAAACCGAGTGGCTTGGGGGACGGCACGGAGACAGAAAGAAGGGGGAACAGGGAGACAGAAAGAAAAAGTTGGGGGAGAGAATGAGGTCTGGAGGAGAGGAAACATACAGGAGGCTGAAAGAAAGGAAGAAAGATTGGATGCACAGTTAGAAGAAGAAAGTGCAACCAGAGACTCATGAAATCACCAAATAGCAAAGGTAGGAAAAATGATTTTATTTTCAATTTAGTGATCCTGTATATAGCATTAAGATAAGAAACAATATATGCAGTGTTAGATTTGTTTTATAATGGTTTTGCGGCTCCAAGTTTTTTTTTCTTTTCGAAAACGGGTCCAAGTGGCTCTTTATGTCTTAAAGGTTGCAGACCCCTGCTATAGGCTAAGGCTCCTTACACCTGCATTGTGATGTCATAGAACTTTATGGTTATAGAAACATTGTAGCATGATAGCATTTCTGCCCATCCGCAGTAACCATTATCTCTTTCTCTCTCCGCGAGATCCCGTATGCCTATCCCAGGCTCTTTTGAATTCAGACAGTCTCTGTCTCCACCACTTCTTCCGGGAGACTGTTCCACGCATCTACCACCCTTTCTGTAAATAAGTATTTCCTCAGATTACTCCGGAGCCTATCACCTCTTAACTTCATCCTATGCCCTCTCATTGCAGAGTTTCCTTTCAAACGAAAGAGACTCGACTCATGCGCATTTACATTACATAGGTATTTAAACATCTCTATCATATCTCCCCTCTCCTGCCTTTCTTCCAAAGTATACTGATTGAGATCTTTAAATCTGTCCCCAATCGCCTTATCATGAAGACCACCCACCATTTTAGTAGCCTTCCTCTGGACCGAGGATGTAGGGAAGTTTGGGATCCAGTGAGAAGTGAGACGATTACAGATCAGCACCAGATGAAAGTTAAGAAATTGCATTAGTTAGATGGTCCCCACACAGCAAGAGCAGGGGCCAGTCATCAGATAGGCTGTGAGGGCCGATTCATAACTAGGAATGTGCATTAGTTAGCGCCATTCATAGATTGCAAGTTTCGAGTTTATTATAGATTTGATTGATGCTTATTCAAAATTCTAAGCGATGTACATATCAAAAAAAAAATTACAAATTTTTAGGGGACAACAAAATAAACGGCAAAGGCTAAATGTTACAGAACATATTAACGACTAACCTTACAAACATATTAAAACAAAAATGAAAGAATGGGAAAAGAAATACATGCACCATCGAAGAAGGGATCGGGACTCGTACACTGCCTTTTTGTGGTTTTGCAACCACACTCAAAGCGTTAGAATATTGTGTACAATTCTGGAGGAAGCTGAACTTTTTCCCTAAAAATTAGGGGAAAAGCCTGTTTCCCCCCCCCAACGGCATCGGCAACACTACTAAGGGCTCCTTTTACAAAGCCGCGCTAGCGGGGTTAATGCGCGTGACTTTTAATCACGCGCTAACCCCCGCGCTGGCCGAAAAACTACCGCCTGCTCGAGAGGAGGCGGTAGCGGCTAGCGCGGCCGGCGGTTTCAGCGCGCGCCATTGCACGTGTTGAACCGCTAGCGTGCCTTCGTAAAAGGAGCCCTAGGTTAAGTGCGGTGGCTCCCCCCCTCCGCAGCCCCCCCCCCTCGGAGCGCTTTCCAATTGAATTTAAATCTGGTGCACTGATGTCCTGCGCACGGTTTGAACGATGTATCGTCAGGACCGGACTGCGCGATGCCGAGCCCTGAACTTGAAGCACAAGCTCACTGTGACATCAGAGTAATCGCACTGCTCGTCTAGGGGAAAGGGGCACTGCGCGTGAGAAGGCTGTGACATTTCCAGCCTCAGGCCTTTGACCCTTCCCCAGCTTATTTTGCAATACCAACAGCTGGTATCGGCGCCCTTCAGTGCCACTCTGTAGGAAATAAAATGGACGGAAGGCAAATTTCTCTTACTACTTTTATGTTTTAGGCAGTTTCTTTTGATGTCTCACTTTCTTTGGGCCAGCGAGGAGACCTAGTGAAGCGGCTGAATAAATTACGGTTCCCTTCTCCCCCTCCCCTAGCTGTTCCTTCTTTCTGTTATGGGAATCAAGAGCTTGAAGCTGCCAAGAGCTAACAGCACTCCCCCCCCCCTTCTAAATAAATACATATACCATTTTTAGATGCACTGGGCCCCTTCCCTCCCCTGGTATGCGGTGGGGGTGCCGATTGGAAATGTGCCCCGCAGCGGCAGAACTGATATGGCTGTCGGGCCGGCCTACCAGAAGATTCCAAGAAGGGCCCGAGATTGAGTGATCCTGTCCCGCTTTTTGTTCCTCTGGGCACTTGGCAAACTCTTGCTCAATCTGCAGCTTTAAACAAAAGAAAGAAACATGTGTCACAGCCTGATAATCTCCAAAGGGTCCACGCTCAAGTGAAGCTGGCAAGCTGAGATGCTGAGATAATTGCTAATCTTGGCAGAAAGCCATGGAAGAATATTAACCAGGACTGGGTATATATATATTTTTTTGACGAACGAATTGTTGGAAATATAGGCAGTGATGGAGCGGCAGCGTCTGCTGGTGATCTGGGCAGTAGAAGCAGGAGGGGCCACCGTCTGTTGTATTTGCCGGTAGCAAGCAGGGCTTTGGGGAGAGGGGGGGGGGTGCTTCCTACCTGTCACACATAGTTTCTGTTTTACCAGTTTTCTTGGTGCTATACAGTGTAGTTACTTACCTGTAACGTAGGTTCTCCGTGGACAGCAGGAGGAGTCAGCCACATGTGGGTGTTGTCCCAACAGCTCCCAATTTGCGGATAAGCTCTCCAATAGCTCAGAGAGATTTTTTTTTTTTTTATTTCTCTGAGCACGTGCAGTGCCCGGGCCCCACTGGGCATGCCCGAGCCATACCCATTTCCCCCTGCTTCCCCTTAATCCCCAGTCTTTAGTTTCCGCCCGTTCTCATCGGTCGGATTTTCTATAGCTCTCCATTACAACATTTCTACTCATCACCTTGAAGATGCCTGAATCATCTAAAGAAACAACTGGGATGCAGGAGGAGGATGAAAACATTGGATCCTCATGAATTGTGCGCCCACCTGTCACACATAGTTCCTGTTTTACCAGTTTTCTTGGTGCTAAACCCTTCAGTCTGGCTGTAATCGGGGAACCTGAAAATAATTTTGCAGTCCATGGTTTTTTGCCATGTTTAGATTATTGCAGCTTAGTTCTTCGGGGTTTGCCCTGTACTGTACTTAGTGCATTGCAGGTTGTGCAAAACTCGTTTGTTAGAACGTTGTTTCGGCTAGAGAGGACTGATCACGTAACTGACTTTTACATCAAGTTATACTGGTTAAAACTGGAAGATCGCATATGCTATAGCCCAGTGGTTCCCAACCCTGTCCTGGAGCACCACCAGGCCAATCGGGTTTTCAGGCTAGCCCTAATGAATATGCATGAGAGAGATTTGCATAGAATGGAAGTGATAGGCATGCAAATCTGCTCCATGCATATTCATTAGGGCTAGCCTGAAAACCCGATTGGCCTGGTGGTCCTCCAGGACAGGGTTGGGAACCACTGCTATAGACTGTTAGTGATGGCCTATTTGTGTGTGCATGGAATGGCCCCGGCAAGTTTGATGAGCTCCATTCCGCCTTAGGGCCCGTTACCAAAATTACATTCTGCTAATCATGCAGAGCTGTATATTTCTCCGGCTAAGTGCCTGAGGATGGTGAGCTCTAGAACTGGCATGTTCTCTTGCTTAGGTCCTCAGGAAATGGAATCGAATACCATTGTGTATACGACAGCAGGGAAGCGTGCGCAGTTTCAAGAAATTGCTGAGGAGACATTTGTTTTGCAGTGTGAAATATGGGCACTGAGTTTTTAGAGTGACGATGTTAGCACTGGCCACTGAATTGCTGATGTAATGTAGGTTGATGTCTTTAGGAACAAACAAACCAAAACTGCAGATATATCTAAAAACCTTTTTACCAAACAGGGGACCCAACACGATCTGTGTTTCGGACAACCTTCATCAGGGGTCCTATTGAGTACAAATGTAACACAAAATACAATATTAAAAACATATTTAAACAATATTAAAAAATAGTAATAAGAGGTTAATGGTGAGAATATAAATAAAAGTAAAAAGACAAGATAATCTTATTTAATCATAATCCTGAACACTGTATTCTAATACCATAAGAACAAGTGTGTATGTTTTATGTATTTTGAAGAGGTGACAAAACCGCATGCAATATTGATAGACTGCATGCAGGAGAAATAACTTCAAACCGGATTTTAATAGTTAGTGACTACTAGTGTTAGGTTTAAATAGACCATAAAGGAACATAAGTCACTATGATAGTGCAGAAAAGAAATATAAAATCAAGTCAAATAATGGTGAGTAGATGATAGAACATAAGAACATAAGAAGTTGCCTCCGCTGAGGCAGACCAGAGGTCCATCTCGCCCAGCGGTCCGCTCCCGCGGTGGCCCATCAGGCCCATTGCCTGAGCAATGGTCCCAGACTATCCCTATAACCTACCGCTACTCTTATCTGTACCCCTCAATTCCTTTATCCTCTAGGAACCTATCCAAACCTTCTTTGAAGCCTTGTAACGTGCTCCGGCCTATCACAGCCTCCGGAAGCGCGTTCCATGTGTCCACCACCCTCTGGGTGAAAAAGAACTTTCTGGCATTTGTTTTAAACCTGTCTCCTTTTAATTTCTCCGAGTGCCCCCTTGTACTTGTGGTTCCCCATAATCTGAAAAATCTGTCCCTGTCTACTTTTTCTATGCCCTTCAGGATCTTGAAGGTTTCTATCATGTCTCCTCTAAGTCTCCGCTTTTCCAGGGAGAACAGCCCCAGCTTTTCCAACCTGTCAGCGTATGAAAAGTTTTCCATACCTTTTATCAGTTTAGTCGCTCTTCTCTGGACTCCCTCAAGTACCGCCATGTCCTTTTTGAGGTACGGCAACCAATACTGGACACAGTACTCCAGATGCGGTCGCACCATTGCACGATACAGTGGCAGGATGACCTCCTTTTGTCCTGGTCGTGATACCCTTCTTAATGATACCCAACATTTTGTTTGCTTTTCTTGAGGCTGTGGCGCACTGTGCCGACACCTTCAAAGACGTGTCCACCATCACTCCCAGGTCTCTTTCAAGGTTACTTACCCCTAGCAGTGATCCTCCCATTTTGTAGCTGAACATTGGGTTCTTTTTCCCTACATGCATGACCTTGCATTTCCCTACGTTAAAGTTCATTTGCCATTTTTTGGCTCATTCTTCTAGCGTCGTTAGGTCCCTTTGCATCAGAAGTGGGCATGATGGAAACTTGAGAAACAAATAGTGAAGAAAAAAAATAGTGAGGAAGAAATTAAAAAGAGAGAAGAACAAAAAGAAAATGATGTAGGATACATACCATGGTGGAAAAAGGGAAGACAGATACGTCACAAAAAATTGCAGTGAAGCATTACAGAAGAAAAAAACTATCATGGAACATAAAAAAAGAAAGATGAAGATTAGTATATAGACTTAGATGCTAAATCACTTAATATTTTAGTTCACTCTCTTATCATCTCTAAATTGGACTACTGTAATTCTCTCTTAATCAACATAACTCAAAAAGAAAATAGACGTCTTCAAATCATCCAAAATACATCAGTTAAATTAATTCACGGTGCAAAGAAATTTGACCATGTTACCCCCTTATTAATCAAATCACATTGGCTTCCCATAACTCATCGAATTACCTTTAAAATTTTATTTTTGGTTTACAAAACGCTGACCTTTAACGAACCCCAATATATTGCAAAAATGATTGTCCCATATAAATCCTCTCGTCCGTTAAGATCCTCTTCATTACAATTGCTCTCAATCCCTTCGCTAAGAATCATAGGTACAAGACGAAATGATATGTTTTCTGTGAAAGCCCCTACATTATGGAACTCCCTTCCTAATTATATTAAAAACGAAACAGACCTTGTCACGTTTAAGAAAATTTTAAAAACATATCTATTTCAAGACGCATTCGATTCATAAAATATAACATATTAAGCTTTCACAATCTTCTTATATCATCTTTACCCATTACTACCTAATGTGCTTCCCTTTTGATGTTAATTTCTATCATAAAACAAAATTGTAACTTTTTTCCCTTCCTTCCCACCCCTTCTTGTTAGTCTAACATTGTCTGTCTTTTAATTGACTTTTGTAAACTAATTGTATCACCACAATCTGATGGTTTTTAGTGTACATCGCTTAGATATTGTTATAAGCGATTCATCAAATAAAGATTAAACTTGAAACTTGAAACTTAAAATAAATATACAACAATTTGACACACCATTTTGAGTTAAAATTTAAATAGATTATATATAAAACATATATCATAAACATATAAAATCTTTACATATAAAATGTCTTTAACCATTGTGAGTGTTAAAAGCAGGTTATAAAAGAATAAAACAAATACACAAACCTTCACACACAGACTTTCTGTTTAGTGTAAGCATCCAGCTCTCATCGGGGAAGCATCATGCACAACCTTATTTCTCCTCCTGCAGTTCTTAGAGGGGGGGGGGATCAGTCTCTTGCATGATCTTTTGCTTAATCTTTCCCATCCCGTTCTCATCAGAGAGTTAGATCTCATAGTGCTTCAATAGAGTCTTTGTTAGCCCTTTGCATGGCTTATATTCTTTGACTTTGTTGCAATATGTACTTGAGCATTAGTGCATCATGATCTAAATAGGACATGTCCTTCATGTGACGCTCTCTGGATACTCCCATTAAAGCACCATCAATATGACTGAATGTTCTCTCATAATTTGTTTTTAAATGTACATCGCTTAGAATGTTTTAAATAGGCGATTCATCAAAAATAAAGTGAACTTGAACTTGAACTTGAACTTATGACAATCAACCATGAACCTGGGAAAAGTGGACTGTGGGTTCCGGGCATGCTCGGCTGAGTGTGAGGTCCTCTTTTTGCTCCTTCTTTAAGGTTGGGAACTTTGCTAGGACTTATCTTGGGATCCAGGCTTTGAACCACTTTCCCTTAGTCTTTTGAGTATCCTGCTTCTTCTGAGGCCCCTTCTTGCTAGCACACACCTGCTTCTCCTTTAGATAATCCTCCCTCACTTCCCAGCCCAATCTCTCCCTAAAATCAAAGGGTGAGGAGGTCTTGGAAGCAAAGCTACTGTGAGCCAAGAATCTTTGCCTTGGAAGCACATTTTTACTTTCCGTAAAGAATAGTTGAAGGTGGTACCATGTATGCAGCCATCCCCTGGGTCTAATCCACTGAATACCTACTTGTTTGACCACACATTTCCATGCTTCCAAGGCTCAGCCCCACTATCTAGCAAGGCCTGCATAGGGACTCCCTCAGTTCAGACAGAGACTTGAAATTTGTGTGATCCAGCTTCCCTTAGTGAATTCTGAGATTGTTCTCTAGATACTCCGTTGAAGCACATCAAAGACTTATGGCAATCAACCATGAACCTGGGAAAAGTGGACTGTGGGTTCCGGGCATGCTCGGCTGAGTGTGAGGTTCTCTTTTTGCTCCTTCTTTAAGGTTGGGAACTTTGCTAGGACTTCCCTTGGGATCCAGGCTTTGAACCACTTTCCCTTAGTCTTTTGAGTATCCTGCTTCTTCTGAGGCCCCTTCTTGCTAGCACACACCTGCTTCTCCTTTATATAATCCTCCCTCACATGGAAGCAAAGCTACTGTGAGCCAAGAATCTTTGCCCTGGAAGCACATTCCGTAAAGAATAGCTGAAGGTGGTACCATGTATGCAACCATCCCCTGGGTCTAATACACTGAATACCTACTTGTTTGACCACACATTCCCATGCTTCCAAGGAGTTAATAGATTGCTCAGCCCCACTATCTAGCAAGGCCTGCATAGGGACTCCCTCAGCTCGGACAGAGACTTGAAATTTGTGTAATCCAGCTTCCCTTAGGGAATTCTGAGATTGTTCTCTAGATACTCCGTTGAAGCACATCAAAGACTTATGGCAATCAACAATCAAGAAATTCCGAGATCTGAGTACTCATAGCAATGCGACTCTACAAGTTGCAGCGTTTAGCAAACTTGTCTTGATAGTCTCATCCTAATGATTCTGTGTGACACGGGTAGCGTGTTCAGTGTTTGGGTCACTTTTTGGAAAGGAAGGCAGAAAATTGCCATCTTGTGGTGTTTTCCCGTGTCGTTTCTGAGAATGTCTGTTTCGATCATTTTTATTAGCCATTGGTTTCATCTTGGGAACGTCAATGAGTGCGCACTCATTTGACAGAGGGTGAACTGTTTGAAAACGGAGTGCACTCTTTCTGAAATGGTGCGCACTCCTTTCCCAATAGCATATCTAATATAATAAAATGGTAAGCCGCGCATGCGCACTTCCTAAGTGTGTGCCGCTTTTCCGTGAGCTGTAGCGACACATAGGAAGTGCGCATGCGCGGCTTACGATTCTTTGAAAGACGCGGCGGTGGTTACTCTCACGATCCCCGCCTGCGTCGGACTTCCGACGCAGGTGGGGATCATGAGAGGAGCCACCGCCACGTCTTTCAACTAAACAAAAAACAAGGCGGATGTCGGCCCGAGGGCTGGAGTTCACCGCTGAGTCCGGTGAGGAGTGCTTCCCTCAACAGGAACCGTCGGGTCTAATTCAAATACTCCCGGCAGGTCGGGAACTAGAATCCCTGCAGGAGCCAGCCTGATGGCTGCAGATCACCGGACTGGACAGGGGGAGCAGGTAAGGGGGTGCTGCAGTACATGAGGAGCAGGGAAGAGGTGATTCTGGACAGGGGGGGAGGTAACAGGAAGGGAGGCCTACTGCAGGATAGGGGAAGCAGGGAAGAGGTGCTGCTAGACGGGGGGGGGGGAGGGGAGGGGGGAGGTAAAAGGAAGGGAGAAGGGCTCCTGCAAAGGAGAAGAGCTACTGCTGGATATGGGGAGCTGGAAATGGGGTGATGCTGAACAGAGGGAGATAAAAGGAGAAGGGCTACTGCTATATAGGGGGAGCAGGGAATGGGTGGGGGTGCTGCTGGACAGGGAGGAGGTAAAAGTAAGGGAGAAGGGCTGCTAGCACCCATTAATGTAACGGGCTAAACAACTAGTGTATATATAATAGTTAAGAATATAAGAACATAAGAATAACCATCCTGAGTCAGACCAATGGTCCTTCTAGTCCAGTTTCCTGTTTCCAACATTGGCCAATCCAATTCACAGCACCTGGCAGAAGCTCAAATAGCAGCAACATTCCATGCTGCCGATCCAGGGCAAGCAGAGGCTTCCCCCACATCTGTCTCGATAACACGCTATTGGCTTTTCATGAATGCAAATGGCACACTTCCAGGAAAAGAACGCTCACTGTTTCCAAGAGTGTACCCTTTCGAAAGAGTGAGCATTATTATTGGCCAATGAAAGCCATGAATTTTAGTATTATTTTCTGTTCTTTTCCAGGTTGTAACAACATGGGACATGTTGTTGACCTTTCCCGTGTCGTTGAAAACAACAGCCCATCCTTAACACCAATGGCCCACCATAAAGTTCCCAGCACAGTTGCTTAGGTTGCATATCAGCACTAGAATGAAAATGCCTCTCTATTATATACTGACTTCCCTGTACTGGGATTATCTGTCCCTAGCTGTGCATTTAGCTCTGAGTCAACCAGCTAGTTCGTCATTGTGTGCCTGAGGTAGTCATGCTGTTTCTTCTCTTTTTCTTCCCCCAAGCCCTTCACCACATCTCTGATTGTTCCTGGACTCTGACCTGTATAATAGCTACAAGCTGACTCGCCCAAATAATTCTCATCCTCTGGACGGTGAATTGTGAAAGCCTGTAGAAGTAAGTACTCCAGAAGGACTTATCTGGGAAGTCCCAATGGAATTGGATGTTCTTTCGAAAATGCCCCTCCACTTGTCTTTATAAAATTGCGTACCCAAAAACTCTTCCACAAAGTTACACTTTCCACAAGGCAGAATTTACTTTTCTCATGTAGGTTCCAGTAAGAATCAGCATGCATGCGTATAACATGCATAGATTTACCCATGCATGGATTTACCCAGACATATGCTCTTTTTAGAGGACTGTCCAGGCATCCAGATGGCTTTTCAAAACTTGATAGTTTGTCCAGTTTTGAAAAGCATTGAGCTCGGGGCCACATCTGGAAGGCATCTGCGCATACGCAAATGCGACACAATGATGCATGCATGCTCAGTGGCCATCAAGAAGGGGCCCCAAAGAGATGAGGGATGTGTGGGGCTGGGGTTGGGGGGGGGGAGGCAGAACGCAGCAGGGCTGTGGGCAGAATGGGGCGGGGCCGAGGGCAGAACAGTGCAGGGCCGTGCGTCGTCTTTTTTTTGCATCAAAAATCTGGTCACCCCAGACATGCCTAAAGTAAGCATCATCCATTAGGGTGCATTAGTGGCAGAAAGAACAACTTTCCATCTCTCAGCCCTGGCTCAGACTTAGCCCTAGGCCGGATTTGATTACTTTTGTTCGGCGAAGTTGACAAGTATCTCTGGTGGAAATATTTCTAATTCCCAGATTTAGGATAAATAGAGTCTGACCTCCTTACAATGCTAGTAAGGTAGTGCGAAAGCTTCTACAGATCCTGTTATCACTATGTCTAAGCCTATTCAGTAAGCCAGAGAGGAACTCTTTTCCTCGTGGTACCCCCCAGAGCTTAATCTCTGCATGCCCACCCCCAGGGCAGGATTAACCAATAGGCCCAGTAGGCACGTGCCTAGGGCCCGAAATGGTCAGGGGGGCCCGATGAAGGAGGGCATCAACATTGTTTTTTCCAAACGGCGATGAGCTCCTCCAGCATCGATCGGCAACACGGGCCCCCCCCCCCCGATCGGCAACGCAGGCCCCCCCATCGACGGAAAGTAAGGCAAGCGAGCAACGCGGGTAAGAAAGGCAACGGGAACTGTAAGTTTGCAAGCGGTGCTGCTTGCCCAAAGCTTCCCTCTGACGCAGCTTCCTGTTTCCGCCTGGGCGCAGGGTGGGGTGAGGCAGGGCAAGGGGCCCAGTGTACTTGTGTGCCTAGGGACCCTCGACGAATTAATCCTTCCCTGCCCACCCCTGAAACACTTAACAGGTCGATAGTCAAACTCTACACATGGTGTTTCATTTAAATGCTAGCCACAACATTTGAAGTTATTCCGAAATATTCTGCATGGGTATTCATCATCGTTAACCAGATAACAGCTGTCAGACGTTATCCGTGTAATTGTCTGGATACCGGTGCTCCAAGTAATTCCTAGCTCTTCCCCTAGATCACTACTGGATAGCACCAAGCGGTCTAGTTTCAAGACGTGGTTCCAAAATTTAGGCACCAGGATGATATGTGCTGAGCGTGAATCCTATAACAGCAGTTCTGCGAGGATAATAATATACAGTAACTCTACATATACATGCCTACCTAGTATTCTATAACCTGCACACTTAATTGCCTGATTGTCATCATGTGATTGGGACGAGCGGTCAACACCCGTCTCACATCTGTCCCCAGGTACTCTCTGGTCTTCCTTGTGCTTCACTATTAAACATCACATCCATATACTTTTAAAACAAGTGACCAGGTCCCTGCAGGATCCTCCTGGTCATCTCCAGATCCTCCATGGACTCCACGGTCTTCCGGTCCTCTCCTGACCATTCATTGGTCCTCCGGGTCTTCCAGCAGCTTCTAGTGCCATTACTTCTTGTCGCCGGACCCTCCACTGGTTGCTTGCCAGACCTTTGGACAATACTCATCTGGGTCTATCGGGCTGCTTCCCTGGGCTCCTCTGGCAGCTTCCTGGTGCCATTACCAGTCTCTCCACTGGTCGCCACCGGTCCCTCCACTGATTGCTTGCCAGACCCCTTCAGCATTGGACTCCTCTGACTTTTCTTGTGGGGCTACCACTGGTCTTTATGCTCCCCAGCCTCTTGTGTCCCCTTGGGTCCTAGAAACTTTGTTAGTCCCACCGCTGGTCATCAAACCTGAACCACTCCCTAGACTCTCAGGCTCTACCAAGCCCTCCAGCTATTACTTCTTCCAGGCCCTTCCAGTCACTCAAGCATCTTTTTCTGGACACATGCACTGAGAACACTTCTGATCTCCCAGCCAGCTGCTATCCAAGAAGATAACCCCATCACTCACTTCAGTCTATGAAGCTTAGGTCAGACATCAACATTCTTCCCCTCATGGGCCACCTGTCTCCCAAAGGACTTCTAATTTTCCTAGCTTTCTGCTCCTGGAGCTGTTCTTTTCAGCACCCTTTTCCACTCAGGGTGCCTTTGCAGCTGTTATGCAAAGTAGCTTCACACACTCCACTGCTCAGGCTCCCTCCACTGGCCAGTGAAAGGTACTCCACCCTGTCACATTGAAACACCCTGACAAGTCTATGTCCCTCTTACTAGGGTTACCAGATTTTTGCTGGGCAAAAAGAGGACGTGTGGCCCTGCCCCATTCCATCGCTGGCCCCAATCCACTCCCAGCCCCTTTCCACCCCCCGGCCCTGCCCCATTCCTCCCACAGACCAGTCCCATCCTGCCCACAGCCCTGCCTCATTCCGTCCCTCAACCCCAGCCCCATAAAAACCTCTTCTCTTTGGGCCGTGTCTGGAGGGCATCTGCGTATGTGCGGATATGTATGTGGTGACATCACGCACATGCGTGCATGCATGTGGCGTTACATCCACGCATGCGTAGATGCCCTTCAGACACGGGCCTGAGCTCAAAGCTTTTCAAAACACAGACAAAGTGCCGGGTTTTGAAAAGCCATCCGGACACCTGGACAGTCCTCTAAAAAGAGGACATGTCCGGGTAAATCCAGACAACTGGTAACGCTACCTCTTTGAGTGTGCAACTTATAGAACAGAGACTAAGGGCAGTGCGTAATTGTTAATTGGTGCCAATTAGTGAAAACTAAGGCCAGCTTTAGCCAATAATTGACTGTTATCTCCATTCGCTGCATGCGCAACTCAACGTATTTTGCAAATTGCGCATGTGACTTTGTTCACTAAGGGTTCCTTTTGCAAAGGTGCGTTAAGGCCTTAACGCGGGGAATAGCGTGCGCTAAAATGCACCGCGTGCTAGCCGCGGCCGCCTCCTCTTGAGCAGGCGGTAGTTTTTCAGGTTTTCCGATGGGGGCGCTAAAAATGCTAAGCGCACCTTTGCAAAAAGGAGCCCTAAGCGTAATGTTCGATGCCCAACATTTTTGAATAAGGGAGATAATGTTTCTGAAAATCTGTGTGGGGCCCCCAGTCAGTGGCATTTATCTGGAAAGCGCACCTCCTATGCCTATAAATGCCGATGAATGCCAGTAAATTTATTGCAGCTTGTGCCGCCCCTGCTCCCAAAATTATGAAGGGAATTTTTTGCATTCACGGGGTTAAAAATTTGCTCGCATGAATCTTGCTTTTGGCATGGCTGTGTGGCAATTAAGGAACCTTTTGCTGGCGTGAGTTTTGTGTGTCATGTGTGATGAATAAGAAGGATTAGATCATGCAACGCCATGTTATATAATTCCGTCCTGCAAGCGACTGCTGCCTGGGTGAGTCACTCCACTCCTTCATGCTGCAGGATGGGAATCGATGTGGATATATTTATTACCCCCCCCCCCCCAGCTTGGGAAGAGCCATGGAAAGCTGGTGCCCGAGGGATCAAGGTGCTCTAATCTTGCAGACTCACTCGCTACCAAGGTCAGAGAGTGTAAGGCCTGCTGTGGCTTCTTTCCGGCAAATAACAGCTGGTCAGGCTATGCTTTCTGTCTGTGTGCAGTTGTTAAAGCAACAGGTTAACACAACGTGCCACAAACTGCCAAACCAGCTTATTTTTTTTAAAAAAATATTTAGTTAATTGTTCAGTTATAAACAAGCAAACCTGAACGATCACTCCATGTCGCTTACAAATTTACAATAATAAAATATCGCATGAAATTTCACTTGCACGCTCTTTTACTAAGGTGCGCTAACCGATTAGCGCATGCTAAACGCTAAAGCATCCATAGACTAACATGCACGCGTTAGCATGTAGTGCGCGCTAATCGGTTAGCGCACCGCGGTAAAAGAGGGCCGTACTCTAAAACAATACAAAAACAAATACAAAAGGTGACATTAAAACATCCGGTAAATCGTCATCGATCCCGTTTATTTTCATTTTTGCCTATTTTTAATTTAATTAATTCCTTCATTTATTGAACTTATCTTAACTTATTTAAAAGCTTCTTTATCACTTATCTTTTTCATCTTTTTTATTTGAAGCTCTGTTGGCTGGGGAACTCTGCCGACATGTTTCGCCGTTCAAGCTTTTTCAAGGCTGTCACCTTTTTATCTCACACTCCCCCATTGATTCCGAATAGAACTATACGGACTCGATGGGGGAGTGTGAGGTAGAACTATACGGACTCAGTGGGGGAGTGTGAGGTAGATCTATACGGACTCGATGGGGGAGTGTGAGGTAGATCTATACGGACTTGATGGGGGAGTGTGAGGTAGATCTATACGGACTTGATGGGGGAGTGTGAGGTAGATCTATACGGACTCGATGGGGGAGTGTGAGGTAGAACTATACAGACTCGATGGGGGAGTGTGAGGTAGATTTATATGGATTCGACGGGGTAGTGTGAGGTAGAACTATACGGACTCAATGGGGGAGTGTGAGGTAGAACTATACGGACTCGATGGGGGAGTGTGAGGTAGAACTATATGGACTCAATGGGGGAGTATGAGGTAGATCTATATGGACTCGATGGGGGAGTGTGAGGTAGAACTATACGGACTCGACGGGGGAGTGTGAGGTAGAACTATATGGACTCAATGGGGGAGTATGAGGTAGATCTATATGGACTCGATGGGGGAGTGTGAGGTAGAACTATACGGACTCGACGAGGGAGTGTGAGGTAGAACTATACGGACTCGATGGGGGAGTGTGAGGTAGAACTATATGGACTCGATGGGGGAATGTGAGGTAGAACTATACGGACTCGATGGGGAGTGTGAGATAAAACGGGGACAGCCTTGAAAAAGCCTGAACGGCAAAACATGCCGGCAGAGTTCCCCGGCCGACAGAGCTTCAAATAAAAAAGATGAAAAAGATAAGTGTTAAAGAAGCTTTTAAATAAGTTAAGATAAGTTCAATAAATTAAGGAATTAATTAAATTAAAAACAGGTAAAAATGAAAATAAATGGGATCGATGACGATTTAGCAGTTCTTCTATACAAAAATGTGAAGGAATAGTTACACTACATTCTGAAGATCCAAGAAAGGGATTAAAAAGATATAACCGATTTAGGAAACTTATATATTATTGGTACATGATCACACATTATAGATTTATAACCTTGTATACGAGTGTGATCACAGAACGTGACAGCCAATAGAAGTGACTTAATTAAAATATCTGGGACATATAATAAAAAAATAATAAATAGTACATACAATATAAAAGACAGAAATAAAAGATAAGGGGGGGGAAATTCTCAAAGACGCGCCGAAGGTTAGCCGGTGTTAGGGTGAGGTCTGACCTTATACAGTATAATCTCGTTATAACGGACTTCAAAGGACCTGGAAAAACAGTCTGTTATATCCAGAGTTGCATTTTTTTTTTTTTTTTAACTTTATTTAGGTCAACTTGAAACAACGTACAATCAATGAACAACAGTCACTGCACAAGCATATCAACAACATCAATAACAAAACTCAGCAAAAAGCTGGTTCGTATGGGTTTGGCGGCTGCAAAATGTCTGATTGCTAGATCGTGGAAGCACAGCTTAGTGCCGACAGGAAAGGACTGGCTTTTTCAGTTGTGCAAGTTGGCGCAAATGGAGCGACTCGCTGCATTGGGCTATATTATGTATACCAGGAGTGGACTTGTAAAAATTTTTTTGCTTTCCTTTGATCCAAAAATCTGTTTGGGATGTGGGGACTGCTGGGGGTGGGGGTGGGGGGGGGAGGTGGAGTTGTATGGGGGCACGTTGAAGAACATTCTACGTGCCCCTTTTTTGCAATACTGGGGGGGGGGGAATGGATAGGGGGAGTGGTTTGTGATGTGCTATATGGATAGGGAACTTTTTTGGTTTGGGGGGGTTTTGTGCTGGGGTAATGTTCCTTCGCTAGTCAGGACTTTCTTGTATTAGGTAGTGATTGCGGGGGTACTGGAGCATCATGCTTTGTCAGTTGCGTTGCATTGTATTATTTTTGAAAAACTTTAATAAAAATTTAAAATACAAAAAAACCCCAAAACTCAGCAAAACATTGGAATGGCACGGAACGATTGCAAAACCAGAACCCTAAAAGATGTTCTAAAGCATTATGTCGTACTGTACTGGAAAGAAAAATAATCTGTCATTTTCTTCTGGGCTGCATGTTGATACTATATCACCGGCACGCCGCGTGCCTTGTAAGCGGAGCCTGCATGTCTATTATAGCCAAACAAAACTACAGCTAAAAGCGGCTCTGGGGTCCAAATTGGTTGTCCGTTATATCCGAAAGTCCATTATATGCGAGTCCAATGTATGCGATGATTTTCTGCATGTTCATAAAGGCGCAAGGCCGGGTCCAGCAGATCTCATCCACTATAAAAAATATTCCGTTATAAGTGAGTCCGCTATAACGAGATTATACTATACCTCCATTGATGGGTCTGTGATATCAAAATGGGGATAAAGTATTGTTTGATAAGTGCTCTTACATGATTATAAGGACCCTGCATATCCTTTGCTTACTGCTGTTTTGGGGCTTTGGGGGGGGGGAGGGGCTTGTGCAACTATTGTATAAGACTTAATGATCATAGTCACAACTATGTCATTCTCCATGCATTGTTTGGGTCTCTTTGCTTAAGTTTAAACTGCCTTGAACCTGTATTGGAAAAATGCAATACAGAATTTCAGATTAGATTAGATTAGACAGTGTTGAGGTTTATCACATGTGGCCTTTTTTTTTCTGGTTACATTTTTGATGTGACAACCCCTAAGTCAGGGGTAGGGAACTCCGGTCCTCGAGAGCCGTATTCCAGTCGGGTTTTCAGGATTTCCCCAATGAATATGCATGAGATCTATGTGCATGCACTGCTTTCAATGCAAATTCATTGGGGAAATCCTGAAAACCCAACTGGTATACGGCTCTCGAGGACCGGAGTTCCCTACCCCTGCCCTACGTGCTCTAAAAGCTGATTCCTCTCCTCCGAGGTCTCTCTCCTGCTGTTCCATCTGAATTTTTTAGGTATCTCAAAGTACAGTACTTCCGTGCCCTCGCCTGATACCTCTTTCAGCTATTCATGCTGTCTTCATACTCTGGGTATCTCAGAGTGCTGCTGTTTGCCACTCCACTCCTCCATCCCAGGGCCTCTCTATTCATCTGTGCATGCTTTATGTATTACCGGTAATACTTTGGGTGTCTCAAAGTGCTGCTGTCTCTTTCCTTGGAAAAAATAAGTAAATGAGGGACATTAAAATGTTGCAAGTGGGTGCTATATCAGGATACTTTAACACAATCCTGAATAGGCTGATCCAGTCCCGCTTCTTGGGATCTGTGATTTGGTTCATCCAAAGCAAAAAAAAAAAAAAGGAACTCTTTTAAGTCCCAAAATGCTCTGGGATGTGCTTTAAGAAAATGTGCGACTTAGCTGAATTGGGTTGTTTTATTATTAATAAGGAATACCTTAAATTTGAAGAAAGGGATACTGAGGGGAGCATATACAAATATAGGAGTTTGGTTTTCAGGTTTCAAGTTTAATAAAAGTTTGATTTGATCGCAAAATCATAATTCAGTCCATGGCAGTTAAGGAAAATCCAAACTGCAGTTCTCTGTCTGAAAAACCAGGACTGGATCAGCCTGTATGATTTGACCTGAGCGAGGTGGCAATCCCATGATGCAATGGCAATTGAAAATAAACTGCTCCCTTAATTTAAAGTGGCAGAAAAGACCAAGTGTTTCACTTGAACTGTCCTTAATAACCACTTGTGGCAGGCGAGAGTGTTCTGCTGTAATCTGGAGTAAGCAAGAAAAGAAAGAGGCCAGATAAATACAGGTTTAATGAGAGGCTCAACACTTCCTCAGCTGCTTATAGAACAATATGTCCTCTTTATACAGGCACAGGGGGGAAAAAATACGTGCCTAGACAGGCACAGCAAGATAATTGAGCTCCATCTAGTGGTGAAACTAAAAAATACATGCTAGGGGACAGTGAGCAAGAACCTTAGAGGCTGTTTGCCAAAGCCTGAGGGAGAAGCCATCTTTAGGCTGGGTAAAACCCTCTTTGTAGGACGGTTCTTCTTTTCCTACTTCATTATCCACTACTGTACCTCAATGCATGCTGGTGATACTGGGCCATGATACTTTCCAGCCACTCTTTTTTCCAGCCAGTGTCACAGGGCTATGTTCTCTCTTGCAAACAACTCATCTGTATTGTTGATTTCAGGGAGATAACATAGTCAATACAATTAAATGTACTGTATAGTCAGTATATACTGTTAAACCAAAAATCAGTAACCAGTCTTGAAGTAAACTTTCTGTTCCATTCTATATAACATTTATAGCCTGCTCTAATCTCCAATCAGATTCTAGGTGGATAACAATATTTAAAAATAAGTCAAAGTTCTCAGCAAATTTACAAGAAATCAATGAAAATAATGAGTTTTTAAAATTTTTTGAAAGATATAAAGAAACTTTGACTACACATTGAGCATGAATCCTTGACTATCTCCAGTCTACTTTCTACTATTTGCACTTACCAGCCCACACCCCACCCCTTTTTACAAAGCGTCAGAGCTGTTACCGCTGTGGCCGGCGCTAGAAAACCACACTACAGTTTTGTCAAAGAGGGGGGGGAGGGTTAATTTGTTAATTAAGACCATATTTGGATCATATGGATGATATATTCACTACTGACAAACTGACTGGATTATTGTAATGCTTCATATCGAGGACTTCCTGCAAATAGTTGGAAGAGATTAATACTAGACAATAAAGGTTTTGCTTCTTCAACACTTTCAGGTTGTATCTTATAGATTTTTGGCTGCTGATCACAAAATCACACTTAAAATTACATATCACGTACCATTTTAACAAAAAGTACATTTTTTACAATTTCTCGTTATACTTTCGGGCTAATGCAATTAATTCTTAGCCTAATTCTATATATAGGCCTATTGTTCACGTTATACCTTGCTGGATATAGTGTGGGCATGTCCAGGTGTACAGTCAGGGCAGAGTTTATGGAGTATACGGATCAGTAAATAATCCACAAGTTTTATTTTTATTTATTTATTTCTTGCATTTGTGCGTCGCACATATCTATACAAGTTCTTGGCGACATTACAGAGGAAGTGGTTAGAAGAGTGTATGGGGGACAATGGAGGGCAGGAAGATACAGGAGGAGAAGAAGATATAAGTGATTAGGTGTCAAATAGATGAGTTTTCAGTTTCTTCTGGAATTTGGTGTGGTTAGGTTCCGTCCTGGTCATTTCAGTAAGGTCATTCCAAGTTTTTTCACCTAGAAAGGTGAGCATGGAGTGAAAAACACGTTTGTATTGCAGATTTTTTGTGGAAGGGAGATTTAGAAGTATTCTGTTGAGGATTCTGCAGACCATGGCCTTGGAGAAGAGCTGGATGAGAGGAGCCGCGGAGTTTCTGTAAAGTAGATGGTGAATGATCCACGAGTTTTGTTTTATGGACCACAGAGACCCCTGAAGAAGACATCTTTGTCGAAACACGGACCATATTGCGTCCCATGTTTCTAGTGGATTAGGTCCTTTTTTGTGTGTGTGTATTATCAAGTTGTATTAACAATAAAGTCTATATCAGGAACATCAACTCTTCACAGAATCTTTTGCTTTGCTCATATTTCTCTACTGTGGAGTCACAGGGTCAACTTCTTTGGTTTGATTTAATTACTTTTGCCCAGTACTTCAGAACACGATGGCACTTTATCATTAGAAAAAAGATTAAAGCATAGCTGTACAACTGAGTATTTGCAGATGGAGATTGTATACGCCTATATTGTATGATTTGTTAGGGTTGTACATATTGGGCCCAAAATTCAAAGTGAAATAGCTGGCCACTGACCAGTTAAATCACTTTGTCAGGGATAGCTGCTAATGTTCAGCGGTACTTAACTAAGTGCCGCTGAATTTCGTGGTTGGCACCCAACTCAAAGCTAGCCAGCTTTGAGTTGGGTGCCAACCACAAAATTCAGCGAGCATTCTGGGGACAGAGTCAGCACTTGGCTGCTTAAGTGCTGATATTCAGCTCTTAAGCGACCAAATTTACCACATTAATGTCCTATTTTTAAGCGGTAACCCATGGACACTTAAGTGCTGAATATCTACTTAAGTGGCAATGTCTTAGCCGATTTAATAATAACAGGATATTCAAAGCCAGAGCCTGCGCAGGTCCTGGTTTTGAATATCTGGTAATAACACCGTCGGCTCACAGCCCGACGGATGAATATCGACTCCATTGGGATTACGTTAGGGAAGGCCTAAGGGACTTTGATGATCATGCTCTGTTTAATTAGGAGATCATTTGCTGCTGTGACAGCAGCACTGAAAAATTGCACATTGATACAGGAAGATTTATGTGCGTAAAATGATTATTAATTGCAGGCTCAGCCTCATTATATAATAAGTGATGAGGGAAGAATGATGGAGGGGCAATTGTTGCACTTCTTCAAAGTCCACAGGTGCTTTGTACAGGGTTATCAGATTTTACGTCAGTAAAATCCGGACCCCTAGACCCGCCCCCCAGGCCCACCCAGTTCCGCCCTCAGCCCTGCCTCCCGCTGCCTGTTCGTTGGACAGGAAGGCAAGTGCGCATGCGCGGATGCGACGTGATGGTGTCACGTAGATGCACGGGTGCACTTGGTGTCGCCGCATTGCGTCCACGCATGCGCGGATGGCCCTTCCTGACACGATTTCTTTTCAAAACCCGGACAAAGCGCCGGGTTTTGAACAGCCGTCTGGATCCCCGGAATTGTGTCGTCAAAAAGAGGACAGGTGTGAGGAAATCCGGACGTCTGATAACGCTAGCTTTGTACGTGCAGACCTGCACGTACCTTTTGAAAGGAAAATTCTCCCTTGAGAAGGCTCATTATTGCCTTCCTCGTTTTTAAGTTTACCCCGGCAGACAGAGGCATACGTTACAATTAATAGAGACGCTAACTTACCCTGTTTCAACTTTCATCCCAAAGCATCATGGGATTTGTAGTGCCTGGCCCCGCCCGCTGCGATCAGTGCTGCAAAACCCTTAGCACGCCAAGATAGTGTGGACAGAAATCCAAGGCTGCCCCAAACTGGGTAACGTGGCGTCTCTGAATTAAGTGATTTAAGGGCTGACAAAAGTGGAACCTCTTCTTCTTTGGGCAAAATTTAAGCCACTCCTGAAAGGCTGATTTAGGAGGGACTTCATCAAGGGATACTAACCAATTTAGCACACAGCAAATGCTAAAATGCCCATTGTATTCCTATGAGTGTCGAAACATGTAATGCGCACTAATCGTTAGCACGCTAAATTGGTTAGCGCCCCATGATAAATTCCCCCCCTTAGGGGAGAATTCTCAAACTTACCCCCCTCTTTTACAAAGGTACGCTAAGCTTTTTAGTGCGATGCGCTAAACTTTAGTGTGTGCATGTTATCCTAAGGACGCATTAGCGGTTAGCGCACACAATGATTTAGCGCGTGCTAAATCCGCACTAAAAAGCTTAGCGCAGTGTTTTTCAACCTTAATAAGAACATAAGAAGCGCCATCTCCGGATCAGACCTTCGGTCCATCAAGTCCGGCGATCCGCACACGCGGAGGCCCTGCTAGGTATACACCTGGCTTATTTTATAGCCAACCATATCCTTATATGCCTCTCTCAAGGAGATATGCATCTAGTTTGCTTTTGAAGCCTAGGACTGTCGATTCCGCAATAATCTCCCCTGGGAGAGTATTCCAGATGTCAACCACTCTCTGTGTGAAGCAGAACTTCCTGATATTAGTCCTGAACTTGCCCCCCCTTAGCTTCATTTCATGTCCTCTTGTCCGTGTCAAATTGGACAATGTAAATAGTTTTTTCTGCTCTATTTTGTCGATTCCTTTCAGTATTTTGAAGGTTTCGATCATATCCCCACGCAGTCTCCTTTTCTCAAGGGAGAACAATCCCAGTGTTTTAAGTCGATCCTCATATTCCAGTTTCTCCATACCCTTCACTAGTTTAGTTGCTCGTCTCTGCACCCTCTCCAGCAGTTTTATATCCTTCTTTAAGTAGGGAGACCAATGTTGGACGCAGTATTCCAAGTGGGGTCTGACCATTGCCCTATAAAGCGGCATTATAACTTTCTCCGATCTACTCGAGATTCCTTTCTTTATCATGCCCAACATTCTATTTGCCTTATTTGCCGCTGCCGCGCATTGTGCCGACGGCTTCAGGGTCCTATCTATCAGTACACCCAGGTCTCTTTCTTGTTCACTTTTTCCCTTTTTACACTTATGGACCGGCAGAAATAAAAGAATTATTCTGTGGACCGGCATCGGTCCGTGGGCCGGCGGTTGAAGAACACTGGGCTAAGTCGTGGGCCAGACCCCGCCCATCTCTACCCAATCTCCAACCCAGACCCCGCCCCCATAATAGTACTAATTGCACCTTGCCTCATCTGGAAGCCTTCCCTCTGACGTTGCAACGTCAGAGAGAAGGCTTCCGGTTCAGGCGCAGGACGCCCGTAGGAGCCGCTGCCTGTGGCTTTGTGCACTGAATCAGTTAGGAAGAGGGAGCTGGCTCGAAGATAACGCTGCATCGATCGCACCGTGGACCGGCGGTTGAAGAACACTGTTTTGGGCCTGATGCACGTGCTGGCCCTGTGGACCGGCAGGAAATTTCTGTGGACCGGCACTGGTCCATGGACCGGTGGTTGAAGAACACTGGCTTAGCGCGCCTTTGTAAAAGAGGGCCTTACTGTGCTTTTAACGATGGTCGCTAAACCGGCTCCAGTTGGTTTAGGGTGGCAGCATTTTACCGACCGATTATCAGACTGGCTGACCGTGGTCTTTGCCGGGCTTCCTGGCAGGCTCTGGCTCTGCCATGCAAATGTATTACAATGAGGTCATAAATATTGAAATGGTAGCAAAATTGGCTCGTCGATATTTAAAGGAGCACTCCAGGTGAGTCTCTATCATCGCTGGGTGACTCCCCAAGTGTGGTGCCGGCTTTTGACGAGCGAAAATTACCGGCTGCTCCAGGGCTGCCGGTACTGTGAAAAGCACATCTCAGGCGTGCGTTTCTGGCTGTGGCTCATCATAAAATTTAAAAAAACCCAAATATACCATTCACCAGAAGTCAACACGAAAAGGAAATTGCTGTAAAAGCGCTGGGCTTTTATCTCTCTTGCGACACGAGTGCCTAATGGCTACAGCTGCTTATGATGTGCGCCTATGACGTGTGCATATATTGCGCTCCAATAAGTCATGCACATAATGTGTGTGCCTATGGCGTAACTTTTCTTGGCACATGTACGCCTCTTACCGTGGTCTATTCTGCTCATGTACCGATCGCTATCACCAGCGACTCACCTCATGTAAATTTGACGACCCTCCGTAAACTTCATTGGCATGAGCGGTTTTTCAAGAATGGCTCAACTTTTTGAAATCGTTACATTTACGGCCACAATAGTGGCCTGTCGGATTTTGCCACCAATACTGAAGAATCTTCCTCTCGGTCCTGGTTTGGTCCATTTGCATGTACAGACTTGTGGTTTCTATTTCTGTAGGAAAGTCTGGGCCAGGGGCCCACCGATGCAAAGAAACAAAAAAGGAACTCGGCTCAGGTCTAGCGGAAATACTGTTAGTCCCAGTCTGGAAACATTTTTGGCCAGTCCTGGTTTTGAACTTACATCTTAAAGCAATGTGGGATTTGTAGTACCTGATCAGTGGTGTAGATCTCATAATGCAGCGAGATGAGGTGGTCAGAAATCCAGGACTGTCCCGGACTCTCCAGCCTGGAACAGGATAACTTGGCTTGGGTTTAATAGTTACCCCTCTCATGTCTGACCTTTGCTTTGGGAGTTTATGTCTGTCAGGAATTGCTACTCATGTTTGCAGCCCAAAATGCATGATCATGATCTGAGAGTTACTGGGCATGGCCCCCTCCTCCTGTGCCCACTGATCCAGCTCCAGATTTCGCACACAGCTGTTAAAGCCTTGTGTCATTATAGCATCGTTGATTACAACCCTACCACCTGTGGAGTGAGCCCATGAAATCCCCTGTGCAGGGCGCAGGTGGCTCTGGTTGCTGAGGGATTACAGGGAAGCCAACTAAGCCTTGATTTGATTTAGAGCTAAACATTGTTGTATTATACAGCCGGATAATGTTTGTAGAAGGTGCGGTAGCTAGACCTAACCAGGATTTATCAGAAGAAGGTGGGGGGAGTGGGGAGGTTCAAAGGAGGGAGATAGGAGAGCAGTATGCGTCACCACAGCAGGAGAAGATTGTAGGTTTGAAACTGTGCTACCTGAACTATGCTGCTAGGAAAACCATCCAATCTAGCCACTTTCTGCAAATTAATTTCAATTTCAGATAGTCATATACCTGCCAGTCTGTTTGTTTGATTTTTATTTTTTTTTACTACATTGTAAAAATTAAAAGGATATTGAAGACCAAGACAGGTTAAGAAGAGCATTGGTTATTATCGGCACACCAAAACCCCACAAAATGTCCTGTTTTTTTCTGGTTGTATGCATTTGTTAACGATATACAACAAGGGATATGTCATTGCAAATGATAGACCATCCCTAATACCTTGCGCTTTTCACCAAATGAAAGTCAAAAAGGTCAGGGTTGAGCCCGTCCCAAGGTCGCTGTGGCCTTGAACGTTTTCTCAAAGCTCCTTATCAACACAGGGCAAGATTCTCAAAAATCCGCGTAAAAAAACGCAGCCGTTGTGAGAGCGAATTTTTAAAAAGCGAGACAGTCTCCAAAAATCTCGCATGCAAATGATGTCGGTGGACAGCGGGGGAGATTCGCCGGGCAGTGGGGGAGATTTGCTTAATTTAGAAGGAAAGAGGCTTGTCACTGGAAAGCAACGCAATGCAATCAACATGGACGTTGTTTGACTTTTATCAATCGCGCATAAAACGTGCCCTGCCTTTCTCTACAAAAAAAACTAATAATTCAGATAAATCCTGTAATTGGTTTTATATAAAATTTATTAATCGTGACCCACAGCCAGAAACACACATGCGCTCAAGAAGAAAAGTTGGCTTTTAATAATCGCGTATGAATAATACCTGTCTCCCCCATAAACTCAAAAGACGCGAGATTTTACTACCCTCCACTTATAACATATATAGATACACATTTTTTTTTTTTTCAATAGCCACAGTCAAAACACAAGTGCTGGCACTGTAACGGCAGCCCCGGACCAGTCGCTGCTTTTTGTCGCCAAAAGCAGGCGCCGCTCTTCGAAAATGCCTCGGCAATTTTTAAGAATCCACCCATGGTTCTTCAGTTTCCGGAGTAGACGTTCATGGGGCAAAGCCTTTGACAAGGTGCCCCATGAACGTCTACTCCGGAAACTGAAGAACCATGGGGTGGAAGGAGACGTACATAGATGGATCAGAAACTGGTTGGAGGGTAGAAAACAAAGGGTAGGAGTGAAGGGTCACTACTCCGAGGAGGGTCACGAGTGGTGTCCCGCAGGGCTCGGTGCTCGGGCCGCTGCTATTTAATATCTTCATAAATGATCTAGAAACAGGAACGAAGTGCGAGATAATAAATTTTGCGGATGACACCAAACTATTTAATGGAGCTCGGACTACAGAGGACTGCGAAAAGTTGCAAAGGGACTTGAACAAATTAGAAGAATGGGCGGCGAAATGGCAGATGAAGTTCAACATTGAAAAATGTAAAGTATTACATGTGGGGAGCAGAAACTCGAGGTACAACTATACAATGGGAGGGATGTTATTGAATAAGAGTACCCAGGAAAGGGACTTGGGGGTAATGGTGGACATGACAATGAAGCCGTCGGCACAGTGTGCAGCAGCCGCTAAGAGAGCGAATAGAATGCTTGGTATAATCAAAAAGGGTATTACAGCCAGAACGAAAGAAGTTATCCTGCCGTTGTATCGGGCGATGGTGCGCCCGCATTTGGAGTACTGCGTCCAATATTGGTCGCCGTATCTTAAGAAGGATATGGCGTTAGTCGAGAGGGTTCAAAGGAGAGCAACACGTCTGATAATAGGTATGGAAAACCTGTCATATTCTGAGAGATTGGAGAAGCTGGGTCTCTTTTCCCTGGAGAAGAGGAGACTTAGAGGGGATATGATAGAGACTTACAAGATCATGAAGGGCATAGAGAGAGTAGAGAGGGACAGATTCTTTGAACTTTCGAAAAATAAGAGAACAAGAGGGCATTCGGAAAAGTTGAAAGGGGACAGATTCAAAACAAATGCTAGGAAGTTCTTCTTTACCCAACGTGTGGTGGACACCTGGAATGCGCTTCCACAGGACGTTATAAGGCAGAGTACGGTACTGGGGTTCAAGAAAGGATTGGACAAATTCCTACTGGAAATGGGGATAGAGGGGTATAGATAGAAGATTACTGCACAGGTCCTGGACCTGTTGGGCCGCCGCGTGAGCGGACTGCTGGGCACGATGGACCTCGGGTCTGACCCAGCAGAGGCACTGCTTATGTTCTTATGTTCACCGGAGGGCTCACATTTGCATGCCATTGTCGGAAACTGCTTGAAACATCGCTAAAGACGGGAGATAATCCGCCGTTAAAATACCGCCGGAAAACATTTAGCGATTGCGTCAAAGTTTTGAGGATCCTGCCCAGAGAGTGTTCCACGCTTTGGTGTTAAAGAGGTTAAAATTTGTCACTGCGTGACTCCGAGGCTTTTCCTAATCCGGTGCAGGAAGCAATCCGGGCAGAGTCGTTTCTAAATGCAGTCTTAACTTCAAGCTTCTGTAATTAGAAAAGGAACCCGATTCCTTTCATAAATCTAACTGGCTTGTATTAAAAAAAAAAAAAAAGTCTCAGATTTAAGTTGTAATTAGAACTTCTATCGAAGGGATGCCAGCCTCATTTTTCATTACCAGCCTCTTGTCGTTGGAAGTAAAAAATCAATCTGGGGCTGCTCATGAGAAGAGACCGTCAGATTTAGATATTGGATCAATGATCCTCAGGCTGGAAGTTGGACAGGATTAACCTCGCTGAAGGGTTACATCCTGGTACTTTAGGGATGGACTAATGCGTCCAGTGACATCCCATGCTGTTGCAGGCCATTAAAACGCCAAAAGAAGCAGAACTAAAATGCAAATTTATGTCTATTCGTTTGCCTATAATAGCATACACTCTGTTGTTCTGCGTTCACAACCCCCTGCGCTTGAATAAAAACTATCTTGTGCACACTTCGGGGAAAAGAGTGCACGTTCTTTCCAAAAGTTTGAACCCATTTCCCAGGCAGTGCACACGCTTTTTAAAGCGTGCACATTCAATAGCTTTCCTCCCTTGATTCAAACGTGACAATTAAGCCACTCCGTGGATGAAAAAAATTTGATCACGCAACCTCTCTTTTCCAACTGAAACCTCAGTTACCCATTTTTTCCTTTACAGATTCCCTTATACGAGGGGCCGCTGAAAAGTTCTCCAACGCTGAGGTAGTCTCCATCGAGGGCTATATACTTAGGCCTGGATTCTCTATATGCCGCTGATATCAGCAGCCACCTAAAAAGCAGCTGCCCATCGTGTGTTGATCACTTGATGGCACCCTATAGAGAATTGCGCCTTCACGAAACATAACTACTGGAAATGTTGGCTCTGGTTTTCTGGGCCTACGTTTCTGGCACCTACTGTATCTATGTCATGAATCGCACTTAAGTAATCGCTTTATGGTCCTTAATACCATTTCCGGCATTAGCCATGCCTATAGGGAAGATATAGGATAAAGAAGGACACAGTTAGAAGGATATAGATAAGGAAGGACAAAAGGGATGGAAGGATATATAGGATCACTTACAGGTCATGGACCTGATGGGCCGCCGCGGGAGCGGACTGCTGGTCTGACCCAGCAGAGGCAAATTCTTATGTTCTTAAGTGCCGTAAATCGCCTACATAGATGCACTTCCGACACCTTTTATATAGGCACTGGTAGGAGGTGCTTTATTTCGACTGTTTTTCACAGTATTAAATGACATTTCTCAATTAACTTAGGTGGCAGTAGGGCACCTACCAGAGCCTAAGTTTCGGCGCTGTTTATAGACTATCCCCCCTTAGTCCAGTGATTTTCCACTTTTTTCATTCCATAATTTTCTGAAGGAATGAAAAAAATTAGAAAAATCTCTGGACTAGGTATATATAGGGTTTCCAGCCATCTGGATTTCCCCGGACATGTCCAGGGGTTCGGACAGCTTTTCAAAATTCGGCACTTTGGGTTTTGAAAAGCTTCCTCGAAATTATGTCAGGCAGGAGGACATCTGCCCACAGGTGGGATGCCCTCCTGCCCAACAAGAGCAGCCAGCGGGGGGCAGGGCTGGGTGGGGCTAGGGTGGGATTGGGGATGGAACTGGGGTGGAATTGGGCGGGCCTGGGGGGTGGATCTAGGAGTCCGGATTTTACTAAAGTAAAATCTGGTAACCCTAGGTGTATAGCCCTCAATGGAGACTGCCCAGCATTTCCTTGTATAGGCCTGGTCTTATGCCAACAAAATTCAATCATTTGGCCAGCCTCTTCATACTTCACACTCCTGTAAGACCTCTTCGATCCATGCATCAACATCTACTAGATGTTCCTTCATATCACCAGTTCTATTGGGAGTTCATTTGCCACTCCTACTTTAGTATTGCACCATCAGTTCTATAGAGTAACCTCCACCTTTACATAAAATTAGAATTCTCAATCTTCAACTTCAAATATAATAATAATAATAATAATTTTATTCTTATATACCGCCATACCCAGCGAGTTCTAGGTGGTTTACATCGATTAGAAAATGACCTGCATTGACAAGCAGATTTACAACAAATTACAAGCAGATTTACAACAATTTACAACAGTCTGCAATGAAGGGTAGATTTACAAACAATTTATCAGAAATTGCAGCTTTGATCGGACTAGACAAAGGATGTAGAGAGTAGGAAAAAAGGGAAGGTCTAGTGAAGGAGGAGAGGAGCAGGGGTGGGCGAGGTGTTGTGTGGGGTGAGGGGATAATTAAGGGTCGTGTTTGCTGAATAGGTAAGTTTTGAGTAGTTTTCTGAAGGCAAGGTAAGTGGGGGCCTCGAGTATCATTTGGGCTAGCCATGGGTTCAGCTTGGCTGCTTGGAAGGCGAAAGTTTTATCGAGGAATCTTTTGAGATGACAGTGTTTTAGCGAAGGGAAGGCGAACAGCTGAATTCTACGTGATTTCTTGTTGTTGCAATAAAGGTTAAAGTGGGTGTTGATGTAACTTGGTGAAGAACCGTTTACCGATTTGTAGCAGAATCAAATATCATCTTAAGGCTCATTTATTCTCCTTGGCTTTTCCTCCTGAAATACATACATACTAGACCTCGTTGCACATCCCATAGTTACAGTAAGAAAGTTATTTCCTCTGCCTTAATGTTTTCTCCCTTCCCTAGTTTTCTCGTTCATGTTCTTTTGTATTATCCCTTCTTCACCTTTGCAGCAGAGTATTCTGTGTTTTGCCTCTGGAACTCCATTACTGACTAGGGAGCAGAGCCCGGCTTTGCCTGCAGTTGAAGAAGTGACAGCCGCATTGGGGCTGGTAACATCTTCATTGCCCTCAGAACCCATTGTTCCTCCATGTTCGGAGGCATCGTCGGCTAAGAGCTAGGGATTCCTCATTACCAAAGCGGTTTCGGAGAGTGTTTCTGTCAAGAGGCCCAAGCTGATGGTAGAGGCAACGGTTGGAAAGGAGAACTTAGGAGCTCATTTTAAATCTGAAGCTCCTGCGGAAGTGAACCTGGAAGCAATTTGGAAGATTCTGCAAAGACTGGATGAAACGGTTTCAAAAATCCACTGAAGAAATTACTACCCTGATATGTAACGTGGACTTTCTCACTAAATCTATAGAAGATATTAAGCAAGAAAATGTTGCTCATCTAACTCATGTTAGTGAGGAGATATCTGGCTTTAAGAAAGGTTTGGACAAGTTCCTGGAGGAAAAGTCCATAGTCTGTTATTGAGAAAGACATGGGGGAAGCCACTGCTTGCCCTGGATCGGTAGCATGGAATATTGCTACACCTTGGGTTTTGCCAGGTACTAGGGACCTGGATTGGCCACCGTGAGAATGGGCTACTGGGCTTGATGGACCATTGGTCTATTCTTATATTCTTATCTTCCTTGAAATCAGTAACATCTACTGTAGTCAAATTTAAGACATTGGTGCATAGAAGATTAAAACACTTGGAAAATTGTAACAGGAGATTTAATTTGCTTATATTGAATTTTCCCAAGCCACTTGATGTAACTCCAGATGATTTATTCCACAAATACTTGATTCAGAATGTACATTTTTCCACTTAAACCATTCCTCCATTTAATAGAATGTCCCTTTTACTGGTTGCTAAAAAAAAAAAAAAAAAAAGGCTGGGGGGAGATTTTGGAGGCTTAATTCAGGAACATAAAACAACAGGAGGAATGTATCAGTCTTGATAACGCATCAGCAATATTAGAGGATGCTGTTACTGAAATTGTGGAAAGGGCTACTCTATTATGTTTTTCTTGTATTTCAATAAGACCTTGACGCAGTGATGAGACTTTCTTTTTGTAATGCTTCCAAGTTTCTTTATTCTTTGATATCCCATTTAAGAACATAAGCAATGCCTCTGCTGGGTCAGACCTGAGGTCCATCGTGCCCAGCAGTCCGCTCACGTGGCGGCCCAACAGGTCCAGGACCTGTGCAGTAATCCTCTATCTATACCCCTCTATCCCCTTTTCCAGCAGGAAATTGTCCAATCCTTTCTTGAACCCCAGTACCGTACTCTGCCCTATTAGAAATTGTCCAATCCTTTCTTGAACCCCAGTACCGTACTCTGCCCTATTACGCTCTCTGGAAGCGCATTGGCTAAGGCTCTTAACATTTGCATCTCCTCTTCCTATTGGCTAAGGCTCTTTCAACCTGCATTGTGATGTCACAGAACTTTAGTAACATAGAAACGTGATGGCAGATAAAGGCCAAATGGCCCATCCAGAGCATCCATATCTCCTCCTCTCCCTATTGGCTAAGGCTCTTAACATTTGCATCTCCTCTTCCTATAGGCTAAGGCTTTTGCACCTGCATTGTGATGTCACAGAACTTTAGTAACATAGAAACGTGATGGCAGATAAAGGCCAAATGGCCCATCCAGAGCATCCACTATCTCCTCCTCTCCCATAAGAACATAAGCAATGCCTCTGCTGGGTCAGACCCGAGGTCCATTGTGCCCAGCAGTCCGCTCACGCGGCGGCCCAACAGGTCCAGGACCTGTGCAGTAATCCTCTATCTATACCCCTCTATCCCCTTTTCCAGCAGGAAATTGTCCAATCCTTTCTTGAACCCCAGTACCGTACTCTGCCCTATTACGCTCTCTGGAAGCGCATTCCAGGTGTCCACCACACGTTGGGTAAAGAAGAACTTCCTAGCATTCGTTTTGAATCTGTCCCCTTTCAACTTTTCCGAATGCCCTCTTGTTCTTTTATTTATCGAAAGTTTGAAGAATCTGTCCCTCTCTACTCTCTCTATGCCCTTCATGATCTTGTAGGTCTCTATCATATCCCCTCTAAGTCTCCTCTTCTCCAGGGAAAAGAGACCCTGTTTCTCCAATCTCTCAGCGTATGAAAGGTTTTCCATCCCCGTTATCAGACGCGTTGCTCTCCTCTGAACCCTCTCGAGTAATGCATTGTCCTTCTTAAGGTACGGCGACCAATATTGGACGCAGTACTCCAGATGCGCACTCACCATCGCACGATACAATGGCAGGATAACTTATTTCGTTCTGGTTGATTATGCCTAGCATTCTGTTTGTCTTCTTAGCGGCCGCTGCGCACTGTGCCGTCGGCTTCATTGTCATGTCCACCATTACCCCCGAGTCCCTTTCTTGGGTACTCTCATTTAATAACAACCCTCCCATCGTATAGTTGTACCTCGGGTTTCTGTTTCCCACATGTAATACTTTACATTTCTCAATGTTGAACTTCATCTGCCATCTCGTCGCCCATTCCCCTAGTTTGTTCAAGTCCCTAAATGATTTACCTTGGATTCAATATGTAAAAAAAGTTTTTCAAAAATAAAAGTTTTACAAAGCGTAATATTAAAATAAAAGTAATGGTATAAAAAATTTAAAAAAGGAGGGAGCAAAATTGACAGATTGGAGACAGGATGGGAAGGAGGGACATGGTAAGTTAATAAATACATAAAATTTAAAGGAAAAAAAAGGGGTGGGAAGATATATGATGATAGGGCTCGCATCAACAGAAGCGTTTCGGTGAAATTCAACTAGGAGCTATGAGGATTCTATAAGAAAGGAAGTGGATCAGAGGTTGTAAGCATCTTTAAAGAGAAAAGTCTTAAGTTTGCATTTGAATTTTTCCAGAGAATCTGGATCTACCCAGATGTGACTAAAGAGACACATTATTCTAAGTCCCCTCTTTCCTTCCTGTTTACCAAACCCTTCTTCTTTCCATTGGAGTTCCTTTCTTTTTTAATTCCTGTAAACCGTGTCGAGCTCCACTTCTGTGGAGATGATGCGGTATATAAACTTAAGGTTTAGTTTAGTTTAAGAAAGGAAGGGTTTCCTGGCCTTGTAGCAAGAAACAAAGAATTGGGGGGGCAACTTTCTTACTTGCATATCTGTGTAAATGGTTTGTCCGCGTTGCAGGGGTGAAATATATTTTCTTTGCCCCAGACCAGTTGAGATTTTTCTAAATTTGAAGAAGATCTCTAAACTTTATAAACCGTGTCGAGCTCCACTTCAGTGGAGAAGATGCGGTATATAAACCTAAGGCTTAGTTTAGTTTAGTAGATAACGGGTGTTATATAATATTAGGAGAATTTTTTTTTTCATGTTAAGCCTCAGATGACCAGGTAGACTGTTCCACAGGTGCACACCCGCGATGCAGAACATTCTCATTTTAGAGGTCACATAACACACTCCCTTTTCCTTTACTGCTGTTAATTTCATCTCTCCTTCTGATCTTAATGTCCTTCCTGGTTTATGTAGCTCCCACAATGCACCAAAACAGGCCAGTGCTAACCTATACAAAACCTGGTAGACTATTGTAAGGCTTTTGTGCTGTACTCTCTGTCTTATTGGAAGCCGGTGAAGCTGTTTCAAGGCAGGTGAAATATGTGCTGTTCTTGGTGTGTTTGTAATGAGACCCTGCAGCCGAGTTCATTACCAACTGCAAGGCCTTATTCTTTGCCTGGGTCAGTCCAAGATAAAGTGAATTACAATAATCCAACTTCGGCAAGGTACCATCATCCTAAAATCCTTTATCAGTTTTTCATCTAGTGCCTTAAAGACCTGAAACCTACAACCAGTCCACAAAACCCTAAGCCAATAGGTTTAGTTAAGAAGTATGAAAGCATTCTAATTCTCTTTCCCCAGGCCAAGACTGCGACCAGCCTTCGACAAGGTATGGTTCCAATTCTTTGGAAATCTGCATACATCCACTGTTTTATATGATAAAAGATCATGATCTAAGTGTGGATCTGGTATCAAATGATGGCCAACTGCAAGTCTACCTTCCATCTTTAAGCTAATGGCATCTTTGGTCCTTGACCAGTTTTCCATTTTATTAGAAAACGCTAATGTTCTCCATTCTAACCCAACTGGATTCTATAAACACTATAGAACCATGACTGCCTTGATAGGTTTAACTACCTTTATTCAGATTCATTTAGATGGAAAACAAAACAACAACAAAACATAGTTTTGCTTGTATCAGTAGACCTCTCAGCCAACTTTGATGCACTGTTGGATAGACTTCTAGATATATTACATTGATGTCTTCTATCCCGCCAATACCTTTCAGTTCTCGGCAGTTTACAACAATAAATTAGCCTGGTCATCCCCAGGGAGATTACAAAGTTGATAGCTATAGTATGCTTCGGGATCTGGGAATGGTCGATATGGTTTGGTTAGATCATTTGCCAAATTTCTTGAATAGTATGGTTTTCAGTTCTTTCCTGAATGTTTTGTAGTTGGGCGTCGTGGTCAGCAGATTTAAGAGGTGGTGGTCTATTTTTGCTGCTCTGGTGGCTAGTAGACCGTCATATATTTTTTTTTGCTTTGCATGCCTTTGATTGGGGGGGGGGGGATAAAGTGTGCTTGAGTTCTCCTTGGTTTGCATCTCAGTTACTGTTTTGGATCGGTTCCATTTCTATCTTACAAATATATAATATAGGGGGAAGTTATCAATTGTGTTATTCGCTCCTTAACTTGACTTATAGGCCCTAACCTAGGGTAGAAAAACCAGAAGAACCTCCACAATCAAGTCAAGAACCAACAAACAATGTGTTGAGCACATTCATGTAGGTCTTTGTCAGGACAAAACTAATTATTTGGTTTTATCATTTTTACATGTGTAGTTCATAGTTTAGAATCCATGTTACCCTTATTTTATTACATGTAATTTTATACCTGTTTTATGTGCATCGTAGGCTCCTGAGGCAGGCCGCAGAGGCCGAAACACGTACGTGCCGAGCCATCGCACAAGACTTTGTGATTTGTGGAATAAAATTGCACACCACCAACAATATTCTGGGTCTCCGCTGTTGTTTGTTGGTTCCTAACCTAGGGTAACCATATGTTCAGAATAGAGTTATCAGATGTCCGGATTTCCCTGGACAGGTTCTCCTTTTGAGGACATATCCGGGGGTCCGGACGGTTTTTCAAAACCCAGCACTTTGTCCGGGTTTTGAAAAGCTGTGTTGGGCAGGGAGGAAGTCCGCGGACTTCCTCCCTGCACGACAAGAGCAGGCAGAAGGGGGGCGTGGATAGGGCGGCCTTGGGGGCGGGATTAGGCGTAACTGGGCGGGCCTGGGGGGCGGGGCTAGGAGGGTTCAGATTTTCCAACAGGAAAATTTGGGAACCCTAGTTCAGGAAAACCTGGACAAGTCCTCTTTTTAGAGGACTGTCCGGATGTCTGGAAGGGTGTTTTAAATTGTGGGGTCTGTCTGGGTTTGGCAGGGCTGGCTTACAAAGAATCCGGTGGCTCTTCCCCACTTCCCTCCTCAGCGGTGCAATTCTATTTCCTTCGGGCCACCAGCAGCTCAGCAACATGAGCCTGCTATCATCAGCCTGTCCCGGAAGCCACCTCTCTGCAGCGACTTCCTGTCCCTGTGGAGGCTTGGCCTGCAGAGAGGCGGCTTCCGGGGCAGGCTGATGATAGCAGGCTCATATTGCTGAGCTGCCGGCAGCCTGAAGAAAATAGAATTACAGCACCGAGGAGGTAAGTGGGGAAGAACCACCGGATTATTTGTAACCAGCTCTGCCAAACTAGTTTCTGGGGTCTGGGTCAGGGGCGTGGTGAGGGCGGAGCAAGGGTGAGGTGAGGCAGGGTCACGTGCCCTCTTTCTTCAGGTCAAAAATATGGTAACCCTACCCAGGGCGGGATTAATTAATTGAGGGCCCCTAAGCACACAGGTACACTGGGCCTCCTGCCCCAGGGCCGAATTTTCCTATAGGCTAACTAGGCTTCAGCCTAGGGCCTCAAGATCCGTGTCACATTTTTTAAAAAGGTATTTTTTATAAAGGTTAGTACCATTTAACATATTGATATATATCACAGTAATGATGTATTTTATTATCTCTCATGTAATTTACAAACTTAAAAATGGGAGGTGAAAGGGCCTCATAAGCCTAGGGCCTCTTTTCATCTCAATCTGGCCCTGCCCTGCCCCACCCCACCCCACCATGTGTCCAGGCGGAAACAGGAAGCTGCGTCAGAGGGAAGCTTTGGGCAAGCAGCACCATTTGCACAATTACAGTTCCTGTTGCCTTTCTTACCCACGTTGCTTGCTTGTCTTACTTTCTGTCGATTGGGGGGGGGGGGGGGCATATTGCCGATCATGGTGGGGCCCACTTTGCCGATTGAGGGGGCCCCGCGTTGCAAATCAATGCTGGAGGAGCCCATCGCCATATGGAAAAAAGCAATGTTGATGCCCTCCTTCATCGGACCCCCCTGACCATTTCGGGCCCTAGGCACGTGCCTACTTGGCCTAATCCTGCCCTGCCCCTACCCTAACCCAGCTTGACAAAAATTATCGCAGTGATATTTAAGTAGGTTACATAGTAATTAGATGTAAAACATGCATCTCTTTGCTATGTGTGATATACATCAAGTCATGTTAGGGCCAAAATATCACAGTAAAATAACCTCAACGAGCCCCCCTCCCTTCTGAATCTCTTTGCCCCAGTTCCATACTAGTTGTTCAGCAGCAGAAAGTTTGTGGATAGCCTCTTCCCGAGAGTTACTTTCAGCAAGAAGAAATCTTTCTTGCCAGTACTGATTCTGCAAGTGCTGGTTTCTGTGTAACAGCTGCAGTCCCCGTCAGCCCCCCTCCGAAGCGCTGCCTCTCCAGAAGTGCACCCACTTCCCTCCAGGGTCCCCAGCACACCAAATGCTGTGCCCAGAACATTGCCACGTGCAGCGTGAGTGTGGGCTGCTGTGAGCAGGATACTGCTAGCCAAAGCTGCCTCCACAGAGGCCTGGCTGCCAGGGAGCATCCTGCCCACATTCTGCCTCTCTATGACGTGTTCGTGCTTAATTCTGCTTTCTAGCATGCCGGACAGAGAGCAGTTTTCACAGAAGTTAGGCTTTACTTTTCTCTATAGCGGACTGTCGTTTATACGTGGCAGGAAGGCACTGAGGGGGAGGGCAAAGAACATCGCCCAGCGGAGAAGTGGAGGAAAAACTGGGGGGCAATGAATACAATTGTCCCCTTAATGTAATTCTCAGCTCCACCTCCACCACTCCCCCCAGTCTCTGTCCCTTGTTATTCAGATAAAATGTGGCCATTTAGTGAGTTAAACAGCTTGATTTTATGGGCCTAAAATTATAAGCAAATTTTGCGTCATCCACCTGCTGGCAAATCCATAACTCACTTTGAATATCTTTGGGCAATCTATATAAGGGCATCTAGAGGTAGACGTGTCAAAGGCGTATGGCCATTTTGTCATCATAGAAACATGACGGCAGATAAAGGCCAAATGGCCCATCCAGCCTGCCCATCCGCAGCATCAACTATCTCCTCCTCTCCCTAAGTGATTCAAAGTGCCTGTCCCACGCTTTCTGGAATTCAGACATAGTCGTTGTCTCTACCACGTCTATCGGGAGATTGTTCCATGCGTCTTTCACCCTTTTTGTAAAAAAGTATTTCCTTCGATTACTCCTGAACCTGTCACCTCTTAACTTCATCCCATTACCTCTCACTCTGGAGTTTCCTTTCAACTGAAAGAGACTGGCCCAGACATGGGCAACTCCGGTCCTCGAGGGCCGGAATCCAATCGGGTTTTCAGGATTTCCCCAATGAATATGCATAAGATCTATTTGCACACACTGCTTTCAATGCATATTCATTGACATGACAATGAAGCCGACGGCACAGTGCGCAGCGGCCGCTAAGAGAGCGAATAGAATGCTAGGTATAATCAAGAAGGCTATTACAACCAGAACGAAAGAAGTTATCCTGCCGCAATGGTGCGTCTGCATCTTGAGTACTGCGTCCAATATTGGTCACCGTACCTTAAGAAGGACATGGCGTTACTCGAGAGAGTTCAGAGGAGAGCGACACGACTGATTAAGGGGATGGAAAGCCTTTCATACGCTGAGAGATTAGAGAACCTGGGTCTCTTTTCCCTGGAAAAGCGGAGACTCAGAGGAGACATGATAGAGACTTACAAGATCATGAAGGGCATAGAGAGAGTAGAGAGGGACAGATTCTTCAAACTTTCAAAAAATAAAAGAACAAGAGGGCATTTGGAAAAGTTGAAAGGGGACAGATTCAAAACGAATGCTGGGAAGTTCTTCTTTACCCGACGTGTGGTGGACACCTGGAATGCGCTTCCAGAGAACGTTATAGGGCAGAGTACGGTACTGGGGTTTAAGAAAGGATTGGACAATTTCCTGCTGGAAAAAGGGATAGAAGGGTATAGATAGGGAGCTACTGCACAGGTCCTGGACCTGTTGGGCCGCCGCGTGAGCGGACTGCTGGGCGCGATGGACCTCAGGTCTGACCCAGCGGAGGCATTTCTTATGTTTCTTATTGGGGAAATCCTGAAAACCCGATTGGATTCCGACGCTCGAAGACTGGAGTTGCCCATGTCTGGACTGGCCTAATGTGTATTTATACCACATAAGTATTTGAACATCTCTATCATAACTCCTCTCTTTGCGTTTTCTTCCAAAGCACACATATTGCGATCTTTAAGTAACATACATAGTAGATGACGGCAGATAAAGACCCGAATGGTCCATCCAGTCTGCCCAACCTGATTCAATTTAAATTTTTTAATTTTTTCTTCTTAGCTATTTCTGGGCAAGAATCCAAAGCTCTACCCGGTACTGTGCTTGGGTTCCAACTGCCGAAATCTCCGTTAAAACCTACTCCATCCCATCTAAACCCTCCCAGCCATTGAAGCCCTCTCCAGCCCATCCTCCACCAAACGGTCATATACAGACACAGACCGTGCAAGTCTGCCCAGTACTGGCCTTAGTTCAATATTTAATATTATTTTCTGATTCTAGATCCTCTGTGTTCATCCCATGCTTCTTTGAACTCAGTAACCGTTTTCGTGCGTCCCCCAAACGCCTTATGACATAGACCAGTGGTTCCCAACCTTGTCCTGGAGGACCACCAGGCCAGTCGGGTTTTCAGGATAGCCCTAATGAATATGCATGGAGCAGATTTGCATACCTGGCACCTCCATTATATACAGATCTCTCTCATGCATATTCATTAGGTCTATCCTGAAAACCCGACTGGCCTGGTGGTCCTCCAGGACAGGATTGGGAACCACTGACATAGACCATTTTAGTTGCTTTCCTCTGGACCGACTCCACCCTGTTTATATCTACACTTCTCCCTCCGTATTAGCGTTTTCAGCATTCGTGGTTTCGATTATTCGCAGTTTTTAGCTTGCTGGCTCCTCCCCCCCAAATTACCTCAGCTTGCAAAGAGAAATCGCTGATTCCAAGTATTTACAGAGAAAGTCGCCAACTCCCAGCACTTTCTTCGCCGTGTTTTGCCTCTTCCTTCAGGAACAGGCCAGGTCTCCCGCCATGTTATTCGCGGCTTCACCATATTCACGATGGTTTTTAATAGAAAACAGCGAATAACATATGAAAAAGTTATTCGCGGTTTTTCTGTATTTGCGGTTCTCTTAATCCCCTATCACAGCGAATACGGAGGGAGGAGTGTATTTGAAGGTGCGGCCTCCAAAATCGTACACAATATTCTAAATGAGATCTCACCAGAGTCTTATATAGGGGCACCAATACCTCCTTTTTCCTACAGGTCATAGCGCTCCCTAGCATCCTCCTAGCTTTTGCTGCTGGCTTTTCAACCTGTTTGGCCACCTTAAGATCATCACACACTATGACACCCAAATCTCACTCCTTATTCGTGCGCAAAAGTTCTTGAGTTGTTGAATGCACACTATGGATTAGATTCTGTAAACATTGCTCAAATTTGGGTCCCCCCCCCCAAATGAGTGCTGAGCGTTATGCTATAGACCAGGGGTGACCACACTTTTTGGGCTTGCGAGCTACTTTTAAAATTACCAAGTCAAAATGATCTACCTAAACTAAACTAAACCTTAAGTTTATATACCGCATCCTCTCCATGAATATAGAGCTCGGCACGGTTTACAAAAGTTTAATAAAGGAAGAGAATAGCACATTGAGTTTGGTGGATTGAGAATAGGGGGGGGGGGAGGAGAGCGTTACATTTTTGTGAAAAGACTGGTTTTCAGATGCTTACGGAATAGTTGGAAGGAGACCTGAGTCCGCAGTGGGGTAGTAGAAAATGTTAATTATCATTTATATTCCGCGGGTTTTCAAAGAGGTCAAGGCAGCTGACTTTATGCAATGTCACCTCAGTAACAACTATACAAGAAATAGACAAATATACCGCCTCCTTTTTTACTAAACCGCGAAAGCGGTTTTTAGCGCAGGGAGCTGCACTGAATAAAATGAGCTGCTCTCGATGCTCATAGGCTCCCTGTGCTATTGCGTTTTACCATAGTGCAAAATATAGACAGCAGATAAAAATTCTCAAAACGGACACATTTTGATCACTAAATTAAAAATACAATCATTTTTCCTACCTTTGTTGTCTGGTGATTTCATGAGTCTCTGGTTGCACTTTCTTCTGACTGTGCGTCCAATATTTCTTCCCTTCTTTCAGCCTCCTGTATGCTTCCTCTCCTCCAGACCTCATTCCCTCCCCCAATTTTTTCTTCCTCTCTCCCTGCCCTCCTCTCCTTTCTGTCTCTCTCCCTGTTTGTCTTTCTGTTTCCCTGCCCTTCCCCAAGCCACCGCCGCCACAATCGGGGAACAGGACGCCACCACCGCCGCCATCAGGGAACAGGCCGCTGCCGTAAAGAGGACACTGAAGTGCCAGGCCAACCAACCTTCCCCACCCGACGTCAATTCTAACGTCGGAGACGAAGTTCCGGGCTAGCCAGGCAGCGATTGGCAGGCCCGGAACTTCCTCTCCGACGTCAGAATTGACGTCGAGTGAGGAACATTGGTCGGCCTGGCGCTTCAGTGTCCTCTTTACAGGGTCGGGAAGCAGGTAGAACGGAAGACAACGGGATGGACTCACATTGCCTTCGCAATCTACTGGTCAATCGCGATCGACCTTTTGGGCACCCCTGCTATAGACAGTGCTCTCTGAGTTGGGTGCCTTTTATGAAACAGTATATGTAGCACTGAGATTTGCTCTCGACTTCGGACTTAAGGATTTATACCAACTGAAACCTGAAACCTTGACTTGTATAATAGTGCATGTATATTTAGCAAATGCTCCTGACCTGCCATGGCCGCATCTCCTTTTCAGTTGCATGCTAAAAGATTTTTGGAATCACATAAAATGTAGGTGCAAATCCTGTGCCTAAATTTACACTTATATATTTTAATTACAACTAATTAACACTAATAATTGCGCATTAAGATTCCAACTTTTGGCACTAATTGGCTTGTTATTCAGTTAAATTGTGTACACAAACTGGGTGCACGCTCAAATTTGCACATGCCATTTTTAGCGCTTTTATATAGAATTTGGGAGTACACGGGAAAGCCAAGGCAGACACGTCAGCCAAAAAGGGAGTAGGAAAAGGAAATGGGCTTCCACATAAAGTATAATGGCATCATTCCAAATTTTATTGTTGTAGAACCTCATTGCACATGTAACAAGACTCGGCATGGCCTTTGTTTTGGTGGAAAACTGCCTCAGGGGTTGTCAACTCAACCTCAACTCAATTGTAGAATTGTTTACTCAGCAGTGATGTCACAATGGCTCGATTAGATGGCAACTTCAGCAGTTGGAACCTAGGACAATACCAGGTGGACTTTACAGTCTACGACCCAGAAATATCACAGAAGAGACAAGATAATTTAATCATGTATTTTTAATGGGTACAACTAATGGGCACACTGGATGGACCGTTCCGGTCTTTATCTGCCATCATTTACTATGTTACCTGGCAGAAACCCAAAGAGTAGCAAAATTCCAGAGCTTAGATTGTGATGTCATAATGCCTCATTCCACCAGTGCCTAAGAGCCAACCTGAGCAGTGATGTCACAATGGCTTGATTAGATGGCAACTTCAGCAGTTGGAACCTAGGACAATACCAGGTGGACTTTATAGTCTATGACCCAGAAATATCAAAGAAGAGACAAGTTAATTTAACCATGTATTTTTAATGGGTACAACTAATGGGCAGACTGGATGGACCGTTCAGGTCTTTATCTGCCGTCATTTACTATGTTACTATGTTACATATGGATAAGCTTTTTTAGAGGACTGTCCGGGTGCCCAGAGAGATTGCCAAAACCCGGCAGTTTGTTAGGGTTTTGGAAGTCCCCGAGTTCAGTGCCATATCTAGGAGGCCCTCTGTGCATGTGCAGACATCAACGCAATGATATCATATGCACACGTGCATGCGGGTGATGTCATTGCATTGGCATTGGCATTGGCAAAGCAGGGCGGGGCTGGGCTGGGGGAGAAATGGGGCGGGACCAGGTGTCCTCTTTTTTTTTTAAAGAGGAAATCTGGCAACCCTAGATAAGCCCTACTAATGTAACGTAACCTTGTACCAGTCAGATGGACAAAGCTGTAAACCCTCAAAAGGGGGATAATTGAGCTTCATGCTCCGATCACAACAGAATAGTGTGGTGGTTTGTTTGTGGGTTTTCTGGCAATGGAGAAGGCCAAGGCATACCTCTTTATATACTTCCGTTTCTTCATTGTATTGTAATTTATATTTCTATTGTATTGTAATTTCTATTGTAATTCCATCTATCTAAGTCTAACCAAGCAAAATCTTCAAAGACTTCAGCGGATCCAGAACACTGCGGCAAAAAGCAAATTTGACCATGTTTTCCCGCTTCTGTCAAAACTTCACTGGCTTCCGGTGATTTCTAGGATTCACTTTAAATGTACCTGCCTAATTTTCAAGATCCTACATGGCATTCTTCCTCCCCTATTCCCACTATCCTGGAATTCTTCGAGATCTGACACTACTAGATCCGCCCACATACTCAAACTATCTTTTCCCTTGTTAAAAGGTGTCATGTATGCAGGTAAATTAAGGAAATCCCTTTTCTTCAAATTCACTGAACTTTGGAATAACCTCCCTGCCCCGCTGCGGAACCCAGGCTCATTCCAATTATTCCGAAAGCATCTGAAAAACTGGCTTTTCTCCAAAACGTAAAGTTATCTAATTAAAATGTAAAGCTAGCGATCCTCTTCATAACCTCTAATTTCTTATTATGTCCTTCCCTCATTTATTGAATTACCTGTAAACCGTGCCAAGCTGTATCTTTATGGAGATGATGCACTATACAAACTTAAGGTTTAGTTTAGTTTCATGCTTTACAACATCAACTTGAAAAATAGCCACTACTCCAGCGACATAGAAGAAAAAAAAAAATTCCATAAGACGCAAGATTGATGGTAATGCAGGTTGGAGAAATAATTCCCGTGCAGTTTGTAGAGATATAACCAATTTTTCAAGACAGAGCTAAAAAAGCTTTGCAGAAAAGAAATAAATTAGCATAGGTCATAGGCTAAATACATCCTATTATCATTTGTATCTCTGACAAATTATTTCTTCTGACCATCAAGTATAATTTAGGTATGGATAAAAAAGATTGAGTTATCTAGAAGCATTCCCCTCAGGCACATTACCTTTCAGCTAAATTACTTTCTAACTTCAATTATCACCAAATTATCTCCAAATCAGTCCCAAGCCTGTACAGTTAGAGAGAGAAAAAAAAAGTCTAGATCACACAGTTAGAAATATATTTGACCATGATGAATGTCAAAATCCCATGGTAACAATAGATTCAATTTATCCTTAAGCAGACCCATCAGATATAATAACACTCATAAGATGGCATGCCATGCGGATGAAAGGAAACGTTCTTAAATTTAAACCAATGTTAATCCAAATTTACACCAATGTTAAGCCAAGCCAAGTTGAGCAATGAATTCTCCTCGTAATCACTTTCTGAAACAAAGCCAATATCGTTTTGATTTTCAATTGATATCTTGTTCAAAGAGACTGCAATTTCCAGTCGGCTTGTTTAAGCAGGTAAGCAATGAGAGGCATTGAAAGTGTGAGCATTAGACAGCCAGGTCTGGCTCATCCTGATAAAGGGCACCAAAATCCCAGTCTGGTCTACCTTCAAACACCTTGGGAAAGGCGGGATATAAATAAATCGACTTAAACTTAAACTCACAATCCAAGTTTGGCAACTGGGACAAGTTTGACTTGTCCAGAGCCACCAGGAGTAGGCTGAGATTGAACTTACAACCTGGGGGGGGGGCTGAGGTATCAGCTCTAACCACTAGGCCACTCTTCTATTGACCCCTTGTTCAAGCGGTTAGGCTGAAACCTGACCTCTGTTTGGTCCATCAGTAAAAGAAAGATTGTTCCAGACTTGAAGGCCCTCCACGATGCTTTTATAGAAATCTAGTAGAAACCTAAATTGGCATCCCTAAATATAGGTGTGACCACGTACACCAGATCAGTGGCAGGCATAAATGGGAGCAGCTAAGTGGACCTTGCAAAATGCATAATTATAGATTACCCATGCTATAACCACTTATTCACTCCCCTTGTAGTAAATGAAGAGTGTCCAATGGGCTACTCTAGTTATGAAGAGGGTTGCACAAAGCAGGGTGGAAGGAGATAAGAAAGAGGAACCCCTCCTCCCCTTGGTTATCAAACATCTGGATTTCCCTGGGCATGTCTTCCTTTTGAGGACATGTCTGGGGGTCCGGACGGCTTTTCAAACCCCTGCACTTTGAAAAGGTTCCCGACAAAATCGCGTCGGGAAGGACCACCCGCGTATGCGCGGACGCAACGCGGTGATGTCATTGCAACGCATCCATGCATGCTTGGATGCCGTCTGGGGGGGGGGGTGGAATGGGGTGTGGCAGAAGCGGAACTGGGCGGTCCTGGGGGGCGTGGCCATGGGTCCAGATTTTCCTTCGGGAAAAATCTGGTAACCCTAGTTGAAGATATCACTTTTCATGTTTTGGTTAAACATAATCCCTAGGCAGGGGTGGACGATCACGGTCCTCGGGGGCCACACAACCCAGTCGGATTTTAAAGACTTCCACAATGAATATGCACGAGATGGATTTGCATACAGTGGAAGCAGTCCATGCAGACGAATCCCGTGCGTATGCGTTGTGGAAATCTTGAAAACCCGGCTGGGTGGTGGCCCTCGAGGACCGTGGTTGCCCACCCCATGCCCCAATGAGTGAAGCAGGAAGGTGGGTGCCTCTCACAAGCATCCAGCTCAACTCACAACATTCAAGTTGCTGCCCCACAAGTTCATGTGTCTTAGAAAAGGCTGTGACTGTAATTTAGGCTCTGTGTGCTGTAGTCGTCTGTTAAATATACCCATTAGAGGACAGCAGACACTAATTTTGCAGAAAACACTAATCACCCCCTATTAATGCTTCCCATGAAATGAGAGGTTGCGCGGAACAGAAATAGCTGCCTGCCACGGTGGGAAGCGTTATCCGAAGAGTGGAGATGGGGGGGGGGAGGGGGGGAGGAATCCCACGTCTTTATTTTGCACTTCTACAGTTTGAACATGTAACAGGATGTCTGTGTTCTAGCTGCAGCAGGCAAAAAAAAAAAACACTGTTTCAAAATATTTCGCTTCCGGGAGGAATGGCATACGGCAAAGTGAGTGGCAAACATTTAAGGGTTAAATGAAAAGTGATGCCTCCAATCCCTGTAACTTTTGCTCAAAGTTCGGAGCGGAGGAGCGGCCTGGTGGCCAGAGCCCTCTGCCTCGGCACCCTGAGGTTGTGGGTTTAATCCCCCAAGCCACTCCTTGTGAGCCTGGGCAAATCACTTAAAACGCCATTACCACCAGGGCAGATAGGGAGAAACACTTCAAGTACCTGAATGTAAACCACGTCAACTAGAAACAGTATATAAGAAATAAATGAAAATTTTGTAATGAATGAAAAAAAAAAAAATGCTTGAAACTTGCCCTTCGCATTTACTGTTCTATATAGTTCTCACCATCTGCCACCCATTTCTTCCAATGATGGACAAGCTTTTGGAAAGCCGTCACGAAAGAACTGCGCATCTTTTCTCTTCAACCCATTGTTCGCAGTCCTTCGCACCTCGTCCTTTGCGTCAGCAGTAGCACCCCAGGCTGTGGTAGAAACCTCGACCGCAGCTTGGTAAAAGAGGGCCTAAGTCTGCCCTGTATGGTGGTGTTTTGTGAGGCTGTGGCATAGCGAGAGTGGGAGGCTCCCCCCTCGCCCCCTCGCATTCCTCTCCACCCCCCCCCCCTTCCGTGCCACCCCCCTGCTCCTTCCCCCCCCCCCCCCATGCCACGCTCGCACCCTCCCTTCCTGCTGGAGAAGCTGGCATCGTCTTTCCCTCTGATATCACTTCCTGGCCTTGCAACTAAGAAGTGATTTCAGAGGGAGCCAGGCTAAGATTTAAAGAGGTACAAGGATGGGGAAGGGAGGACGCGAACATGGCATGGGGGGCAGAGAGGTTCTGGTGCCCCCACCAAGATGGCACCTGGAATGGTCTTCTCTGCCCTCCCCCTTACTAGGCCACTGTTGTGATGTGCAAGGCCTAGTGTCAGGTTGCAATAAAATTTCCTTCTTATGCTTCTGGGCTTTTTCTCAATCAGTGTATCAAAAGTTCCCAGGGTTGCAGTGTAATGCTTTGAGCGATCCTTTAATCTTCCTTTAAGAGTCTGTCAAACTTTCTCACCCGTTGTTCTCACGGGTTTCTCTACTTCATTTCTGATCACACAAATCAGCCCTTCCTGGTCCACAAACTTTACATTTTTCTGGCCCAGTGATTCACAGCACTTACGTCAACATAGTCATCCACATAAACCATCTACATGCAAGCGGTCAATCTCAATTGGGGGGGGGCGGGGGGACCTCCTTCAGCAGTCAGAAATTCTATCACAGTGCATTGCTTAAATCACACTGTGAGAGAAAGAGTGGAGGGGAGGAAGACCGTTGACTGCTTGAGAGCGATAAGAAAGTAAGCGGCTTTCTGCAGTATATTTTGTGAAACTAAACTGGGGGTGGGACAGAGAACGCAAGTATACTTCTCCCTCCGTATTCGCTGTGATAGGGGATTAAGAGAACCACAAATAACTTTTTCATATGTTATTCACTGTTTTCTGTTAAAAACCATCGTGAATATAGTGAAACCGTGAATAACATGGTGGGAGACCTGGCCTGTTCCTTAAGGAGAGGCGAAACACGGTGAAGAAAGTGCTGGAAATCAGCGATTTTCTCTGTAAACGCTTGGAATCAGCGATTTCTCTATATGCAAGCTGATATAATTTGGGGGGGAGGAACCACCAAGCTAAAAACCGTGAATAATTGAAACCGCGAATGCTGAAACCGCAAATACGGAGGGAGAAGTGTAAAGAGATAGATCATATAAGGATAACGGAAAATAAGAGACAGGGTCATTCCGGGAGGGGAAAATTTAGAGGAGTGGGAGATGTAAATAGGGGAGGAGAGAACGGAAGAAGTTTAGGAGAAAGATGATAGCATGTGAACCACCTCTACCCTAACCAGGACAGGAGGGATTAGAATGGGAAAATAAACTATATAATATGAATTAAAAATATGCTGGGGTGCGCCTACTTGTTGGACACCCGGTCTTGCAAGAACGCTTAATAAACATTGTGTTGCTTCACTTTGGTGTCCTTCAGGAGTTCTTCCAGATAGAGAGAGAGAGAGAGAGTGTGTTATTTCTCACAACACTGAGATGTGCTCAGTGCAGCTTTCACATCACAAGCCATAGGAAAACATCCTCTTCACAGATGCTTCTCGCCAGCTGATGTGAAGGAAGAGATTTCAGTGAGCAAGTGAACATGTGTAGCATCTCACTTCTGCCATCTGTTGATGAATTATGGAAGTGGAGGCATTACTTTTCAGTTAACCCTCACGCACAAGGCGATGGGACTGCGTGGCAGAGGGCGCGTGCTACACCAAGGGCTGTGTGAGGAGTACAACTGCACCGGGCGCAAAGATTGAAGGGCAGAAAAATTGGCAGTGGCAGAGCAGGTGGGTCAGAGGGTGAGTTGCACAGGGAACAGTTATTGTTCCATAAGGTCCAGGGAGGGAGAGGGATTAAGAGTAGGGGATAGGCGAGAAAATGGAGTGGAAGGGAGGCGACAGCAGAGGATCACACCATTTCTTTCATCGATTCTGAGCTAAATATCACATTTTGAAATTCTTTGCCTTGTTTATAAATCCTAGAGAGGTGATACAGTGATACACGAGGGGCCACTGAAAAGTTCTCAGCCCAACCAAGAAGAGCCATGAAACTTACAAATTATTCCACACTTTTCTTGACACTTTTCATGTCAATGAGGCAAATGCATCTAGCAAATGGGCACAAGTATAGGGAAACCAAGCCGTTGTGACATCACCGATGAGGATGGCTCTTAGGCATTGGTGGAATGAAGAATTATGACATCACAATACGAGGGACCGCTGAAAAGTTCTTAGCCCAACCAAGAAGAAAATGATGTGGAGCCATGAAACTTACAAGCTATTTTATACTTTTCCTGAAACAAAACGAAAAGTGTCAAGAAAGGTTTCATGGCTCCACATCATTCTTTTCTTGGTTGGGCTGAGAACTTTTCAGTGGCCCCTCGTATCTCAAAAAGCGTTTACATCACTAAGGGGCCCTTGTACTTAAGTGTGGTCAAATCTGGGCTTAGCGTGCACAAACGCGAGACTTTCTTGTGCGCTATGCCCAGATTTACGGCAGCCTATTTTTAAGGGGTTTTTTTTTTTTGCAGGTCATATGCTAATGGTTGCATTGGTGTGTGGCACCTGCCAAAAATGAACATGGGAGCACTTATTATATCCTACTTAGGAGGTGCTAAGGGGTTCCACGTTAACCCTGTATTATCCAATTAGCACATGCGAATCCTAAGGCACTAGCAAGATAACACTGGAACACCCACTCTCCACTCATGATGCAAAAAAAATATTACAAATTACTTTTATAACAATTTTTATTGAAAGAATCAAATAATCAATACAATAAGATAATACAAAAATACATTCAATACAATAAGAATCATAATAATAATATTTCATACAAATTTATATCATTCTTTCAAATTAAATTTCCATATGAACTAATCCAATCTTATCTACACCCCCCTTAATTCTATCCCCTACCCCCTATCTTCCCCCCCTAAATGAAATCCCTCATCCCGGATGAAAGTTGACAAAAATAAAGAATTAAAATAATAACTGGAATGTAATTATTAAACCTAATTTCATAGTAAATCATTGATAACCAAACTTCGTATTCTTGGTGAAAGATTCTGAATATAAGGATCCCAAACGTCCATAAAAAGACGAGTTTTTTTAGGCGAACCTCGAACCTCCCAACTCTCAAAATAAAAATAAACGATGCAATTGATTTTTCCAATGCCAGAAACTTGGAGATTCTTTCTGAAGCCAAAATTGCATAATACATTTATGCCCAATCATACAGGCTTTCTGAAATAAAAGACATTTCATTTGGCCAAAAACCCCACAAGATGCTGCTTTACCAAAAATTATTCCCCTAGGACAACCCACTATCGATTTACCCCATATAGAACCCAAAAATACATATTACCGTATTTTCACGTAGATAACGCGCACCCGTGTAAAACGCGCACACGGGTATAGCGCGCGAAAAACACAAATTTATGTACAGAAATTTTTATATACCGCGTATACCGTGCATGCTGCCCGACTCTCCTTTCGCCCGCCCCGACTCTCCTCTGGAGACCCCGACTCTCTAAATGAAATCCCTCACCCTGGATGAAAGTTGACAAAAATAAAGAATTAAAATAAATAACTGGAATGTAATTATTAAACCTAATTTTCATAATAAATCATTGATAACCAAACTTCGTATTTTTGGTGACAGATTCTGAATATAAGGATCCCAAACGTCCATAAAAAGACGAGTTTTTTTAGGCGAACCTCGAACCTCCCAACTCTCAAATAAAAATAAGCAATGTAATTGATTCCTCCAATGCCAAAAACTTGGAGATTCTTTCTGTAACCAAAATTGCATAATACATTTATGCATCAAAAGAAGTAAAATCTCTGCTAATGGAGCCATAAGCTGCTTTCCCTCATCTGAGTCCTGGATAGCTGTACAATGAATGGGTCTAATGACAAGTTTAGTGACGGCCAGCTCATGGGTCTCTCCTATCTTACAGACCATTACAACTTAAGCTTGGGAAGGAAATATATGAGGGGGTTGGAAGGTAATTGTTTTCATTTTTTTCTCTCTCTTCCATTCCCCAGCCGTGTGAACTGATTGATGGCCGAAACAGTTAAGGAAGGCTGACTCAGCTCTCTGGCGACCTTCATCCAGTTCCTTGGGGGCTCCAAGTCCCTCCATCTGTTGCTGGGATGTCGTTCAGGCTCCACAGATTGATGGCAGTCTCAGGTCAGTTTCCCGCTGCACTTTGCTAGGAGACACTCGTATATCTTTCTGGTGTCATCTCTCCATATCTGAGGTCAGGCTTTCAGCAGACAAGAAATGTTCCTGAATAAATCACAAAGCCATCCTGTCTGGGGCTAGTGTCTTAGAGAATGAGACCCATCTTAAGTGCGTACGTGAGGAAGAATGGATGGAAGGAGGGAAGGATGGAGAAGGGAGAGAGAAGAAAGGAGACAGGGAGACAGAGAAAGAAATACAGTGAGTAAAGAAGAGAAGAGAAACAAAAAGATCCAAGTTTTATTTAAAACTAGCTGATCACCTGGCTTTGCCCGGATATTTATTTATCCCAATCTTCCGGTATCAGATCGATTTTTACATGTCACCCCCTTCCCACCCCCACAATATTTTTTCACAGATAGTAAGTCATATGTATACCAAATTTGGTTGAAATCTCTCCATGCGTTTACCAGGGGAGGGCAACTCCGGTCCTTGAGGGCCGGAATCCAGTCGGGTTTTCAGGATTTCCCCAATGAATATGCAAGAGAACTATTTGCACGCACTGCTTTCAATGCATATTCATTGTGGAAATCCTGAAAACCCGCTTGGATTCCGGCCCTTGAGGACCGGAGTTGCCCACCCCTGGATTAGACAGTAATATCTGTCTTTTTTGATAATTTTTACATGTCACCCCCTTCCCACCCCCACAGTATTTTTTCCCAGATAGTAAATCATATGTGTACCAAGCTTGGTTGAAATCTCTCCATGCGTTTCAGAGTTATGCTAAGTATTCATCTCAGCGAGCCCGAAAACTATGGGGTGGACACTAAAATCTGTCATTTTTGATAATCTTTACATGTCACCCCCTTCCCACGCCCCACAGTATTTTTTCCCAGATAGTAAGTCATATGTGTACCAAGTTTGGTTGAAATCTCTCCATGCATTTCAGAGTTATGCTGGAACATACTTACATACACACACAGATACATCCGATTTGATATACAGTACTCCCCCGCGAATTTGTGGTCGGCGGTTCGCAGTCCTGGTCGTTCGCGGTATTTTCCGACCATGAATGACCGGGCAAGAGAGGGCAGCTGGAGTGCCGGCAAGTGAAGGAAATCACTCGCTGTATGCTCCGACCGCCTCTTCCTGTACTAAAGTCGGGCCTTACCAATCAGGAGCTGCGTGTCAAAGCAGCTCCTGATTGGTGAGGCTCGACTTTAGTACAGGAAGAGGCGGTCAGAGCATACAGCAAGTTATTTCCTTCACTCGCCGGCGCTCCGGCTGCTCTCTCCTGCCTCTCCAGCTGCCCTCTCCTGTCTCCCCTGCCTAAACACCATATTCATGGTTTTTTGAAATTCGCGGGTGTTCCGTTCCAGGAACCCCCCCCCCCCCCGAATTCCAGGGGAGTACTGTATATAGATTTGATATACCACCTAAAAAAGTTGTCTAAGCAGTGTACAGGGTCATATTATAAGATTTTTAAAATCATGGGGATACATAATTAAGACAAAACAGTCATAAACACATTGGAACAGGAGGGACAGGGGGAGAAATACAATTCACAATTGGACAGAAGATGGAGAAAGATGAACCATAAGGAGATAGAGAGAGAGGTAGGAGGGAAAGAAACTAAATGAGAGGGAATAAAAGGGAAAGAGAGAGGGAGAGATAAAGTGAAAGAAAGAAAGGTGAGGACAGACAGGGGTAGGGGAGAAAAAATGCGGTGGGTAAGAAAAGATACCATAGGGAAGCAGTGTGAAAGGTAAAGATTTAAGGAAGAAGGGCAAAAGTGTGAGACAGAAAGAAAGAGAGAGACACACAAGATAGAGATGCAGGGCAGATCGAGACAACAAGAGCAAAGAAATTGACCCTGGAAAATCCACATAGAAAAAGTCCAAGAGAAACAAAACAAAACAAAAAAGCTGTGGAGAGACGATGTTCCTGAGCTGGACTTTATTAAAAAATATACAGTGGTACCTCGGAATCTGAACTTAATCCATTCCAGAACCCTGTTCATGTTCCAAAACGTTTGAGTTCCAAGACAATTTTTCCCATTGAAAGTAATAGAAACTGGATTAATCCGTTCCTTGGTCCCACAAACTCAGCAAGATCGGGCACTCCAGGCAGAGACAGCAAGATCGGGCCCCCACCTGCTTAGACAGCAAGATCGGGCACCCCAACCGTCATAGACAGCAAGATTGGGGCCCCTGGCATAGACATTAAAAAATCAACATAGAAAGCCACATAAAAACCTTAAGGACCTAGTCCGCTGGGAACGATGGACCCAACACAGTCTGTGTTTCAACAGTAGAGTCTTCCTCAGTGGTCCTAAAAATGATGGTGTGACAATGTAATGCTATGTATGAAACAGAAACAACTTGAGTGTTGGTGAATCATGTGGAATCATGCAGCAGTATGATGTAATACACTAATACAGCGGCTATGCAAGTGACTGGTGATATGAGACCTAAAAGGATAACGGAGTTGTGAAAGAGTGTGTACAGAAGTGGCGGAGTGAAGCTGTGAAAGATGGTGACCAAAAATGATGAATGTGAAGTTAAAAAAGCTCCGTATGCTATTGCTCGAAGATGAGTGAAAATTTAAGTATAAAGAGAATAAAAGATGAAAAAAAAATCACTATGCCGGAAGAAACGAGAGGAAACCTACCCTGCTAGTCCTATCTTTCATCCTACTTAAATTTTCTTTGTACTCTGACAGTTTCTCCTCTCCTCAGTGTATACCCTCCTCATAGCTCTCCTCTTCCTCTCCTGATCTTATGCTGTCCGTGCTGCAGCTCATCTTCCCTTCTTCATAAGAACTTAAGAAAAGCCTTACTGGTTCATCTAGCCCAGTAGCCTGTCCTCACGGTGGCCAATCCAGGTCACTAGTACCTGGCAAAAACCCAAAGAGTAGCAACAATCCATTCAGAATCCTAAAGAACAGCAAGATTCTGGAATCCCAAAGAGTAATAAAAGATTCTGGAACCCCAAAGAGTAGCAACATTCCATCCTCCAGGAAATTGTCCAAACCAGCAGGTATCTATTATCTCAGAGACAAACTATAAAAAAAGTGGAGCATAAGAATATAAAAATAGCCTTACTGGGTCAGACCAATGGTCCATCAAGTCCAGTAGCCCGTTCTCACTGTGGCCAATCCAGGTCATTAGAACCTGGCAAAAACCCAAGGAGTAGCAACATTCCATTCAGATTCCTAAAGAACAGCATGATTCCGGAATCCCAAAGAGTAACATAAGATTCCGAAACCCCAAAGAGTAGCAACATTCCATGCTACCGATCCAGGGCAAGCAGTGGCTTCCCCCAGTAACAGACTATGGACTTTTCCTCCAGCAAATTGTCTAAACCTTTCTTAAAACCAGCTACGCTTTTCCCTACAAGCCCCAAGTTCAGAGATGCAATAGGATAAAACCAAGAAGACCAACCCTTCTAGTCCCCAAAGACAGAACTCCAGAAAAGACACATCATTTGTGATGCAGCGGTGTCAGTGCACGTTGTGCCTCTCTCCGTATTACAATTAATGTTTTTCCTTACGCATTGGATACAACTGAACTAAGATGACCCTGAGAAAAAAAAAAGTAAATGCAAACACCTTTAGCGCCATCTGGTGGCCAGACCACCCCACAGTCTCCCCTCCCTCTGTGGAGAGAGAATCGGCCCCCTCTCCAATCTCCCAGCACAACATTAACCCATCCTTTAGAATTTCAACCAGCCAGAGAGAGGTTTTGAAGCTGGTTTGAGCGAGAGATGCTGTGTCTCAGATCTTCTCTGTGGGTCCTTATTAAGATGCAGACTGCAAATCTCGATTCTGTAAACAAGGTCACTAGAGGATGAAGGTCGGAGGAGTACAGGCGAAAGCGGCCCCGAGTGTTAATATTCCCACTGATGAATGCCAACTAAATATTTTATCAGCTGGAGTGTTTCTTTCTTTATATAATAAGACATACTTGTCCCGATCACACTCCTCTCCACAGCTATACTGTATAGTCGTGAGGATGTGTCTAGGCCTCTGCTTCTTAGCGGGAACAGCTCAAAGTCACTTTATTTATTTGAAATTCTTTATGTTTACTAAGTTATATTGCAATCTTGTGAATGAGGAGTTAGAAGCATCACTCTCTCCCACATACTGCTCCAGTCCCAGAATGGGAGGTGCACATTTTTATAGTCTGTCCTACCCAGGAGCCCAGAACGGGTTACAAGGATACGGACATCGAGTTTTCAGGAACAGAGATACATACGCTACAGGATCAATGCCCCAAAGCTACAGAATCAATAACTTACAACGTTTAGAGCAGTGGTTCTTAACCTTGTTGGAGGTACTGAACCCCACCAGTTTCATATGCGTGTTCACCGAACCCTTCTTTATTCCCTTAGTTTTGCCGGAGCTAGACTAGAATTACTCAACTTGGCATTGCAAATCATGCAATTAGGACACTGACTCCCATCACGTTCCGTTATACATGTGAATCCATACTGTACATATTCGTCCGACCACTTTCGTATTTTGCTCGACCTAGTTAGTAAGGGATTAAAATATTAAGATAGGTATCACAAGACGTACCATCACAACAGTTACAATTCGACTACTGTGCGCATCAAATCCCCTGCAGCACAGGTAGGCCAAGCGATGTTGCGTGATCACCTGCAGCCAATTATGGACAAGCGGGGCGTATCATCACGAATCATAAGCGCTTCGGTCACGTTCAATCATCTATCAGTTAAATCACAAATTTTGATCAGGAATTGATTGATGTTTATAAGGCGTTAGTTACAGATTGATAGATCAAGAAACCGAGTACATGATCAGTCTTGATCAAAATCACTGAATAACTGATTAGATGATTGAACGTGACCGAAGCGCTATATGAGTCGGAGGTGTGTTTTGACCTCCGCCGAACCCGCGAGACTGACTCACTGAACCCCTGGGGTTCGGTCGAACCCAGGTTAAGAACCACTGGTATAGAGAATGTGACCAAGAGTCTACGAAAATGAAACCATAGAGTCACGAATGGGTATTAACATATCTGCAGTGAACGGTAGAAGAACTGGTTGGCACAGCTCAGTCTGAGGTAAGGTACGAAAAAAAGCAAGGCCTGTTAACGTTTGAGACCAGAATTGATCAGGTCCATGAACAGAAGCGTCTTTACTGCTTTCCAGAAGGGCAGTAGGTTATCAATTGACCTAATGGCAGGAGGGAGTCGATTACGTAATTTAGGTTTGCTATATATATGATCGCTTTCGGGTTGTCTCCAGGTGGAGGCTCTTTGTTGAAGGGTTGGAAAGTCTGAGTTCCCGTTGCGAACGGAGGGGCTGCTGGGAGTGATATATTGGGAGTTTCCTCGCTACATAGCCAGGTGTCACGTCGTGGAAGCGTTTAAACCAGGGGTGTCCAACCTTTTGGCTTCCCTGGGCCGCATTGGCCGAAAAAAAATGTTTCTGGGGCCGCACAAATGTGCAAACGCTGCAGCAAGACAGAGGAGGGAGCCGGCAAGATGGTAAACATCCGGGGGCAGCAGAGGAAAACACTGCATCGCCCTCGACCGGGGCCACCCAAAATCCTTCACGGGGCCGCAGGTTGGAAACCCCTGGTTTAAACGCTAATACTAGTTGTTTGGAGATATTGCGTTGGTGTATTGGGAGTCAGTGGACCTGGATCAATGCTGGGGAGATATGGTCGAAAGGGCCAAGGTTTTTTAGGAGTCGCACCGCAGCATTTTGGACTCTTTGCAGACGGTTCTGCTGTCACTCAGTCCCATGCACCATTCCATTTCTGTAAACAGAAGCAGTGCGATGTCGGTGTATCATATATTGCTCTGTTTCTATGAATGAAGGGTTGGGGTGGGGGGGTCGCTGTATCCCATGCACTGATCCAGTTCCATGAATGGAAGGTGCACAATGTCACTCCATCCCATATACCACCAGAAAAGCTTGAAAGCATATTTTTTTTTTCCGACTGGCCTTTTCAAAACTGGACAACGTGTAGTTTGTCAGTCATTTGGTCTTATTTCTAAGGCACAGGTCTCAGGTTCTAAGTAGTATGCTGTATTTTAGTGTGATTTTTTTTAAGTTCTCCAATGAGTCAGACCTGAATTTAAGGCAGATTCATACCTTTTGTTTTCCTGAAATTAAATATATAAATTACTTCAGAATATTCAATCCAACCTGGGTTTATCAAGCAGCCAAACTATGGAAAGCTTTACCTATTAAGATTGATCAACAAAATAACTTTAAAAGTTAAAAATAAAAAAGACCTATCTGTTTGATGAATTTGTACTTTAAAAAGATATAACTTTACGTAAACCAGTTCATAATGTTGTATTAGATCATTTAATTTAAGTAAACCGCTGTGAACTTCCATGAGGTTTTCCTGGACGTCTGGTAACCCAACATTAAATATTTTTGTATGAACATTTATCAACGCTGGCACTGAGTAAAGGCACACTTCCTAGGCCCAAATGGAGCACCTGCTACATACCCACTGGCATGACACAGATGGCATACAGTCTGGCAGTGAACCAAGTTTCTTCTCCTTCAGGATGTAGGTGGTCAACAGATTCCATCTGCAGTAGGTTCTCCAGTGTCCTAGCAGTCCGGATTTACCCAGATTATCTATAAACTTGTCTAAGAGAGGCGAAGATTGTTAGAAATAGGTGATACGTGTGGGTGATCAGAACAGAAAAGAATGAACTCTTCTGTGTTTAAGATATTGCATTCCGTAAGAGTGTCAAAAAAAGGTCAGAGGACCACAATAAAATGCAGGCTGGAAGGTCCATATTGTGCTTTGTGTACCGGAACCAAACCGTCAAAGATATGGCGTACAGAGAGTTGAAGAAGGTGGCATTCCGTAAAGGTGCCAATAAAGACCGCAGTAAAAGCTCACATTGTGCTCTGTGTACTGGAAACGAACAAACCAGGTGGCCATATATGTCGAAACACGGTCCGTGTAGGGATCTATGCAACAAGTTGTGCATGTAATGTATTGACTTCTTCATTCCAATAAAGCACAGGTGTCAAAGTCCCTCCTCGAGGGCCGCAATCCAGTCGGGTTTTCAGGATTTCCCCAGTGAATGTGCACGAGATCCATTTGCATGCATTGCTTTCACTGTATGCTAATAGATCTCATGCATATTCATTGGGGAAATCCTGCAAACCCGACTGGATTGCGGCCCTCGAGGAGGGACTTTGACACCCCTGCAATAAAGTCTACATCAGCAACATCAGTCTCCACAGTCGTTTGTTTTGGATTGCCATACCAGTCGTGCCAGAGGAACACCCCAGTAGGCCCATCACACCAATTTGGTGCCAGTGTTTAACTCTGCAATTCTAGAGCTTTCCCCCTGTAATGACAGTGCATTCGTAACTCCCGTGTAATCTTTCCTGCTCAGCTACATTGTTGGAAGGAGCTGGCAAACTTCAGCCATCAATGACATCAGAGAGGCACCTTGACACTCCCTAACAGTCCTGATAATACAGTCCTAAAAATAAAATTAAAAAATTAATAAGAGAAAATAAATTCTAGTTAGTGTCAACCAACTTATAAATGAAAGGGCTGGCAAACTTCACTGACGGGAAAAAAAATTTGAGCTGCCATCGTGTTCTCTACTGATCTCTTCATATTAATACGCAACTATAGCAATTTAAATTAGTAGGAGATGCCCTCGGGCAACTTCCTTTCTTACTTTCCCAGATCATATTGTATTTATTCTATTTCATACTTTCTTCTCTCTATGAGCCTTTGCCTTGCTATCGTCCTTTCTGTCTCCTCATGCTTCCATTTGTCTCTCTATCACCCCTCAGCGTTGTTGGGATTTATTGAGCTATTTCTTTGTTGGCACGGGGCACAGTGGGTTTGTTAAGCTATTGGCAGGACTAGGCTGCATCACCTCTTCCAGATGGAAGGGATTTTGGATTTAGCTCACGGCCTTTTCAGTAGCAATTCAAACTGAGCTACAGTAAGCACTGTTCCCTCTAAGCCAGTGGTCTCAAACCCGCGGCCCGCCAGGTACTCTTTTGAGGCCCTCGGTATGTTTATCATAAACACAAAGGTAAAATAAAACAGTTTCTTGATCAAATGTCTCTTTAGCTATAAATTACAATATTATTATTAAGACTTAGCCAAAAGGAAAGATTTATAAATTATAAAGAGTTTGACCTCATGAAAATTTGTCATTTCTTTAATAAGACATTAACTATTTTTTTCTGAGGCCCTCCAAGTACCTACAAATCCAAAATGTGGCCCTGCAAAGGGTTTGAGTTTGAGACCACTGGCTTAACTATAAAGACATCCTGTTTGTCTTTGGGAAGCAGAGCTGAGATTGTGATGTCATAATGCCTCATTCCAATAAGAGCCAACCTCATCAGTGATGTCACAATGGCTTGATTGTCCTGTACTCCCCTCTGGCCTCAACCCAGCCAGCAGATTAACCGTTCCTCTTAACTCAGTCGTCTCAAACTCTTTAATAAGACATTAACTATTTTTTCTGAGGCCCTCCAAGTACCTACAAATCCAAAATGTGGCCCTGCGAAGGGTTTGAGTTTGAGACCACTGCTCTATGCCGAATGGGTGTCCTCCAACTGCATTGCTACCCATAGGGGGCGATGCTTCAATATCGTGTTTTCAGTCACTGGGGAAGGTAGGTTCCCTGGAGTCCAGCAGAACTCGCCTGTTCCTCACTATTGAAAAATGTGATAAACAGCACCTTCTACTAGCGCGACTGTACTGGAAGTCTCCTGTTCTGCTTACAGGGAACAGTGACTCTAAGCATGTCCCAGCATGTTCCCAGAGGGCTTGCAATCTAAGGGGCCATTACCAACAGTGGTATAGTAAGAGGAGGGGTGGACTGTCCTGGGTGCCGTCTTGGTGGGAGCACCAGCACCTCTCCGCCCACCCACGCCATGCTCGCGCCCTCCCTTCTTGGCCCCCTGTACCTATTTAAGGGCTCTTTTTACGAAGCTGCGGTAGCGGTGTAACGCAACTAATATCGTGCGCTAAACCGCCGTACGCGCTAGCCGCTACCACCTCCTCTTGAGCAGGCGGTAGTTTTTGGCCAGCGTGGGGGTTAACGCATAATGAAAAGTTGCGCGCGTTAACCCCGCTAACACGGCTTGATAAAAGGAGCCCTAAATCTATGCCAGTGTGAGCAACTACTCTGGCCTGCTACTCTCACTGGCATTGCCTCCCTATGAAATTACTTCTGGGTCGTGGGGCCAGGAAGTGATGTCAGAAGGACAGCCAACACCATAGCGAGCAGCAGGCTGAGAAGCTGCTGGGCACTGGTGAAGATTTAAAGATTTACATTTGGGATCCATATATTCAAAATCTTTCCTCTAGAGCACGAAGTAGGATTCTTAATGTTTTATACTGAAGCTTTAGAAACATTCAGTGCATTTCAGCACCTTGTAATTTGTGTCACCTTTCATTCTGGGGGCGGGGAGGGAATATGGTGGATGTTAGTAATTTGTTTGGAAATTTTTTAATGCTTGAGTACCTCTGGGAGAACGGTATAGAAAATTTAATGAAAAAAAAAATTTAAAATTTGTTTAATTCATTCATTACAATGTTATAATTCGAAATAAAAACTATGGGGGGGGGGGAAGGGAACGGGGGGTTAGAGGAGAGGAGGGAAGGGTACAGGGGGAGTGTATAGAGGTATGAATAGGTAATATGGAAATATATTTTGGAGGAATGATACAAATATGTATGGAATGTTAGAATTTTGAATTTAATTGTAATGAATATTTTATTATATTGCATTATTGTATATTTATTTGATTCCTTCGATAAAATGATACAGGGGTGGGAAGAGAGAGCGTGAGTGTGGCGTAGGGGGTGCGGAAAGAGTGGGGGGTGTGGTGCGGAAAAAGCAGGGATGGAGAGAAGGGTGTGAGGGGGTTGGCACCACCCCAGGTGCCTCCTACCCTCGCTAATCATGAGCTTTTTTTTTTCTCTAATAGTTTATTGGGATGGACTTGTCACGGGCAGGGAATGAGCATGGAAGCATTATCCAGCTAGTACATTCACATTAGCGTATGCTACCTGAATAACACGAGAGCACCTGGAGACTGTTTTACTAGACCTAGACCTAGAAAAGGAGGCAAAGTGTGAGGTTATAAAATTTGCAGACGATACCAAACTGTGCGGCAGAGTTAGGTCCAGGGAGGAGTGTGAGGACCTGCAAAGGGACCTGGACAAGCTGGAAGACTGGGCAAACAAATGGCAAATGCGCTTTAACGTGGAAAAATGTAAGGTCATGCATATAGGGAAAAAGAATCCGTTGTTCAACTACAAATTGGGGGGGGGGCATTGTTGGGAGACAGCGGTCTTGAGAGGGACCTGGGTGTGCTGGTGGATGCATCACTGAAGCCATCTGCACAGTGCGCAGCAGCCTCGAAAAAAGCCAACAGGATGCTGGGCATCATAAAGAGAGGCATAACAACCAGGACGCGGGAAGTCATCATGCCATTGTATCGAGCGATGGTGCGTCCACATCTGGAATACTGCGTTCAATATTGGTCGCCGTACCTCAAGAAGGACATGGCGGTACTTGAGAGAGTCCAAAGGAGAGCAACCAAACTGGTAAGAGGGCTGGAACACTGCCCATACGCCGAGAGGTTGGATAGGCTGGGGCTCTTCTCTCTGGAAAAAAGGAGGCTCAGGGGAGATATGATAGAGACCTTCAAGATCATGAGGGGCATGGAGAGGGTGGATAGGGACAGATTCTTCAGACTGAAGGGGACAACAGGTACGAGGGGGCATTCGGAGAAACTGAAGGGAGATAGGTTCAAAACGAATGCAAGGAAGTTTTTTTTCACCCAAAGGGTCGTGGACACTTGGAATGCGCTACCGGAGGAAGTGATCAAGCAGAGTACGATACAAGGATTCAAACAGAGATTGGACGGATTCCTGAGGGATAAAGGGATCGTGGGATACTGAGAGAGGTGCTGGGATGTATCACAGGTATAGAAAGCTAACCAGGTAATAAGTATAGAAACCCAATCAGGTCGTGCATGTGCAAGACTGGAGGGTTAGGACTTCGATGGGAAGCTAGGACTTAAATGGCAAGGGGACCCCCTCTGGGGATTCAGACAGGTCTTGACCTGTTTGGGCCGCCGCGGGAGCGGACTGCTGGGCAGGATGGACCTGTGGTCTGACCCGGCGGAGGCACTGCTTATGTTCTTATGTTCTTACTAAGGTGCGCTATGCTTTTTAATGCATGGTAAATATTAGCATGCGTTAAACATGCGCTAAACGCTAACACGTGCATGCTATCCTATGGATGCATAAGCGGTTAGCGCGTGCGTTGATTTAGTACACGATAAACGTGCGCTAAAACGCTTCGCACGCCTTAGTAAAAGAGGGCCTTAACATGAGAGCACGCAGCACCTCCTTAGCAGGAACATTTCGGTATTAATATTGGGTTTATTTAATTAAGGCGTGCTAACTGATTTATCACGCTCCAAATGCTAAGGCGCCGCATAGAATATAATAGATGCCTTAGCACATAGCGGGCGCTAAATCGGTTAGCGCGCCTTAATAAAAGGACCCCATTATTACAGTTCTTTCACACCTAATTGCAAAATTTGTGCCGGACCTGCGAAAAGAAAAAAAAAAAACCCACCTATTTTTGGGTCATGTTACAAAGAGTCTCAATGTGTGGGAAAGACCTGTGTTAAAATGCACTAAGCCCATTTTTTTTTTTTTAATGCATTTTAGTAAGAGTGCTTCAGTTTTTACCTGAGGCAACGGAGGGTTAAAAGGGTCTTCCCAAGGTCACAGGGAGCGGTAGCAGAATGAGACTTGGGGGTAATCGTCAGTGAGGACATGAAGTCTGCCAATCAAGTGGAGCAGGCTTCGTCCAAGGCAAGACAAATCATGGGCTGCATACGAAGGGGTTTCGTCATTCGTAAGGCGGAAGTTATTATGCCATTGTATAGATCCATGGTGAGGCCCCACCTGGAATACTGTGTGCAATTCTGGAGGCCGCATTATCGCAAGGATGTGCTGAGACTGGAGTCGGTGCAAAGAATGGCCACCCGGATGGTCTCGGGACTCAAGGATCTACCATACGAAAAACGGCTTGACAAATTACAGCTATACTCGCTCGAGGAGCGCAGAGAGAGGGGGGACATGATCGAGACGTTCAAGTATCTTACGGGCCGCATCGAGGCGGAGGAAGATATCTTCTTTTTCAAGGGTCCCACGACAACAAGAGGGCATCCGTTGAAAATCAGGGGCGGGAAACTACGAGGTGACACCGGGAAATTCTTTTTCACTGAAAGAGTGGTTGATCGCTGGAATAGTCTTCCACTACAGGTGATTGAGGCCAGCAGCGTGCCTGATTTTAAGGCCAAATGGGATCGGCACATGGGATCTATTCACAGGGCAAAGGTAGGGGAGGGACATTAAGGTGGGCAGACTAGATGGGCCGTGGGCCCTTATCTGCCGTCTATTTCTATGTTTCTATGTTTCTATCAGGATTTGAACCCTGGCTTTCCGGGTTCTCAGCCCCACTGTTCTCTCTTAAGCTACTTATCTACTCAAGAACCTTCAGGCTCTCCTCATCTCTGTTGCCATGGCTCAAGCAAACCAAAAAAAAAAAAAAAGAAGAGCCTTCTAAATGAATAATAATCAATCACTTTCCAGATCTTGACATGTCTGATAACTGTTACCATCTCGCCCCCTTTAGCCTTTTACCTGAATTCTCTTTATTGTATTTACGATGCCAATTTATAACCTGCCTTTCCATAAAATATGCACCAGGCAAACACAATAATTTGCATAAAAATGCAATACCCCCAAAATACAAACATCAAAACACAGTAGTGAATTGTGACAGAGCCTCTCTTCCAGGGAGTCCGTCATTTGCATGCAGGGGCGGAGCCACCTTGCTCCTTCAAAGGTCTGCAATACAGAAACCCTCATCAGAATTAAATGATTTAAATATGTTCAAGAAGGCTCATCAACAAAAGCGTCAGAAAGAACAGAAATGCATTAAAAAAAAAAAAAAATGCAGTTTTCATATTGGGCCAATGAAAGGGCTCAGAGAGTTTGTTTCTGATGCAAAAGTGAGTTAATAACAGAGATCCAAAATTAATAACCTAAATTCTTTTTTAACCATGCAGCCCTTCGTCTGTCAAATGCAGAGAAGCATATCACCAGGATGCGGTGTTTTTCCCAGTTGCCATGGCAGCCATGATTTCCTTGGCATTTTGTACAAGAAAGTCTGGAGGCCCGATTTCAATGTAATCGCCTGACTGCATGTGGGAAATCCCAAATCGGGCAGCTTTTCAGGCTCACTGCAGTGTTAGTGCTCGCTTCTTGCCGTGAACTGAAGCACTGATTGGGTTTGGCTAATGCCCCCCACCCAGGCTTCACCCCCATCCTGGCTTCAATGAATCCATTCCAGTGGCAGAATCATCAAATTGCAGCGTCCTGAAAAAGGTAGCATGGGACTTGTGAGTAATGGGTTTGGAAGAGCGCAGATACCTCTGAATTCTATAAATGGTGCTTTGAGTTGCGTTCGCCAATTTGGGTGTGTGCCCACAGTGGCATTACAACATAAGAACATAAGAATAGCCTCATTGGGTCAAACCAATGGTCCATCAAGCCCAGTAGCCCGTTCCCACAGTGGCCAATCCAGGTCACCAGTACCTGACCAAATCCAAGGTGTAGCGATATTCCATGCTATCGATCTAGGGCAAGCAGTGGCTTCCCCCGTGCCTTTCTCAATAACAGACTATGGACTTTTCCTCCAGGAACTTGTCCAAACTTTTCTTAAATCCAGCTACGCTATCCGCTTCATTGTTTTGTCCACCAGTACCCCTAAGTCCTTCTCTTGGCTACTTTCACCCATTACCAGCCCTCACCTCATCTGCTTCCGTCTCTAGATGATTTCTGTGTAATCACTGTATGTGATGTGGTTCAGATTTTTATTAGCTTGCTTCAAAAATTTGAAATCTGTTCTCGTGCTTGCTTGAACCTTTGGTTTTTCTTTTGGGTTTTTTTTTAAAGAGCTCGTCAGAGGAGCTGTCCAGATCATGGTGCTGAACAGCTGTGATACACCTTTGTGTCCGTTTTCAAATAAACCCCTGTAATTGCCCTGGTCAGGGCATTTCTATCTGAGTTGATGTAAATCATTAGAAGAATATATGAGTGCATCTGTGCACAAAAATCAGTAGATGCCAAAATTCTGCTTGTGTTATTCTGTAAATATGCACATATACGAGGTAGAGTCTGGGTGGAGCAGGGAAGGGATAGACTAGAGCATGCAAGTTGCACATGTATCTTGCTTCTGAATTCTGTGCAAAGTTTTTGAAAATTCTGCATTATTTGTTTGTATCATTTTTGCACAGAATACCCTGATCATAAGACATTACATTACATTACATTACATTTGTGATTTCTATTCCGCTTGTGCCTTGCGGTTCTAAGCGGATTACAAATTAAAAGATATCTGGACATTACCAAGAGAATTGTATAACAAAGATTCATGTACATTACATGATACAGTTGATAGTTACAAATTAGAGGATATCTGTATTTATCCGATGGAATTACATAGTAAAGATTCAAGTACTTACAGGAAACAGTGGAGAATAACAATATATTCGGGTAGCTGAGGAGGATAACCTAACATTGAAGGGATAAGTTTATTGGATACATGTGGTAGATGCTTATTTAGCGGTCTGGATATTTTTTGGTTGGTATGATTCGAGGAATTGACTAGTGTGTTATTCACAGGGGAGAAAGCATGTACGAGTGGGAGGAGATTAGTAAGTAAGAACGTGTTTTTTGAATAGAACTGTTTTGATTTCTTTTCGAAACACTTTGATGTCTGTTGTTTTGATCATCAGTTTGGTGATTGGTGGGGTCAATTTTCGCTGCCTGTGTCGCCAGGAGGCTGTCGTAAAGTTTCTTACGTCGAGTACCATTATGAGGGGGGAAGGTGAATAGGTTCTGAGTTCTCCTTGATCTGGGTGAGTGGTAGCGGTGTAGGCGGTTGTTTAGGTAGCTGGGGGCAGTGCCAAGGGTTACTTTAAATAGTAGACAATAGAATTTGAACTGAGTTCTTGCTTTTATCGGAAGCCAGTGCGCGTCTACATAGGCGGGAGTGATGTGGTCAAATTTGCTAAGTGAGTAGATGAGTCTGATGGCCGTATTTTGTACGGTCTGTAGTTGTTTTATCATGTTGTTTGGGCAAGGTAGATAGAGGCTGTTGCAGTAATCTAAGGTACTAAGTATGAGGGATTGTACAATGAGCTTGTAGTGTTCTTTGGTAAGGAATTTTCTTATTTTTCTTAGGTTTCGCATGGTGAAGAATGCTTTTTGTACAATTTTGTGGATTTGTATTTGCATTGTGCAGCATCTGTCTAATTGTATTCCTAGAATTTTGAGAGTGCTCTGTATTGGATATTTGGTTGCGTTTACTTCCAGTTCTGTTAGGGATGGTTTTTGTTCTTTTTCTAGTAGTAGGAATTTGGTTTTCTCTGCATTAAGTTTCAGCTTATGGTTCTTTATCCATTTTTCTACAGTTTCCAGTGTTGTTTTCAGGCGTCTGTTGGAGATGGGGTCTTGGATGTCAAATGGGAGAATGATGGTTATGTCATCTGCGTAACTGAAAGAAGTTATATTTAGGGCGTCTAGGGCAGTGCCTAAGGAAGCTATAAAGAGGTTGAAAAGTATGGGCGAAAGAGGGGATCCTTGTGGTACTCCGCATGGGTTTGTCCGGGGTCGGATAGAAGATCTTTTGATTTAACTCTGTATGATCTTGTTTTAAGGAATCCTTGGAACCAGTTGTGGACTTTACCTGTTATTCCTATGGCATCTAGTATCTGGAGTAGTATTGGATGGTCAACTAAGTCGAATGCTGCTGAAAGATCGAGTTGGATGACTAGTAACTTGTTTCCTTTGCTGAGGTGCTGTCTGGCTATATCTAGTAAAGATACCAGTAGTGTTTCTGTGCTGTGGTTAGCTCTGAAACCAAACTGATGTTCCTAATTTTTAAGTCTCTCACATTCAGCGAACCACAATTTATTTTAAAATCACTTATCCCATACAAACCTCAAAGATCTTTGCGCTCAAAATTTATTAACTGTGCCATCATTAAAAATCATTGGAACGAGAAGAGCGGAGATGTTTACTGTTGCAGGGCCACAATGGTGGAATTCCCTTCCCCATTACATCAGAATCGAAAGTGATATCCTAGTATTTAAAAAGCTTTTAAAATCTTATTTATTTAAGGACGCCTTTGATTTATAATTTAACTAAAGGATGCCTAAATCAATTTTTATGGAAGAAAAGCTTTGAAAATTTTACCCTACCTCTCGTTCTTTCCTGGTTTTTTGTTTTTTTCTTCTCCCCCATTGTAACTTTACCCTCCTTCCCTTTCTCTCATGTGAGTCTTAATTGATTTTATTGTAATTAGGTTAAAGTTTCTATATTATATTATTATGTACATCGCCTAGAATTTCGAAATAGGCGATTCATCAAATGTGAAATAAAACTTGAAACTTGAAACTTGAAACTTGATGCAGAATGTGGTGGTCTTCTAGGTAATTGGTGAGATATTGTGCTACTATACCCTCTATGAGTTTGACATATAGTGGAATAGAAGCGATTGGTCTATAGTTTGTTGGGTTGTCTATTGGGCCTTTGGGATCTTTTAGTATGGGAGTGATTATGATTTCGCCAAGATCCGGAGGAAACTGACCTTCCCTGAGGGTGGTTTGCAGCCATAGCGTGAGACATGCTATGAATTTAGTGGACGCTGTGGCTAGTAGATAGGGAGGACAGTTGTTCAGATCACAAGAAGATTTGCTGTATTTTTTGTACAGCCGGTCAAGGTCTGACCATTGTGTCGTTGGGAAGTTGTTCCAGGTCCTATCTGCTGAGATGGCTTCGTCTATTGAGGGATTTATTAGTATCTCTTCTATGATGTTTTGAGAGTTGTTGAATGTGGATCTGATTGTGGTGATTTTATTTTTGAAGTGGTCCGCTAGTTGAGAAGCTGTTGGTGTCAGGGTTCCTTGGGTGGCGAGGAAGGGTTTGGTATCAGTGAGGTTTTTTACAATGCTGAAAAGTTTTTTGGTGTCCGGTTTTTCGGTGCCAATAAGACCTGAGATTTCCTTCTCAGGCTCCAGAGAAAACCAAAATAACTGTGGAGTGACGATACAGGACCCAACACGGTCCACGTTTCGACGAAAAGTCTTCTTCAGGGGTCCCTGGGGGTCCTATAAAGGTGAGTACGTGGGAAACAATTGTGTGGTGAACCGGAAGTGAGATACTGCAAGCACCACACAATTGTTTCCCACGTACTCACCTTTATAGGACCCCCAGAGACCCCTGAAGAAGACTTTTTGGGTCCTGTATCCCTAGCGGACTAGGTCCTTTAAGGCTCTTATGTGGATGATTTACTTTTATGTAGATGGAATTATTTTATGTGGATGATTTTAGTGTACCTTTGGAACTTTGATACTTTCAAATAAAGTCCATTTGGGAACATCGTCACTCCACAGAGTTATTTTGGTTTTCTCTGGATTTTCTTCTTTGTGGATATTTTGGGGTCAATTCCTTTTGTTGTTTGTTTCTCAGGCTCCAGCCTCCCCAGTTCCATCTCTCATTCCAACTGTGGTTCTCTCTCACGCTAACTCCCAGCAAGTCCCCTAATTCTCCCTCCAAAATCTTCTCCCCAGGCAAGACCCCCACCTCTTATTCTACTTCCCCCAGGCACACACACCCATCTCTCATTCTTTCTCCTCCTCTCCCCAGCTATCAATCCATCTCTCTTAGCCTCCTCATAGCGCACTGTCAAGCTGACTTCCCCCACACCAGTGGCACAGTCTCACCTTATTCTGCTCCTACTCCCATCCCTTGGCATAATCTCAGTTTTCTCTGCCCCTCTCCCAAATCTCTATGTTACACTCTCAGCTTCTGCTACCTCACACTCTCCTCAAAGTACATGCCTCCATCCTTCCCATTGCACATTCATTTTGCTCTATCTCTCCCCACCCCCACCTTCCATGATGACACACTCAACTTAGTCTCCCTGCCCCTCCCCAAAGCACACTCAGCTGGCTCTGTTTACACTCCTTATGTCACACCCAACTTGCTCTGCCTCTATTCTCCTCATGGTTACATTCAACTTGCTCTGCTCCCTCCTATCACATATTCATTTTGCTCTGTCTCTCCCCCTCCCCAACTTCACTCATGACACACTTAGCTTGCTCTGCCTGTCCCTCCCCATAGCACACTCAGATAGCTCTGCTTACACCCCCTATGGTATACTCAGCTTGCTCCACCCCTTAACACCCTCCCCAAAGCACACACACCTGGCATCAGCTGCTCTCTCCTTCCCCCCCCCCTCCCCAAGAGAAGAGGCGGGAGAGAGCTACTGCACATTGGGTCACTTCCTCCTCCTCTGCCAGCTTAGACCTGACTGCTCATGAGAACTGTGAAGGTAGTCAAATCTAGGAGGGGGAAATGACCCAGTCTGAAGCAGTTCACTTTCTCCCCTTCCTGCCATGTGATTTCTCTGGGGGAGGGATAGCAGCTAATGCCTGCAGCCTCATAGAATTCTGTGCATTCTGCAGGAGTGGGGAATTCTGTGCAAATTCTGCACTGTGCACTTGCACAGAATTCCCCCAGGAGCAGTATCTCTGGCAGGTCATAGAAATGTGGTGTAAGTGTTCACGCCTACGGTAACTGCATAGTATTTATTTACCTGGATCTGCTACTATTCTATAGAGCAGTGTCTTGCAAACCTTTTTTTTAGCTGCAGCACACTAAACAGAGCAAATGTTTCTTGCGTAGGGTTACCAGATTTTACTCCCATAAAATCTGGACACATAGCCCCGTGTGACATCACCGCATTGCATCCGGGCATGCTCAGATGCCCTTCTGACGCGGTCCTGAGGTGGAAGCTTTTCAAAACCTGGACAAAGTGCCAGGTTTTGAAAAGCCGGCCAGACGACCCCGGATATCTGGTAACCCTCTGTAAATGTTCACCAGCACGAGCAGCATCTTCCACCTGCTTCTCGCTCCACCCCCCCCCCCCTCTCCAGCTCCCTTCTAATGTCACATCCTAGTCCCGTGACAGGAAGTGACATCAGAAGGGAGCCGAGGCTGGCATGAGCAGAAAGTGGAAGATGCTGCATGGGGCGGGGGGGGGGGGGGAATGGAGAGGAGGAGAAGCACCGGCACTGGCAGTAACAGACTCATGTGTAGATAATAATAATAACTCTAGAGGATAACTCTAGAACAGGGGTGGACAATGAGGGCCAGACTCCATTTGGGTTTTTAGGATTTCCTCAATGAATACGCATGAGATCCATTTGCATACAATGGGAGGCAGCGCATGCAAATAGATCTCATGCATATTCATTGAGGAAATCCTGAAAACCCGACTGGATTCCGGCCCTCGTTGCCCACCCCTGCTCTAGAGGATCATAGTAATCAAATGATTAGACAATGTTTCGCGATTCTGTGGAAACGTAGGGCTCCTTTTACTAAGGTGCGCTAGCATTTTTAGCGCACGCATGAAATTAACGCACGCTAAACCGCGCGGTACACTTCTAGAATAACACCAGCTCAATGCTGCCGTTAAGGTCTAGGGTGCGCAGCAATTTAGCGCAGTGTTCTTCAACCACCGGTCCATGGACCAGTTCCGGTCCACAGAAATTTCCTGCCGGTCCAGCACGTGCATCAGGCCCAAAACAGTGTTCTTTAACCGCTGGTCCACGGTGCAATTGATGCGGCGTTATCTTCGACCCAGCTCCCTCTTCTTAACTGATTCAGTACACAAAGCCACGGGCAGCGGCTCCTACGGGCGTCCTGCGCCTGAACCGGAAGCCTTCTCTCTGACGTTGCAACGTCAGAGGGAAGGCTTCCAGATGAGGCACGGGACGTGCAAGGTGCAATTAGTATTATTATGGGGGCGGGGTCTGGGGTGGAGATTGGATAGAGATGGGCGGGCTCTGGCCCACGCCTTAGCCCAGCGTTCTTCAACCGCCGGTCCACGGACCGATGCCGGTCCACAGAATAATTCTTTTATTTCTGCCGGTCCATAGGTGTAAAAAGATTGAAAAACACTGATTTAGTGTACAGTATTCTGTGCATTAAGGCCTTAACGCACCTTAGTAAAAGGAGCCCTTAGAACCATCAAGTTTTTTTATTCAGCTTCCTTTAGGGTATTAGTACAGTCTACCATCTTATCTACCCTAGATTACCATCTACTTGGGGTCATGCAAAAAAAAAAAAAAATACTTACCAGATTGCGTCTAATACAGAACTCAGCAGTTCGTTTAAATAGTATGGCCATGTGAGTCCTTTTTATCTACAACTTCACTGGTTGCCTTTTGAAGCTAGAGTTATCTTCAAGTTTGGTTGCATTTGCTTTAAAGCATCGTTTGGCCTCACCCCAGCACACCTATCCTCTCAATTCAAACTGTATATGTCGAGCAAAAATACAAGAAACTCCCACTCCAAAAGCTTGTCGTTTCAAGAGGGGTTTTTTTTTGGGTGGGTTGTTTTTTTTTTTTAAAAGACAATTGCTTTCCAAGCAGGACAAATGAACTCTTGGATGAGTTCTCTGATTATTCAAGCGCAGTCTTATTATTTATTTAGAAAGCCAATGAAAATGTATTTGTTTGAAAGATTTATACGCTGATCTTATTGTTGGTTTTTTTTTTTTTAATTGACATTTGTATTTTCACGGAAATGTTACACTCCTCTTGATGTTAACTGCCCAGAACTACTGGCTGGGGAGGGCTTCAATGGCTGGGAGGGTGTAGATGGGCTGGAGTAAGTCTTAACAGAGATTTCGGCAGTTGGAACCCAAACACAGTACTGGGTAAAGCTAAGAAGAAAAAATTAAAAAATTTAAATTGAATCAGGTTGGGCAGACTGGATGGACCATTCGGGTCTTTATCTGCCGTCATCTACTATGTTACTATGTTACTATGGTAGGACGGTATATAAAGAATAAAATTATTATTATAGGTATGGTTACCTTTATATGATATCAAAGCAGTTTCTGATACATTAAATAGTAAGTATTTCCCTTTCTCTCCTGGCAGGCTCACAATCTAACTATTGTACCTGGGGCAAGGGAGGTTAATGTGGCTTGCCAGAGGTCACAAGGATCAGCACTGGGATTGAACCCACAACCTTAGGGTGCCGAGGCAGCACCTGTAACCATTAGGCCACTTTTCCGTGGCACTGTCTAATAATGTGCTGCTGAAAATCCAGGGAACATCCAGTCAGCGGAATATAAGCCGGTACGAGCCTCTCCTACCCAGTTATCTCTCACTGAATATCTTATACACTTTCATTCATTTCTGAGCCGCCCGTTAGAAACTCCAGTACTTAATCTCAAAATCCCATCAATCAGCTGTGCAGGGGAATGGGGTGGAATTCAAATGTTTCTTCTTTGCCCGTGGCAGGCTGCGGGAAGAGGGCAGCAGTGCCACACTATTACTTCAAGCAAACCGATTATAGAGAAGAGCAGTGATGGGCCGCTGGCTCTCTCCACTCCCCACGGCAAGTCCCGGACTTGACGTTGCTAGGACTAATGAACTCCCCCTTCATTATCCCCAGGTTTGCAATATCGATAATTGGGAAGGCACTTTGTCACTTTTATTACAAGTTCTATTTTCATTCTCCCCCCCCCCCCCTCCCACTTGGCCTCAGGCGCTGGTATCTCTCTTCCTTATCGTTAGGTAGAAAAGCAGAAAAAGCTTCAAAGAAGTGACTTTTCAGGCAGCTGGCGCTTTCAGTTTAACATTTCCAGAAAGACAGATCTGTCCCAAAGGGATACACTGCCGGCAGCTTTCAGCCAGACACACTCACTTGGTGGAAAGGGGTTTCCAGTTCAGTAACGCGTTCCCTCACTATGCGTGGCGCAAACTGGATCCTAAAACTCTGTCAGCAGTAGAAAGACACACACCACGGGCGATTTACATAGCAATATAGTAAATGGCAGAAGATCAAGACCTCAAGGAACTAGAACGCGTCTTTTGACCCAACACGAGCCGCGTTTCGGCATGCAACACCCGCATCAGAGGTCAAAAATAAGTCCCTAGATGTAGAAAATGGAACCCAAATGGTCAAATACTTGCACAGAGAGCAACTTGACCAAGTTTATCACTGGCTGGATACAAACAGATTGGCGCTTAACATTAAAAAAAAACTAATGTGATGCTTTTCCCATGGAAAGATAGTTTTTCTCTTGTTACTCCAATTTCTATAAAAAAAACGTCCCCCTGCAATTAGTTAATAATTTAAAAATTTTAGGGGTGATTTTTGATAATAAATTGAATTTTCATGATCACATCAGTAATATTATTAAAACTACCTTTTATAGATTATGTAAAATTCGATCTATTTCCAAATTTCTATGTTCAAAATCACTTAATATTCAAAATCACTCTTTGGTGATTTCTAAAATCGATTATTGCAATTCTCTCTTCAAGGGAATTGCGTTGAACGAAATAAACCGTCTTCAGATTATTCAAAATGCTTCCATCAAGCTTATAACCAAATCCAGAAAGTTTGACCACGTAACACCGCTTCTTAAAAATGCACACTGGCTTCCAGTTATCCATCGAATTACATATAAGCTTTGTATACTGATTTTCAAATCTCTTTGTAATAAAACTCCAGCATTTATATACAAATTATTAATTCCATACTCTCCAAATAGAGTTTTGAGATCCAATGATCAGAATTTATTGACTATTCCCTCGCTGAAGGTTATTAATACAAGACGGCAATTTATTTTTTCGGTTACCGCACCACAGACTTGGAACGCCCTCCCAATGTTTTTAAGGGAAGAACAGGAACTTGGAAAATTTAAAAGTAATTTAAAAACATTTCTTTTCAAGGATGCCTTTGAAAACTAATTTTAATACCCCATAGCCCTAATAAATTTCATCTTATAATATTTTATTGTTATTTTGTTTGCCTTCTGTATTTTTCCCTTATTGTTTCTACTTTACTTTATTGATTTGTATTTCGCTCCCCCTTTACCCAATGTTATGAGTATGTTAAGTTAAATTTCAATCCCTTGTCATTATTTAAATTCTGTTTTTTTATTGTATTGTTTCCCATCAAATGTAATTTTTAAACTGTTCATCGCTTAGAAGTATGATTAAGCGATTAATCAAAAAAACTATTAAAACTTGAAACTTGAACACTAACACTACTGAGTGTAAATACACACCTTTTTGTTGAGATGCGGTGATTAACTCGATAATGTTGACGTTTACGTCCATTTTGCTGTTTATTTGTGTATGTGGGTTCCGGTTTCAAAATTTAAGGACTAATATTTAACCCTTGATGCAGGCGTTGAGCCAATAAAGTTGAGTGCTAGTTCCTTGAGGCCCTTTGTGCATTTTTTGTGTGTTATGGTCTCGTTGTACTTTGACCCTCTTTGTACTGTTCTGGAAGATAAAGACCAGCATTCACGTCAGTTCTGCCAGAAAGATGTCCGGGGATCTATCTGTGACTCCACACAGGTTACACACCTTTTGTCTTTACTGTTGTAACTAATGTCTGGTGCAGTCTACCCACCTCTATATCTTTTTAAAAAAATTTCTGTAAAGTATGAAACAAGACAGAAAGAAGATCGACAGACTCATTTGAGCTTTGGTGCTGGAGGAGGATTTTAGACGTGCCTTGGACCGCCAGAAGAACTAACAAATCGATTCTGGAAGAGATCAAACCGGCTATGTCACTCGAAGCCCAAATGAGGACGTTACGACTGTCTTATATTGGTCACATCATCAGAAGAGAGAGATCACTGGAGAAAGCTATCCTGTTTGGGAGTGTGTAGTGCAGTGGTTAGTGCTACAGCCTCGGCACCCTGAGGTTGTGGGTTCAAATCCTGCAGTACTCCTTGTGACTCATTGCCCCAGGTACATTAGACAGAGTAGGAGCCCACTGGGACAGTTAGGGAATAATGGTTGAGTACCTGAATAATTTGTAATCCGCATAGAATTGTAGGATATGCGGAATATAAATTTTTATGTTTTTTTAAATGACACAGGGACAAATTTTTCCCCGTCCCCGCGAGAACTCATTTCCCTGTTCCATCCCTGCAAGTTCTTTTCCTGTCCCTGCCCCATTCCTGCAAGCTCTGTCCTTGTCTGCACAAGCCTCAAACACTTTAAAATCATAAGTAGCAACATTCTAGAGCTCAGATTGTGATGTCATAATGCCTCATTCCACCAATGCCTAAGCTCCGCCCTCATCTGTACAAGCCTCAAACACTTTAAAATCCTAAGTAGCAACATTCTAGAGCTCAGATTGTGATGTCATAATGCCTCATTCCACCAATGCCTAAGCTCCGTCCTCATCTGTACAAGCCTCATGTCTGCACTGATGATTATTCCCAAGTCTCGTTCTTCTGAAGTCCTGGTTTTTCATCACATCTGGGTTACCAGTGGCTATCTATGCATGAGAAAGTAAACCACCTTGATAGTTCAAAGAGAAATTACTTATATGTTCAGTCTGCAAAATTTATTTTAAACCGGGTAACTTGCCCAGAAATTGAAAACGTTCTCTTAAAGTTCTGAAATGTTAGCCCATTTTGCTGGAAGAAAAACTTTTTTAGCTTGTTGTAATGAAGTGATTTAAGGAATTCCTGTATTCAATACTTTTCTTTGGCTTCACGAAGCCTATTAAAAGACCATCTGAAACAAAAAAAAAAGGAGGGAAGCACTTACGTATTGACGTACATGATACAAAAGGGGAAAAAAAATGGGGAGAGGGAAATTATTAAATACATCGAGATGGAAAAGAAAAATAAAAGCAGGAAAGTGGAAAAGGTTTCCCTCACCGTATTACTGAGGCTTTTTCTTTCATTTGCTCTGACATACATTGCTTTTGAGCCTAGCGTTCTTTTTTTTTTGGGGGGGGGGGGTTCTTTATGCTTTGGGGAGTTTTTGGATTGGTAATTTTGGATTATCACCCCCTTTCCTCCATTTGAATTATTTTTTTTTTTTTGCTGTATATAGTCAATAAAACAATCCATATAATACACATTGAAGGCTCTGTGGTGTGGGCCCGGCCCTTGTGTTGGTCATAAAGACCTTTTTCTGGGGTCCAATCTGATATTACTACAAAACTGAGTATGCTGATGAGCATTCAGAGTACTGTGTATGTGACAATGAAGTGCTACCGACGCAGGGAGATGCTAGCTGGTAAGCTACCCAAAAAGGTTATCAGTTCATCATTAAGAAGGGTATCACGACCAGAAAGAAGGAAGTCATCCTGCCACTGTATCGTGCAATGGTGCGTCCGCACCTGGAGTACTGTGTTCAATTCTGGTCGCCGTACCTCAAGAAGGACATGGAGGTACTTGAGAGAGTCCAGAGAAGAGCAACTAAGCTAATAAGGGGCATGGAGGACCTCTCATATACTGACAGACTGAAGAAGTTGGGGCTTTTCTCCCTGGAAAAGCGGAGACTTAGAGGAGACATGATAGAAACCTTCAAGATCATGAAGGGCATAGAAAGAGTAGACAGGGACAGATTTTTCAAATTAAGGGGATCAACAAGTACAAGGGGGCACTCAGAGAAATTGAAAGGGGAGAAGTTTAGAACAAACGCCAGGAAGTTCTTTTTCACACAGAGGGTGGTGGATACATGGAACGCGCTACCGGAGGATGTGATAAACAGGAGCACGCTACAGGGGTTCAAAGGAGCTTTGGATAGGTACTTGGAAGACAAAGGGATTGAGGGGTACAGATAAGAGTAGAGGTAGATTATAGGGATGGGATTAGAGGTAAGTTACAAAATTAATCAGGGACCACTGTTCAGGCACTAGGCCTGATGGGCCGCCGCGGGAGCGGACCGCTGAACAAGATGGACCTCTGGTCTGACTCAGCGGGGGCAACTTCTTATGTTCTTATGTTCCACAGTTTTCGGAATTTTGTGTCGGTTTCTCCTGTTTTCCTGTGGAATATCTCGGTGAATTGCTGTGCCTTGCTACAGATACCGATGCACCTTGAGAGGATCTTGGAGGTCTCAAAGGTATGTAGAGGACTAACCTATTAGCTAAATACCCTGGCCAATTTGCCTGAGGAAAATCAAGCATAGATTTTTAAATTTAGCCTTGTGAGGTACCGGTAGCCCAGTGTAATTTTTGCCGGAAGGGTGTGATGTGGTCACGCTGCTTACAGCCTTCTGTCGTGGCTGCAGAATTCCGAGCGAGTTGGAGCTGGTTCAATCTCTTTTTGGTTTTGACCAGTGTTTCTCGACTCGGACCTGGCGTACCGCCTTGCCAGTCAGGTTTTCAGGATCTCCACATGGAATTTGCATAAACTTGATTTGCCTACCCTGACTCCATTATATGCAAATTTATTTTATGCATATTCTTTCTGGATATCTTGAAAGCCCGACTGACAAGGGAGTACTCCAGGACGGTGTCAGGTCAAAAGCGCGCCGGGACAAAGGCGCCAGCAGACAATTGAGCACAGCGCGGAGGCCGAAGAAAATTACTGTTTTTAGGGCTCCGACGGGGGGGACGTGGGGGGGAACCCCTCCACTTTACTTAATACAAATCGCGCCGCATTGTGGGGGCATTGTGGGGGGTTTGGGGGGTTGTAACCCCCCACATTTTACTGAAAACTTCACTTTTTCCCTGTTTTTAGGGAAAAAGTTAAGTTTACAGTAAAATGTGGGGGGTTACAACCCCCCAAACCCCCCACAACGCCGGCGCGATTTATATTAAGTAAACTGGGGGTGCTCCCCAACAAACCCCCCCGTCGGAGCCCCTAAAAACAGTAATTATCTTCGGCGCGCGCCTCCGTCGTGCGCCTTTGTCTTCCGCGTTGTTGTCTATGAACCCTCCAGGACCGAGTTGAGAAACACTGGTTTAGGGTATTACAACAGTCCAGTTGTGTCGTTATTATGACATGAACCACCACGGTCAGGCGCCTTTTTTTTTTTTTTTTATGTATGGAGAGAAATTTCGTAGCTACCACAAGCGATCATTTTTAAAGGTTGTTTGAAATGCAGGATCAGAGTCTAATGGTAGCCCAAGATTCCTGACCTGTGATTTTAGGGAGAAATTGTACTTTCCAAAAGGTATTTTTGTCAGGCATTTTTTCCACTTGTGTTAGGAACCCACAGGCAGAATTTATTGGGGGTGGGGGAGGGTTTGCCTTTTACTGAGGGCTCCTTTTATTAAGCCACGCTAGCGGGGTTAACGCGCGCAACATTTCATCACGTGCTAACCCCCGCGCTGGCCTAAAAACTACCACCTGCTCAAGAGGAGGCGGTACGGCTTTGTAAAAGGAGCCCTGAGTCACTATTAGAGAGGCAGTCACTTTACTCACAGCTGTGGGTAGATCTGGTTTAATGAGTATCAATAGTTGGATATCATCAACATTGATACACCATTTTGTGTCCATCGACCAGAGCAGTTCAGCTAAAGACCCTGAGATGGGGCGATTAATCCTTGAGGTTAGGAAAGTGGCTGAGACCCTGAGATGAAACAACAGTCCCTGAGGTTAGGAAGGTATTTGTTGCATGAGTCTGGCAATGTTTACACATTGATACGATAAGCATTAATAAAGTGAAAGAGATGGGGTGAGATATATTAAACTCTACTTATTGCCCTTATAGTGACACCTGCTGTTTATCTAATCTAATCTAATCTAATCCTTAGGTTTGTATACCGCATCATCTCCACGTTCGTAGAGCTCGACACGGTTTACAGTAGGAGAAATAGGAAGGAACTACAACAGAGGGTTAGAGGAAGAAGTGTGAAGAAAATTTAGAGGACTTGGGATGCCAAGATATAAGAGTTTCCTTGATTCCTAAGTTGGAGGGAGACTTACATTTTTTGAGAAAAGCCAGATTTTCAGATGTTTGCAGAAAACTTGGAGAGAGCTCAAGTTCCGAAGAGGGGAAGTAAGGTTGTTCCAGAGCTCAGTGATTCTGGTATGGTGTATTTTCCCCCTCTTCCTTGCTCTGAGGGTACAGTAAGTTAATACTGAGGATGATGCATGACCATCCTGCTTCTAGTGTGTGTGCTGTCTCTGTATGCTCTCTTGTCCTGTTATAACTTCCGTGGCCCAACAGATGTCACTGGAGTCCTGCCAGAGTCTGTAACACAAATACAAGACAAAACCGTTCTACGAGTTAAGAGCTAAAGGCGATCTAAAGTAGTAGATAAAAATAAATGAGTAGGGAACAGCCCCCTGTCCCTGAAGCGCAGAATGGGATCTAGATAGGGATTCCCCATCAATCAGATATGGTTGGATTTAGGTGGGTGGGAAGGTAAGAAAGAAAGATGGCTGCTGTTTTAGAGATGGCCTCTTCTGGCCAAACCTTAAACCTTTGTATTCTGCTGTTCTAGAAAATGTTGAAAGCCATGCACTTCATAAAAATAATTTTTTAAAAATATACAGCAATATTGTTATATATTAGATAAATATTGTAATATTATTGTATATTATATATTAGATAAATATACAGTAATAATATTACATATACATAAATATACAGTGTATAGTAACTTTGCATCAATTATAAACTAGCAATTCGGTTATTGACAATTTGTATAAATTCCTTCCCATCCAATGCGATAAAATATCAACAATTCTCCACATCTGGACCCCAAACTAGAAGGACATACTAGGAAAAAAAAAAATCTCCTAATTAAACATTTCAACTAGGCAGGTAAGGACAAACTCATAGATATCAATTGATTAAAGGCCTGATAAAATTGCCAGGGTATTACCGATAGTTTGTCCAATGCTGAATGACCTTAGACAAGCTAAGCCACAAACTGAGAGGTACCATGGTGACAAAAGACCTTTTTATTCATAATTATCAATCCAGGACCATGAATTGGGAGCAAGACCAGTAGCCCCATCAATTGCCTACCTCAGCATTCAAAGGTACAGGTAACCAGTTGGGAATCTGAGATAGGTCAGCGCTATGTTCTTCAGAGCATTGAAAGTTAACATGAAAATATTTTTATCTATTCCATTTTCAATACTGTTTTCCCAGGCGAGCTTATAATGGTTTATATGAATTTATTCAGATACTCAAGTATTTTCCCCTGTCTGTCCTGGTGGGCTCACAATCTATCTAATGCAACTGGGGCAAAGGGGGGGGGGTCACAAAGAGCGGTATGGGTTTGAACCCACAACCTCAGAGTGCTGAGGCTGTAGCTTTAACCACTGCACCATATTCTTCCCGTGCAACCTTATCTGGAATACAGCTGGTAAGCAGCGATGGTGGAAGAGGACAGCGGGACACTGATCCAGCAGCTGGTGCTGGTTAATAACTACATGCATATATTCTGGATTAGCTGTAGGTGTTTTTGCTGGATCTTTGAGGAAGACTTTTATCTGTAGTAGAATTGCAATAATCTAATCTTGCAAAGACAAATGCCTGGATCACTGCGAAAAGAGGGGTAACATTTCTGAAGCTGGAGGAAAATGTGACCTTTGCATTTGTAGCAACTCAGATTCCGCAGGGAGCTCAACATTCCAGACTATGATAAAACTCTGGCCATGTTTTCCCAAAGATGGTATTATGCCGTTTAAGATTGGAGAAGGTGCATTGATGTTACCACTACTATTATTTCTATAGCGCTACCAGACATACGCAACACTGTACAGAGTCACGAAGGAGACAGTTCCTGCTTGAAGGAGCTTACAATCTAAACAGACAAACAGGATGCATTGGATACAGTTAGGGGGAATGGTTAATCTTCTGGCTAGGGTGGTGGGCAGTGGGGAGTAGGGTCTAGGCTAAGTCTTCAATCTGTTTTTAAACAAGGTAAAGGAAGGGGCGTGGCGGACAAACTCAGGTAGTTTATTCCAGGCGTAGGGGGCAGCTGGAGGAAAGGAATGAAGTCAGGAATTGTCAGTGGAGGAGAAGGGTACAGCTAAGAGCGGCTTATCTGAGGAATGGAGTTCTCTGAGAGAAGAGAGGAGAGATATTGAGGGGCAAAAGAATGAAAACACTTGTAAGCCAGTAATAGGAGTTCAAGTCTACTTACTAGAGAGTTGCACGGGGACAGAAATCCCACCCATCCCCGCCCATCCCCGCCAGGATCCTCTCCATCCCCACCTGTCCCAGACAGAATCCTCTCCGTCCCCACCCATCCCCGCCAGAATCCTCTCCGTCCCCACCCGTCCCCGTCAGGATCCTCTCCGTCCCCACCCATCCCCGCCAGGAATTACCTCCATCCCCGCCCGTCCCCATAAAAAGCAGCAATTACTTCTGACAGGATCATCAATTCCACAGTTTCTTTTGCTGTTTTCCTTGTGGAATCTCTTTGGTGGAACCCTTTTTTTGTTTTCTGTTCAGGTAATTCACTTATAAACCCCCCTTCTTTTACTAAGGCTGACGTGTCCATTATATTATATGGACGAACCCTGCTTCCAAAGCCTTCCATCCCCGTGGGAGTCCCGTTGGCTAAAGCGGGGTCCCCGTGGGAGTCCCGTGGGCCAGAGGGGGGTCCCCGTGGGAGTCCAGTGGGTTAGGGGGGGATTCCCACGGGAACCCCGCGGGACCCAAGGGATTCCCGCGATCCCCGTTCCCGTGCAGACCTCTACTTCTTACTCACCATTCCATTCCACTTATTCATTTGATAAACCTTTTATTACCAGTGAATAGAGCAGTGTACAATAAAAAACACAGATACATACAAATCATAAAAACAGCCCAGTTATTCTGAGTCATGAAATGAATACTATAAAATTTTATGTTTCTAGCTCTTACTGTTTTGAAGAGCTCTCAGGACAAAAAAAAAAATCTCTGAAAATATTTATAAGATGTATGAAGAATTTTTTTTATTTACAGTGAAATATTTTTAGGATAGAACAGAGGAAAAGGCATGATCCCAACCCCCTTTGTTGGGGCAGAGAGCAGGGAAGATGGAAGTGCATAGAAAAGCTCATAGCGGGAAGCTTTAATATTTTGAGCACCTAACTGTGCGTGACCCTTTCTCACCCCTCAATGGAGAAATTTTCAGAGACCATTGACCAGTGGCGTAATAAGGGGGGGGAGTGAGAGGGGCAGTCCGCCCCTGGCGCCATCTTGCTCGGGGCGCCGATAGCCCTCCTCCTCTCTGGCCCTCCCCTTTCCCACTCCTCCCCCTGCTGTGCATGCGCCCCTTCCCTTGACCCGTACCTTCTTAACGTCGGCGCAAGCGGCCACCAACTGGCTGCCCACATCAGCTTCAGCGCTCGCTCTGACGTCACGTCCGGGATCCGCGCCTAGAAAGTGACGTCGGCGAGAGTGCCGACGCCGGCACGGGCAGCAAGTTGGCGGCTGCATGCGCTGAAGTTGAAGAGGTACAGGGAAGGGGCGCACGCGCGTGGCAAGCGGAGCCTGAGAGGAGGGCGGGGGAGGGGCCCCACCACCGCAGGCGCCGCTCACCCTTGCTATGCCGCTGCCATCGACTGCCCACAGAACCAATGCATTTTTGCAAAACCACTAGAAGAACAAGACTCGAGATGGCTGTGTTTCAGCAAGGGGGCCTGCATCAGCAGTCAGTGTGGCACAGTGGTTAAAAGCTACAACCTCAGCACCCTTGTGACCCTGGGCAAATCACTTAATCCCCCCTTTGCTCAAGGTACAAAAGACAGATTGTGAGCCCACCAGGATAGACAGGGAAAAATGCTTGAGTACCTGAATAAATTCATGTAAACCGTTCTGAACTCCCCTGGGAGAACAGTATAGAAAATTGAATAAATAGTGTGAAGAGTTTCAGCCTCTGATAACCAGAGCTGGTATTGTGACATCATAATGTCTCATTCCACCAATGCATAAGAGCCAGCCTTATCAGTGATGGGGTCACCGCCCCTCAAATTATAAAACAATCACTCTGCACTATTCTTCCCTATTAAAAATCCCAATTTCTACCCTCCCCTGCAATAATACCAGAAAAAATTACACTAACCGCTTGAGAATTAGGCTCATCAATGCCAGATCAATTAAAAACAAATATCACCTAATAAAGGACGACATCGTCTATAATAACCTGCATTTTCTATTTATCACAGAAACCTGGCTCACTGAAGGTGATGAAGCATACCTAACATATTGCTGTCCCCCCAATTATGATTACTTATTTAACCACCGTCATAACCGCAAAGGTGGATGTCTAGCAGTCATTTATAAACATAATCTTTTAAACCTATATGATCATTCTCCAAAAGTGAATATCTTCACCTTAAATGTAACTTAAATAATCAACTTAATTTTCTACTACTCTATGTCCCCCTCCCCCCCCCCCCGTAGGACAAAACAAACTTTCGCTCCTTCACGATATTATATTTGATTTTTGCTCTGTGACAACTACTCCATTTATCTTAGGAGATTTCAATATTCATTTCGATGACTCTTCCAATCCATACACCAAAGATCTACTAAATATTCTAAAACCTCTCAATATACATCCAAAAATAACTGACTCTTCCAATCCATACACCAAAGATCTACTAAATATTCTAAAGCCTCTCAATATACATCCAAAAATAACTGAACCAACTCATACAGCAAACCATACATTAGATATGATTTTCGTCCCACTATCTCACATCTTACTTTTTCTGATTTGTCAGTAGTGCCTGTCCCCTGGTCAGATCACTATTTCATATCTTTCTCTCTTGACCTACTCAAACATAACTTGCCACAATTCTTACCTAAAACTAAAACCATTATCGTCCGAGAATACAATAAATATGGATATACAGACATATACAATATGGATATACAGACATATATAATATACAATATGGATAATACAGACATAACCTCTTTTCTTGATCCAACAATCTTAACGTCTTTCACTGATTCTATTGAAAACCAACTATCTGCCTGGAATACATCTCTGACATCTCTTCTAGACAATAAAACCCCATCAATAACTAAAACCGTCTCTGTTCGCAAAATTTTAAACCCCCTGGTACACGGCAGAACTCCGCTTGATTAAACAACAATTGCGCAATAAAACATTCAATAAAAAAATCTTCAAAATATAGGGATAACGTCACACTACATAAAATAAAAATCAACCAGGCAAAAAAAAACATACTATTCCAATAAAATTGATAAAGCTAAAAATTCTTCCACATTGTACAACATTCTAAAATCAATAGATTCAAAAAAAACAAAATAAACACCACCACCCAAAAATCTACATTAAAAGCTCAAGATTTAGCTGATGCTTTTGCTCAAAAGATCAATAACATTCGTAATTCTTTTTTTTCAAACACAACAAACAACTCTTTAGGTCCTGATCAAACTAAATTCATACCTAAACTAAACTAAACCTTGGGTTTATATACCGCACCATCTCCACGAATGCGGAGCTCGGCACGGTTTACAGGAAGAAAAGATGAGAGAGGAACTACAGTGGAGAGATTAAAGAGTTAGGTGTAAAGGGGGAAGGTGAGAGGCCTAAGAGGGGGGAAGTGTTACAGTTTTGAGAATAGCCAGGTTTTTATGGGGTTTGCGGAAGAGTTGGAGGGAGCTTGAGGTTCGGAGAGGGGAGGTGAGGTTATTCCAGATCTCAGTGATTCTAAAGGGGAGGGATGACCCAAGTTTGCCTACATGGAAAATACCTTTTATGGAAGGGAAGGATAGTTTAAAAATTTGGGAGGATCTGGAGGAAGTAGGGGTTGGGGAGTTCCAGGATACCAACAGCAAGATGTTCAAACTTTAAAATCCCTTCAATTCAAGACATAGAATCCCTCTTTAAACAAGTTAACCTAAAAAGTTCCCGCTCCGATATCATTCCTCCTTTCTATCTAAAAAAAACACTTTTCTCATTTTGGACCTTTCATTCATTCTCTTATTCAGACTAGTCTACTTACTGCCACAGTCCCATCCCAATGGAAGACTGCAATCATTACTCCCATTCTTAAAAACTGTAAAATTAGTATCAACGAACTCTCCAATTACCGTCCGATAGCCAACATACCATTCTTAGCTAAACTGACAGAAAAATTGGTTTTTAACCAACTTTCCGATTTTATAGAAAATACTAATGCACTACATTCCAATCAAACAGGATTTCGAAAATTTCGTAGTACAGAGTATTCTTTAATAGGTCTAACATCGAACATTCAATACTTCTTAGACCAGTGGTTCCCAACCCTGTCCTGGAGGAACACCAGGCCAATTGGGTTTTCAGGCTAGCCCTAATGAATATGCATGAAGCAAATTTGCATGCCTATCACTTCCATCATATGCAAATCTCTCTCATGCATATTCATTAGGGCTAGCCTGAAAACCCGATTGGCCTGGTGTTCCTCCAGGACAGGGTTGGGAATCACTGTCTTAGACCACCATAAATCCGTCATTCTTTTCTCTTTAGATATTTCTGCCGCCTTCGACACTATAGATCATGATCTGCTCCTAAATAGGCTAGAAGAAATAGGCGTAAATGAGAACGTTCTTTCTTGGTTTACCTCGTATCTTGCTAACCGTACTTCCTTTGTCAGGTTTAATAATGAAGAATCCACAACTTACTCTTCCTCATTCGGAATCCCTCAAGGATCTATTCTGTCCCCTTAACTCTTTAACATTTTTCTTTCTCCATTATTAGGTATCTGCCAGTCCATAGGCTTCATTCCATTCTCTTATGCTGATGACATTCAACTTATTCATCCCTTGGACCCGGAAAATAACATCGAAATCACATCTATCAATCACAAATTGGAAATAGTACAAAACTGGCTCAATACAAACAAATTAGCGCTAAACATAAACAAGACTAAATCAATGTTATTTTCTTGGAAAAAAGACTTAACTCTGTTAAATCCGTTCATCCTTAATAATATTCCACTCAACTTAGTCTCCTCTGTTAAAATCCTCGGAGTAATAATAGACGATAAATTGATCTATCATGAACACATTTCTCTTACTGTTAAAAACTGCTTCTATAAATTACGACTGATCCGCTCAATCGCTAAATTTCTCAGTCTAACTTCGATTAAGATACTCATTCATTCTTTAGTAATATCAAAACTTGACTACTGTAATGCACTTCTTCTCAATATTACCCAGAAAGAAAAAAGGAGACTTCAATTAATACAAAATACGGCCATCAAATTAATATATAACGCGAGAAAATATGACCATGTCACACTTTTACTAATAGACGCCCACTGGCTGCCAATCGGTCATAGGATTATTTTTAAAATAATGTTGCTCATTTTCAAAACACTAGCATCTAATGAACCTCTATTTATATCTCTAATCCCACATAGTACTCAACGTCCACTTCGTTCATCTGGACAAATTCTGCTTTCAGTCCCCTCTCTGAAAATCATCGGAACACGAAGATCAGATATGTTCACAGCGATGGGACCTCAATGGTGGAACGCCTTGCCACAATACATTAGAATTGAAAAGGACATCGCAACATTTAAAAAATTCTTAAAAACTTATCTATTTAACGATGCTTTTAATATCTGAAACTTTTATACTTTCTGGAGATGCTCCTAACAGTGTTCTGGATGAATTACCCCCTACCTTTTGCTTTTTCCTTTGTTTTTCTACCAAAAATTTAACTTTTAATTTTCTCCCTCCCGACTCATGTCTATATTATATGTAACCACATTGTTAAATGTTAGTTTCTTTTTATTATTCTTTATTGGATTCTGTACATTGCTTAGCAATTTTAATAGGCGATTTATCAAATGTACTAATAAAACTTAATAAACAATGGCTTCATTGTCGTATACTTGGCTCATTTTTACTATATTTAGAGTGGCACAGTAGTTAAAGCTACAGCCTGAACACCCTGGGGGTTGTGGGTTCAAACCCACACTGCTCCTTGTGACCCTGGGCAAGTCACTTGAGCCCCTCATTGCCCCAGGTACATTAGATAGATTGTGAGCCCATCGAGACAGACAGGGAAAATATGCTTGAGTACCTGAATAAATTCATGTAAACTATTCTGAGCTCCCCCTGGGAGAACAGTAAAGAAAATGGAATAAATAAATAATGTTAACCATCAGGGTATGAATCTCAGTATAATAAAGCAATGTTCTCAAATGCTGTAATGTGTTTATTTCTCCAACGAAGGCTTGACAGTCTCAGGTATCTGTTTTATTTCTTGGATAAATTGATGCAATGCTTTACATCTATTGGACTCCATGTTTTGTCCTTTTGACCTCACTGTACCTTTGCTTTTTTTTGTATTTATTTGTGAGAATATTCTCCTTTTTCTACTCCATCTCTATTTTTCTCATTTCCTGTCATCTACTCACTCTCATCAACTGAGTGCTTCTTCCTACTCGACCTTTACTGAATCGGTGACGGGACAAAAGTGCCTGAGACAAACGTGCGCCGACATTTGAGAGCGGACAATTGAGCGCAAGATTTCAGCACGCCGCTCTAAAAGCTTATTTTAAAGGGCTCTGATTGTTTACGCTGCCGTGTCGGGGGGGGGGTGTAACCCCCCACATTATACAGAAAACTGAACTTTTTACCTATTGGGGGGGGAAAGTTATTTTCTGTACAATGGGGGTTTACAACCCCCCAAAACCACCCCCAACGGCAGCGCCAACACTATTAAGCAAAGTGTGGGGGTCGTCCCCCCCATACCCCCTGTCAGAGCCCTTTAAAATAAGCTTTTAGAGCGGCGCACTGAAGTCCTGCGCTCAATTGTCCGCTCTCAAATGTCGGCGCACGTGAACCACTGAATCATACGGCTGGATGCCATCTGCACAGATCCAATACGACATTATAGATGTTGCAGAATATAGTTGTGTCACACTGTCTTCACTAATGTCTCACCATAAGATAGATGACAGATGCAATCAATATTATCATTTGTATGGACCTTCTGACTGCAGCTGGGCACAACGCTACGGTTGCTTAACTCTTTGTCGGTCCAGCCTTTATAATATATTTATTTATTTTAACTCATTTAATCTTTTAATTTACAATTTTGCAGTGTTTTTCAATATAAAACAGAAGAACGTCACTTAGCTTTATAGTGATCTATCCTTCATTCACCTCTAAAAAGCTAAGTGACGTTCTTCTGTTTTATATTGAAAAACACTGCAAAATTGTAAATTGATTAAATGAGTTAAAATAAATAGATTATGAATATATTATAAATTCTTTATTCATTTTCAAAATTACATTAAATGAATATATATGTTCAAACACATTAACAATAAATATATCATTTTACCCTCTTTCATTTGTACAGTACATAAATTTTTATCCCTCCCCCTTCCCACCCCTCCCTACCATATATTCCATAATCTTATAAAAAACATATTAATAAAATATCCCTCACCCTACCCAAATTAATTGATACATTAAAGGGAAACATTTTCAACTAATCCTTACAAAATTCTGCTAATGGTTTCTAAACATCCTGAAATTTCTTGAAATACCCTCTTTGTATTGCAATAAATCTTTTCATTTTGTAAATATGGCACAAAGAGTTCCACCAAAAACTGTATATTGAAAAACACTGCAAAATTGTAAATCAAAAGATTAAATGAGTTAAATTAAATAGATTATGAATATATAATAAAGGCTGGACCGACGAAGAGTCAAGCGTTGTGCCCGGCTGCGGTCAGAAGGTCCATACAAATGATAATATTGATTGCATCTGTCATCTACCTTATGGTGAGACATTAGTGAAGACAAAATTTGATTGAATATACAACAGTGGCTTATATTTGCAAGACAGAGTATAGTTGATCATCCCGACCCTTGCGAAACACCATATTCCAATCAACAGGGCATTGAGAAAGTTTTTCCCCACCACCAACAATTGAGATCGACCTAATAATAGGGATGGGATGTTTGACATACGAAATGTCAACAGCACATCCTATGTCATTGTCTGTCATTACCAAATAAAAATGAGCAGAACAAAACACAACATTTCACTGACAATAGCGGATGCTATTTCAAAGAGTGCACGTTGAGTGGATAGAGAGTGCACTCTTCCCTGATAGTGGAAACGCCACATGTGCAAACCATTGAGCACTCTCAAACTCTGGAATTCATACTCTTTCTTACTCAGCCGCCCCTCACTATCTCTCTTTGCTTATCTTCTCCTGTGTTTCCCCCCCCCCCTCCCCCCCCGTGAGCTCCGCTTAACTGGTAAGTCCCTCCTATCTGTGCCCTTCTCTTCAACTGCCAACTCCAGACTCCGTCCCTCCTGCCTTGCTGCGCCCTATGCTTGGAACAAGCTGCCCGAATCCCTATGGCGGTCTCCGCCTCAAGCAGTGTTCAAGGTTCAGTTAAAATCCAACCTCTTTGAAAGTGCTTTCGACGCCTAACTCCTCTCACCTTGGGTTCTGCATCCCCAACCCTATATAGAAACATAGAAACATAAAGGCCAAATAGCCCATCCAGTCTGTCCATCTGCCATAACCATTATCTCTTCTTCTCCCTATTGGCTAAGGGTCTTAACATTTGCATCTCCTCTTCCTATAGGCTAAGGCTCTTTACACTTGCATTGTGAGGTCACAGAACTTTATGGTTATAGAAACATTGTTCTCACAATACAAGCTGAATATCTTTAAAGATAATAACCAGATAATATCAGAAGAAACTATTAAGATAAGGGCTCTTTCTTTCTTCACAATATTTTGAAAAACTAAGAGTGAAAAAGTGATAAAAGTGGAAATAGTGAATTTGAAGCGGGGCTATAAGAGACCAAGGATGTATTTCTCTATGGCAGTATTATTATTGACATAGATAGTTTCACTGGAATTTTCCTGAGAAACACTGAGGTCTCTTCCGCTGTCATAAATCGAAGAACAGAAGTACTTGATTTCTGATATTAGGACTTTATGAATATCATTCTGTGTGGTTATTATATATATATATAGAAACATTGTAACATGATGGCAGATAAAGATCAAATGGCCCATCCAATCTGCCCATCCACAGTAACCATGATCTCGTCCTCTCTCTAAGAGATCCCACTGCCTATCCCAGGCTTTCTTGAATTCAGATACAGTCTCTGCCTCCACCACCTCTTCCGGGAGATCGTTCCACGCATTTACCGCCCTTTCTGTAAAACAGTATATGTCATGTCTGTCTGTCCCAGTTAGATTGTAAGCTCTTCAGAGCAGGGACCCCCTATAAATATCAAAATATACAACGCTGCATATGTTTTTCAGCGCTATATAAGTGATAAGTAGTAGTACTAACGCTTAATTGTTGCCAATAATTGGCAATTAATTTGAAATTGGCATTAATTGCACTTAATTGGATGGTAGGCACCTAACTTGGTAGATGCCTACCACGTTGAGATAGGCGTCTAGACTAAGGTGTCTACCAGAAAGTCGGCATGGATAGAGGTCAGATCGTAGGCATGTAGGCACTTGTTTTGGACTTAGGCGCTGGTAGGGTGCCGGTATTTAGATCAAGAAAACCCTGGCATCACTCAAGATACTCGGGGTTACTATCGATGACCAATTTTCTTATCACGATCACATCAGTAATGTAGTCAAATGTTGCTTCTACCGTTTGCGTTTGATTCGTTCCATGTCCAAGTTTCTAGAACCCAAATCTTTAAATATTTTAATACATTCACTTGTCATCGCTAAGCTCGATTATTGCAACTCGCTATTGTTAAACATCACATAAAAGGAAAAAAAAAACGTTTACAAAAAATTCAAAATACGGCAATTAAAATTATTCACAATGGAAAAAAATTTGACCATGTAACTCCCTTTTTAATAGACTCACATTGGCTTCCCATTAATCAACGTATAACTTATAAAATATTGCTCCTAGTATTTAAAACACTATCTACCAACGAACCTCAATTTATAGACCGGTTACTAATCCCATACAACATGACACGTTCTCTCCGATCCACAACTCAGGGGTTGCTTATGGTTCCTGCTTTGAAAATTATTGGAACCAGACGTCATGATATATATTCAGTAATGGCCCCTCTAACCTGGAACGCCCTGCCTTTATATAGAAGAGAAGCTAAAGATCTCAGCAGATTTAAAACTAATTTAAAAAGAGGGTATAATGTGTGAGATTCAAATAAAATGTTGATATGTGTGGAAGGGAAGGGGGGAGGGGGGATACTATAAGATTTAATATTATATGAAGTATACAAGTGAATTGTATGAATATTGAATGATTATTGTATACTTGTTATGAGATATGAAAATGAATAAAGAATTGGGGGAAAAAAAAACTAATTTTAAAACTTTTCTCTTTAAAGACGCATTTAATCTTTAAACAATTCATTTTCAATAATCTTATCCCACTCCTCATGTTCTCTCCCTATTTGGCTTTTCCTTTCTCCTCATTTGAATAATAGTAATTTTGTAACGTCCTCCCTTTCTTTTCCCTTCCCTCATGTATCTGAGTCTGTCTGTTTTGTCAGTCTGCTTTTATCCCCTTTTAAAGCTGTTTAACGTATATTTTACTGTTACTCGCTTAGTATGTAATAAGCGATTTATCAAATTTAAATAAACTTGAAACTTGATACGCCTAAGATTAGAACACCTATCGATGCCCACTTTAGGCGCCAAGTGCGATTCTATAAAGTGCGCGTAACTTATATAGAATCACGCCTTAGCGTCACACTAAAACTTTGTCACAGTGCACGCTATTTCCAAAGAACAGGCCCTATTATCGGAAACAGTCAAGATGGCCAGAAAACCCTGAATGAAGTGAAAATATCTGGAGACAACGTGAAAGCAGAGGAGAAAACAGTGCTAAAATCCTCAGGTGGTTGTGACCGAAGGCTCGTGGCGCCAGGATTCTTGGGCTGATCCACTGAACTGAAGAACCAGAGGAGCGGCACGAATTGGTTGGACCGCCAAAAAAAAAAAGGAAGGAAATATGAAATGGTCTTCGCATAAAATCGGGCAAAATCACTTACCTGCACCACTTAGACAGATATCTTTGTCCATTTAAGGCACTGGCACCGCTTTTTAAACTGGGGAGGGATCTGGGGCTTAAATATATTCATTCAGTGGAAAAATCCATCTGCTAAATAGATAAATTGTGTATTTAATTAACACCAAATGCAGAAATAGCAGGTAGAGCTTGAAATGGATACGTTATCTGTTAGAAGTTATGCTGTGCCAGTCCCACTGAATATTGACCTCAATATCAATAAAACTCACATAACATCACTGTAAAACCCTCAGAAGAAGTTCTAATTTGGTAGGCAGCACAATCAATGCCTCCTTAGATTATAAAACCTCTGGCTTTGGATGGATCAGTGGATGAGCACAGGGGTATACAGCCTGTCACCTCTGAATCTGGATAAATTAGTGGATGGGCACAGGGGAACTGAGCCTGCCACCTTTGGCTCTGTATAGATCAGTGGATGGGCATAAGAGTATAGAGCCTGCCATCTCTGAATCTAGATTGATAAGTAGATGGGCAAGGGGGCATAGAATGTCATCTCTGCATCTGGATGGATCAATGTATAGGCACAAGAGTATAGAGCCTGTCTCGTCTGAGACTGAATGGCTCAGTGGATGCTGCTTTTCCTAGAAATAAGCGGTGGATTTACCCAAGTTCCTATTTAATAAGGGATTAGGGATTTTTCTTTTAGGAAATCATGCAAACCTTTTTTTTTTAAACCCTGCTAAGCTAACTGCTTTTACCATATTCTCTGACAACAAATTCCAGACAACCTTTCTCCTCAAATAGACTTACCCATATTACTTTTAACAGAAAGTGTGAAATACCAGCACTGGCCAGCAAAAGCTTTACTGTACCCCATCTCTAAGAACATAAAAAGAACATAAGAAGTTGCCTCCACTGGGTCAGACCAGAGGTCCATCACGCTCAGCGGTCCGCTCCCACGGCGGCCCATCAGGCCTATGACCTGTGAAGTGGTCCCTGACTATTCCTATAACCTACCTCTACTTCTATCTGTACCCCTCAATCCCCTTATCCTTTAGGAACCTATCTAAACCTTCCTTGAACCCCTCTAGCTCTCGTATCCTTTTATGTGGGCCAAATTTTGAGAACACAAGATTTATCCAGGCAAAACTTTTCTATTCTGCAAGGGAGAAAGGGAAGGGAAGGGGAGAGGAAAAGTAATTTAAACCCTGAAGGGTTGTCTGGTGGACTTCCACAGTTAGCTGGACAAAACTTTTAAAATCAACCTTATGGGGTTTTTTTTTCTGTTTAGAGATCTTCTGAGCTTCTTTTCCCTTGAATGTCATTGTACAAAGTGAAATATTCTGAACAACAGAACTGAGAAACAATGCAGAGTAATTCTGGAACCTAATAATGAAGCATTACTGGTTTGCTTCTCTTGAAATTAATTTAATTTGATGTAGCCAAAGAAATCATTGGTTCAAGGCAAATCACATTAGCCTAAAGAATTATAATGTGCCAATTCAAAAGCTTCCCTTTAACAGCCAAAACATTACTAAAAAATCAATATATATAAAAATCCTAAACAAAATATTTCTTAAAAAGAAAAATTGTAAGGGAAGAGAGTTCTAGAACCCTGGACCAATGCCAATTAAGGGCCTGTTTTACAAAGCCGCATGGCAACAGCCCCGAAGCCCTTTAAATCTCTATGGGCTTCAGGGCTATTACCACGCCGCCAGGCCCTATGTCTCTAATCAGCATAAACTCAAGTGATGAGCCAATGAGGCACTGGCCCAGTGTGCCAAAGCTCAAAGCCACTAAAAGCCTGATTCACCATCTCGGCCTTCACAGTGTAAAAGTGTTGTTTGCTTTCACCACTATGCTCTCTTCTCTGCACAGCCCTTGGCACCACTGCAGGCTTAAAACCGAGAGCAGGTACTTCTTGTTTCTGTATTTAACCTGAGCTGCTGCCATATACGGAAAACAGACCGTGCTAGTCTGCCCAGTATCATAGAAACATAGAAAGATGACGGCAGATAAGGGCTACAGCCCATCAAGTCTGCCCACACCATTGACCCACCCTTATAATTCTACTGGCCCCCTTAACTCTACTGACCTGCTCTATTAAGTCAATATCCTAGCGACCCTATTCATTGGTATGACCCTCGCAGTGATCCCACATAGGTATCCCATTTATTCTTGAAGTCTGGGATACTGCGGGCCTTGATCACCTGTACTGGAAGCTTGTTCCAATGCTCTATCACTCGTTCCGTGAAGAAGTACTTCCTGACGTCTCCACGAAACTTCCCTCCCCTGAGTTTGAGCGGATGTCCTCTTGTGTTCGAGGGTCCTTTGAGAAGAAAGATATCATCTTCCACCTTGACCCGTCCGGTGATGTACTTAAATGTCTCAATCATGTCTCCCCTCTCCCTACGCTCCTCGAGAGTATAGAGCTGCAATTTGTTCAGTCTTTCTTCGTACGAGAGACCTTTTAGCCCCGAGACCCATTCTGGTGACCATCCGCTGAACCGACTCAATTCTGAGCACATCTTTACGGTAATGTGGCCTCCAAAATTGCACACAGTATTCTAGATGAGGTCTCACCATGGCTCTGTACAATGGCATCATGACCTCAGGCTTCCTGTTGACGAAACTTCTCTTGATACAACCCATCATCTGCAGTGCCTTAGATGAAGCCTTCTCCACTTGATTGGCAGTCTTCATGTCTGCAATGATGAACACTCCCAAGTCTCGTTCTGCCATAGTCTTGGTCAAAGTTTCTCCATTCAAGGTGTAATTTCTGCATGGATTTCCATTTCCGAGATGCATGACCTTACATTTCTTGGCATTGAAGCCCAGCTGCCAGATAGAGGACCAACTTTCTAAAGTACGGAGGTCCTGTTCCATAGTATCCTGTAGATTGTAGCCGTTTACGATATTGCATAGTTTGGCGTCATCAGCGAATAAGGTTACCTTACCTTGAAGCCCTTGAGTCAAATCCCTAATGAATATGTTGAAGAGAAGTGGACCCATGACTGAGCCCTGCGGCACTCCACTGGTCACTTCCGACGTTTTAGAGAGGGTACCGTTAACCATCACCCTCTGAAGTCTGCCACTTAGCCAATCTTCACTATATACCATTCACTTTCTAATTAGAGATCTTCTGTGTTTATCCCACGCTTTTTTGAATTCCATCACCATTTTCCTTTACACCACCTCCCTCGGGAAGACATTCCAGGCATCCGCCACCCTCTTCGTGTAAGGGGATTTCCTAAAATTGAGGCATGAATTTTATTCAAATTCTCCTGCTTCTGCTACAAACTAATCTGGGGAATGGCCCCCAACTACCTTCTACCTCACTTCAAATTCTACTCTCTACTAGGTCTACAAGAAACCGCAACCTCTTTGCATACCCGAAAATCACAGGCTGCAGATATTGAACCTTCCTAGACAGAAAATCCAAGTTCCAAGCTGGTAGACAGCAAACTTGGCTAGGCTACCTCATTGATGTCGCTAGACTGACCTACAGTGTCTTTCGGAAAGAATTAAAAACCGTCTTATTTAAGAAATTCATGTCCTAGCCAGATTTTTCCCTCCACGATCAAAGCTACCTCACCTCACCTCACCCGAATTCCTTCTTTCCTCTCAATAGGAACCCTATATTCTCTGTCTGCTAATATGTCCTCCTCACAATTGTACCCAGCTTCCCGCTGGTGCCCGATGTTTTTCAATGTAATATGAAAATAAGTTAATTTCTTTTCAATAACCTATGTACATTTTTCTCCTAACCATTTTGCACCTTTTAATTCACTGACCGCTTAATGTTCTCATATCTATTTATACTCTGTAATTCGCTGATTGTACAGCTTATCTTCATTGTGAACCGCCTAGAAGTCGCAAGATTACGGCGGTATAGAAAAATAAAGTTATTATTAAAATTCCTCCTAAGCCTACATCCTTGCAACCTCAGAGTCCCAAGGAGCTGCAGTGGGAATTGAACTCACAACCTCAGGGTACTGAGGCAGCTGATCTAACCACTAGGCCACGCCTCCACTCTGTGGGGGGGGGGGGCTATTTATGCAAATGGGGGCGCCAGAACAATGGCTGGCTCAGGGCATCGTATATACTGAAAAAAGTAATGGAAAAAAATTCAAGTGACCAAATAACAAAGTTGAAAACTAACAAAAAATAGGAACACTTGTGATATGTAATGTGTGTGTTTTTATAAACAAGGGAAAAAAGACCTCAAAATAACCCTAGAATGTGATCAATGAATCACAACTTTTTCGGGGTGGGTATCATCACTGGTCAAAAACCCTTTTTGAATTTAAATGCAATTTTTTTGTGTATGCTTTTTTGATTTATTTTTACTGTAAGTCAAAATGTGACAATATAAAAAATTTTTTCTTCTTATGAACGAGCATGTATAAAACTAGCATCTTATATATCAAGTATTCACATGATATTTATCTTGTTTTGAATGTGAAATACTGAAAAAGCACTTATCTCAATAACCCGACGGAGGCCCAGCCCGTTTCGCACTGATGGGCTTCTTCAAGGGTAATGATAAAGCTCAAGATAGTGCTAGTGTAGTGTTCAATATTGCTCAGAACTCATTCAAGAAAGCTACTGCTGATTTTACCGACAGTTCTGAGCAGTTCTGAGCAGTTCTGAGCGAAACGGGCTGGGCCTCCGTCGGGTTATTGAGATAAGTGCTTTTTCAGTATTTCACATTCAAAACAAGATAAATATGTGAATACTTGATATATAAGATGCTATTTTTATACATGCTCGTTCATAAGATACATGCTCATTCAGAAGAAAAAAATGTTTATATTGTCACATTTTGACTTACAGTAAAAATAAATCAAAAAAGCATACACAAAAAAATTGCATTTAAATTTAAAAAAAATCAAGGGTTTTTGACCAGTGATGATACCCACCCCGAAAAAGTTGTGACTCTTGGCTCAGGGCACCACAATCTCTTAAGCCAGCACTGGCTGTAATGTCATTTTCATGTCATCCCAGAACATGGAAAACGGTAATTTCTTGGGCGCTGCACATATAGACGTTTACATATTATGAGTGTGCAAAGGAAGAGTTTCCACCCAGAACTAATCCATCCCACTTTTCAGGACGCACACAACTGAGGGAAAAACACCATTGTCAGACTCCTTACACCCCCCACCCCCCCAACATATCCTCCAAATTTGGGTTCATAGACAAAATCGCGTGAGACAACGGCGCGCCGACAACTGAGCGCAAGGTTGACGGCGCGCCAAAGAAAAGCACTATTTTAAAGGGTTCCGACGGGGGTTGTTGGTGGGGAACCCCCCTATTTTACTTAACAGACATCGCGCTGGCGTTGTGGGGGGTTTGGGGGGTTGTAACCCCCCTCATTATACTTGAAACCGAACTTTTTGCCTGTTTTTTAGGGAAAAAAATTCAGTTTTAAGTATAATGAGGGGGGTTACAACCCCCCAAACCCCCCACAACGCCAGCGCAATGTCTGTTAAGTAAAGTGGGGGGGGTTCCCCCCTCACACCCCCTGTCGGAGCCCTTTAAAATAGTGCTTTTCTTCGGCGCGCCGTCAACCTTGTGCTCAGTTGTCCGCGCTCAGTTGTCGGCGCGCCGTTGTCTCGCGCGATTTAGTCCCGTCACCCCAAATTTGTGTTGATAAAACGCCAAACAGAAAAGTTATTAGGGTGAAGCACATTGAAGCATATTAAAATGAAGACAGATCAAGGTCTGCCTATCCATGTCATCTTCTATCCCGTCCTCTCCCTTAGAGCTCCAGGCCCGAATTGTGGAACCCGCGCCTAAAGTTAGGTACCTATTTCGGAGGCGCCTATCTAAATTGAATAACACGCTTATTTAAGCTTTTGAATCAGCCCTGATTGAAACATAGGCGCCTATCAAGAAAGTGCGCTTAGAAGCATAGAAACATAGAACATGACGGCAGAAAAGGGCCACCGGCCCAACATGTCTGCCCACTCTAAGGTCCCTCCCCCCTAAGCACTTCCTCGAAGTGAACCCACGTGCTTATCCCATTTTTTCTTAAAATCGAGCACGTTGCTTGCCTCAATTACCTGAACTGGAAGATCATTCCAACGATCGACCACCCTTTCGGTGAAGAAATACTTCCTAGTGTCTCTGTAGCAAGGCGCCCTTCAAAAAAATAAGCGCTATGTATGTTAGACGTGGGCGTGGTTACATGATAAGCGCCTTCTTACAGAATCGCTGCTCTCAAGCGTGCTTAACTGTGCTTAGTTGTGCCTAGAGCTGGCCTAGTTCTTGGGTGCCTCCAAAATAGGTTCCGGTCAGCGTGATTCAGCACCGAATTTTACTTGAATCGCGCTGAACAGTGCCTAATTAGGCACCTAACTTTTGGGCGCTTCTTATAGAATTTGCCCTCTAATGTACTTAAGCTTTCTTGTTTTCAAACACATATTTTGTTTCCACGACCTCCACCGGGAGGCCATCCCACGTATTCACCACCCTTTCCGTGAAAATGTATTTTCTGAAGTTTCTTCCAGAGCTTCCTTTCAGTTGGCACTCGGAGAAACTAAAAGGGGAAAGGTTTAGAACAAACGCCAGGAAGTTCTTTTTCACCCAGAGGGTGGTGGATACATGGAACGCGTTGCCGGAGGATGTGATAGGCAGAAGCACGCTACAGGGCTTCAAAGAAGGTCTGGACAGGTACCTAGAGGACAAAGGGATTGAGGGGTACAGATAGGAGTAGAGGTAAGGTTATAGGGACAGGATTAGAGGTAAATTATAAAATTAGTCAGAGACCACTGTTCAGGCAGTGGGCCTGATGGGCCGCCGCGGGAGCGGACCGCTGGGCAGGATGGACCTCTGGTCTGCCCCAGCGGAGGCAACTTCTTATGTTCTTATGTTATGTTCTTATGTTCTTATGACACGTGCATTTATGACATGTAGGTTTTTAAACGTATCTATCGTATCTCCCTTCTCCCACATTTCCTCCAAAGTATAGATACTGAGATCTTTTTTATTTTTGTAAAGATATGTTTATTATCAGTGAGGTAACACAAACAACCAGGAGTCAACAATACATAAACGCACAAGATACTGAGATCTTTAAGGGGTCCTTTTATCAAGGCGCGGTAGGAGGGGGTTTAACTCGCGGAATACCGCACATTAAACCGCCTGCCGCGCTAGTCGCTAACGCCTCCATTGATGAGGCGTTAGTATTTTGGCTTGCCGCAGGGGTTAGCGCGTGATGAAATTTCCGACGCGCTAACCCCCTTAGCGCACCTTGACAAAAGGAGCCCTAAGTCTGTCCTCGTACACTTCATGACAAAGACCACCGACTGTTTTAGTAGCCTTCCTCTGAACCGACTCCATCCTGGAGAGGGTGGTGGATGCCTGGAATACCCTCCCAAGGGAGGCGGTGGAGAGGAAAACTGATGGAATTCAAAAAAGCATGGGATGAACACAGAGAATCGCTAATTAGAATACGAATGGGCTTACTTTCACAGTCTGAACCCTGCAAAGAGAGGCTGGAGCGAGCTTCAGTGGCAACTCCACTAGCTGGAAACAAAGGTCAGTACTAGAGAATGACACGGTGACAAAATTAATCACCGTTCCCGTCCCCGCGGATAACCGCGGTAAACCATCTTCATGTCATTCTTTAAGGAGAGAGGGAAGAATCGGAGTATGAATGGCCACAACCACTGACCCGCAAGCTTTGCTTTGAAGAATGCTGGTGTAGAAGGACTGAGGTTGAAACAGACCAGTGGCGTACCTAGGGGGGGGCGGGGGGGGCGGGCCGCCCCGGGTACCAGCCCTGAGGGGGTGTTCCCGGCCTTGCCGCTCAGTCCCTCCCCACGCCCGAAGGACCGCTCGCCCCACTGACCTTCCAGCACACCTATGAAGCAGCCCGCAGCAGGATCGCGACGTCAGCAATCCCTCAGCTGCTTGGGCGCTGCTTCCTGCGCCGCGGTCCCGTCCCTCCTCTGACGTCAGAGGAGGGGGCGGGACCGCGGCGCAGGAAGCAGCGCCCAAGCAGCTGAGGGATTGCTGACGTCGCGATCCTGCTGCGGGCTGCTTCATAGGTGTGCTGGAAGGTCAGTGGGGCGAGCGGTCCTTCGGGCGTGGGGGGGGCAGTAGCTTAAGGTAGCCCAGCGCAGGAAGCAGCTCCTAAGCAGCGCAAAGATAGCTGACGTCGCGATCCTGCTGCGGCTGCTTCATAGGTAGTGCGGGGAGGCCAGGGGGGCGAATGGTCCTTCGGGGTGGGTCGGGGCATCAGGCCTTCAGGGTGGGGCGGGCGGGCGGGCAGGCAGACTTTCAAGGGGGAGGGGGGTGACAGGCAGGCAGGCAGGCCTTCAAGGGGGGGTGCAGGTCTTCGGGGGGGGTGCAGACCTTCAAGGGGGTGCAGGCCTTCAAGGGGGGGACAGGCAGGCAGGCCTTCAAGGGGGGGACAGGCCTACAAGGGGGGGGGGGGACAGGCCTACAAGGGGGGGGGGACAGGCCTACAAGGGGGGGCAGGCCTACAAGGGGGGGGGGGCAGGCCTTCAAGGGGGGACAGGCCTTCAGGGGGGGTGCATGCCTTCAGGGGGGGTGCCGACCTTCAAGGGGGTGCAGGCCTTCAAGGGGGGGACAGGCAGGCAGGCCTTCAAGTGGGGGGACAGGCCTTCGGGGGGGTGCAGGCCTTCGGGGGGGGGGTGCAGACCTTCAAGGGGGTGCAGGCCTTCAAGGGGGGGACAGGCAGGCAGGCCTTCAAGGGGGGGACAGGCCTTCAAGGGGGGGACAGGCCTACAAGGGGGTGGGACAGGCAGACCTTTAAGGGGGGACAGGCCTACAAGGGGGTGGGACAGGCAGACCTTTAAGGGGGGATAGGCCTTCAAGGGGGGACAAGCAGGCAGGCCTTCAAGGGGGGGTCAGGCCTTCAAGGGGGGGGGACAGGCCTTCGGGGGTGCAGGCCTTCGGGGTGGGTGCAGGCCTTCGGGGTGGGTGCAGGCATTCGGGGTGGGTGCAGGCCTTCGGGATGGGTGCAGGCCTTCAGGGGGGGACAGACCTTCGGGTGGGGGGTACAATCCTTCGGGGAGGGTGCAGGCCTTCAGGGGTGGGGTTTAGGCGTTCAGAGGGGGACAGACCTTCGGGTGGGAGGTAAAGTCCTTCGGGGGGTGCAGGTCTTCAGGGGTGGGGTGTAGCCCTTCTGAGGGGGGACAGACCTTCGGGGGAGGGGGGTCCTGGTGTAAAAGTACACAGAGGGAGAGAGGGAAGGGGGGGTTCAAAGATACGTGCATATGCCAGACTTTGGGGGTTAGAAATAATGGGTCTAAAAACAGAGGAGTGGGAGAGAGATGGTGCATAATGGGATTTAGGGAGGGAAGGAACAGAAAGGGAGAGAACTTGGAAACAGGGGATGGTGTGGAGGGGGGATAGAGATACTGGATAGGAGGATAGTTGGGAACAGAAAGGGAGAGATGGTGGATCCTGGGGTGGTGGGGAGTTGAGAAAAGGTGAATCTGTGGATGGAGACAAAAAAAAAGGAAAGATGCCAGATCTCCGGGAGAGGGAAGGGAAACGGAAGGGAAGAACAGAGATGGCAGACGGATGGTTAGCACGGAGAAAGGAGACCCTGGCAAGCAAGACAACAAGAGCCTGGGACCAACAAGATTTGAATATTGATCAGAGAACAAAAGGTAGAAAAAATAATTTTATTTTCTGTTTTGTGATTACAATATGTTAGATTTGAAAAGTGTACATGAGACAGCTTGAAATGGGAACTTTTCTATTTTTGTGAATGGCAAGGCTGAGTTCAGTTAAAATATATGCTTTATAAGAAAATATAATAATGTGTTTTATAAAGTTTATAAGCATTGCTGGCATACTCGGTGAGGTGTTCCTAGTGTTGGTGGTGGTGGTAGCATGTCAGTGTGTTGAGAGGAAGAGGTAGTCTGGGAAATTCTGCTGAGCAAACTCTGGGCCCATTTCCACCCCCAGTTAGTCCACTCCACTCAACTGGTTCACACACTGAGTGGGTCTTTGGGTGTTATTTCTGGGTAGTTGTTTTAGAATCTCTTCCAGTGGTTTGTCAGTATCTCCTTCTGGTCCAAGGAAGGAAACTTTGTCAACCTTAGCATTGACCTTCAGAATATGTTTGTAACAGCGCTGCTTGTGTGGCATTAGGCTATGTAGTGATCGAAAGAAAAAAACAGACCTTTGCACATTTTTGCACTATATGGTGGGTGTATGAGGAGATTCATTTCCTGCACAGTTAAGTCCATGTGAAGTTACCTTGTGCTGTATTTGACATCTAGCAAGGTCTCTGTTTGGAAGGAAAGATCTAAGCTTAAAAATGAAGTGGCCAGAAGTTATGTTAAAAGTAGATAGCGTAGCTGGTTTTAAGAAAGGTTTGGACAAATTCCTGGAGGAAAAGTCCATTGTCTGTTATTAAGACATGGGGGAAGCGTCTGCTTGCCCTGGATTGGTGCACTCAGCAGCAACAAATACTAGTTTTGGCTGGCTCTTTCCCCGCATTTCTCCTCTCTTCCCCACGATTTAATATCCAGTTCAGGCAGTAAGTAAATGCATCGGCAGGGGGGGTCTGGTAAGTCTTGGGGGCTGGGGATGGAAGGTGAGAATCAGTTCTGTAGGCTATCAGAAATTTGCTTAATTATCTACTCACACAGAAAAGCAGTAAAGTCAATAGGTTCTCTGAGTGGGAACAACCTGTTTGATCTTGCACTCTTGTGATTGACCAATTGTTTATCACTGTTTAATTTATCACATTGATTAATTTGAGCACACCTGAGGTGTCCTATGATGGTGTGCACTGCAGGCAGAGGAGCCTTATTGTGTAAAGCACTGGAGAATTCTCTCCTCTCGCTTACCTCTCACGCTGAGGACACCCTGCTTCAGTATAATCATTTATATGATTTATCTTATAAACATTATTACGTGGTCTTTTCCTCAAGTGCTGAGACATCAGGTTGTTCCCACTTAGAGAACCTATTGACTTTTACTGCTTTTCTGTGTGGCTTTAACATTTTTGCTATTCAGTATACCTAAACTATTATTCAGTAGAAAAAATATGGTTTGTTCAATCAAATCCTGTGTGGACATTGGACTTCTATGAGTGAATGTTCTGCTTGATTGAACAAACTAAATTTTTTCTACTGAATAATAGTCTAGGTACAATGAAAGTAAATAGCAAAAATGTTTGAGTAGATAATTAAGGAAATCTTTTTCATATTGCTTGCTTATGGACTGGGAAAAAAGACTGTTCAAGCAAATGTCTCCAGAACTGCTTTAATGGAAAAATGTGATTTTTTTTTTTTTAAGTACTTTGTGAAATTTATTGTTGTTGTGAAATTTATTGTTATACTTTGTTTAAACTTAAAAAGCGGTGTCATTAACAGTGAATCTAATCGAAAAATCGATTCAACAGGGTGAATCGAATCGAATTAAATATTTTTCTCTGAATCGGGCAGCACTATTGGCTACCATGAGAATGGGCTACTGGGCATGATGGACCATTGGTGTGACCCAGTTAGGCTATTCTTATGTTATGTTCTCATCTGTAGGGGCCTTTGTTTTCACTTCTTATTTTAATGTATTTTTTTCCTGGGAACTTATCAGTGTTTTTTTATAATGGGAACAAAAATGGAAGAGAATTAATGTGTGTGGAATGGGGGGGTAACTAATTTCTTCAGCTAAATAATTCAATCCACTTCAAACAGACATAGGAGAACTCACGCACCATTCACACACCCTCCAACCAAAAACGTCAAAAGAAAAAAAACTGTTCGACAACCTCCTAGCCATTCGAGCTGCAACACTTGACCCCCAACTCTACAACCTATTGACCTCGACCACAAACTACAAAACCTTAAAAAAAGAAATAAAAACCCTTCTATTCAAAAAACACATAAAACCAAACTAACATAATCAGAACTGTCCCAAGCATCACCTGCAACTACTCCATATGTACTTCTGATGTCATGACAATTCCGACATAATTTATGTTATGTTATGTTTGGAATAATGGTTACATAAATGAGGTTCAATAAAAGAAAATTTTCACTGCCTGTTTCTATTCTGACCATTTATTCCATTTCATGGTTATTGCAAAAAAAAAAAAAAAAAAATTTTCCATGAGGGGGGGGGGGGGGGGGGGTGTCAAAAAATGATGGGCCCCGGGTGCCACATACCCTAGGTACGCCACTGAAACAGACACTACAGAATGACAGTCTCTGGTATCCAGAGCAGATATTGTGATGTCATAATGCCTCATTCCACCAGTGCCTAAGAGCCAATCACATCAGTGATGTCACAATGGCTTCATTATCCTTGGCTCACATAAGAATCAGAGCATGAATGGCCACAACCACTGACCCGCAAGCTTTGCTTTGAAGAATGCTGGTGTAGAGGGACTGAGGTTGAGACAGACACTACAGAATGACAGTCTCTGGTATCCAGAGCAGATATTGTGATGTCATAATGCCTCATTCCACCAGTACCTAAGAGCCAATCACATCAGTGATGTCACAATGGCTTCATTATCCTTGGCTCACATAAGAATCAGAGCATGAATGGCCACAACCACTGACCCTCAAGCTTTGCTTTGAAGAATGCTGGTGTAGAAGGATCGAGGTTGAAATAGACACTAGAAAATGACATGGGATTATTTCCCGCGGTTATCCGTGGAGACGGGAACGGTGATGAATTTTGTCACCGTGTCATTCTCTAGTCAGTACCAGGTAGACTTCTAAGGTCTATGGCCCAGAAATAACATAGAAAAAAAGACATTTTAATTTAATCATGAAATTGTGATTACAGGGCAGACTGGATGGACCATTCAGGCCTTTATTTGCCGTCATTCACTATGCATGTTGCTATGCGGGCTCCAGATTGTACACAATATTCTAAATGAGGTTTCATCAGAGTCTTATACAGGGGCATCATTACCTCCTTTTTCCTACTGGCCATTCCTCTCCCTTTGTACCCAAGCATTCTTGTAGCTTTCGCCGTCACCTTTTCTACCTGTTTAGCCATCAGCATCATGGGGTAAAGACCTAGAACAATTACTTTCGCCCTCTACTTATGAGGAATTTAGGAAACGTCTAAAAACACACCTGTTCCTAAAACATCTTGACAACTGATCCACTTATCTCTTTCCTCTCAATAGCGACCTACTGTCCTTTTGATCACTTTTCTCCTCAACAATGAATTTCCTGTCTAATTACTTCTCTTTCTTCTTCCCCTCTTGAAGTCAGTCAATTTGTACCTTTGCTTAATCTTTTGTAAACCGCATAGAACTTCACGGTATTGCGGTATATAAGCTGTTATTATTTTTATTATTATTTAACAAAGTCTCTTTGCAGAATCTTCTAAAGGCTCACTCTAGTATTAGAGCAGATTTTCTGGAGGTTATGGGGCTCATAATAATTTAAAAAATACCATCCAAAAAGTGGCCTAAGTTGGTGCTTGGATGATCAAAAAGACAGATCATCTAAATACCGATAATCAAAACTGGTTTTAGATGTATTAAAACCAGCTTAGGCCTTTTCACTGCCTCTGTGAGCTCAGAGTGAAAAGGGGTGCATTTGGAGGAGTGGATATGGCAGGAAGCAGGCCGACCTAGCCTATGTCATCTGGCAGCCATAATCAAAAACGTTTGACAGGTTGCCAGACAGAACTTATACGTTTTGACATAGACCAAGTCAAAACAGGCATAAGTTCCAAATCGGGCTGCTGAACTCGTTCTCCTGCACCGGTAACGATTACGGAAGGAGAGATGCCTAATCTCCGTGCGATCCCATGAGAGATGTGATCCCCGTGACCCCCCCTCAAATCTTCCCCTGCAGGAGGGTGCCCAATCCCTCCTGTCGGACACAACACCTCCCCTTCCCCCCTTCCCCCCTGTCGGACCACGGACCTCCCCCCCCCCTAATCTTGGGAGATGGCCAGACGGACGGGTCCTCCCTCAGTCTGTCCAGCAGGCTCGCCTTCCTCTGAATGGCGGGCCTGCCCCTTCCCGGTGCATTGCGGGATGCACCGGGGAGGGGCCTACGGCCTAATTGGGGGCCTTAGGCACCTGGGCTAATTCCGGTTGGCCCAGGTGCCTAAAGCCCCTCCTATGGGCAGGGCCTTAGGCACATGGGCCAACCTAAGATTCCGCTTGCTTCCAGCGGGCGGGGATGGTGATGAATTTTGTCACCGTGTCATTCTCTACTCTGTACAATACACCCAAACAGGAGATTCTACCTCCTCAAAGTAGAACAAAGGAAAACCAAAGAGGAGACCTTGTGGTGCTCAATCTTTTTATTCCCTCAAGGCCTGATCGAGTGTGGACAAGGAATTGTTCTTATGCAGAGCTGATTGGCTTTTTAAAGTCGTCCCATAGAATTACTCATCAATTATTTAGATTATGGTTTTATATGATAAGAGAACATATGCAAAATAGGGCTCCACACTGAGAAAAAGACCCCTTACGGCCTAAACACATACGTGTCGGGCCATGAGTGAATAAAAAGATTGAGCATCCCAGGTCTCCTCTTCTGTTTTTTTTTTTTTATTTTCTACTCTGTAGCATAGCGGTGCTTGGGATACTCATGTAGCGTGCAAGCGTATTCCGCTGTTTTAGTTGTACACAAGATACAGTTATACCATGCATAAGCATTTAGGATTTTGACCTGCTCCTCTGTCTATATAAGTGCCTCGGCACCCATTAGTATGATATGCATGAATCCTCAGGATCCAGTTAGAATACGTCTGAGCACACTACAATGTCTGGGTTCATCGATGCATGCAATGTGTGAGCCCACGGCCGGCTTTCATTAATGTCTTCAGCCTTGCTGTTTGTTAGGAGTAGCTGTGAACTTTAAAGTCACTCTCGGTTTTATGATAATGTGCCATAAATTCAGCGGGATTATATTGTACCTTAAATTGCCCAATATGAATGTTAATGGCTTTGAGCCTATGCCAGAAAACTGATAGGGGACAACTTTATGACTTTTGCAAAACATATAATTCAAAAATTATTAACACCGCATTCCCTCTTAAAGGTTGCAGGCTGGACCTTGGAAAGAGGTTCCCCCTCCCCCCCTCTCGCTTTTCTATCTGTGGGAAAAAAAGGTCCCAGGTGTTAATTGTAAGGTCTTTTGTGTAGCCAAAGTCGTTCCAGAAAGGGGAAGACGAGAAAAAGCGCACCTGCTTGCAAAAGCCCCCAAGCTTGGCCACACGTGCAAATGTTTTACAATGCTTTTTTTTTTTTTCATAACAATCTTTGGGGGGGGGAAGGGATAATTTAATAATATGCATTCTGTCACCTTAATAAATGAGCCTGGGAAAACTATGCAATGCATCTATACCTACTGTTTGATGTATACAAATTTTCTGAGGTAAAATTTGTACAGACTTTTGAAAATTCCAAAAGCGTATGCGTAATTGCAAATCCCACCTCACCTCTACCTTTGGGAACACAAAAATGATATCAGGCTTGTGCCACAAGACATATGAAGAGAGACTTGATGACCTGAAGATGTATACCCTGGAAGAAAGGAGAGACAGGGGTGATACGATACAAACAAATATTTGAGACATGGGCCTCAGATCGGGGGAAGCCACAGGGGTCATGGCCTCCCCAAAAATTAATGGTCAGAGTTAGTTACCGCTTTGCTCCCCCACCCACCTTCTCCCGGCTGCTGTAATTTTAAATCTTCAGGTAGCCACTAAAGAATGACATGGGGACAAACTTTTCCCCATTCCCGCAGGAACTCAATTTTCCCATCCCGTCCCCGTGAGTTTTGTCGCTGTCCCTGCTCCATTCCTGTAAGCTCTGCTGTAACCGCACAAGCCTCGAACACTTATGATTTTAAAGTGTTTGAGGCTTGTGCAGATGAGGACGGAGCTTAGGCATTGGTGGAATGAGGCATTATGACATCACAATCTGAGCTCTAGAATGTTGCTCCTTAGGATTTTAAAGTGTTTGAGGCTTGTGCAGATGAGGACGGAGCTTAGGCATTGGTGGGATGAGGCATTATGACATCACAATCAGAGCTCTAGAATGTTGCTCCTTAGGATTTGAAAGTGTTTGAGGCTTGTGCAGATGAGGACTGAGCTTAGGCATTGGTGGAATGAGGCATTATGACATCACAATCTGAGCTCTAGAATGTTGCTACTTAGGATTTTAAAGTGTTTGAGGCTTGTGCAGATGAGGACGGAGCTTAGGCATTGGTGGAATGAGGCATTATGACATCACAATCTGAGCTCTAGAATGTTGCTACTTAGGATTTTAAAGTGTTTGAGGCTTGTGCAGATGAGGACGGAGCATGCAGGAATGGGGCAGGAACATGAACAGAACTCATGCAGATGGGAAGGGGAAAATGAGTTCCCGCGGGGAAAAATGTGTCCCCAATGTCATTCTCTAGCCACCACGCAATGTTGCTGCAGAATGAAGAATGGGCAGGCCTGCTCGTTGACGCTGCGTGGCAGCTGCCGGACGATTTAAAATTGCAGCGACCGGGGAAGGTAGGTGAGGATGTCAGGTGCTGGAAAAAGAGGTGGTGTCACAGGATCCTGCTGGGGCTAGGATGGAGCCTTTGGGCCCCCCCCCAAAGGTAAAAGCATTCTGCTGCCTATGATTTGAGAGGTATTAATATACAAACCTTTTTCAGAGAAGGGAAGGTACCAGATCTAGAGGACATGCATTTAGATTGCAGGGGGCCGACTCAGGAATAACATCACGAAGAGGGTGGTAGATGCCTGGAATGCCTTCCCGCGGGAGGTGGTAGAGATGAAAATAGTAACAGAATTCAAGAAGGAATTGCCTTGTTTTGAAGACAGGAAACCAAAGAAGCTTATCAGTGGTTACATGGCAAAACTAGTCATTGAGAAGCAAAGCCAGTACTGGGCAGATTTTTATGATTTGTGCCCTGAAATTGACAGGGACAAATGTAGCATTGCATCATACGTAGCTTATGAGTTTATCTTGTAGGTTGTTACCTGCCATCATCTTCTAGGTTACTATATTCCTCAAACAGCAAAATTATGCTCATACGAGAGGGTGCTGAAAAGTTCTCAGCCCAACCAACCAACTTCCTAAATTCTGAGCATCATTTTGCCACTGTAGCTGAAAAGAGGGTGATTTGATTTTGCAAAGTGCCAATTTGCAGAAATGAAATTCTATGTTTTGACATTGTTTCTGATCATTGATTGAACCATATCCACGTCATTCTCTTCTTGGTTGGGCTGAGAACCTTTCATCAGTACCCCCTGGTCGTGAAAGAGTTTCAGTCTCTGGTAACCAGAGCTGTGATTGTGATGTCATAATGCCTCATTCCACCGATAAGAGCCAACTTCGTCAGTGATGTCACAATGGCTCACTTTTATTACATGCAAAGGGGTGCTGAAAAATTTGCAGCCCAACCAATCAACTTCCTAAATTCTGAGCGTCATTTTGCCACTGTAGCTGAAAAGAGGGTTACCTTATTTCGTTAAGTGCCAATTTGCAGAAATGAAATTCTATGTTTTGACATTGTTTCTGATCATTGATTGAACTATATCCACGTCATTCTCTTCTTGGCTGGGCTGAGAACTTTTCAACACCCCCCTGGTCATGTGAAGAGTTTCGGTCTCTGGTAACCAGAGCTGAGATTGCGATGTGATAATGCTTCATTCCACCAATAAGAGCCAACCTCATCAGTGATGTCACAATGACTTAATTGTCCTATACTTGGCTCACTTTTATTACATACAAGGAGGTGTTGAAAAGTTCTCAACCAAACCAGCCAACTTCCTAAATTCTGAACGTCATTTTGCCACTGTAGCTGAAAAGAGAGTTATCTTATTTCATTAAATGTCAATTTGCAGAAACAAAATTTTATGTTTTGTCATTGATTGAACCATATCCACGCCATTCTCTTCTTGGTTGGGCTGAGAACCTTTCATCAGTACCCCCTGGTCGTGAAAGAGTTTCAGTCTCTGGTAACCAGAGCTGTGATTGTGCTGTCATAATGCCTCATTCCACCAATAAGAGCCAACCTCATCAGTGATGTCACAATGGCTCACTTTTATTACATACAAGGAGGTGTTGAAAAGTTCTCAACCAAACCAGCCAACTTCCTAAATTCTGAACGTCATTTTGCCACTGTAGCTGAAAAGAGAGTTATCTTATTTCATTAAATGTCAATTTGCAGAAACAAAATTTTATGTTTTGTCATTGATTGACCATATCCACGCCATTCTCTTCTTGGTTGGGCACCCCTCCGTATATGCTCTACGAGAACTTTACCTGTAGACAGGTTGGGCAATATTATAAAACCCCTGCTTTACTTGTGAAAACAACTTTAAAAATGATTACCCCCCCCCCCCCCCAATTGTAACTGAAAGAATACTCTCGTATTTGAGTCTCAGGATTTTCATTAACTGTCTTCTGCATATTCATGAAGTCTCTGGCAATTTAGGAGGAAAAAAAAGCCCAACCCTTGACCTACTGTTTTCCAAAGGGGAATACTAATTCGAATTGGATATAAGGGATTTATTCATTGGATCTTGTATGTTATTTGTCTCTTAAGGTTATTAATACAAGACGTCAATTTATTTTCTCTGTTACCGCACCTCAGACTTGGAACGCTCTTCCCATTTATTTAAGGGAAGAGCACAATCTGGAGAAATTCAAAACATTTCTCTTTAGAGATGCCTTTGGTAATTAACTAAACAGTTCATAGGTCAAATTATTTTTATTGTATCATATTATAGCTTTTATTTCTTTCCCTTTTTGTACTTTTCCCTTTTTGTTCTACTTTTCTATATTGATTTTGTATTTCACCTCCCCTCTTTCCTTGTGTCTATGAGTTTGTTAAGTTAAACTTTTAATCCCTAATGTCATTATACATAGTTTTGTATTGTATTGTCTCCCATTTATTTTAAATTGTTCATCGCTTAGAAATACGATTAAGCGATTAATCAAAAAAACCATTAAACTTGAAACTTGAAACTATTTTATTATGAATATTTTGATTCTTTGTAATCTGCTTTGGATAAAGGCAGAACAGAGATAAATAAAATAATTTCTTGCCCATTATGTTTGGTACATGGCAAGTATGACATCCAAAATACATACTCCTTTGGTAAAGCCACGTTGTCTCAAATTTTGCAGCTCACTGGATTGTGGAAAGTTCACCATCCTTTCCTATAGCGGTATTTCTGCCGAGATCAGGTCTCCAGCTGGCAGGGCTTGCAGATCCCCATCAGCTCTAATACAGTAAACTCTCAGTTAACCAGCACCCATGGGGATTGATAGATGCTGGATAAATGTAGTTTCTGGTTGCTTGAGAGTTACTATTAAAAATAGGCCTAACTAATACAACACCCTGTTACCAGACATCCTGATTTCACTGGACATGTCCTCCTTTTGAGGACATGTCCGGGGGTCCGGATGGCTTTTCAAAACCTGGCTCTTAGTCCGGGTTTTGAAAAGCTTTCCTCCACATCGCGTTGGGCAGGAGGGCATCCGCCCATTCAAGGATGCCACGCGATGACATCACGCGCATGAGCAGATGTCCTCCTGCCTGGTGAGAGCAAGCAGTGGGGTTGGGGGCAGGGGAGGGGGCATGACGTGATGGGAATGGGTGGAACTGGGCAGGCCTGGGGACGGGTTTAGGGATCTGGATTTTCCAAATGGAAAATCTGGTATCCCTACTACACCATACCATAAACCAGGGGTAGGGAACTCCGGTCCTCGAGAGCCGTATTCCAGTCGGGTGTTCAGGATTTCCCCAATGAATATGCATGAGATCTATGTGCATGCGCTGCTTTTCAATGCATATTCACTGGGGAAATCCTGAAAACCCGACTGGAATACGGCTCTCGAGGACCGGAGTTCCCTACCCCTGCCATAAACTGTTCCAGACAAACTACTGGACATGTGATAGGCAAAGCGTGGGCATACTCTGGTTTGGTGTGCCAAGTTTACCCTTAAATTTCTTCCAGAAATGATTTTATCTTCACTTTTCTTTAAAATATTACAGTATTTCTTTGATTTTTTTTCCTGTTAACAGAGAGTCTACTCTGGATTTCCTTCTATTTTATAGCGGGGGGTGGGGTGGGGTGGGGTGGGGAGGGGGTGAGAGCATTGCAGGTTGGCATGGAGGGTGGAAAAAAGATTCATTTTTGGGCCCACCTTAAATTGGCCATCTGACTACACTCCTAGCTCAGATTCTGCTTATGTGTATGGCCAGCCATAAAATACGTGCTATTTAAATCACATCGCCCCCTTTTACAAAACCGCAAAAGCGGTTTTTAGCGCAGGCCAGCGTGCTGCATACTCTGCGCTTCTTCCCACACTCATAGAGTTCCTATGAGCGTCGGGAGCAGCGCAGAGCATTCAGCTGTTACCGCTACAGCCAGCGCTAAAAAACGCACCATGGTTTTGTAAAAGGGGGGGATAGAGTTAAGCAAAAATTTGTATAAATGACACAGGAAATGAAATTCCCTTTTCTTGTGTTCTGTATTTCTTGAATGCTGCCTTTGTTGTTTTTTTTTTTCCATCCATTTGGAGAAATCTATTGATTTCCTTTTCCTCATGCTTTTATTTATCTTTCTTACATAAGATAGTTGCCATTTTTATAGCTCCTTTCAGCTTGGTCCAACTTCTTTCTACATCCCTTATCTCCTCCTATGCTGCCAGCTCTTTCTTCAGGTACTTTCCCAGTTTATTAAAGTCAGCATGTTAGAATACAGTACTCCCCTGATAGTCGCAGGGGCTCCGTTCCAGGAACCCCCGCGAATGTTGAAAAACTGCGAATATGGTTTTTAGCAGGGGAGACAGGAGAGGGCAGCCGGAGCGCCGGCGAGTGAAGGAAATCACTCGTAGTATGCTCCAACCACCTCTTCCTGCCCTAAAGTCGGGCCTCGCCAATCAGGAGCTGTATGTCAAAGTGTAGGAAGAGGCGGTCAGAGCATACAGCGAGTGATTTCCTTCACTCGCCGGCGCTCCGGCTGCCATCTCCTGCCCAGTCATTCGCGGTTGGAAAATACCGCAAATGACCGGGACCGCGAATTACCAACCGCGAATTCGCAGGGGAGCACTGTACAGTACTTTGAGTTTTCTGCGTCTGCCCTGCTTTAGTTCGTATATCAAATCACACTGTTTGATGTTTACTACTGCACAGGTACAATTTATTTATTTATTCAATTTTCTAGACCGTTCTCCCAGGGGAGCTCAAAATGGTTTACATGAATTTATTCAGATACTCAAACATTTTTCCCTGTCTGTCCTGGTGGCTCACAATCTACCTAATGTACCTGGGGTTATGGGGGGATTAAGTGACTTGTCCAAGTTTCAAGTTTCAAGTTTATTTATACTTAATGAATCGCCTATTTTAAATTACTAGGCGATGTACAATACAACTAAACGTATAATTAAAACATGGGTAGTAATGTATAAATTAACTTATGTTGTACTTTAAAAACAAAATTAACATACAATAATACATACATGATAAAAAAAAAATATTAGTTTAGGACAAAAAAAAAAACGTACAAGAAACATGAGGATAGATAGGGGAGAAGTTACAATGTTTGAGCAGAGACGAAAGAATTACAACAAAGGGAAAAACAAGAGGAAGGGAGATAAAAGCATGCCGGAAAGATAAAAAAGAGATATAATCTTAAGAATCATAGGCATCTTTTAAAAAAAATGTTTTTAGAGTTTTTTTGAATATGGTAAGATCTTTTAAATCTCTGATATATTGAGGTAAGAGATTCCAAGATTGAGGGGCCATAATGGAGAACATGTCATTACGCCTAGTACCAATAATCTTCAGTGAGGGGACCGAAAGGAGGTTAGAAGAGGAAGAACGAAGCGGTCGAGTAGTAGTATAGGGGATCAGCCATCTATTAACAAATTGTGGCTCACTAAAATTTATGGTTTTAAAAACTAAGAGTAATAATTTAAACATAATGCGATGACTTATTGGGAGCCAATGAGATTTGATTAGCAGGGGAGTGACATGGTCGTATTTTTTAGCGTTATAAATTAATTTAACAGCTGTATTCTGAATTAATTGCAGTCCAGGGTCACAAAGAGCAGTGTGGGTTTGAACCCACAACCTCAGGGTGTTGAGACTGTAGCTTTAACCACTGCGCCACTCTAGAAATCAAAATGTAGCAGAAGTGAGCCAAGTATAGGACAATGAAGCCATTGTGACATCACTGATGAGGTTGGCTCTTAGTCATTGGTGGAATGAGGCATTATGATGTCACAATACCAGCTCTGGTTATCAGAGGCTGAAACTCTTCACACTATTTATTTACTCAATTTTCTATACCGTTCTAGCTCAGAACAGTTTATGTGAATTTATTCAGGTGCTCAAGCATTTTTCCTTGTCTGTCCTGGTGGGCTCTCAATCTACTTAATATATCTGGGGCAATGGGGGGGTTTAAGTAACTTGCCCAGGGTCACAAGGAGCAATGTGGGTTTGAACCTACAACTTTAGGGTGCTGAGGCTATAGTTTTAACTACTGTCGCACTCTCCCCACAATGTGGTCTTCTGCACCACTAGGCTCCAGAGAACTATGTGGAAGAGCCATCCATAGCATGTTTATATTTATTCAAATTTGCTATCCCGCTGAAGCTTTCGACAGTCCTCAGAAGTTCTCCATTGAAAACAATACTAATTGCAAAAAGAAAAGCACTCCATAAAGTACAGGAAAGACCTAATCCATTCACTCATTAACACAATGCAACAAAACACATTCATGCACTATCCGTTTAATCAAAGAAATCCTGTTGCATACAGTGTGCTGGAGCCCCTCATAATTCATGAAAGTGTTCAGTAAAAGAAGATTCGATTCCAAAAGCGAGTTGGAAAAAGTGAGTTTTGAACCAATTTTTAAAAGCTTTAAAATTAACATCCCGACAGATATAGCACAGGAGTTGGTTCTCCTATCCTTTTCAATATTTACGTGTCCTCTTTGAAACACCTTCATCTATCCCCCCCTGGAAACTCTCTACACCTATGCTGACGATATCCTCATCCTCCTTGAGACCGACTCGAACCTCACTAACCTCGCTGAGAACATATCCGCATGTATAATGAACCTTCAATCCTGGGCACATTCTGTACAAATGAAATTGAACGAGTCCAAAACAAAACTACTTTGGCTCGGCCCAATATTAGGTCATTTACCTACCTCCATCCCATTATCTACCGGCTCCACTCTTCAGCTTGAGTTTTCAAGCAAAATCCTTGGCATCATCATAGACTCCTCTCTCTCCTTCAATGACCACCTCAACTTCTTGGTAAAAAAATGCTTCTTTAGTCTTCATATGCTGAGGTCGTCCTTGTTCAATCCACCATCCTCTCTAGACTAGATTATTGCAACTCCATCTATTTAAGCCTAACTAAAAAAAAAACTCCATAGACTTCAGCTAATCCAGAATGCCGCGGCCAAGCTTATTTTCGCTAAAGGCAAGTTCAACCACGTCTCCCCACTCCTGTCCAAACTTCACTGGTTCCCAGTTCACTCCAGAGTCCTCTTTAAATGTGCCTGTTTAGCTTTCAAGATCCTACATGGCATCCTCCCTCCCGTTATCCCTCTCTTCTGGAACTCCTCTAACCCTAATTCCACTAGATCCTCCCAAAAACTGAAACTATCATTCCCCTCTGCAAAAGGTATATCCCGCGTAGGAAAACTAGGAACATCCCTCCCCTTTAGAACCACAGAACTCTGGAACAACCTCACATCCCCGCTCAGAATTTCAAGCTCCCTCCAATCCTTCCGCATACACCTGAAAACTTGGCTCTTTTCAAAAATATAACACCTCCCGCTCTTTGGCACCCTGTCCCTCTTTATCTTCCTAGCTCCTTTCCTATAACCCTTCATTGTAGCTCCTTTTCAACCTAACCCTGTAAACCGTGCCGAGCTCTACGCTTGTGGAGATGGCGCGGTATACAAACCTAAGGTTTAGTTTAGTTTAGTTTAGTTGGTTCCAAAGGCTGGGTGCTAGGTTTTTTAAAAAAAGGCTTTACTATTTATTGTATAAAGGGGAGTGTGACAGGTGTGGGCGGTCTAGGGACTGCGATGCGACAATGATGATCCCGTGGTAACCCTTTCCTAACCTGTGGCATTTTGTTTATGGGTCTGAGCACATCACTTCAGATATAAAAAATTTTTGAATGAATATTTTGTTTAGAGCTTGTGTTTTTGGGGTTTTTTTTGTGGGTTACAATAACGATATGCAAGAGATTTGCATGCACAGTACTTCAATTGTATGCAAATCTAGTCAAGCCTATTAGAGATAACCTTGAAACCCAAATGGAGAAGAGCAGCGGTTCTTAAGCCTGTCCTGGGGGACCCCCAGCCAGTCGTGTTGTCAAGATTTCCCTACGGAATATGCACGAGGCAGATTTGCATGCCTGTCACCTTTGTCATATGCAAATCTGCCTCGTGCATGTTCAGTAGGGAAAACACAACTGGCTGGGGGTCACCCAGGACAGGCTTAAGAACCACTGGAGTAGAGTCCATGAGCCCCGGGCTTCCCTATTGCCCACTGAACTTATGAGAGACGCTGGAGTTGGAAAGACTAAAGAAGTTAGGGCTCTTCAGCTTGGAAAAGAGACGGCTGAGGGGAGAAATATGACTGAAGTCTACAAAATCCTGAGTGGAGTAGAACGGGTGCAAGTGGATCGATTTTACACTTCGTCAAAAATTACAAAGACTAGGGGGACACTCGGTTACTTTTAAAACCAATAGGAGGAAATATTTTTTCACTCAGAGAATACTTAAGCTCTAGAGTGGGTTGCCAAAGGTTGTGGTAAGAGCGGATAGCGCAGCTGGTTTTAAGAAAAGTTTGGACAAGTTCCTGGAGGAAAAGTCCATAGTCTGTTGTTGAGAAAGACACGGGGGAAAGCCACTGCATGCCCTGGATCGGTAGCATGGAATGTTGTGACTACTTCAGATTCCGGAATCTTTTGTTACTCTTTGGGATTCCGAATGGAATGTTGCTACTCTTTGGGTTTTGGCCAGGTACTAAGGACCTGGATTGGCCACCCTGAGGACGGTTCTTTGTTCTTAAGGTCCTTCGAGGAGACCATCTGATGTTTTTTTGATGAAGTGCTATAATCAGTGTTGCTATTAATTTACCTTGATAGTACGGACGATTTCTTTTACTTTTTAGTTCGCTTGTATATAGTTGTTAAATACTGGGCTGCCCATTAAAAAAAGTCTTTTTATCTTATGGTCGCCCTGGTCCGCCTAATGCTATACAGTACTTATTGCCTTAGCAAGTTCAATAACTAGCAGAAAACCCTTCAGAGAGTGTGTGCCCAGATTGAAAGATATGAGGGAAGGAGAATATTTTTTGGCAATAGACAGTATAATATAATTATGTGCCTGACCCTGGGGTGACCCTGTTTGAAACTGAGAGGGCAAAAAATGATTATCATAGTTATGGATATTATTGTTTTACTCATGCAATTTCTTAAACATGCATGTGCAATAATGTTTTATTACGTCGTTTTTAGCTCATTCATAACATTAGAAACCAATCTGTAACTGTCAAGTTTATTTCTCAAAAGAAAAAAAGTCAAGTAAGAGATCTGTAATTCTTAATGGCAGTAGGCAGGAAAGTACAGGACCTTCAAGGTGAGGGAACGAAGGGCAGAGGGGATGCAGGAAAGAAGAGACAGCAAATGTAAAAGAGTAAAGGAGAGAACAGACATGGGAGAAGGAACAGAGCAGCCTTCCCCGCCTCCTCCCCCCCTCCCCAATGTGAGCCCTCCCTTCCCCTATTACCTCTTTAAATCTTCGCCAGCGTGAGAAACGTCTCCGGACTGCTGCTCGTGCGAGCGTTGGCTTTCCCTCTGATGTCACTTCCTGGATCTGCAACCTGGAAGTGATTTCACAGGGGAGCCAGGCTGGAGAGGTTGCTTGCGCTGGTGAAGATTTAAAGAGGTGTGGCGTGGGGGGGAGGGGGAAGGGAGAGCGTGAGTGTGGCATGGGGGGGAGGAGAGGTGCTAGCACCTCCACCAAGGCGATGCCTGGGGCGGTCCGCCCTTCCCCTCACTATGCCATCGCAGGGAAGTTCTGTAAGCACCAACTTGATTTCTGCAAAGCGTCAAAACAATAGGAGCTGAGTCGTACTGCGCTCGATACATTTATCTAGGCCTATCCATGACCTTTGCTGTTTATTCATAGTCAGTTGTATTCAGTGCCAAAAGTGTGTTTTAAACCTTACCTGGCTAAAGTTCATTCTGTGGCTAAAAAGAGAAGGAACGTATAAATGTAACTGTTTTATACCACTCAGTAAAGTGAGAATATAAAGAAAATGTAAAAAGCTATAAAGTTTGCTTATTGATACCAAGGTTTTCATGAATGCTTGAAACAAGTTAATTCCTTCCTGGTCCGGGTAGTATAAAGTTCTGATAACCAATTCTCACTTCCTGTCAAATACGAAGGGGTGCTGAAAAGTTCTCAGCCCAACTAAGGGCTAGATTCACTAAGCAAACAGATAGTGTACTGATCGGTTTGCGACCCGATTTTACTCAGGCCCGTTTCACTTTCCTCTGTGCCGATCTGATTCCGATCCGTGCATGCAAATGAGGGGACACGGCCTGCAAAGGAGGCAGGGACGCGATTTACTAAAGAAATCTTGAGAACCGACTGGGCTGGTCGATCAACAGAAGACGGGACTGCCGGGGGCCAGTCGCAGACGTCCTTTCCAACTGTCCTCGGGGCCTGAAATCCCAGCCCTGCAGCCCGTCTCTGCCGCTCTGCTCTCTGCCCCTTCCAGCCGAGCCCTGTTCTTGCCGCCCCGACTCTCCTGCTCTCTGCCGTCCTTCCCCGCAGTGCGAGCCAGTGGTTTTAAAGGGGGGGCTGCACCGCGGGAAAGGGTGGCAGAGAGCAGGAGAGTAAATAATGGCCTGCTTTTAAAAGTCCCCTGCAGTGAACTGGTGTCGGCGAAGGGGAAGAGGCTGCTGCCGCCGGGATTTCCCTTCCCTGGGAGAGCAGGAGAGTCGATCATGTCCCCTCTCAATCTCCTCTGTTCGAGGAAGAAGAGGCCCAGTTTCTCTAATCTTTCACTGTATGGCAACTCCTCCAGCCCCTTAACCATCTTAGTCGCTCTTCTCGGACACTTTCGAGTAGTACCGTGTCCTTCTTCATGTGTGGCGACCAGTGCTGGATAACCTTCTCCGATCTAAAACCTTCTCTTCATCTAAAAACGGAAAATACTTTAAAAACGTTCAAAAGCAACTTAAAATGTTTCCTTTTTAAAGATGCTTTTAACTAAAGTTTTATCATTTTTTTTTTTAAGCTGATTTTAACTAAAGTTATTTTAGTCTTCTTTTTTTTTAATAATTCCTGCCCTTTTGTGCTTACCCTTAATGTTTCTCTCATTTACTATAGCTATTGTATTTCTTCCCTTTTTCCTTCGTGTGTCCTCTGTTCGTTCGTCCTTAATTAACCTAGTATGTGTAGTAGTTCGTCTTATAGTTCTTTTTTTTTGAAAGTATGTTTTATTGTAATTTTGTTTGTTGAAATGTTATTTTATTTATGGCTTTGTACAACGCTTTGCAGAATCGATAAAGCGTTTAATCAAAAAACTAATTAAACAATAAACAAAACAATAAACAATCTGTTCGCAATCCCCTTCTTTATCATTCCTAGCATTCTGTTCGCCCTTTTCACCGCTACCGCACATTCCATGGATGGCTTCATCAACCAGAAACAACATTCTTCGTTTTGTTCTCCATTTCTTTTCAAATAATTGTTAATACTATTTGCTTTATAGCCGTCGTGACAAACTGAGCAGAAGATTTCAGTATACAGAGTGTCCACAAAAACACTCCTTGATTTTAAATGGTTACAAAATCAAAACTTATTGGAATATGTTTTATAAATAAGATGACAGCAAATTCAAGTCCCAAAAAGCACGGTTAGCAAGATCTAACACAGTCGCTTGCACTTTCACCCTTATAAGCTGCCATTGGTGCAGAAGTTACAACCTTTTCTTATGCATAGATCTATGTTAATACGGAATCAGGGCACCCAAAGGACTGAAGATCACCTGCAGCAGGTGGCAGTCTACGTCCAGATTTTAGAGTGATACTGTAGATATGACCAGGTATTAGCATTAATGGGATGTATTGTATGTTTTCATTCCGCATGATAAGAAACCATATCCTAAGCATATCAGACAGACCAGATAAAATTTATGCTTGCAGTTTCCAAACTAAACTGTTTCAAATGCTGAATGCCGGTAATGGGGGACTTGATATCATTTCATATTTGCTTGCAAAGTATTTCATTGGCCAAAGGTGATTATTCCTATGCTGGGGCCCGGGCCCTGGCTCGCTCTTTTTTGGCTGCAATTCCAGCTGCTAATATGTTTGGCTTTCATTTCAACAGCAGGACCACAAGGAACGTGTAATACTAATTTTAATCCAACCCTATTTTACAGATCTTAATCTTAGAGCTGCAACTACTTTTCCCCAAATTTCAGATTATAGGCTTTCCTTTGTTGAAATATTATGTTCCTAGTGCCCTCTAGTGTTGTTTAGTATAATCTGCATCCTGATGGTCCCCAAATCAGGGACAGCCGCATGCCTAGATTAAAAATGGCTATTTAATAGGTGTCTAATATTTGCATTTCTGCATTTCCCTTCTCTTCTCCCCTGTCCCTAACAAAGACTCGGGGAGCAAGTGCTATTGGAGGACTTAAAAGCACCCAAGAGAAAGTCTGAAAATTATGAAGAAAGTTACAGGGGCTCACTTCTTGGCATGAGGCCTACAAAGGAGAAAAGACCAAGGTAAACAAGCAAACCCTCAAGCTGGAGCCACTAGAGATGATGGCACATGTAGAATCCAGTGATTTATCTCACCCATCCCTTTCTGCCAAGGAAACATAATCTCAAAAAGAGGTTAAGAACATAAGAATTGACGCTGCTGGGTCAGACCAGTGGTCCATCGTGCCCAGAAGTCCGCACCACACGGCGGCCCTTAGGTCAAAGACCAGTGCCCTAACTGAGACTAGTCTTACCTGCGTACGTTCTGGTTCAGCAGGAACTTATCTTACTTTGTCTTGAATCCCTGGAGGGTGTTTTCCCCTATAATAGCCTCTGGAAGAGCATTCCAGTTTTCTACCACTCTCTGAATGAAGAAGAACTTCCTTACATTTGTACAGAATCTATCCCCTTTTAACTTTAGAGAGTACCCTCTCGTTCTCTCTACCCTGGTGAGAGTGAACAACCTGTCTTTATCTACTAAGTCTATTCAATTCATTATCTTGAATGCTTCGATCATGTCCCCTCTCAGTCTCCTCTTTTCAAGGGAGAAGAGGCCCAGTTTCTCTAATCTCTCACTGTACGGCAACTCCTCCAGCCCCTTAACCATTTTAGTCGCTCTTTTCTGGACCCTTTCGAGTAGTACCGTGTCCTTCTTCATGTACGGCGACCAGTGCTGGACACAGTATTCCAGGTGAGGGCATACCATGGCCCGGTACAACAGCAAGATAACCTTCTCTGATCTATTTGTGATCCCCTTCTTAATCATTCCCAGCATTCTGTTCGCCCTTTTCGCCGCCACCGCACATTGTGTGGACGGCTTCATTGACTTGTCGACCAGTACTCCCAAGTCTCTTTCCTGGTGGGTCTCTCTTGAAGATCAGCATAACATTTGCCACTTTCCAGTCTTCCAGAATCCTTTCCGATTTGATCAACAGATTGGCTATTAGTTGTAGCAGTTCGGCTATAGCCCCTTTCAGTTCCTTGATTACCCTCGGATGGATGCCATCCGGTCCCAGGGATTTATCATTTTAAAGCCTATCAATCTGCCTGCATACCTCTTCTAGACTGACCGTCAGCCCTGTCAGTTTCCCCTCTTCATTTCCTGCGTATAGCCTGTCGGCTTCCAGTATGTTGTGTATGTCCTGTTCAGTAAATACAGACACAAAAAATGTGTTGAGTTTGTCGGCGATCCATCGGCCCCACCACTTCCTTCGCAGGTTGTTTCCTCTTAATATATCGAAAGAACGGCTTGAAGTTTTTTGCCTCCTTGGCTATTTTTCCCTCGTAGTCTCTTTTTGCCCCTCTTACTACCTTATGGCACCTGCTTTGATGTTGTTTATGCTTTTTCCAGTTTTTGACCTTTTCCATTCCTTAAATGAAGTCTTCTTGTTTCTGATTGTTTCTTTCACCGCTACAGTGAGCCACGCCGGTTCCTTGTTCTTTTTCCTCTTGGATCCCTTGTTGATATGCGGTATATATAGATTTTGCGCCTCGGTGACTGTGTCCTTAAAAAAGGGACCATGCTTGCTCTAACGTTTTACAGTGCTTATCCTCTTCTTAATCTTCTTCCCCACCATGAATCTCATCCCTTCGTAATTCCCTTTTCAGAAGTTCAGTGCCGTGGCCATCATTCTGGATCGATGTTTTGCCCCTGTGTCCAGGTTGAAGCGGATCATATTGTGATCACTGCTTCCCAGTGTTCCTTCTATTTCTACACATTGCGTCGGTCCTCGTAGTCCATTTAGAATTAAGTCCAGAATTGCATTTCTTCTCGTATTTTCCTTGACAGGTTGTTCCAGCCAGTAATCGCCTACAGCATCCAGGAACATGGTCTCCCTACCACAGCCAGAGGTGCCTAGATTACAGTCTATAAATTACGTTTGATTAGATCTATATCCAAATTCCTTGAATCCAAATCCCGCAATATCTTAATTCATTCTCTAGTAATAGCAAAAATAGACTATTGTAACTCTTTGTTACTTAATATTACTCAAAAAGAAAAACGACAACTGCAAATTGTTCAAAACACTGCTATTAAATTAATCCATGATGCCAAAAAATTTGATCATGTAACTCCTCTTTTCATTGAATCACATTGGCTCCCTATTTGCCAGCCCATAGAATTTAAGGTCTTGTTACTTATATTTAAAAATTTGATATTCAATCAACCTCAGTGCATTTCAAAAATGTTAATTCCCCATAGTTCCACACGCGCACTTAGATCATCTTCCCAAAATCTATTAGTTGTTCCCTCCTTAAAAATAATAGGCACTCGAAGATTAGATATGTTCTCTGTAGTTGGCCCCCAATGGTGGAATTCATTGCCCCAATACATAAAAATTGAAAAAGACATTTCATCCTTAAAGAAATCCCTGAAAACATTTCTTTTTAAACAGGCTTTTAATATCTAAAATTTACTTTATTTTATTAATTTTTGCTTTTAAAATCCCCTTACTCCCCAATGTTTTTTCCTTAAATGTATTTCTCAATATAAATAGATGTAACTTTAACCCCCCTTCCCTCCCAATTGTTGTTGGTCATGTTGGATTTCTATTGTTTATATATACTGTATGTATTTTAACTTAATTTATTTTATTATTATGTACATCACTTTGTATAAAGATATAGCGATTCATCAAATATTTAATAAACCTTGAAACCTTGAATCCCCGGATAATTGAAGTCACCCATGATAACTGCATTGCCTCCCTTGCAGTTGCGTTTAATCTCGTCCGTCATTTCTCCATCAATTTCTTCGGACTGCCCTGGGGGTCGGCAGTAGATGCCGATCTTTGTTTCCATTCCATTTGTTCCCAGAATTTTGACCCATAGAGACTCTACCTTATTTTTCATTTCCGGCATGTTCTTTCTGGTAGACTCAATTCCCTCTTTGATGTATAGGGTAATACCCCCACCTTTTTTACCCACTCTGTCTCTGCGGTATAGCTTGTATCCTGGTAGCACAGTGTCCCAGACGTTTTCCTCATTCCACCATGTTTCTATGATGCCGATGATGTCGAGGCTATCTTTTTGTGCCATAGCTTCCAATTCTCCCATCTTATTCTTTAGGCTCCTTGCGTTCATGTACATACACTTGAGTTTGCGGCCTGTTACTTTCTTGCATTTCCTTCCCTTTTGTGTCCCTTTCGATCTGTCAGGATTTCTGTCTTGCCTATGATCCGGTGAGTCTTCCCCGCTATCTTCCTCCATGGTATCCTCTGGGTATACCGGTTTTCGAACCATCGACTCTTGGTTGACTGTCGACTTTCCCCTTCTTCCTAGTTTAAAAACTTCTCAATTTCTCTCTTGATGTTGCTTGCAAGCAGCCTCGTTCCATCACCGCTGAGGTGGAGACCATTTTTCCTGAATAGCTTGCTCTTCCCCCAGAACGTCATCCAGTTGCGCACGAAGTGGAATCCTTCTTCCTCACACCAGCGCCTCATCCAATGCTAAACGTATCAGATCGTTGTACACAGGAAACGTTTACACAATGCTAAGGTTTTATCACCACTCCTGGAAGAGCAATAAATAAGCTGTTATCTGAATATTACAAAAAAAAAAAAGGATATTTCTTGACTTTATTGCTCCAAATGTATTGTGATAAAGCACTGCCATCCTCTGGCTTCCCTGCTCAACAAGCTTTTAAGGAGGCAAACAAAGATGCATATGTTTGAAAAAAAATCACTGCCAACGACTGATACAGTAGAGATCAGTGGTCTCAAATTCAAACCCTCTGCAGGGCCACGTTTTGGATTTGTAGGTACTTGGAGGGACTAAAAAAAATAGTTAATGTCTTATTAAAGAAATGACAATTTTGCATGAGGTAAAACTCTTTATAGTTTATAAATCTTTCCTTTTGGCTAAGTCTTAATAATAATATTGTAGTTTATAGCTAAAGAGACATATGATCAAGAAACTGTTTTATTTTACTTTTGTGATTATGATAAACATACCGAGGGCCTCAAAATAGCACCTAGTGGGCCGCATGTGGCCCACGGGCCGCGAGTTTGAGACCACTGGGATAGATTGCATGTATCAGAGGTGTGTGTGTGTTTTCCAATGAGCAAATGTAAGAACTAGGCATACGAGGTCATTTTCGAGAAGGTTTATGCAGTTTTCACATGTGTAAATAGTACATGCCAGCACACATAAGGTGAAAGCCTTGCTCTTCACCCAAGCCTTTAACACATAAGGTGATTGACCATACACTCATTCTGTACCAGGACTAGCTTGCAGCACACACTAATGCTGGGTTTTATTAAACTGCGGAAGAACTTTTTACCGCGGGCCGGTGAGGTAAATGCTCCATGGTTTAGTAAAAGGAGCCTTATACAGTGGAATCTTGGTTTACGAGCATAATTCGTTCCAGAAGCATGCTTGTAAACCAAATTACTCGTATATCAAAACAAGTTTCCCCATAGAAAGTAAGGGAAACTCGCTTGATACGTTCCACCTCCCCTCCCCCTGGCCACCGGCGCTGCTCCACCCCACCCCACCCCCACCACATCCCCAAAAGACACCCCCCCTGAGGCCATTGGTGTGCTTCCACATCCCCCCCCGCGAACTGGCATCACCCCTGCCCGCAAATGCCTGCCTCCCCCGTGTGAACCGGCATCCCCCGCCCGCCCAAGCTGAAGGCATACCCCCAGTCTGGCACCGGCACGTAGTACCAACCCAGAGAAGGTGCTGATGCCCGAAGATCCTGCCCCTTCCCGGACTGGGCCTTGAGCATCTGTGTATGCTCAAGGCCTTCTGGCTCTCGTTCTCTCCGAGAATATCAGAGTGAGGCGGGAGCAAAAGGCCTTGAGCATGCGCAGATGCTCAAGGCCCAGTCCGGGAAGAGACAGGATCTTCCGGCACCGCCACCTCCTGTGGATTGGTGCTGTGTGCCGGTGCCAGATTGGGGGTAAGCCTTCAGTTTGGGCAGGCGAGGGATGCCGGTTCGCATGGAGGCAGCGGGGGGGGGGGGGAGGTTGTGAGGGGGGACGATGCCATTTCATGGGGGGGCAGCGTTTGCGGGTGGGGGGTGATGCCGGTTCACGGGCAGGGGGGGACTCTCAAATCAAGTCAATGCTCGTTTTGTGAGTCACGATTTGCGAAAATGTTTTGCTCGTCTTGCAAAACACTCGCAAACTACGTTACTCGCAAACCGAGGTTTGACTGTATCTTGTTCAACTGTTTGAACAACTTGTCTTGAGTTTAATCCCCCGTCTATTTATCCCAACGGACTCTGTACCGCCCATCTTAATCCCAATTAAAAACTGCACTTAGCCCCTCGGCTTTAAGATAAGCTGAATTGTAGACAAGCATTAGCGAAAAACAAAAAAGAAAATCCAACACAATCTGCAGTAGGGAAGAAACAGCGCAAACAAAGAAAAATAGCAGGCAAGCGTACAAGATGCAGGCTATGTTTATTAAATCAATTATTGATTGCGGTCAATATTACCACCTTTTAACAAACCAAGGGACCCGACACGGTCCGTGTTTCGGTTAACACGCCTTCATCAGGGGTCCCAAGTTGACAAGGTATCAAATTAAACCGCAAACAAAAATAAACATGAGCCTGTGTAAATCGAGGAAAATCGCTGACCCAGAGGTCTCTGTATAAACTTGCTACAAAGCAAATAAAAAGCATTAGCATCATATCTAAGTTATTTGAATGTTCTGATGGGTGCTTATTAGGAGTCTCACAAGTATTTTGCTGACATTTGAAATTCAGTTCGTTTCTAAGTAGGGTTACCAGGTGTCCGGATTTAGCCGGACACGTCCTCTTTTCAGAGGATTGTCCAGACATTCAGAGGGTTTTTTAAAACCCGGCACTTTGTCCGGGTTTTGAAAAGTTGGTAAGATCGGGGCCGAGCCTGGCGTGCATCCGCGCATGCATGGACGCGCCACGGTGACATCACATGCGGGTGCGCATGCGTGCAACATCATCACATCGCACCTACGCATGCGCAGATGCATTCCAGGCCTGGCACGAAGAGACGAGGTTTGCGCGGGGCTGGGGTTGGGAGGCGGGATGGGGCGGGGCCAGGGGCAGACCTAGGGGCAGGCCTGAGGGCGGAACGGGACGGGGCCACGTGCCCTTCTTTACCAGTTGCAAAATTTGGTAACTCTAGTGATAAGTGAAAAGAAGCAATTTCTACTATTGGTACAATCTCTTATCCTTGGGATGATAGACTACTGCAACTTACTATACCTACCTTGTCCTGCGACCATGATGAAGCAATTGCAGACAATACAGAATACAGCCCTGAGACTTGTCTATTTCCTAAAAAAATATGACCATATCACAGAGGCATACCATGACTCGCACTGGCTTCCAATAGAAGCGAGAGTGCACTTCAAATTCTACTGCTTACTTTACAAGGCTCTCAACGGAGAAAGCCCAACCTACTGGAATAACCGACTAAATCAATCCTCCTCAACCAGACACAGAAGATCCCACTCACTATTTACTCACCCATCATCCAAAGATGTCAAACGAAAAAAAACTTTATGATAACCTAATAGCCTCCAAAGCAGCTAAACTGGACAGACAAATCACCACTCTGTTATCTTCGACTACAGACTACAAAGCCTTCAGGAGAGATATTAAAACCATACTCTTCAAAAAACACATAAAACCTATCCAGCACAACCAATCCCAACCCAATATCCAACACTCTATTTACCCTTAGATCTTTCTAATACTCTTTGATCTACCAAACGTTATCAAAAACCCATAATTTCACCCTATTATTATCTCCTAAAGACCTCCACTTCTCTTTATCCAATATATATTACCTTAAAAATTCTATGTCATTGCTTATTCTATTCCTTCAAATTTTGAATGTAATTTTTGTTTTAGTTTGGATGTAATCCGCCTTGAACCGCAAGGTAATGGCGGAATAGAAATCACTAATGTAATGTAATGTAATAAGTATATTTCAGAAACTGTTTCAAGATAGTCCTATACAAGTACAAGATACTTTATATGAAATTCTGAAAACCGAAAAGCTCAGAAAACCGAAATTTGATGTGAACCAGAAGTAGTAAATTTCCCGGACGTGACACGTATGAAACCCACGGCAGGTGCAAGTGTTTCTCCCGTTCTCCAAGCAATTCAAGTCAGAGAGCTGGTAAAACAGCAAAGGGAACTGAAGATTTCACTCAGGGTGTCAATGAGAAGCAATTTTACGGTCTTATGGCCTGTTTTTATCTATCTTAACGTTACCATTCCAAAATCCGAAAAATTCCAAAAATCGAAATATGCCTAGTCCCAAGGATTTCAGATATAGGGATCTGGTACCTATATTAAGTTTCAATTTGCTGATTTTGATTTTACCCCATTTATTATATTTACTGTTATTCTATTAACAAAACTGTAAGTCTGCCTTGAGTGAATCGCTTTATAAAGGTGATTAATAAATCCAAATAAATAAAATAGCTATTTTAGCGCCCGATACTCAGAACCTAATGATAACGTTAGCGGCAATAAGCGCTGGACTGTACACACGTTAAAGTGAGTAGAATGTTCAGAGGGCTTTAGAGCCAGGAAGCAACGTGGGCGCCAAAGATAGCCGGAAATTGTATATAAATGTCCTCAGACAGATGTTAATGAGGTCGTATGGTATTCCCCTCCCAATGCTCAGAGAAAAGCACAAAAATAAATGCTGTCCTTAACACTGGAAACCTTCTGCCAGCTCGGGAGTGGCATTGAAGATTTTGAAGAGAGGATTTCTTCAGAATCTCTCATTCCAAACTGCCAGTTGCATAGGCGCCAGCTCTGTGGGTGCATCTGTGGGGACCTTAAGTGACCACAGATGCACTTGTTGCCCTTGGCCCCATGGCTTTAGGGGGCCTGCCAAAGGCCAGCTTGCTTCCCCCCCTTCTCTCTAACCTCGTCCGGCGTCCCCCTGGCTTCCTGCTCTAAATTTAAAAAGTAATCACGGCCTGTAGTGGATCGCCGGTGCTGCAGCGATTCGAACAGGCTTCCCGCAGCCTCCGCGGCACGTTCCCTCCGCTGCGGCCCATCCCAAACCAAAACAGGACTATTAAAAACCGATTAAAATGCAATTTTAAAAAAACTGGAGGAGGTGCTTAAGAGCTCCTCCAAAAAAGGTCACCTAAGGAGATGCCTTACGACGCCCAATGCCATTGTAAGTGTGGTTAATGCCGGAAGTTGCATTAGGCGTCATAGGGTGCCTCTTTCATTTGAAAGGAGACTCTGCAATGAGAGGGCATAGGATGAAGTTAAGATGGGCTCCGGAGTAATCTGAGGAAATATTTTATTACGGGAAGGGTGGTAGATGCGTAGAACAGTCTCCCGGAAGAGGTGGTGGAGACAGAGACTGTGTCTGAATTCAAGAAAGCCTGGGATAGGCACATGGCATCTCTCAGAGAGGAAGAGATAATGGTTTCTGCGGATGGGCAGACTGGATGGGCTATTTGGCCTTCATCTGCCATCATATTTCTATAACTATAAAGTTCTATGACATCACAATGCAGGTGTAAAAAGCCTTAGCCTATAGGAAGAGGAGATGCAAATGTTAAGAGCCTTAGCCAATAGGTAAAGGAGGAGATAATGATTACTGTGGATGGGTAGACTGGAAGGGCCATTTGGCCTTTATCTGCCATCATGTTTCTATGTTTAGATCTGTTTTAATATTGGGATCCTTTTATTAAGGCGCGCTAACTGATTTAGCTCACGCTAAAGATTAGCGTGTGCTAAGGCGCCCATAGAATATAATGGATGCCTTAGCATTTATTGCACGCTAATCAGTTTGCGCGCCTTAATAAAAGGACCACATTATGCATGTTATTGTGTATACCGCTTAGATTTCAAGCGGTTTATAAATTTTTTAAACAAATACAAATTTCGGTGCAGGACCATAGCCCATCTATAACTGGCCCTTCACCTAACTGCCGCCACTTAAGTGCCAATCAACGCCGATAATTAATGGTTAGCGCCCAAATGACTAATTAGCTTACATGCGGATCCGAGAGCCACGTCCAAATTCTGAAGGACAAGTCATTGCAACAGTTGCTTGAGAAGTCACCAAGAAACGCGTGGTACCTAGCAAAGGGTACAGATGACTGACAGAGCATGGTCCAAGATATGTTCTTTGAAGACCTCCCCAATATGTGGGTCTCCAAGTCCAAAGGAGAATCCAGACCCAGCCCCCAAATTAGTCACTTCAGAGTAGAGAATGACACGGTGACAAAATTCATCACCGTTCCCGTCCCCGCGGATAACCGCGGGAAACCATCTTCATGTCATTCTTTAAAGAGAGAGGGAAGAATCAGAGTATGAATGGCCACAACCACTGACCCGCAAGCTTTGCTTTGAAGAATGCTGGTGTAGAAGGACTGAGGTTGAAACAGACACTACAGAATGACAGTCTCTGGTATCCAGAGCAGATATTGTGATGTCATAATGCCTCATTCCACCAGTGCCTAAGAGCCAATCACATCAGTGATGTCACAATGGCTTCATTATCCTTGGCTCCCATAAGAATCAGAGTATGAATGGCCACAACCACTGACCCTCAAGCTTTGCTTTGAAGAATGCTGGTGTAGAAGGACTGAGGTTGAAACAGACACTACAGAATGACAGTCTCTGGTATCCAGAGCAGATATTGTGATGTCATAATGCCTCATTCCACCAGTGCCTAAGAGCCAATCACATCAGTGATGTCACAATGGCTTCATTATCCTTGGCTCCCATAAGAATCAGAGTATGAATGGCCACAACCACTGACCCGCAAGCTTTGCTTTGAAGAATGCTGGTGTAGAAGGATTGAGGTTGAAATAGACACTAGAAAATGACATGGGATTATTTCCCGCGGTTATCCGCGGGGACAGGGACGGTGATGAATTTTGTCACCGTGTCATTCTCTACTTCAGAGCTCAGAGCAATTCCAATCCCTTTGACGATGATACATTTTGCAGTACAGCAGGATACCAAACAGCCAGCTCTCGAAAATGTCAGTTTTACATCCGTTCAGGTCTGACTTATTAGCCTGCCACCAGCTTGCAATTTCAGCTAAACAGCTGTTCCACAGATTCAGTGCCAAGGCACTAAGTTTAGAAAGGCAACCCAGGCTATATAAAAAGCTGTTGTAACGCTAGCACAGTGTATCACAAACTGTGTGCCACGGCGCACGAGATTTCAGGCATGCCACGAGATGCCAGGGAGGAGAGGCACATCCTGTGGGCAGTCGGCCGCCACCAGCGCCTTTCCTCCTCCCTGGCGTCTCTCCTCCTCGCCACGCCTCTTTGTTTTTCAGCATCCCCCCCACCCCCCAATGGCGGCTCAGGGCCCCGTCTGGAGGGCATCCGTGCATGCGTGGACATCAACGTGATGACATCGCACATGTGCATGATGTCATTACGGTGACGGCCACACACTTCCAGGTGCCGTTGAGCCGCAGCCTCCAGTTCGGTGTGCCGTGGCTCGTAAAGTTTGCGAGACACTGCTCTAGCGGGTCAAATTTTAACGGTCTTGATTTAGGTGGATTGTCAACTGACAATTAGGTCCCGTTGAAAATGGGACTAAAACTAACCGTCTAAAATTAACCAGTTATCAACCCAGTGCATCTTTGAAAGTTGAGCTCATTGGCAGTGTCCTGAAAATGTGGAAAAAGACCCTGCTGGTGGATTGGCCAGAGATGCATATAATAATACCTCTAATTCTATGTAGTATGCCACAAGTTAGATGCTCAATTGGAAAGTCAGATGCCCACAAGGGGTAAATGGCAGTCAGGCGCCTAATTCCGATTCCTAGGATAAGCAGCATAAAATCTGTTTTACTACTCGGGATCTAGCAAGGTACTTGGGACCTGGGTTGGCCACTGTTGGGAGACAGGATACTGGGCTTGATGGACTTTCGGTCTGACTCAGTATGTCGATTCTTATGTTCTTATGTGAGCCAAGTATAGGACAATCAAGCCATTGTGACATCACCGATGAGGTTGGGTCTTAGGCATTGGTGGAATGAGCCATTATGGCATCACAGTCTCAGCTCTGGAATGTTGCTACTCTTTGGGTTTCTGCCAGGTACTTGGGACATGGGTTGGCCATGGTTGGAAACAGGAGACTGGGCTTGATGGACCTTCAGTCTGTCCCAGTAAGGCAGCTCTTATGTTCTTATGTGAGCCTAGTATAAGACAATCAAGCCATTGTGACATCACTGATGAGGTTGGCTCTTAGGCATTGGTGGAATGAAGCATTATGACATCACAGTCTCAGCTCTGGAATGTTGCTACTCTTTGGGTTTCTGCCAGGTACTTGGGACATGGGTTGGCCATGGTTGGAAACAGGAGACTGGGCTTGATGGACCTTCAGTCTGTCCCAGTAAGGCAGCTCTTATGTTCTTATGTGAGCCTAGTATAAGACAATCAAGCCATTGTGACATCACCGATGAGGTCGGCTCTTAGGCATTGGTGGAATGAAGCATTATGACATCACAGTCTCAGCTCTGGAATGTTGCTACTCTTTGGGTTTCTGCCAGGTACTTGGGACATGGGTTGGCCATGGTTGGAAACAGGAGACTGGGCTTGATAGTCCTTCGGTCTGTACCAGTATGGCAGCTCTTATGTTCTTAAATAAATAATGGATTTTTTCTTCTTAACGTGAACAGTAATTTGATAACCTGATGCCTAACATATGCATATGTTATAGAATGATAGCTCTTACACGTGTCAGAGGTGTCAACAACTGGCAGTTATATAGGTGCTATTCTATAGTGCCCTGGAGTAATTTTCATAATGGAAGTAAGTTGCATGCTTTTCTTTCGAAAAGTCACCAGTACCTGCACAGGGAAAAGCATGAACTTCCTTTTTTACGTGTCCGCGCAATGATAAAAATTACCCGCTGAGTTGGAAAAGGGCAGAAAATAAGACAGAAAGTTCTTCGTGAAGTTGCAATGAAAGGTTCCTTGTGTCGCAGCCCAGCAGAAATCTCTTGGAAACCCAAAGGAGCAAAGAAAGGCGTCTAGGCCAAAACAAACAAACAAGTAAATACAAGAGAAAAAGTTACCTGTAAGTCTGTTACGGCCCTTACAGATGCCAAAACAGTGAGCTGCAGAGGAAAATATCTTGAAATGCTCTAACAAAGGAGACGGGAGGTTGGCATGCAACAGTTGCCGCCTGGAACAGCCACTGGCTTCTTACAAGGGGTTACATTGACAACCTCTTGGCTTAGTGCATTATTGCACAATCGAGAAGCAGGAAAGTGCTGTAACATTTACGACTCTTCTGGCAGCTTCACTGAAGGCAAGTTGCCAGAGAAGTTGTCAATATTTGCACTGTCCCAGGTAAATACCAGTGGGGAAGGTCTTCGTGTTTTGTCATGTTTACTGAAACTGTCCTGTTCTCGGAGGACTTCTGTGTTGAATCTTTTTTTTGGGTGTGAAGCTAAGATCAAATTGCAGAGAAGGGGGGGGGGGATCCCTACTGGCTGTGCCCTTCCTGATCTTTATTATCCCATGGAATTTACCCCATATTTTATACAAGTTGTATGTAAGAATTTATGTTTCAAAGTTTCTCAACTCAGTCCTCTAGGCATATCCAGCCACTTCGGTACTCAAGATATCCACAAAGAACATGAACGAGATAGATTTGCATACAGAGCTGGATTCTGTATAGGACGCACAGAAGCTGCTTAAGCAGCTTTTGAGAAATGCATACGGACGTCCAATAGAGTAGTGTTTTTCAACCTTTTTACACCTATGGACCGGCAGAAATAAAAGAATTATTCTGTGGACCGGTGGTTGAAGAGCACAGAGCTAAGTCATGGGCCAGAACCCGCCCATCTCTACCTAATCTCCACCCCAGACCCTGCCCCCATAATAGTACTAATTACACCTTGCACGTCCTGTGCCTCATCTGGAAGTCGTCCTTCTGACGTTGCACTGAATCAGAGGGAGCTGGCTCACAGATAACGCCGCATCGATCGCACGGTGGACTGGACTGAAGAACACTGTTTTGGGCTTGATGCACATGCTGGCCCTGTGGACCGGCAGGAAATTTCTGTGGACCGGCACTGGTCCGTGGACCGGCACTGGTCCATGGACCGGTGGTTGAAGAACACTGCAATAGAGAATCACGTCTGTCCTCATGGGCAGATGCCTAAGCCCGCCTAATAACCCAGTTCTCTAACCGCCGTCCATGTCACGGGCACCGGTTAGAAAATCGGGTTGCCACTGAGCTTATCACGGCAAGGGATCTCCATGCCACGATAAGTTTAGCGGCAACCCGTCCCACCCCTAAAGACTACCGGCAAGAAGGATGCCCAGTCCCTCCTGCGGGAACCCCCCCCCCCCCATGAACATCACGGGCATCACACAGTTGCCGAAAGGTCTAACCTGTCATTTTTTTCTGGCAGATAAAACCCCCTGGTTTGTTAGTTTTTTTGCATAGCCATGCGATGTCAGCGCAACGATCGCTTGGCTACTTTGCATGGGGTTTTAGCTAATTTGCATGGCCGGATCGGTAGAACATAAGAACATAAGCAATGCCTCCGCTGGGTCAGACCTGAGGTCCATCGTGCCCAGCAGTCCGCTCACGCGGCGGCCCAACAGGTCCAGGACCTGTGCAGTAATTCTCTATCTATACCCCTCTATCCCCTTTTCTAGCAGGAAATTGTCCAATCCTTTCTTGAACCCCAGTACCGTACTCTGCCCTATTACGCTCTCTGGAAGCGCATTGGCTAAGGCTCTTAACATTTGCATCTCCTCTTCCTATTGGCTAAGGCTCTTTCAACCTGCATTGTGATGTCACAGAACTTTAGTAACATAGAAACATGATGGCAGATAAAGGCCAAATGGCCCATCCAGAGCATCCATATCTCCTCCTCTCCCTATTGGCTAAGGCTCTTAACATTTGCATCTCCTCTTCCTATAGGCTAAGGCTTTTGCACCTGCATTGTGATGTCACAGAACTTTAGTAACATAGAAACATGATGGCAGATAAAGGCCAAATGGCCCATCCAGAGCATCCACTATCTCCTCCTCTCCCATAAGAACATAAGCAATGCCTCTGCTGGGTCAGACCCGAGGTCCATTGTGCCCAGCAATCCGCTCACGCGGCGGCCCAACAGGTCCAGGACCTGTGCAGTAATCTTCTATCTATACCCCTCTATCCCCTTTTCCAGCAGGAAATTGTCCAATCCTTTCTTGAACCCCAGTACCGTACTCTGCCCTATTACGCCCACATGTTGGGTAAATGGGCGATCGAGGGGAAAAACATGTGATGAGCCGTTTTGTGAATCGGGTCAGTAATAGCGATCGTCGCTAAAGCTGTGAAAACAGGTTTAGCAACTATCACTGACTTTAGTGCATTTGGGGTTATATGTGTGTGTGTGTGGGGGGGGGGGGGGGAGAAACACATATCTAAAGGTTTGCTTAGGGCATCAGATACCCTTGAATCAGCCCTGTGCAATTTACCTGTGCATTTTAATATTACTTTTAAATAACACTTCCTCTCAGGATCTATTAACAGCCCTTCAGCCCTTCATATTATTTGTATTATCGTCTTTGAAGTCTCTACATGTTTCTAGAGATGAGTTCTACAAAGCTAGGTACGGAACTTTAGCAATTGCCTTTCCAGCACTGAATAACTTGTGGGAATTCCTTCCCTTGTGTTACAGTTGATATTCCGGTTAATGGAATAATGAGGATTCATAAGAACATAAGAATCATGTCCAGCAGTCCGCTCACGCGGTGGCCCTCTGGTCAAAGACCAGCGCCCTAACTGAGACTACCTCTATCAGCATACGTTCTTGTTCAGCAGGAACTTGTCTAACTTTGACTTGAATCCCTGGAGGGTGTTTTCCCCTATAGCAGACTCCGGAAGAGCGTTCCAGTTTTCCACCACTCTCTGGGTGAAGAAGAACTTCCTTATGCTTGTACGGAATCTATCCCCTTTCACCTTTAAAGAGTGCCCTCTCGTTCTCCCCACCTTGGAGAGGGTGATCAGCCTGTCCTTATCTACTAAGTCTATCCCCTTCAGTACCTTGAATGTTTTGATCTTGTCCCCTCTCAATCTCCTCTGTTCGAGGGAGAAGAGGCCCAGTTTCTCTAATCTTTCGCTGTACGGCAGCTCCTCCAACCCCATAACCATCTTAATCACTCTTATCTGGACCCTCTCGAGTAATACCGTGTCCTTTCATGTGTGGTGACCTGTGCTGTACGCAGTACTCCAGGTGAGGGCGCACCATGGCCCAGTACAGCAGCATGATAACCTTCTCCTATCTGTTCGTGATCCCCTTCTTTATCATTCCTAGTATTCTGTTCGCCCTTTTCGCTGCCACCGCACATTGTGCGGACGGCTTCATCAACTTGTCAATCAGAACTCCTAAGTCCCTTTCCTGGGAGGTCTCTCCAAGTACCACCCTGGACATCCAGACAGACCTACAATGCATTCCGAAAATCTATCAAAACCACTCTGTTTGACAAATTCATCACCTAAACAGACCATTCCGCGCTCTCTACACTTTTCCCCCTTCAAACCCTAAGCAATCTTCAGGCAATTCCTACCCCCCACCCCCTCACTTCCCCCCTTTCACTCCCTCCTTACTTTCCCTCCCCTACAACCCTTTTCTTCTGTAACATTCCCCTCATGCATTTGTAATTCGCTGAATGTCCAGCCTTCTTTTGATGTGAACCGCCTAGAAGTCGACTGACTATGGTGGTATAGAAAAATAAAGTTATTATTATTATTATTATTATTATCCTGTATTCGTGCATGAGATTTTTGTTACCGATATGCATCACTTTACACTTGTCCTCGTTGAACCTCATCTGCCATATTGATGCCCATTGATGCCATATTGATGCCCATATTGATGCCCAATGTGATTATGTCACATTGCAGATCTTTGCAATCCCCCTGCGTCTTCACTACTCTGAATAACTTAGTATCGTCCGCAAATTTAATCACCTCCCTCATCGTACCTATGTCCAGAGCATTTATAAAGATGTTGAAGAACACGGGTCCAAGCACCGAGCCCTGCGGTACCCCACTGGTGATGCTCTTCCAGTCCGAGTATTGTCCATTTACCCCCACTCTCTGCTTCCTATGCTCCAGCCAGTTTTTAATCCACGTGAGTATTTCACCCTCGATTCCATGGCTTGCAATTTTCCGAAGTAGTCGTTCATGTGGAACTTTGTCGAACGCCTTCTGAAAGTCCGGATATACAATGTCGACCGGGTCGCCCTTGTCTATCTGCCTGTTCACTCCCTCGAAGAAGTGCTGCAAGTTTGTCAAACAAGTTACCAAATGTGTGAGTATAGAAGCAGACATTAACATACATAGAGAGGAGATATGATCTACTAGTTAAGTTAATGAACTGAGACTCAGTGGAATGGTGGGGTTCTGGGTCCATTTGCCAGTGACTCTGCCTGATCTTGAGCAGGTTTCTTATGTCCATGTACATCAACTTACCAAACTATAGTTAAATGTTATAAATTGGAGCTTCACCCATAATATTCTCAAACAAATACTCAAGTACATAATGAACAGACACTGGATAAATTCAAACATTCCAAAATGTGACATCACATGATGACCTACGATATACGATGTAAAGCCAGCTGTTGGTAAAGGACATTTGGATTTGAAGACCACCCACTTAATATAATAAAGGCGTTTGTTTTTCAGTACATGTGACGCAGAATCTTAGAAAGGACATCCAACTCAGATACGGATGCCCATTTCTCATGTATTCTAGAACAGGGTCTGCTGACATACAGCCTGTTCATAGATATATGAAAAAATGGACTTCCGGGTGCTGGATACAGACCGCGAGACCATCCATTTTACAAACTGAAAGGTCCAAACTATAAATAGTGCAAAACAAGGGATGTAGATATCTGAGATAGATAGATTCAGTACGAACATAAGGAAGTTCTTCTTCAACCAGAGAGTGGTAGAAAACTGGAACGCTCTTCCGGAGTCTGTCATAAGGGAAAACACGCTCCAGGGATTCAATGTAAGGAAGTTCTTCTTCACCCAGAGAGTGGTGGAAAACTGGAACGCTCTCCCGGAGTCTGTCATAGGGGAAAACACCCTCCAGGGATTCAATGTAAGGAAGTTCTTCTTCACCCAGAGAGTGGTGGAAAACTGGAACGCTCTTCCGGAGGCTGTTGTAGGGGAAAACACCCTCCAGGGATTCAATGTAATAATAATAATAATAATAATAGTTTATTTTTATATACCGCCATACCCATTCGAGTTCAAGGCGGTTTACATTGAATTACATTAGGGTCTGCATAGACAGGCAGATTTACAATTATTTGTCAGAATTATAGATTTGTTATTAGAATTACAGATTTGTTATTAGAATTACAGAGTAACATAGTTTCAATTGTTTATCGGCTTTATTTGAACTAGATAGAGGATGCGGGAAGAGGGGAAAAACGGGGGAAGGCCTCATGAGGGGGCCCGATTAGGGAGGGGGGGAGATATTGTCAGGGGGGGGTACCGTTCGGGTCTTGTTTGCGGAATAGGTAAGTTTTAAGTTTTAAGTTTTAAGTGATTTTAAGGAAGTTCTTCTTCACCCAGAGAGTGGTGGAAAACTCAAACGCTCTCCCGGAGTCTGTCATAGGGGAAAACACCCTCTAGGGATTCAATGTAAGGAAGTTCTTCTTCACCCAGAGAGTGGTGGAAAACTGGAACGCTCTCCCGGAGTCTGTTGTAGGGGAAAACACCCTCCAGGGATTCAATGTAAGGAAGTTCTTCTTCACCCAGAGAGTGGTGGAAAACTCAAACGCTCTCCCGGAGTCTGTCGTAGGGGAAAACACCCTCCAGGGATTTAATGTAAGGAAGTTCTTCTTCACCCAGAGAGTGGTGGAAAACTGGAACGCTCTTCCGGAGGCTGTTGTAGGGGAAAACACCCTCCAGGGATTCAATGTAAGGAAGTTCTTCTTCACCCAGAGAGTGGTGGAAAACTCAAACGCTCTCCCGGAGTCTGTCATAGGGGAAAACACCCTCTAGGGATTCAATGTAAGGAAGTTCTTCTTCACCCAGAGAGTGGTGGAAAACTGGAACGCTCTCCCGGAGTCTGTTGTAGGGGAAAACACCCTCCAGGGATTCAATGTAAGGAAGTTCTTCTTCACCCAGAGAGTGGTGGAAAACTCAAACGCTCTCCCGGAGTCTGTCGTAGGGGAAAACACCCTCCAGGGATTTAATGTAAGGAAGTTCTTCTTCACCCAGAGAGTGGTGGAAAACTGGAACGCTCTTCCAGAGGCTGTTGTAGGGGAAAACACCCTCCAGGGATTCAATGTAAGGAAGTTCTTCTTCACCCAGAGAGTGGTGGAAAACTGGAACGCTCTCCCGGAGTCTGTCATAGGGGAAAACACCCTCCAGGGATTCAATGTAAGGAAGTTCTTCTTCACCCAGAGAGTGGTGGAAACTGGAACGCTCTCCCAGAGTCTGTCATAGTGGAAAACACCCTCCAGGGATTCAAGACAAAGTTAGACAAGTTCCTGCGAAACCAGAACATACACAGGTAGAGATAGTCTTATGACGCTGGTCTTTGACCAGAGGGCTGCCACAGGAGTGGACTGCTGGGCATGATGGACCACTGGTCTGACCCAGCAGAGGCAATGCTTATGTTCTTACAATTCTATAAAGTGCGCCTAACTCTTATAGACTCACGCCTAAGCGCCACACCACTCGGCACCTAAGCTTTAGGCGCCATTTATAGAATCGGGACCTAAGAGCCTTATTCGATATATAGCATCTAAAACATAGGCGCCAATCAGACCAGCGCTTGGAATGATTCTATAAAAAACACACACCATATATAGAACGCACGTAGTGGCAGGATGCGTCGCTAACATTTACACACATCATTTAGACAAAAGAAAAGCCAGGCCTAAGTACATGCGCCTAAGCTGTGCGCAGATCGCCCGTATTCTATAACAGAGCGCTTAACTTTTAGGAACGCACAGTCCGGCCCATGCTCCTCCCCAGGCTGTGCCCCCTTTTGAGATTTACGCCGTTGTGCGTGTAACTTCTAATTAGTGACAATTATGAAGTGTTAATTTCCCTGCATGTGATTAGTACGCCAATTGTGAAGAATGGCGCCCAGGGCACACGCACATAAATGATTATTTGTGACACTATTCACACGTGTAAGTGCAACTATTCTATACCTTGACGTGCATTGATGGCACCTACAGTATATTTAGATGCCCTTTATAGAACCGCGCTTAGTTTGACATTTATTCATTTTTGATATCCCGCAAATTGTATAACAGTTGAGCAGCTCACATAAAATATAAGTACAAATAATAAAAAAATATTAAAACATTAAAACACAAAATAATTAAAAAGCAATATGTGACACAGGAGGTTAAGGGAAGAAATACAATTTATGATAGAAAAGTATAGGGGAAAGATAACACATGAGGTGTAGGGATGGTCTATATCAGCGGTCTCAAACTCGCGGCCCACCAGGAACTATTTTGAGGCCCTCGCTGTCCACTCCACAAGTGTCCGGCGGTCGCTATAACCTCACGCAAGCGCTTTCCTGCATCTGTACCCAATTGTGAGGTGGAGTCCAATCGCGTGCAGACGCAGGAAAGCGCTAGCGTGAGGTTCAAGCAGTGAGCCGGGCGACGTTCCAGAGCGTGCAGCTTGGCGCAATGGTTGGAGGCAGCGCCGTTTGTGCCTGTGTCCGGAGCTGGAGGAGGCGAGAGCTGTTGATACTTTTTCACTTTCTGTACGTTGCACTGCTTTCAGCTGTGTATAGCGAAAATTATGAGAAGCAATTCAGGAAAGATTTATAAACTATAATATTGTTTATAAATCTTTCCTTAACTGCTGCTGATAATCCTTCCTGAATTGCTTCTGATAACCCACATTTTGGATTTGGAGGTACTTGGAGGGCCACAGAAAAAATAAGGGTCCTTTTACTAAGGCGTGCAAACCGATTTAGCTCACGCTAAATATTAGCATTCGCTAAACGCTGGACACATTAGCATTTAGCGTGCTCTAATTTTTAGCGTGTGCTAAATCGGCTAGTGCACTTTAGTAAAAGGACCCCCATCTATTTTTTTCTGCGGCCCTCCGAGTACCTACAAATCCAAAATGTGGCCCTGCAAAGGGTTTGAGTTTAAGACCACTGGCTTAACTATAACCATGACATCCTGTTTGTCTTTGGGAAGCAGAGCTGAGATTGTGATGCCATAATGCCTCATTCCACCAATAAGAGCCAACCTCATCAGTGATGTCACAATGGCTTGATTGTCCTGTTCTCCCCTCTGCCCTCCAACCCAGGCAGCTGATTAACCGTTCCCCTTAACTGTATCCATGACATCCTGTTTGTCTTTGGGAAGCAGAGCTGAGATTGTGATGCCATAATGCCTCATTCCACCAATAACAGCCAACCTCATTAGTGATGTCACAATGGCTTGATTGTCCTGTTCTCCCCTCTGCCCTCCAACCCAGGCAGCTGATTAACCGTTCCCCTTAACTGTATCCATGACATCCTGTTTGTCTTTGGAAAGCAGAGCTGAGATTGTGATGCCATAATGCCTCATTCCACCAATAAGAGCCAACCTCATCAGTGATGTCACAATGGCTTGATTGTCCTGTTCTCCCCTCTGCCCTCCAACCCAGCCAGCAGATTAACCGTTCCCCTTAACTCAGTGGTCTCAAACTCTTTAATAAGACAATAACTATTTTTTTTTCTGAGGCCCTCCAAGTACCTACAAATCCAAAATGTGGTCCTGCAAAGGGTTTGAGTTTGAGACCACTGGTGAGATAGATATTACAGATTATAAGAACTGATGCCATATCTATATAAGTATATCTGATTATTGGCTCCTTATTGCTTCCTAGCATTTCTGTTGCTTGGTGACTGGGTTTGATTTGCTGCAGGCACTTCGACCCTCTTCATGACCATTAACATCCCAGGATACAGCCAGTAGACGCTGAACTCATTCCAGTGGTGACTATTCCCAGATGCATTGGGTAAAGGGAAAATGCATGTGTTACATAAGCTGTGTTTACTTTGCAGGATCAGCAAGTGTAAGACATGATGTAACCAGGTAACAGAGGAGGAATAGACTGGAAGTGACTGGAGCAGCTTGGCAAACGACAGTCTTCATTGAACAAAGGAGACCTTGAGAAGCACTGTGTCAAGGGTCAGGCCCGCCAGTGCAACGGTTCAGGAGGGCCAATGGCCTGTCAAGCCTGCTTATAATGACCATTTCCGCATGGTTTCCATTGCTGGCTGTTTTGTTTTCCAGGTGCTGCACGTTTTTCCGGACTGATGGTAGGATAATGAGCAGAGGAGCCTTCCTTTTTACCCTCCAGCTGACACTCAAGGGGATATATGGCAAAGGAAAAACATACTTTAATGGTGACCTGGTCCGATAATTTTCATGGCACATACAATCTCTTTCACAATTTTGGGGAAAAACCCCTCTGTGATTAGCTAGAAAAGCACAGCAGTTTCATAACTCCAGCTAAAGGAGATTTATTTTCCTGCCTGGTCAATTTGAAGTTCCAAAAAAAATAATTCTGCATAACTGCTTTAACATATACACGATTTCATTTTATTAAAGTCCCTACTCTTAAAAGCATGCTAACCTGCAATACGAGGGGGTGCTGGAAGGTTCTCAGCCCATCCAAGAAAGGAATAACATGGAGCCTTGAAACTTACAACTTATTCCACATATTCACCCCTTAGTTCAACACACTTGGCACATCGTGTCTGAAGTTTCTGTAACCCTTCCAAAAAAAAAACCCTGAAGTCTGGTCACTGAAATACTGCTCCGCTACTGCAATCACCTCAGAATCACTCAGAAATTGTTGCCCCTTCAAAATCTTTTTAAGGTTTGGAAACAGAAAATAGTCAGATGGAGCAAGATCTGGTGAGTTGGATGGATGGTCTAGAAATGAAACCCGAACTGCATCGTAACGTCCATCGTTTTGCCAGTCTCCTTTCCGCAGCTTCCCTCTCCATTTTTTCTTTCAATGCCTCCTTTAATCGGCACAACAAGTTACGGTACTATTCTGCATTAACTGTTTGGCCCCTAGGAAGAAAGTCAGTCATTACAACACCCTCCTGATCCCAAAACACTGTGGCCATGACCTTTCCTGCTGATTTATGGGTCTTGAATTTGCTTGGCCTTGGAGAACCTGAGTGCCGCTATTGTCTTAGGATCGTAGTGGTGCAACCATGTTTCATCAACAGTAACTAGTTGGCACCAGCTCGCTGAAAATGCTGCAAAATCAACTTGGAAGTGTCCACTCAACGTTTTTTCTCATCTGGAATACTGTGTGCAATTCTGGAGGCCACATTACCATAAAGACGTGCTTAGAGTTGAGTCGGTTCAGCGGATGGCCACTAGGATGATCTCCGGGCTCAAGGGTCTCTCGTACGAAGAAAGACTAAACAAATTGCAGGGAAAGGGGGGACATGATTGAGACATTTAAATACATCACAGGACGTGTCGAGATGGAAGATGACATCTTCTTTCCCAAAGGACCCTCGGTCACAAGGGGGCACCCGCTCAAACTCAGAGGAGGGAAATTTAATGGTGACACCAGGAAGTATTTCTTCACAGAAAGGGTAGTAGATCACTGGAACAAGCTTCCAATGCAGGTGATCAAGTCCACCAGCGTGCTTGACTTTAAGAATAAATGGGACATCCACGTGAGATCCCTACGAGGGTAGAGTTAAGGAACTAGGTCATTAGCACTTAGACTTAATGGGGTGGGTCAGAAGAGTGGGCAGACTTGATGGGCTATAGCCCTTTTCTACCGTCATCTTTCTATGTTTCTATTTGGGCATTCACTTGGCTGACAGCGTCTGCATACCCAGCTCCTCATAGATTATACACCTAACACATTCCCTGGATATCTGGAGTGCCACATCAATTGTTTTCGCTGATATCCGCCAATCTGCCCAAATCAGGTCACGGACCTGGTCACAATTTCAGGAGCTGACACCATTTGAGGTTGCCCAAACCATGCTGCATCTTCGGTTTCAAAATCTCCACGCTGAAAGTTTGCCCATCGCTTCTTCACTGTGCAGTATGGTGGGCATTTGTTACCCAGTGTTTGCATCATATATTCATGGATTTCCTTTGGAAGTTTTCTTCTGCAGAAATAGGAACTTCAAGAAGGCTCGGAGTTCCACACTTGAAAATTCCACCCTTTTCGTTGACACGGTTCAATCAATGATATGAAACAATGTCAAAACATAGCATTACGATTCTGCAAATTGGCACTTTGCAAAATAAAATAGCGCTCTTTTCAGCCACAGTGGCAAAATAACACTCAGAATTTAGGAAGTGGGTTGGGCTGAGAACGTTTCAGCACCCCCTCGTAAATTAATGTGGTTCTTGTTTATTTCTGTCTATTCACGATTTGTCACACTGCCTTTCACCATCAAACAGTTCAGAGATTAACTAATAAAATAGAAAATCAGTGGAACTCCATTCCAGAACTGTAGAATAATAATAACAGTTTATATGCCGCAGGACCATGATGTTCTGTACGTTTTACAATGATTAAAAAAAATTGCTACAAATTGAGTAGAACTTACATAGTTGGAGATTAGTGACTAACAGTTTATGAGATCAGTTGTTGTGGGAGAGATTGAGCAGATTAGCTACCTAGGTACGTCAAGAACAGATATGTTTTTAGGTGTTTCCAGAATTCTCCATAATTATTTGCAAGCATAAGTAATTTTTCCAGGTCTTTGCCCCATAATGCTACTTGATAAGAGAAAAGATGTTAATGATGACTTTTAAATTTACATCCTCTAACCGGTGGAGAAACAAAATTCAAGTGTGAGCTTCTCTTATGTCTATTGGATGAGAAGGAGAATAATAATAATAATAATAACTTTATTTTTGTATACCGCCATTCCCCGAAGAGTTCTAGGCGGTTCACATTAGTTAGACAGAGATTACAAGTGGTTACATATCAAATTGATCGTAGAGTTGCAAACAACAAGGAGAGAGTAGTTACAAGTGGTTACATATCAAATTGATCGTAGAGTTGCAAACAGCAAGGAGAGAAGTAGGGGGGAGAGGAGGGAGACGGGGGAGGGGAGTAGGTCAGAAGGGGGGGAGGAGGAGGATAGGAAAGGGCATTAAGAGGTCAGTTATATATTTAGGGGCTAAACCGTATAGTACCTTAAAGCAAAAACATCCCAGCTTAAACTTCGTACGTGCCTCCATCGGCAACCAGTGCAGGAGTCGGTAGGAAGGGGTTATGTGATCGGACTTCTTCAACCCAAAGATCAACTTGACCGCCGCATTCTGCGGGTGAAGGAGAAGCAGAGAGTGGCTGCTATCCAGGCTGCTTAAACCCCACCACTCCCGGAAACAGACTTGAACAAACGAATCTTTAAGAGAATGATGAATTATTATAATTTTTTTTTTTACAAGAGGATTCATTCTTCACAGAGCAAATTCCAGCACCTTAAGCCATTCCACGTCTTATGACCAAATTTTGTGATAATGCAGAAGTGTCAAGTTACTCGGTTTCAGGCTGAAGACTTTTTTCGTTCAGTCCTGATCTTGAATTTACATCCCAAAGCAGTGTGGGTTTTGTAGTTTATAGTTTATCTATCTCTATCCTGCCTTTCCCAAAGCGGGTCACAGCAAATACAAACAATAAAACTAATTCAGCAACCAGCGCTCTTTCATATAACATAAAAGACATGATTCAGAATCAAAACTTCATTTTGCAGAAGAGGTGTTTCTTCAACAGGTTTTTTTATTAAAATTCTGTAAATCGCTCTGCTGAAGAATATATACTTCTCCCTCCGTATTCGCGGTGATTGGGGATTAACAGACCCGCGAATACAGAAAAAAACGCATATAATTTTTTCATATGTTATTCACAGTTTTCTATTAAAAACCATCGTGAATATGGTGAAACCGCGAATAACATGGTGAGAGACCTGGCCTGTTCCTGAAGGAGAGGCAAAACACGGTGAAGAAAGTGCTGGGAATCGGCAATTTTTTTCTGTGCACGCTGGGAATCAGTGCTTGGAAAAACGTGCCAAAAATTTTTATCTGCATTCATGGATGATGTAATAGGGGGGGAGGAGCCGGTGTCAGGTCAAAACCGCGGAAGACAAAGGCTCGCATGGACAACTGAGCGCAGCGCGGCGGCGCGCACCGAAGAAAATAACTGTTTTTAGGGGCTCCGACAAGGGTGTGTGGGGGGGAACCCCCCCCCCAATTTACTTTATACAGATCGCGCCGCGTTGTGGGGGTGTTGTGGGGAGTTTGGGGGGTTGTAACCCCCCACATTTTACTGAAAACTTCACTTTTTCCCTAAAAACAGGGAAAAAGTTAAGTTTACAGTATAATGAGGGGGGTTACAACCCCCCAAACCACCCACAACGCCCCCACGATCTGTATTAAGTAAAGTGGGGGGCTCCCCAACAAAACCCCTGTCGGAGCCCCTAAAAACTGTCATTTTTTTCGGCGCACGCCTCCGTCTTGCGCTCAGTTGTCGGCGCGCGCCTTTGTCTTCCGCGGTTTTGTCTATGAACCGGAGGAGCCAGCAAGCTAAAAAACGCGAATAATCAAAATCGTGAGGGCAGAAACCGCGAATACAGAGGGAGAAGTGTACAAGGGAAGCCTATTCCATTTCCTGGGACCCAGGCATAAGAATACATTGTCGCGGGACACCTGCAGCTTCAACGCTTTAACAGCCGGAATATACAATTCCGCACGATCGACAGAATGCAACTCCCGAGACGGTACATGTGGTAAAATGCGCTCCATCAAACACTTTGGAGCATAATTCCAAAATTCAGTCTTATGACCCATTACCAAAATGACGTTCTGTCCACCGTGCAGAATTCTTTGTTCCTCCTGTCAAGAGTTTGAGACTGAATATATCATGTGCAAGTATGTTCTCTTGTATGGGCCCTCAGGAATGGGACCGAGTACCTACGTATGTTCGACAGCAAGGGAACCTTGGTGTTTTTAAGACGTTATTGAAGAGACATTTGTTTTGCAGTATGAAATATGGGAATTGATGATTTGGAAGGTCTGAGCGCTGGTCGCTTTTGTCTGGATGTCAAACATCTATTGAGTGTATATATATGGGTTTTTTTAAAATTATTGTGCATGTTTTATTTTGTGGACTGCTCTGTAAAAAGCAGGTTATAAATTATTATTTTTTTAAATTATGAACACAGAGATAGACCAGTAGCAGCACCTTATAGCAAATCTTTAAGCCAATGTAGTGTCCATTGAAATCAATGCTGCAGATCCCATAATGCACCAGGATGAATGGGTCAGAAATCAAGGGCTGTCCCATAACCTCCAGCCTGAAACTGAGCAAACTGTCGTCTCTGAATAATGTCCAGAGTCACTACTACTCTTGGGCCTGTAATCACTGAGCCATGCACTCTACCTACACACCTTACCTTTATAGAAGCCTGATTCAGTCATACTCAAGGGTTGCTGACATGAGGCCTTTAAGACAGAATTGCAAATGCTACCCCGCCCCACTGAGCCTTTAAAGGAGCAGAAGTGATGGGACGACTTCATTCAAGGAATTTTAGGCCTTCCATCATGGTGCAGTTTCAGAGGAGGACCATCACATCCCCTCCTCCACCGAGCTTTCAGATCTCCGCCCACTCCTATTTCCAGAAGGATCCAGATCTCTCTCTTAGGCTCATGAGTTCCCAAAATGCATCCCCGGGCACTAAAGGCCTGTCTGCCGCATTGAAAATGGTCAATCTCCTTGTTTGGGCATAGCTACCTCTTGACACCGAGGCTGATGTTAGATTGAAAGACTTATCCAGTTTCCAGACTTCAGCTTACAGAGGAACAAAAGAGAGAAAAGGAATAAGAGTGATTATTAAATCATTCTGGTATTAGTAAATATTGTATTTAGCACTGAGCCACATTCAAGGGCTGATTAAAATCCTGGATTACATGGTCACTGTCACGTCGGCACAGACCTGAGTACACAGAGGGGAAGGCTCTCATTGGCCGACTGAGGATTGGAAACCACCTCGGCGACGGCGAGAGAGCCCCAGAATTCGAGGAAGCCAGGCAGCCATTGTTTGTCATATGCTTCAAAAATTTACAATGAGCAAAGAGAAGAAGAAGGCATTCATGAAGGTCACGAGCGGCTCAGGGACAAAAGAATGACTCAGGCAAAATGAAGCAGGAAAGCGAGAGCAGGCAGGTATCTCTGGAATTTCGAGTTGTGTTTGATGGAGGTTTTCAGCCGGCAAAAAGGGGATTTTGAGCAGGCTGCAATTTTTGTATATAACCCTTGTTGAGGACAGGGGCAGAGGAGGCTGTTCTCAGGCAACTCAGATTGTACCTTCAAGAATAGAATGTGTATATCAGAGGCCAGTTTATCTTCATTATTTCTATCAATATCATTATATAATTTGTCAGTGACATTAATCCTGTAAAGTTCAACCTTTGGGTAAACAGCATCTATTTTTAGAAAACAGCTTGACTGTCTAATTTTAGCCTTTGATGCCACAGTAGCAGAGGCAGGAATATAGAACAGAGATAGACAAAGGTCATGGTCCCAAATCCTTGCCACAATAAGGAGTACAGTATGATGACTTTGTTTAGATCTGTGTCAGCCCTCCCCCCCCCCCCCCCAGGGTGTTTCAGTTAACCTGACAGAGCCAGGGGCAAAGTGAAGCCTCCATTTTGATTTTGATTTTAGGCATGATTGGATGACCAAGTTAAAAGGACTGGGGTACCTCTGAGCTGGACTCTCCCTTGCTTTATAGCTGCTCTGAGATTACTTCTCAAATTTACAAGCTATGCAAGGTAGGAGTGCAAGTTGTACTGATAATGGGAAATCACTCTTCAATGAGTGGGGTAAAATCCAACAGACTGCTTAAATTATTTAGAAAGGATACTGATTGATAGATCCTAAATGGTAATACCGCAAGACTACCACTAGAGGTCACGGCAGTCATTTTAGGAGCCAGCATGTGCAGGAGCAATTGAGGTTTGTTCCTGTCCAGCCTACCCTCCCTACATTAGCAAGAAGCTTAAGGTAGGCCTGGGGGTGCTGTTTTGGAGGGGAATCCAGGAGAGGTCTACTCTTAGGGGAGATTGGGGAGGGGAGTATTAGTGAGCTAAATATTGCGGACATTTTGGGCATTGCTGGAAGCCACCAGAGTCTGGATATTCAGTACCTGTACCCGTATAGGTGCCAGCATTGAATATCAGGGCGTTTTAAAAATGCTAACTGCTGCCAGCAGAATATTGACTGGTATATTGACCTGATGATCCAGTTTTAAATTAACCCTTGTTGACCCAAGACTAGACAACTTTCACTCATCATCTTACCCCCATCACAAACTTCAATTTTTTTTTTTTTTATTTAAGCATTTATCATAATTTGAACAATATAAGTTCATTAAACAAAACAAGTTTTTTCCAAATCTTAAAACAAGAGAAAAATGTCTCATTTACAAATTAATACATCAAACTTTTGAATAGTCCTCATTAAAGGAGAAACAGATCACAATCACGGGGAATGGAAAGTCAAGGAATAAAAATTAAACAACAACAAAAAAAAATCACATTAGTAGCTCATCTACTTTCTTGCTTCAGACCAGTAGAATTGGAATCAATTGGGACTTTGCATTGAGACTCCTTTCTCTTCCAAAAAAAACTACAATTGAGAAGGTTCATAAAAAACATAAGTAAATTACACATTTACAGGGATAACGCAATTGAAATTTCTCACCCAACAATTTAACCTTATCTTTCAATTCTAGGAATCTTTTCCTTCTTGATTGTGTTGTTCTAATGACATCTGAAAATAAAGAAATCTTTCCATCCATAAAGGAGACTTCTTTAAGCCAAAAAAAATAGGCGAAGAAGCGCTTCCTTGTCTTGTAAGAAAACAAATGTCACTAGAAGTGTTGAACGAACTACCATTTCATCTTCTGAGGTCTCCAATATCCTAGACATATCAATAGGACTTGATAAATCTTCCTTAGGTTGATTGACATCTGATGGTGAGGGTTTTTCTACAGAAATAGGTATAAAGAATATTTTATATAGAGGTAGAAGTCCGTTATCAGGGTATTTAAAGACTTCTCTCAAAAATCTGTAAAACAAGCCTTTTGGGGACATTGTTAGTGTTTTTGGGAAATTCAAAATCCGTAAATTCAACTGCTTAGTATAGTTCTCCATATTTTCTAATTTCCTCAAAAGCACCAATTTGTCCTGAACTATTGATGTACAAGTAGATTGAACTGCTTGCACAGAATTTTCCAAAGTTTTTACTTTTTCCCCTTGGACTTTCAAGTCCTCTTCAAACTTCTGCACTGTCACATTTTGGTTCTGAACCAGTGGTATGATTCCTAGACATACCGTATGGAGGGAGTCCAGTGCTGTCCAAATGGATTCCAATGTAATTTCAGCAGGTTTCTCGAGGGGGTGGAGAGCTGACAATTCCCCTCGCACTGCTGAAATTCAAGTTTAAGTTTCAAGTTTATTAGGTGACTTGATCAATCGCTTAATCAAATATTCTAAGCGATGTACATTTTAAAATTTACAATTAAAATAACAAAAAAAACAACAACAATATAATACATTACAATACATACAATATTAAATAATGGTTTAAATCTTCTTAATTTAACATTAATAAACATAAGGAAAGGAGGGATGAAATACAATTTTTAAAGTAAAGAAGAAACATTGAGGGAAAATACAAAAGGGATATAGTTAGAACAGGTATAACCAAGTAAAATATAATTCATGAAGCGTAAAATTATGTTGAAAAGGCATCTTTAAAAAGGAAGGTTTTTAGCTCAGTTTTAAATTTTCCAAGTTCTTTCTCCTCCCGTAAAGTAATAGGGAGGGCGTTCCATGTTTGCGGTGCCGTACAAGAAAAAATAAATTGTCTCCTCATATTAATAATTTTTAATGATGGAATCGATAGCAGATTTTGTTCGCTAGATCGTAAAATTCTCTTTGCAGAATATGGAATAAGTGCCCTATATAAAAAAACAGGGGTCTTATTGATCAAAGTTTTAAAGATAATTATGCATAACTTATAAGTGATTCTGTAATTAACAGGAAGCCAATGAGCCTCTTTGAGAAGTGGTGTTAAATGTTCAAATTTTTTAGAATTAGTTATTAGTTATTTTTTATTAGTTTTTTATTAGTTATTAGTTATTTTTAGAATTAGTTATTAGTTATTAGTTATTAATTAGAATTAGTTATTAATTTTATTGCTTTATTTTATTAGTTTTTTATTAGTTTTATTAGTATTTTATTAGTTTTTTATTAGTTATTAGTTATTTTTAGAATTAGTTATTAGTTATTAATTAGAATTAGTTATTAATTTTATTGCTTTATTTTGTATAATTCCTATTTTGTGAAATTCCTAATGCCTCCTTCGATATCGCAGTTCCAGCTCTGGAGTCCTGGGGGGGCCAGCAAGTCCGATAGCGCCGCTGGCAGCGTGGCTTCCGCTGATTGCGTTGCTGCTCGCATTCCCCTGTCCCCTGGCTGTGAAGGAGGCGCTGGTCTCGCGGGTCTGAGCAAAATTTCGCTCCCCAAGTCCAATGCTTCCCTCGCATCGGACAGAGCAGGAACGCCCTGAGGTGAAGATGAGAAGAAGCCAGTAATCACTCCCTGCCGCATTAAGGTAGGCTCCGGCGTTCGGGCTACCGCCGCCCTACCCCTTCTTTTAGGCATATTAGCTGGAATGTTTGTTAAACAAAATCGGGCAAGGCAGGAGATACAAACCGAGCATCCGTCTACTAAGACGCCATCTCCTCAATTTTTCATTTATTGGTTTTTATGCATTTGTAAAACTGTATTATTTTAATTTGTTAAAAATTACTGTTCCTGATGTTTTGTACTATCCTGTACACCGCCTTGAACCGAAAGGCTAATGCGGTAAATAAACATTTATGTTATGTTATGTTTGATCAACTGCAGAAAGTCTGAAATTTCTTGTATTCAACAACTTATCAAACAGGGCAATATTCAGCAGTAGAATATCTTCAACTATACATTCAAATAATACTGTATAACCAGTCATGTTGGCCAATGAAAATTGCAGATTAAATTAAGTAAACCTGATCTGTTATGTTCTCTTAGGCTTCCGCAGCTGGCATCATGATTATTGCAGTTGTCCGGGTCTCACCACGTCTGGGTTTCAACCATTATGCTGTGGCTTTCTTCAGGATGCATATGAGGCAGACGCTGGTGGGTGTGAGATGAGTGGACTAGAGTTGGCAGATGCTGGTGGAAAAGAGGTGGGGGGAGAGAGAGGGTTTAGAAACTAGTGGAAGTGGGGTGGGGGAAGAGAGCGAGGGGTCAGAAGCTGGTAGAAATGGTTTGGGGTGGGGGAGAGAGGGGGCAGATTTTGTATAGAAGTGGGAAGATTCTAGATAGAATAGGGGAGAGGGCAGATATTGGGGTGGGGTACAGAGAGGAGGGAGATGATGGAACAGAGGAGTGAAAGGGGAGATGCTGGGTGGAAGTTGAGAGAAAGAAAGGGGGAAGATATATGGAAGGGGAGATACATAGAGGAAAGAAATATTGATGGAAGGGGAGAGAGGGGAGATGCTGGATGGAAAGGGAAGGGGGTATAAGCTGTATGAAAAGAGGGAGACAGAAGCCTGAATAGAAGGCGGGAGAGGTAGGAGGGATGTGATGGAAGGGGAAAGTGAAAGGGGAGAGAGGGGGCAGACTTCATGGAAAAAGAAAGTGTGGAGATGGTGGATGGAAAGGAGGTGAGGAGGCAAATGCTGTATAGAAGGGGAAGATGCTGGATGGAAGAGGAAAAAGAAATGAGCAGATATTTGGCGGGAGAGACAGATAGGGGGAGATAATGATGGAAGGGGAAAGAAAGGGTAGATATAGGAGGCAAACACTGAATGGAAGGGAGAGAGAAAGAAGGCAGAGTTAGTAAAAGACTGGAAATAAGGGGAAGTAAAATAGGAGATCCAGGGTGATGGAAAGAGATGAAAAGCTGCCAGTAGACCGTAAAAAAGAGGGAACTTGACTAGATAGTAAGAAGGAGTTAGCCCCCACTCACTAAACCTCACCCCCAATATGACAACCCTTCTCCCTCCCTGTTCCAACCACTACGATCCCATTTAATAACCTAACACCCCCCCCCCACTCAGTTCACTTGCTAATCCCCTGTCCACTAATAGATTCCAATGAACCCCCAAACCACTGATACATCTTCAAATGCTCCCGTATCCAGAACCCCAGTATTCTCAACCATCGTCTCTCATTCTAAGAACATAAGAATAGCCTTCCTGGGTCAGACCAACGGTCCATCAACCCTAGTAGCCCGTTCTCATGGTGGCCAACTTAGGTCACTAGTACCTGGCCAAAACCCAAGGAGTAGTAACATTCCATGCTACCGATCCAGGGTAAGCAGTGGCTTCCCCCATGTCTTGTTCAATAACAGACTATGGACTTTTCCTCCAGGAACTTGTCCAAACCTTTCTTACAACCAGCTATGTTATCCGCTCTTACCACATCTTCTGGCAACACGTTCCAGAGCTTAACTATTCTCTGAATGAAAAAAAATTTCCTCTTATTGGTTTTAAAAGTATTTCCCTGTAACTTCATCAAGTGTCCCCTAATCTTTGTAATTTTTGACGAAGTGAAAAATCAATCCACTTGTTACCCATTCTACTCCACTCAGGATTTTGTAGACTTCAATCATATCTCCCCTCAGCCGTCTCTTTTCCAAGCTGAAGAGCTCCAACCTTTTTAGTCTTTTCTCATACAAGAAGCGTTCCATTCCCTTTATCATCTTGGTCGTTCTTTGAACCTTTTCTAGTGCCGCTATATCTTGCTTGAGAAATGGAGACCAGAACTGAACGCAATAGTCCAGGTGATGTCGCACCATGGAGCGATACAGAGACATTATAACATTCTTAGAGTGTGCGTCATAGGCTGGGAATGGGTGTGGAAGCATTATTCAACCAACATACTCTGATTAGCATGTGCTGCTAACTGGATAACGCGGAAAACACAGGATCACTTAGCATATCCTTAATAGAAGATGGTAAGAGCCATATTCTGTAAACAGCACTGAAAGTTAGGAGAAGAGAACAAGTCACTTCTATACCGCATAACCGATAAGTTCGATACGGTTTACAAAAATTAACAAATAATACAATCTAAAGAAAATGGATTCATTTGTGAACAAATGTGTCTTCAGTTGCTTTCGAAAATGGTTGTAAGACATGGAACTCAATAACAAAGGTTTCAGTTCCTTGTCCCCGAAAGAAGCTTGATAAGAAAGCAAAGATTGGTGGTATTTTGTGTAACTTTGACAAATGGAAAAATAAAAAAGGCTCTGTGAACTGCGTGAATGCTTGGATTGAGTAAAGGAAAAGAATTCGGATAAGTAAGTGAGCGCCATGCCGAAGAGGACTTTATAACAAAGCATAAATGAATTCTCAAAACTTTATATTTATAAACACTGTTCCCAAAATAAATCTTTTGCACACCCTAATGACCATGGCAAAGCTACTTCCCTAATGCTTTCCTGAGAACAAGGAAGATAGCTGAGAAGTGAAAAATGGCTTAAAGATCTCAACATCTTTGTGGTGAGTCATCGTTTTTATTATACGTTGAGCTGTAGTTCTGCTCGTAAAAATAAAACCTTGCCTGTGATGAATGCTTCATCTGATGCAGAACTGTTATCTGTGGATTTTGACGTACGCCCAGAATTACCCTGACGAAGAATCTTATAGAAACATATGAACACACAAAAGGGAGATTGAAACATAGAAATGATGGAACATAAAGGCCATATAGCCCATCTGGTCTGCCCATCGGTATCATCTGCTATCTTTTCCACTAAAATGTGCTAAGGAAGTCTTGAATGCCCAAATAGCATAAACCAAGACCTTGTTAGGGCTTGTCTTCACCACTATGGCTAGAAGAAGTAACAGAAACATGAGGGCAGATAAAGGTCAAATAACCCATCCAGTCTGCTCATCTGCAACATCCACTATCTCCTCCCTTCCCTAAGAGATCCCAGGTGCCTATCCCAGGCTTTCTTGAAATCAGACACAGTCTCTGTCTCTACCACCTCTACAGGGAGAATGTTCGATGCGTCTACCACTCTTTCTGTAAAAAACGTATTTCCTTAGATTACTCCGGAGCCTATCACCTCTTAACTTCATCCTATGCCCTCTCATTCCAGAGCTTCCTTTCAAATGAAAGAGACTTGACTCATGCGCATTTATGCCACATAGGTATTTAAACGTCTCTCAAGAAAAAAACCAGAGTAATAACTAAATCAAAAAATTCAGAAGTTATATATATTACTCGCCAGAGGTGGGCTAAACACTCCCGATAAGCATTTCACATAAAAGGTGGAGAAAAAGCCTCAAAATTCAAATTAACTTGATAAACATTCAATACTGCTTCATTTCTTATCATAGGTAAAAATCTCCACCACCACTGAAATGAATTTATCAAAGGGTGAAAAAACCCATCACTGTGCACAGGAAAAGAAAAAAACAAAACGGTTTCCTTAGCTTTGGAAACATGGTCGAGAACACGCCATAGATGAAAACGTCTGGCCAGAGAAAATATTGGTGGTGCTCACTAGATGAACCTTTCACAAACCATGTCCTCTTTTAAATTCCAACAAGTCCTTGTTTCGCCTCACACGAGGTTGCGTTAGGGGAATATAATGCACAGTGCACAGTGATGGTTTTTTTCACCCTTTGATAAATTCATTTCAGTGGTGGTGGAGTTTTTTGCCTATGATAAGAAATGAAGCAGTATTGAATGTTTATCAAGTTTTGATTGTGGACTGCTGTTAATTTGAATTTTGAGGTTTTTTCTCCACCTTATATGTGAAATGCTTATCGGGAGTGTTTAGCCCACTTCTGGCGAGTAATATATATAACTTCTGAATTTTTTGATTTAAACGTCTCTATCATATCTCCCCTCTATAGCCTTTCTTCCAAAGTATATTATTCCATTCTTTCTCTTTTCTCTCCTTCTTCGCCTCGTCTCTACTCACCCATCCTGTTGTTTTTCCTCTTCCTGTTCTTTTTTCTATCCATTATTGTATTTCCTGCCCTCCTCTCCCCTTGGTTCAGTAAGTCCTGCACGTCTGTCTTAAAGTTATCCTTGAATGTTATAAATGTTTTTTTTTTATTATGTTAATCGCTTTGAATTTTGATTAAGCAATCTATCAAATTTTAAATAAAACTTGAAACCATACAGATTGAGATCTTTAAGTCTGTTCCCATTCGTCTTATCACGAAGACCACACACCATTTTAGTAGCCTTCCTCTGGACCGACTCCATCCTTTTTATATCTTTTTGAAGGTGCGGCCTCCAGAATTGTACACAATATTCTAAATGAGGTCTCACCAAAGTCTTATACACTTCTCCCTCCGGATTCACAGGGAATAGGGGCAGAGCCGGACCGCGAATGGCGAAAAACCGCAAATATCCGGCTCTGACCCACCTCCGCCTCCCTCCCGCCTTCTTGGCCTTACCTAGTGGTCTAGTGGGCTTTTGGGACAGAAGAGATCTTCCTATGCTCCTGCCCCGTGCAGATCGCCATTAGGAAATGGCTGCTGTGAGTTCCCGTAGTCTCTCGAGACTCCCCACAGCCATTTCCTATTGGCGATCTACACGGGGCAGGAGCGTAGGAAGATCGCTCCTGCCCCGAAAGCCCGCTAGACCACCAGGTAAGGCCGGGATGCCGGGGGGAAGACTTAATGATAGGGTTTTTTTTTTTTCTTTTTTCCCCTCCCCAAAAAATTGCGAATATGTGAACTTAGGAGCATCAATACCTCCTTTTTCCTACTGGCCATACCTCTCCCTATGCACCCTAGTATCCTTCTAGCTTTCGCCATCAACTTTTCAATCTGATTGGCCACCTTAAGATCATCACATACAATCACACCCAAGTCCCGCTCTTCTGTCGTGCACATAAGTTCGTCACCCCCTAAACTGTACCGTTCCCTCGGGTTTTTGAAGCCCAAATGCATGACCACTAAATGAAATCAATGATCCCTAATGCAATGACTCCTGTAGAACAAATATCTGGAAAAGATTGTACCTTTTATTTATTTTTCTATACCTTTCTCCAAGGGAGCTCAGAACAGTTTACATGAATTTTATTTAGGAACTCAAGCATTTTTCCCTGTCTATCCCAGTGAGCTCACAATCTGTCTAATGTACCTGGGGCAATAGGGGGATTAAGTGACTTGCCCAAGGTCACAAGGAGCAGCATCGGTATGAACCCACAACCTCAGGGTGCTGAGGCTATAACTTTAACCACTGCGCCACACTCTCTCCTCCTAGGTCATGACTCGAAATATGGAACCTGGCATTAATAATAATAATAATAATAATTTTATTTCTTATATACCGCTATACCCTAAGTTCGAAGCGGTTTACATTGAAGTCGTGTCTAGAGAGAGTACAGTGTTAACAGTAGGATACAGGATAATATAAAGTGAGTAGGTACTGGGGTGATTGCAATAGGTACGGGATATTAACACGAAAAACAGTTACAGTATGTTTACAATGAGGAACAGGGTACTGGTACAAGATATTAACAAGAGAACAGTTACAGGATGTTTACAATAAGATACAGGATAGTACAAAGTGAGCGGGTACTGGGGTGATTACAGTAAGGTTCAAGATATTAATAAGTATCAATACATTTCATGCCCCAAAGAAGATCAACTAATTCATGTTTATACTTTTATTAATATATTTCTAGTACAGTGGAAAATTGATCAGTTACAGATGAAACCTCCATGTACAGTAAGATCTCACAACAAAATCCCAATCCCAATAGAAAGTGTGTAGAATAACAGGCTAGGAGCCAGAAAACCTGCAGTCAAATACTGCCACAGCCATTTCTTGTAACCGTAGACATTGTTACAGGTACCAATTTATTTAATTATATGTTGGTTATCTTTATAAAGGCTTTTGGCAGCATGCAATACACACACACGATACATTTTAAAACGTCAACACCATAGAAACAACAAGAAGGACATTGGAGAGAATTTTCAAAACGGCATGTGTAGATGCAAAGCCCCTGGCTACTTTAACCAGTAGACTTTGCCCCAGTTCTGAAAGCAAAAGACTCTCCATCTGGAAACTGCATAGGGAAAAACACATCCGCAGAGGTCTGTGCCTTCATTTTCTGTGCGTACTTTTTTCCATTACAAAATATGCATGCTAGGGTGCAAAGGGAGAGATATAGCTAGTAGGAAAAAGGAGGTATTGATGCCCCTGTATAAGACTTTGGTGAGACCTCATTTAGAATATTGTGTACAATTCTGGAGGCCGCACCTTCAAAAAGATATTTAAAAAATGGAGTTGGTTCAAAGGAAGGCTACTAAAATTGTCAGTGGTCTTCATCATAAGGCGTTTGGGGACAGACTTAAAGATCTCAATATGTATACTTTAGAGGAAAGACAGGAGAGGAGAGATATGATAGTGACATTTAAATAGCTATGTGACATAAATGCACATGAGTCGAGACTCTTTCATTTGAAAGGAAGCTCTGGAATGAGAGGGCATAAGATGAAGTTAAGAGGTGATAGGCTCCGGAGTAATCTAAGGAAATAATTTTTTATGGAAAGGGTGGTAGATGCATGGAACAGTCTCCCAGAAGAGGTGGTGGAGACAGAGACTGTGTCTGATTTCAAGAAAGCCTGGGAAAGTCACGTGGGATCTCTTAGAGAGAGGAAGAGATAATGGTTACTGCGAATGAGCAGACTAGATGGGCCATTTGCCATTTATCTGCCATCATGTTTCTATGTAATCATGTTTCTATGTAATTTAAAAAATGCTAAATTATACAGAGTGTTGTCACTTCCTGCCTCACCCTGTCCTGACCCCACCTTCTTTATCCTGCAGGCAAAAATGGTGGAGATATGGATCACTGTGAGCACTTTTACTGGGGAAAGGGTACAATGTTCAGATAAGCTGTTTACCAAGGCAAATGGTTTCTAAAAATTGCCCTCTCCAAAAGTAAGTAGAAAGTAGCCGATAGCAATTAAAATTACAAAATGAAAGAATTGACCAGAAGCTGAGGGAAATTTATTCTGTCCAACATTCAGTACTAATTAACCAGCCAGGAATGGCTTCTAACCAGTGGCGTTGTAAGAAGGGGGCAGGTGTGCAGACTGCTCCAGGCACCATCTTGATGGGGGTGACAGCACCTCTTTGTCCCCCCCATGCCACACTCGCGCCCTCCCTTCCCCGCTCCCCCCCCCCATACCTCTTTAAAATATTCACCAGAGCTAGCAACTCCCTAGCCTGCTGCTCGCGCCAGCTTGGCTCCCTCTGAAATCACTTCTGGGTTGCGAAGTCAGGAAGTGACATCAGAAGGAAAGCCAACATGAGCGGCAGGCTAAGAAGCTGTTCGTGCTGGCGAAGATTTTAAGAGGTACGAGGGTAGGAAAGGAGGCACGTATGTGGCATGGAAGGAGCATGGGGGTTGGCGTGAAAAGAGCAGAGGAGGGGTGGAGAGGAGAACGTCACCTCCCTGGGCGCTTTCTACCCTTGCCACGCCACTGCTGCCCTGCACCCTATTCTATAAAGTGTGCACTCAAATTTTACAGTGTACAACTCAAAAGGGGGTGTGGCCAAGGGAGGAGCATGGGTAAGTCACGGCTGTTCCCAGAAATTAGGTGTCCAATTACCATTAGTTGCACACCAGCGTTTCACCAGGTTTCAGCAGCCATAGACACTCTAATAACACAGGGTGAGAAGTTGTTTTATGTGACCTGTTGATCCTCTGAGGCAAATTCTATAAATAAATATTTAAAGTTAGTTGCCTAACTTAATTAGTAGATTGGCTTCAATTATGAGCTTTAACAAGCTCTTAATTGAAAAATGAATTGGGCGCTAGGCGATGCGCGATTCTACAAAAGATAGGTGCTCATCGCATGGCCCCTAGCGGTACCTAACTCCAAAGAAGGCGTGTTGGGGGAGGGGCGGAGAAGGGCTTAGCGCCACTAGATGTGATTGTCTAAAGGACTTAGGCGCCCATAGTGCAGGCCTTTATAACCCTGGTCTACTTACAGGCCCAATTCTATAATGGGCGCCTAAGGGCCTCTTCTGTCAAACTGTTCTAGCAGTTTATAGCGCAGAGAGCCGCGCTGGAAGGCCCGCGGCTGCTCCCCATGCTCATAGGAACTCTATGAGCGTCGGGAGCAGCACAGGCCATTCGGCACGGCTCTCCGCGCTATAAACTGCAAGCGCAGTTTGATAGAAGAGGAACTCAGTGTAATTCAAGTTCAAGTTTATTTGGCTTGATATATCGTTTATTGTAAGGCCTAAGCGGTTTTCATAAAATAACATAGTAACATAGTAGATGACGGCAGATAAAGACCCGAATGGTCCATCCAGTCTGCCCAACCTGATTCAATTTACATTTTTTTAATTTTTTCTTCTTAGCTATTTCTGGGCAAGAATCCAAAGCTTTACCCAGGACTGTGCTTGGGTTCCAACTGCCGAAATATCTGTTAAGACTTACTCCAGCCCATCTACACCCTCCCAGCCATTGAAGCCCTCCCCAGCCCATCCTCCACCAAACGGCCATACACAGACACAGACCGTGCAAGTCTGACCAGTACTGGCCTTAGTTCAATATTTAATATTATTTTCTGATTTTAAATCCTCTGTGTTCATCCCACGCTTCTTTGAACTCAGTCACAGTTTTACTCTCCACCACCTCTCTCGGGAGCGCATTCCAGGCATCCACCACCCTCTCCGTAAAGTAGAATTTCCTAACATTGCCTTTGAATCTACCACCCCTCAACCTCAAATTATGTCCTCTGGTTTTACCATTTTCCTTTCTCTGGAAAAGATTTTGTTCTACGTTAATACCCTTCAAGTATTTGAACGTCTGAATCATATCTCCCCTGTCTCTCCTTTCCTCTAGGGTAGACATATTCAGGGCTTCCAGTCTCTCCTCATACGTCTTCTGGCGCAAGCCTCCTATCATTTTCGTCGCCCTCCTCTGGACCGCCTCAAGTCTTCTTACGTCCTTCGCCAGATACGGTCTCCAAAACTGAACACAAAATCATAGTTAAAAAGTTAAAAAAAAAAAAAAATTATAAAGGGAAGTTAACATAAACTCTTTGAAAAGGAAAAGGGGAACTTCACAAGAAAAAAAGGGAAACAGCAGGGGGGTTACATCATTTCAAAAATAAATAAACGGACGGGGAATGGAAAAAAATCATAAGAGGGTACAGATAGGCCTAAAGTAAGCTGATATCAAAATCTAAATCTATATGAGAAAAGCACCTCTAAAAAGAAAGCTTTTTAGGTCAGATTTAAATTTGGGGGTATTTGATTCTTGCCTCAGGTTCAGGGGTAGAGAGATTATTTATTTATTTCCACAATTTATAGACTGCCTGTCCCTAAGCGGTTAACAATAAAACATTCACAGGAGTTCCAGGCAAAATACATTTTAAAAAGTCTTCAATTACAGCACGATCACATATTAGTAGTACAGTGTTCCCCCCACTCATTCGCGGTTCACGCATCGCGGACTCGCTCTTTCGCGGTCTGCTCCGACCGCCTCTTCCTGTAGTAAAGTCGGGCTACACCAATCAGGAGCTGCGTGTCAAAGCAGCTCCTGATTGGTGCAGCCCGACTTTACTGCAGGGAGAGGCGGTCGGAGCAGACCGCGAGTGATTTTCTTCACCCGCCGGCGCTCCAGCTGCCCTCTCCTGCCTCCCCCTGCCTTTGAAATTCATGGGGGTTCCTAGAACGGAAGCCCTGCAAATTTCGGGGGAGTACTGTATCCCTCAAAACTGGGAGAGCAGTATATTACCAAACTATGCTACATTAAATCATCTTAATCACAATTCAAGATATCCTGACTAACGTGCAGCACGAAATCGGAAAAAGGCCTCAACATCTGGAGCTACAACCGAAAAAATTGTCTTGAATCGTAAAACATCTGGCGCCTATCTTATTAGACGCCATTTACAGAATTTCCCCCTCTGTGTCCATGTAAAATGCCGGAATACACTTGATAAACCGAGAAAAAGGAAGAAACAGATTACATAAGAATATAAGGCCAAAGAAGAAGAAGCAGCCAATGGAAACAGCCAGTGGTCGTCAAAATACAAACTTCCATTGGCTGCATCTTTAGTGGACATACATTTGGGAGCCCACGATTGGTGTACATTTAGTTGCTCCCAATTACACCTGCCGTAGACCTGACATAAGTGGGACACTTGAACAGACACATAGGTAGCTTACAGTAGAATATCCCCTTTAACTGTGAAATCGGAAACCGGCTATTTTGTGGGTGATCCAAGGGCACAGTCAGTACTTAACCAGTTAACCTCGGCAGTTTTGGCACTTAAGTTTATTCAAGTTTATTCATATTATTTGATTGAACGCTTTTCCAAATTACAAAGCGTTGTACAAAAGATAAAATCATATTTTTATCTTTTGTACAACGCTTTGTAATTTGGAAAAGCGTTCAATCAAATAATATGAATAAACTTGAATAAACTTAAGTGCCAAAACTGCCGAGGAGGGCATTCAGATGGGTGGGCTTTAGGCAGGGCAGCCGACTTACAGTTCTCTTTAGAATACCACGTAGGTTCTCAAATGACATTTTCAAGGATAAGTGCAGGGCCGGCTTAACCTACGGATCAGGTGAAGCTCTGGCCCTGGACGTCACCTCGCATCTGCGCATGCTTGGAGTCCCTCCAGATGTGGTCTCGAGCTCGGGGCCTTACAAAACCTGGACGAACTGCCAGGGTTTGGAAATACTTCCCCCCCCCCTTTCCCGGCTCCCGGACAGTCCTCTAAAAAGAGGATGTGTCCGGGTTTTCCTGGACACCTGGTGACCCGAATTCAGCGGCACTGTCTGAATAGGCAACTAAGCACCATTTAACTGTTAAAAATCCCCTCCTAACTGGTCGAAGGGCTTGGAATATCGGCCCCTGAAATAGCAACATCCCCTATTTTACTTTTAAATAATCACAGCGATACCTTCAGTGCAGTCAAATAACGGAAGCGTGGTTTGTTCTCTCATGTGACTGTGATTATACTGGAGGCCACCTCCTATGGAAGTGGGCTGTGGTGCCTTATTCTAATGCTACAGGAATCCCAAATATTTGTGTCTTCCAAAAGCTTACCTCAGCTGTTGTTTGCCAGCAAGGTTGATGTCGTTATTCAGAAGGAATGATCTCATGGCAGGAAGTGAGAAACGAGGGCACGACAGCTGGAAGACTTTCTGTGGCCGCAGCGCAAGAGGAACTTTGCATAGGAAGATGATAGATGGAGCAAGAGCTGGTGAGTAGGGTGGATGGTCTAAGCACTGAAACCCCAACGGCTTCAAAACATCCATCGTTTTGCCAGCCTTGTGAGCAGGGGCATTTTTTTAATTTTTTTTTTGCAAAAAGAGAACTGCTTTCCGAAGCTCCCCTCTCCTTTTATTTTTTTTATTCAATCCCTCCTTTAATGTAATGTAATGTAATGTAATTTATTTCTTATATACCGCTAAACTCCGTTAGGATTCTAAGCGGTTTACAGAAAAATAGACAATAGGGTGCATTAAAATTATAAGTAAAATAGGTACTTAGATATTCCCTTACTGTCCCGAAGGCTCACAATCTAACTAAAGTACCTAGAAAAATGACAATTAGTAGAGTAATGAAAAAATAAAATAGAGATAGATGATAAAAAATAAGAAAATAAACATTCTAATAAGACTACAATGGTCTAAAGGACTTTGAAAGGTTGAAAAAGAGGGGAGATAGGAAATAGAAGCAGAAGGGAGAACCGTTGAAACTATAGAATTCTTGGGAAATTTAAATGAAATTTAAATAATAAAGTAGGAAACAAAAACCAAGTGGCAAAACAATGAATGAGATTTAAAAATAAAATATCATAAACTAAAAAAGAAAGTGAAAAAATAAAAACAAACAGTCACGACTGAAGTCCAGCTTGAAATGACTTCACTGCTTTGGCTGCGAAACTTCTCCAGATGTCATCCAATCCTTGTCAGCAAACTAGAAGCCTAGCAAGTTACAGTAGTATTCTGCATTAACTGTTTGACTCCTTGGAAGGTAGTCAGCCATTACAACACCATTACAAATCCATAATAAAATTAATGGGCCAATATTCAGTTGGAGTTTGTCAGCAGTTTTTAAATACTGGTCCTTGGAGTTATCACATACCGTGGATATGCAGCCAGGTGGCATAGCCAGACGGCTAATTTTGGACAGGCCTCAGCCCAAAGTGGGTGGCACAAAGTTTTTTGTGCAGCGGTTGCTCTCTTTCCCTCCCTTCCCATCCCCCTAGCTCATGTAGCATTTCTTCTCCAGCTCACCAGCAAATGCACCAGAGGGAAGGCTTCCAGGTCAGTCATAGAGGAACTGCTGCCAATGACATAGAACAGTGGCCAAGATGATAAAAGGGATGGAACTCCTCCCGTAAGCGTAACACAGCACAGCGTTAGTTTCATTTAAAGGAGGTTTTTTAGCCGGTGAGGTGAACGCTCCACCACCGCTATTCCACCATTGTGGAGGTGGGATGGCCCTTGTTTGACAAACTTACTTCAATTTTTTGAGGAAGTGAACAAACAAATCGATAACGGTGAACCAGTGGATATAATATACTTGGACTTCCAGAAAGCGTTCGACAAGGTTCCACACGCAAGGCTTCTGAAGAAACTACAAAGCCATGGAATAGAAGGAGATATACTAAGATGGATAGGCAAATGGCTGGAAAACAGATTGCAGAGGGTGGGCATAAACGGGAAGTTCTCGGACTGGGAAAAGGTGACGAGCGGTGTACCCCAGGGTTCGGTCCTTGGGCCCATCTTGTTCAATATCTTCATAAGCGACCTGGAAGAAGAAACAACAAGTAATTTAATCAAGTTTGCAGACGACACAAAACTATGTAGGGTAGTTGGGTCACAAAAGGACAGAGAAGAACTCCAGAGAGATTTGAACCAGCTAGAGAAATGGGCAGATAAATGGCAGATGAAGTTCAACATAGACAAATGCAAAGTGATGCACCTGGGTAAGAAAAACAAGGAACATGAATATAAAATGTTAGGTGTAACACTGGGCAAGACCGAACAAGAAAGGGACCTGGGGGTACTGATAGACAGGACCCTGAAGCCATCAGCACAATGCGCAGCGGCAGCAAAGAAAGCACAGGATGTTGGGCATGATAAAGAAGGGAATCACAAGTAGATCGGTGGACGTCATAATGCCGCTTTACAGAGCAATGGTCAGACCACACTTGGAGTACTGTATCCAACACTGGTCTCCCTACCTAAAGAAGGATATAACCCTGCTGGAGAGGGTGCAAAGACGAGCCACGAAGCTAGTTACAGGTATCAAGAATTTGAGCTACAAAGAACGCCTCGGAAAACTGGGATTGTTCACCCTCGAGAAGAGAAGACTGCGAGGGGACAAGATAGAGACTTTTAAAATATTAAAAGTATTCGACAAAATAGAGCAAGACACATCGTTATTCACCTTGTCCAATGTGACTCGAACAAGAGGTCATGGATTGAAGCTGAGGGGCACCAGGCCCAGGACAAATATCAGGAAATTCTGCTTCGCACAACGAGTGGTGGACGCTTGGAACGCTCTCCCGGAGGAGGTCGTGATGGAGACCACCATTCCGGGATTCAAGGGCAAGTTGGATGCACACCTTCTCGCAAATCACATTGAGGGATACGAGTAAACAAGGTTTCTCAACAGGGAACACCCGCGGGTGCGGGTCGCCGGACTGGATGGACCTAGGGTCTTATCCGGCGAAGCCATTTCTTATGTTCTTATGTTCTGAGGCCTTTTCCTCCGTTTGAAAATTGTCATTCAGCCTGCACTGTGTTATCAATATACCATCTGACATAGTGCATCTTACTGTTGTGGAAGTGTTTTATTAATCATTGTTGGCTTTCACAATATCTGAGTCCTTTTGGCTCAACCTCGTAAGAGCAATTTTTCTGCTATCTACATAGCTGCAAACTCCTCAGAAACATTTTGCTTACGGATGTCGTTGCATTACTTGTCAAAGTTCAAAATGCTAATGTTCCAAGCTTCGTCGATAAAATTCTTATACCCCATATGCCAATTTGTTCACTTAGATCCACTGCCCTAAGTCTATTGTCAGCCCCCTCATTAAAAGTTATTAACACACGTTATGCGGCTATATTTTTCGTGATGGGTCCCCTGTTAGGTAATAAGGTTTTTAGATATACTTTGGTTTGTCACAATAAATTTTGCCTACATCGTTGTACATATCTGCAGTTTTCATTTTATTTGTTCCTGGTTGGTTTTTTCACTGCAGACAAGGTTGGACCTCCCTTTTTTTTTTTTTTTTGCTGCTATATTTTTCGTAACAACCCCACTCATATGGAATTCACTTCCAGCTTACCTAAGGGAGGAAATAAAGTCTTGATAAGTTCAAAGTAAACCTTAAAACTTTTCTTTTCAAAGACACACATTTCAATTAACCTCCAAATTCTCAGTATATCCCTGTTTTCGGCTCTGACTTTTAAATACTTTATGTTCTCTTCCCCCTCCTCACGTTCTATCCTTTTTCTGTTTCTTTACTAAAAATATTATAGTTCACCCTCTCTTCCTAATGTTCCAGTATTGTCTGTTATTGTCTTTGTCACTAATCATGTTTCAGATGATTACTTGTATTTCCCCTCATTTAACAAGAACATGGGTCAGACCAATGGTCCATCAAGCCCAGTAGTCCGTTCTCATGGTGGCCAATCCAGGTCACTAGTACCTGGCCAAAACCCAAGGTGTAGCAATATTCCATGCTACCAATACAGGGCAAGCAGTGGCTTCCCCCGTGTCTTTCTCAAGAACAGAGTATGGACTTTTCCACCAGGAACTTGTCCAAACCTTTCTTAAAACCAGCTACGCGATCCACTCTTACCGCATCCTCTGGCAACGCGTTCTAGAGCTTAACTATTCTCTGAGTGAAAAAATATTCCTCCTATTGGTTTTAAAAATATTTCCCTGTGACTTCATCGAGTGTCCCCTAGTCTTTGTCATTTTTGACGGAGCGAAAAATCGATCCACCTGTACCCGTTCTACTCCACTCGGGATTTTGTAAACTTCAATCCTATCTCCCCTCAGTTGTCTCTTTTCTAAGCTGAAGAGCTTTAACCGAGTAATCAAATTTTAATAAACTTGAAACTTGCACACATATATAGTAATTTTAAACTTCTACCTGCTTTTTCAGCACTGTGAATTGGGGGTCTTCCAATTAAAACAATGAGCAGATATTTAAAAATACAGACGGCCATGCGTGATTTTATTTTCTACCCTAATATTAACCCCAGGAACTTTGCTTCTGAATCTAAATTCACTCTAAACCCTTCATGGAATGTGCTTTTCCCAGCATAGAGGGGAGGCCATCTTTCAGACACCCAATTTACCTGCAAAAATGGCTTTGAAAATTAGCCTTGCTATTGTCACCTGAAACGGTACTGAATGACAGTGAAACTTATGTCATTTCTAAGCATGACCTGCCCCTAACAAATAGAGAAAAGGTTTTCTGTTATTGGCAAAAAAATTCATTTGGCTGTCTGAATTACAGCATAGGTAAATAGAGAACCAATTACATTAGTCTGCTCTAGTTTGAAGCGATCACATCACCAGCTGGCACAGAAATTGGCTGATTTTGTCAGGAATAATCTCACCTTTACACCTTTGTTGCCATCGGTCCCCGTTTGTGTGGGCGTGCTGGGTTTTTTATTTTCATTTTTGAAGGTGGTAATTAGATGTGGTTTATAGTAATAATCTTCAGCGCTTTTGCTGTTTACATTGGTATTATTTCTTTCAATTACAAATGTTCAGTTTGCTTTGGTTTACTTTGTTACTGCATCTCGTAAAATCGTAATAAGATCTAGCAGTGGTCAGGAAAAGTACACATTACAGCATGCAACTTAAAAAAAAAGAAGTAGGGATTAGTAGGGCTCATTGATCGTCAGTGAAATCCACTCTGCTGGTCACAGCCCACCTGCAGAGACGACGTCACCAGGCACTTGTTGGCCTTGTATGGCTGCGTACTCCTTCTTGTGTTATAGTGTCTAAATAAGGTGATGCTATGTGTTCATCAATTAGCAAATATATATGGCATTTTTTTAATACCCTGACAACTTGAAAGCATTAGTGGTATGTCTAACCATAATTGGGAATAGCTGATCATGACTCAGCAACACCTTGACTATGTTTATTAGGTAATATCATAAAACATATAAGAGCCTGCTTTTATTCTATAAAACATGAGTTAATCAAACCCCTTCTTATATAGAAAATTATCTAATTCCCTATTCACAATATCGTACACTTCGTTCTCTTCAACAGAATCTTCTTACAATTCCATCTATTAGACATATTACAAATGCATCTATGGTCCACAACTCTGGAATGCTCTTCCCAAATCACATTTGAATGGAATCTAATCGTTCAAGATTAGATTCCATTCAAATGTGATTTAGGAAGAGCATTCCATCTAATAGACATATTACATACACATCTATCCAAGACTGTATCTTTTCAGTCAATTGTCCACAATTCTGGAATGCTCTTTCAAATCATATTCGAATGGAATTTAATCTTGAACGATTTAAAATTCTTTTTAAAACATTTTTATTCATGGATGTTTTGGGCTGACAGACCAATGACTTTGATCAATGCAGGCCTTGTGAGGATCGATCTGAATTTAGAAGCACACAATCAGTTTTAAATCTTTTCTTTACTTGCCTTACTGTCGATTATGTAGTTCTATTTTCTGATTTTATTTAATTTTAATTTTTTACTAAATGTAAACTGCATAGACGTTTTCACCAATGTGATATATCAAATGTAAATAAAATTTGGAAACTTGGAATATCGAATGGGAAAGCAATATTTGAAATTTGCTCACCTTCTACAGGGCTAATTTGCTGATACATTTTCCATCTGATGGGCCTCGACTTAGGCGCTGCTAGACGCCGTTCTGAGTTCTGTGTGTAACTCTCAATTGCTAATTTTTAAAAAAAAAATGGATCAATTAACTTCAATGGCTTGATCAATTACCATACCATTAAAAAAAAAAAAAAAAAATTAAGTTGCACACGGATGTTAGTTAGACATCGCTAGGCAACCGCGATCAGGTCACCTAGCAACGCCTAATGTAGGCGCATGTGTCCTCGGATCTGTTAAAGATAGTATGCTGATTCACACTATTTTTTTACCTTTCAAGCTTCTGTCATACAGATACATATCAAAATTATGCACTTACATTCCTAAAAATATTTTCATTAAATGTCAGTGGACTTAATCATCCTATTAAGATGTACAAATCCTAAACTATTTTAAGAAAACTTTGCTGTATACAAGAAACACACTTGAATTGTAAAGAATCAGACAAATAAATTGAAGGGTGGCTGGATCAAGTATTGTTCTTATCCAAGTTTATTTACATTTAATATGCCAACCATCATTGTGTATCTGACCGGATTACAAAGCTAAAAAAATCTTAATATAAATTTAAAAATATGGATAAAATTAAAAGGTTGTACACTTCCCCCTCCGTATTCGCAAATTCCGTATCCACGGATTTGCTTATTCGCAGTTTTAAACCACAAAATTCATTTTCATTTTTCAGGCTATTTTAAACCCTGTAAGCCCTCCCTTAAGCCTTACCTGGTGGTCTAGCGGGTTTTCGGGGCAGGAGCGATCTTCCCACGCTCCTGCCTCATGCAGATTGCTCACAGGAAATGGCTCAAGAGACTACGGGAGCTCAAGGCAGCCATTTCCTGTGAGCAATCTGCACGGGGCAGGAGCGTGGGAAGATCGCTCCTGCCTGAAAATCTGCTAGACCACCAGGTAAGGCTTAAGCGGGAGGGGGGGCTTTCAGGGCTTAAAATAGCCAGGGAAGCGGGGATTAGGGGCAGAACCGGCCTGAATATTATTCGCGTTTTTTTTTATATTCGCGGGCTGGCTCTGCCCCTAACCCCCGCAAATACGGAGGGGGAAGTGTACATGGAAGAAACGAAAACTTGGACATACACAAGTTTGGGAGAAGAGGGGGAGGGAAGATTGTAATTACATCATTAAATAAAAATAATAGAGGGAAGGAGGAGGGGGAAAAGATACCGGGGGAGGGGGGTCGCTTCTTAAAAGCGGTTCTTTTTTGTATGCTGAAGTGCTGCAGGGGTATGATCAAACGCTGTGGAATGCGCCTTGAAATAAGAAAGTTTTTAATTTGGTTTTAAATTTATCAAGAGAATTTTCTTGATGAAGGTGAGATGGCATAGCATTCCAGAGGGTTGGGACTGTAACAGAGAAATTGGTGTTTCTAGTGTAATAGAGTTCCTTGATTGGGGGGACAGTTAGTAAGTTCTGTTCAGCTGATCTGAGGGACCATGGAGAAGAGTAGGAAATGATAAGTTGGTCAAGAAAGGCCTTATGTTCATGAAAAAAGGGATGTAGCGATTCTTATAAGGAATACTACCATCCAAATACACAACTAGATTACTGACTTGGAAGGAAGATGGATTCTCATTAATGGTACGATTGGTCAAATGGAATACTCTGTTCTTAATTTATACTCGCCTCCACTGGAGAATCTGAATTCTTTCATAACCTTTGTGGGAACATTTTAAATAAAGCATATCCTGATATTATAATTATGGATGATTTTAATCACATCATGGACCTTGAACTTGATTGAAAACCTGTCAGATGTTTAGTAAGCTCTAATACGGGTCTATGACATTTAACCGATGAATTAGGATTAAGGCCCCCCCCCCTTTATTCAAGCCGCGTTAGGGGTTTTTTTTATCGCCAGCCACTGCAGTAAAAGCTCCGACGCTCATAGAATTTTTATGAGCGCTGGAGCTTTTACCGCAGCGGCCGGCGATTAAAAAAAACCCGAATGCGGATTGATAAAACAGGGCCTAATTTACATATGGAGAATTCATCACTTTCATGCATTCAAAAATTTTGTGGACAAAGCTGTTAATTCTATTATTGAAAATATTTCACTAGAATCGCTCTGCAACCTCCACATCCACTATGGAGGTATAGGGGGGAATTCATGAAAGGGCATTAAGCGTGTGCTAACATGTTAGTGCATGCTACCCACTAAAGATGCCCATAGGAATATAGTGGGGGACAGGGAGGGGAATGGGACTTGTATAGTGCCTTTTTGTGGTTACACATTCAAAGCAATTTGCATATTTACAGGCACTTATTTTGTACCTCAGACAATGGAGGATTAAGGGCTAGATTCACAAAAGGCACGGATCCGATCCGATCCATGTCCGGAGGGCTGATTCACGAGTCGCCCTCATGCAAATGAAGGCGATCAGAATTACGTCCTCAACCGACCACCGAGATCGCTCTGTAATGATCCCGACGCATGCGCAGACCATCTGTAGATGGTCTGCGCATGCGTCTAAGAGCCGCAACTTTTTTTTTTTTTTTTACTTTTACTAGCCCAGCGAGCCTGTGGTTTTAACCCACTTTAAACCCTAGGGTTAAAACCACGGGCTCGCACTGTGGGGGAAGGCCAGGGCAGCGCTTGGGGCAGAGAGCCGCGCAGGAGATCCGGGGCAGAGCAGGGCGGCAGGGGAAAATCGTGGCAGAGAATCAGAGCAGGAGAGTTGGGGGACAGAGAGCTGGAAAGTTGGGATAGACAGCAGGCAGAGCAGGAGATGGCAGTCGGAAAGCAGCGAACGACTGGTCCACAGCAGTCGCTGGTTTGTGATCGGCCAGCCCAGTCGGTGTTGTGAATCGCTGCCTGCCATCATTTCAATGCCGTTCCTTCTCATTTGCATACGTGGATCGGAGGATGATCAGAACAGAGGTTAGTGAATCGGGTCAGAGGGAAATTGGGTCACAAAGGGGTCCTAATGCACTTAGGAGGAAATTCTGTATAGGACGCCAGTCTCAACCGCCGCCTAAGAAGCGGCTGAGAGTTGTAGACTGGCATCCTATACAGAATCGCATCTGCCTTAATGGACAGATGCCTAACCACCCCAGTTCTCTAACTGGTGCCCATGTCACAGGTGCTGGTTAGAGAATCGCACCTGATCCCTTGCCATCCGCTGATCGCAGGAAGGAAATCTCCCTGCTGCAATCAGCTGAGCGGCCGCATCAGAGAACCCCCGAACCCCTCCATGAAGTCGGCTGGCAGGAGGGATGCCCACTCCCTCCTGCCGCCACCCATGATTCCCCCTCCCCCCCCCCCCGCAGGATGCCATTTATAGAATTTGCCCCTTATTGACCTTTCATGAATTCTCCCCGCAATACCTTTTTACTTACTGATGAGGAATTTTTAAATCATATTAGTAATCTTATCAAGGACTATTTCACATTAAGGGTGAAATTCATCAAAGGGCGCTAACTGTGTTAACGCATGTTCTGTTAGTCACAGGGGTCTCAAAGTCCCTCCTTGAGGGCCGCAATCCAGTCCGGTTTTCAGGATTTCCCCAATGAATATGCATTGAAAGCAGTGCATGCACATAGATCTCATGCATATTCATGGGGGAAATCCTGAAAACCCAACTGGATTGCGGCCCTCAAGGAGGGATTTTAAGACCCCTGGAGAGCATCCTAAATGCTAAAGACACCTATAGGAATATAATGAGCATCTCTAACATTTAGGGGACATCCTACCTGCTGAATGTCTATCAAAGGTACAAGGGAGGGGTGTGTGGGGATATCGGGCATGGGGGAGGGGGAGGGATCTCTGTATGGAAGGGTGCTGGGAGGTGGGTCGGAGGGAGGGAGAGAGGAACGGGAATCTTCCTGCTAGTTCAGCTAACTGAAGCAGGGGAATCCTCTATCAGTTGAGCCAGCAGGACTCCCCAAAGCCACAGTTTTGGGGACTCCTGCCAGTTCAGCTGATCAGGGATTCCTCTGCCGCGATCAGCTGATGGCGGGCTGTGGAGGGCAATCCCTGGAATAGATAAGTGCCAGAAATGTAGGCCAGGGTTTTTTCCGAGTCTACATTTCTGGCAACTGTCTTTGCAATAATCACGCCTACAATTCTCTAACCAGTGCTGTCACGTGATTGACACACGCTCAGCAGCCGCGTTTAAGGCGGCCGCTGAAATGGGTGACGGTAAGAGAATCTGGTGGTTAATGCTAATCTTTAGTGTACACTAAAGTGTTTAGCTCCCTTTGATGAAAAATTCCCCCTAAATGAAAATTCAGTCGATTCCTCAGTAACCTTGTGGGATGCATTTAAGGCAGCACTTAGAGGACATATAATAATGTAAATGGTTCAAATAAATAGATTAAATATAATTCATATTGAGGATCAGGAAAGTCAAATAAAGCTACTAGGAGAGACATATTTCTTCAAAACCCCTCATATTATGAATCCTGTAACAAAGCAGGGAAAGCACTTCTTGAAAAGGTCAAAAACAAAGAGATTTGATGGCTTCAATTAAAGATAACTTGACATGTAACAACTAGATCAGAGGATATAGTGCAACAGTTCTGTAACTTTTATAAATCTGTATATATGTGTATCAAAGAGCCCCTCTGACGTTCAATAAAGAGAAAAACTTTTGTCTTCCATCCAACCACCTAAATTGAGTGATTATGCTAGATAAACTTATATACCAGATTTGTGTGTAAAAACCCTCCCATCCACTAGGTGCTGCCCTTGTATTTCTTCCCATATTTGGTTACAAAAGCTGCAATGTCCTTGATGCCATTGGGGTTGGGGGGGGGGAGAAAATTGGCATGTACCAACTGACCACAGATATTTGAGCCCCATTCAAAGGCAATAATGCAATGCTCCTAAAATAAATGAATGAGCAAAATTTATGTATCGGTCCAGCTAAAGCCCCTGTTTTTGTTTTTGGTTGTTTTTTTTTTTTGGGGGGGGGGGGGAAATGAAACGTAAACTGATCTGTTTTCCTCATTTGAGGATCTGTATTACTAAAAGAAAATCCCTGTTAGCATTCAAGGCATGTGTCGGTAGGTTATTTTGATCACTAAGGATAGCCTTGTTCCAAAAAACTATTGTGCCTAATCTTTAGCTTGAATCTAAGGAAATACTTTTTTACAGAAAGGGTGGTAGATGCATGGAACAGTTTCCCAGAAGAGGTGGTGGAGAGAGAGATTCGGAATTCAAAAGGGCCTGGAATAGGCACGTGGGATCTCTCGAAGAGAGAAAGAGATAATGGTTACTGTGATGGGCAGACTAGATGGACCATTTGGCCTTTATCTGCAATCATATTTCTATGCTTCTATAACCATGAAGCTCTATGACATCACAATGCAGGTGTAAGGAACCTTAGCCTATAAGAAGAGGAGATGCAAATGTTAAGAGCCTTAGCCAATAGAGAGAGGAAGAGACAATGGATGCTGCAGATGGGCAGACTGGATGGGCCATTTGTCCTTTATCTGCCATCATTTTTCTATGTTTACTGAGAAACAAATATGGTAGATCGATTTGACCAATAGGAAGGCACTGACGCAATCTGTGAAGATGAAAAGAGTCAAACTTTTAAAAGGTGTTGCAATCAGTCAGCTTCCGGTACAAAGTGATGTTGTTGGGTTTTTTCATCTAGAAATGCTTCTCATTGGCATCCATTTTTTAACGTGTGTTTACGCCAATTATCCAATCAGAATGAATAATTAAGGCCCCCATTTATCAATTTAGCACCTAACTTGAGGCATCATTTGTTAGAATCGGGGCCTTAATGAACATACTTTAAGTTTTCAAGTTTCACGTTTTATTAAAATTTTGATGTATCGCAATATCATTAATTCAAAGCGATTTACAATTAAAAACGGGGCCTTAATTATTAACTACAACTGACACACATGAACATGATGTACCAATACATAAGGGAAGTAGGGAGAACTATAGTAAGCATAGTAATGGACACATGAAAGGAAAGTACAGCAGCAGGGTAAGAAATTTAAAAGTAATGATAAAATGGAATAGAAAATTAGGTTCATAGACAACCCCGCGAAAGACAAAGGCGCGCGCCGACAACTGAGCGCAAGACGGAGGTGCGCGCCGAAGAAAATTACAGTTTTTAGGTGCTCCGACGGGAGGTTTTGTTGGGGAGCCCCCCCAGTTTACTTAATAGAGATCGCGCCGGCATTGTGGGGGGTTTGGGGGGTTGTAACCCTCCACATTTTACTGTAAACTTAACTTTTTCCCTAAAAACAGGGAAAAAGTGAAGTTTTCAGTAAAATGTGGGGGGTTACAACCACCCACACCCCCCACAACGCCCCCACAACGCGGCGCAATCTCTATTAAGTAAAGTGGGGGTTCCCCCCCACACCCCCTCCCACGCCCCCTCCCGTCAGAGCCGAAAAAACTGTAATTTTCTGCGGCGCGCACCTCCGCGCTGCGCTCAAGTGTCTGCGTGCGCCTTTGTCCCGGCGCGCTTTTGACCTGACACTGAAAATTAAGAACTTTTTTTTTCAATTTCTCAGAGCCCAAAGACAGAGTACATGTGAGTTTAAGCAACGAATGGGATCAAAAGAGACTGATGATTAGGTTTCAAAAGCATCCTTGTAGAACCAGCATTTTAACAATCCTTTACATTTATTTAGTGATTTTTCTTCCTTAATAAATGCTGGCAAGGAGTTCCATATTCTAGGCGCTGTCTTTAGGTGACCTGTACACAATTACCTCCTATGTTGGTGAGGCTTTGCAATGTGGTTTGACAGCCAAAGAAGCTCAGTTCTTCAAGGTTCAACACCCCTTTGTTCCAATTTTGTTTAGTGTGCCTGAGATCTAGAGTAGAGAAGGACACAGTGGCATAATTCATCCCTGGTCCCATCCCCGCGGATAACCACAGGAAACCATCTCCGTGGCATTCTTTAAGGAGAGAGGGAAGAATCGGAGTATGAATGGGCTCAGCCACAGGCCCTCAAGCCTTGCATGGAAGAATGCTGGTGTAGAAGGACTGAGGTTGAGATAGACACTAAAGAATGACAGTCTCTGGTATCCAGTGCTGATACTGTGATGTCATAATGCTTCATTCTACCAATAAGAGCCAGCCTCATCAGTGATGTCACAATGGCTTCATTATCCTGTACTTGGCTCACATAAGAATCAGAGTATGAATGGGCTCAGCCACTTACCCTCAAGTCTTGCATTGAAAAATGCTGGTATAGAAGGATTGAGGTTCAGATAGACACTAAAGAATGACAGTATCTGGTATCTAGAGCTGATACTGTGATGTCATAATGCTTCATTCTACCAATAAGAGCCAACCTCATCAGTGATGTCACAATGGCTTCATTATCCTGTACTTGGCTCACATAAGAATGGGCACAACCACTGACCCTCAAGCCTTGCATTGAAGAATGCTGGTGTAGAAGGACTGAGGATGAGATAGACACTAAAGAATGACCCTGGATTTTGTCACCATGTCATTCTCTAATCTAGAGGTCAATTATTAATCCTCTTATCAGAGATCAGATCAGTACTGCATTACAGCCTTTATCAAAATTCATAGACCCATTTATGAAACCACGGGAAACATCATTTGCGTCATATGTACATTTTGAAAGAAAATTGGGGAGAATGTCTTGTGTCTTTAGATGTGATGCATTATAATGTCCCACAGGCAAATATAGCGTAGTTGACTTTGTGAAAAAACTACTTCCTTTTTATAGAAAATATTATTGAACAGTACATGATACCACCATGAGAGGCATTATGGAGAGATCTCCCAGCTGCCTGTGCTCCCTTCTAGCGCTATAAGCAATGTGGACCTCTCTTAGTTTCCTGTGCGCACTTCCATCTTCCAGCTCTTCCAGTTGCCTGTGTTCCCTTCTACCTCTTCTAACCAGTTCAGCGCTCCCACAGCTGTCTGTGCATCCGGATTAACCCAGACATGTCTTCTTTTTCGAGGACTTTTTTGAGCACTTTGTCCGGGTTTTGAAAAGCTTCCAGCTCGGGACCGCGTTGAGAATGCAATGCGTGGGATGTCATTGTGTCACACCTACGCATGTGCAGATGCTCTCCTGATGCAGATCTGAGCACAAGAAAAGGTTGAGGGGGCAGGGCTGGGGCGGAATGGGGGGTGACTTGAGCAGAACGGGGCAGGGCTGGGTGGAACTGGATGGGCCTGGGGGGCGAGGCCATGGGTCCAGATTTTACAATAGTAAAATCTAGTAACCCTAGTGCACCCTTTTATCTCAGTGCAGACCTTCTCCAGTTGCCTGTGCTCTCTTCCACCTCCTCAAATCAATGCAGAGCTCCCACTGATGCTTGTGCTTCCTTTTAGTTCTCTAAGAAATGTGGACCTGTCATAGTTGCCTGTGTGCCCTTCCATGTCCTCTAACCAGTTTGGAGATTCCTCAGCTTTCTATGCTTCCTTCCATCTTCTCTAACTAATATGGAGCTCTCCCATCTGCCTGTGTTCCCGTCTACCTTCTCTAACCATTTCAGAGCTCCCTTCAGCTGCCTGTGCACTTCTCTATCTCCATAAACAATGCAGACCTCCCCCAGATGCCTGTGCTGCCTTTAACCTCCTCTAACCAGTTCAGAGCTCCCCCTAGCTGCCTGCGTTCCCTTCTACGAGAGCTCTCCCAGCTGCCTGTGCACCCTTCTATGTTCATGAGTAATGCACACCTCCTCCAGTTGCCTGTGCTTCCTTCCATCTCCTCTAACCAATGTAGAGCTCCCACAGCTGCCTGTGCTCCCTTCTACCTCCTCTAACCAGTTCAGAGCTCTTCCTAGCTGCCTGTGCTCCCTTCTATCTTCATAAGCAATGCACACCTCCTCCAGCTGCCTATGCTCCCTTCTAGCTCTGTAAGCAATGCGGACACCTCTCCCAGTTGCCTATGCGTCCTTCTACCTCCTCTAACCAGTTCAGAGCTCCCACAGCTCCCCCTAGCTGCCTGTGTTCCCTTCTATTGCTTCTGACAGAAGAGATTTTCTGCTTTCTAGCAATTGGTAGCCCATCCATGTGCATAAGACACTAAATGCATCTACTGTAACTAGAAATCAGAGCACTTTGGAAAGTCTTAAACAACTTGGTGCAGGGTCTTGAAAAATGAAGAGGTTTTGCAAAACCCCGCTGCACTTGTTGAGATTTTTCTTCCCTACTGCTGCAAGCGTTATGCAATAGTGTGTGCGCACCCTGTTCTAACCAGGAGAGCCCGTGCCGCTGTGTTGTGACAGCAAGACAGGTTCAGTGGAGAAAAGAACGAAAACAAATGTCAAGAGGTTAACACGAACAACTGTTAAACAAGCAAAGAGGCCCACTGGTAAGATTTAGGGCACCCGACCGGTAAGAATCAAAACCTTCTGCATACGATTCAAGACATTAATATCCTGCATGAATGAAAATAATTGTGCAAATTGTGACTTTTGCATTTCTGTCCACCGTTTGCTCCCACACAAAAATGTTGCCCGGCAACAACGCTTGCATCGCACGCGTGCCACACATGTACCATTCACAGCCAAAGCACGCTGCATTCGATGGGGCGTGCATGTATTTCTGCAGAGGATGACTGCGAGAACTCTACCACAGAAAGCCCCGCCATCTTATCAACGCAGCAGAGATTTATGGCACCAAAGGTTTCTCCCCATCTGGTAAATAATTAACAGTTGGCCATAATCTGGGCCTTATCTCGCCACCTGAATGCTATGTTTACTCAGTGGAGTCATCAAAACAAGATGTTTTCCTATGTTTAGCTCAATTAAATAATCTCGCCTTCAAGAACGAGGTTTATAGGATTCCAGTCACTAGCCATTTACGGCACCAGAAAACTGCACTCGATCCTCTTAACTAATGGCGGAATACAGGAATTCTCCCATTTTATATATACTATTTATGATATATATACTGTATATGTACATGGCGACTGATATTATTTAACATTTGCGGGTGTGCAGGAGAAATGCCCATTTTTTAAAAAGTCCTTGTTTATTTAGTTATTTATGGGTCAATTAGTAATCGTTAGTTTGGCGAGTGCTAATGTTAGGTCATATTATCTGCTGTAGGACCCATTTTATGCAATGTGGCAGATAACATGTGATAATAGAGTTAGTGCACACTAAGAGCTAAATTCTATATATGGCAGCCAAAAATGCACTATTCTATAAGCTACGCTTAAACCACCCTTCCCCCTTTACAAAATCGCGCATGAGGTTTAGAGAAATAAAGAAAATAACATTATATCAATGTATTTATAACAAATAAGGACATATTCATCTTAATAGCATGACAAAACCACCGGGTCAGCCAATAATTTCAGCCACTGGATCATTACTGGAGGCGTAGTCTTCATATGTGGATAAATTTTTTAGAGAACATGTGGAAAGCCATACTACATACATCAAAGACACAACACATTTTTTGAATATTTTGGCCAACCATGATGATGATCATGAACTATATCTCATGGTCACCCTTGATATTAATTCACTTTATACCTCCATCCCTCAGAATGAAGCAATTGAAGCGATCCGTCGTGTATTAGAATCCAGGCCACGTCCCCATTTGGTCCCGACCGATTTTTTGGTGCATCTCACCAGAATAGCCATGAAAGAGAATTACTTTTTATTTTTGGATAAGATGTATATTCAATTGTCTGGTGTTGCAATGGGGGCTACCTTTGCCCCATCCATCGCATGCATTTTTATGAATCAATTTGAGGATGAATGGATTTGGTCATCTCCATGTGTTTCCAGAATTAAATCCTGGCATCGATTTATTGATGATATTTTTCTTTTGTGGTCAGGCAGTGTTGAAGAATTTTTGATTTTTTTTTTCCAATGGTTGAACACATGCAATGATCACATCCAATTCACCCATACTTATTCATATCATAATATCAATTTTTTTAGATGTTAACATCAATCAAACAAGACAAGGTTTTACCACTAAAGTACATCACAAAACTACTGATCGAAACTCTCTTTTACATTCTACGAGTTGCCATCCATCAGGATGTTTCAAGTTTAAGTTTCAAGTTTATTATGGGACTTGATAAATCGCTTAATCGGATATTCTAAGCGATTTACATTTAAAATTTACAATATAAAATCAAAAAACAATAACAATGCAACATAATAATACATACAATTTAAATAATGGCTAAAATATTCTAAATGCAACATTAATGGCTAAAATATTCTAAATTTAAACAATGTTAAATACTAGGAAAGGAAGGGTGAAATATAATTTTAAAGTAAAGAAGAAACATTAAGGGCAAATACAAAAAGGATATACAGTAGTTAAAACATGTTCAACCAAATAAATAATTCATGAAATATAAAATTATGTAGAAAAGGCATCTTTAAAAAGGAAAGTTTACCGTATTCACAATTCACAATTTTTACGGTATAAACGCATTTGCAGTACGGACCACGACTTTAAAACACAATCAAAACTGTTAAAGGACAAATTCATTAGACGAGGGTATAATAACAGAAATTTGAAATCAGCATATAGAAGGGCTAAATTCAACAATCAAGCTTTGCTACTCAGTTCCTCGTCAAAACATCATGAATCTGAAGACATTTGCACTTTTGTTTCCAAATACAATAATGCTAGTCCTAGAATCACTCGTATTATCAAAAAACATTGGAAGATCATACAAACATTAGATGTATTCAAGAATACTTCTCTTCGTAGTTCATACTCCCGGGGGGAAGAATCTTAAAGAGTTGTTAAGTCTGTCAGAATTAAAAACTACTACACCAAAGACATCCATTTTAAAAGGTCATTATAAATGTGGTCATTGTCTAAACTGTGAAATCATTTTACAATCTGATCACTTCATCAATCGATTTGATAACAAACTTTATACCATACATTTTTTCAGTAACTGTAATAGTACTTATATTGTTTATCTTTATGTTGGGAAAACCATTAGAAGTCTCAAGATCAGATTAAATGAACATCGTTCCAACCTCAAACGGACTAGAATTGAAGCCCCCTTGGTTGCTCATTGTTCTGAATTCCACCACAAATTCCATCATTTCAAATGTTGGGTCATTGACCATGTTTCTAAGTCAGCAAGAGGAGGTGACCGAAACAAGTTACTTTTACGTCGTGAACAACTGTGGATCTCTAGATTACATTCATTAGAACCTCACGGACTGAATAGCCACATAGAATGGCATGTATTTTTCTGATTTTTTATATCATCTGCAACATAAGTCTTCAACCATTCATGATTTTTATTTATATTTTTAGTTTTTGTTCTTTTATTCTTTATCCAGTTTTGATCATGCCAGTTGTGGTGTGTGTCTTTAGATTTACCATCTGGTCCTATGTGCATATATTTGAATTTTGGGGGATGTATCTTTACCATTATTAGTTTTTCATTCATTCCGATTGATATTATGTGTATTCTTTAATAAATATTTCAACCATACACTTCTAAATATATGTCATACATTCACCATTAATCTGATTGGTTAACAATGTTTCAGCGTCTTGTTTAAATACGGACGTTAGTTTTTCTTTAAATCTTTCATAGCAGAGAATATGCAGCGTCATTATTCATGACGTCATTAGCAATCTGATTGGTTAACACGGTCTCGGCGTCCTGTTTAAATACGGACGCCATTTTGTCTTCAAATTGTTGCAAGCAAAGAACACGTAGCTACACCACAGGCAAGTTATACATCTTTCTAAATATGATAGTATTTTATTGTTACTCATGTTGCTTGTGGATTTATTTAGCACTTTTGCATTAAGAACATATAACCATCAGAACATTTTGCTATTAAATCAGTACGCTGAACTAGCAGTCATAATACTACTATGCTATTAAGATGAATATGTCCTTATTTGTCATAAATACATTGATATAATGTTATTTTCTTTATTTCTCTTTTTTAAGAACTTTTGAGTAAAGTCTGTACCGTCACTATGTTAAGTCTTATCGTTACCCCTGAAGAAGCCCGTTGAGCGAAACGGTTGGGCCTCCGTTGGGCCATCAAGATAAGCGCTTGGTTTATCTTACATTATAGAAACCCTCAATATAAAGCTGCCGGCTTTAACTTGCTCTTCAGTGATTAGAGAAATTTTGAATCACAATATTTAAACACTATTATATATTGCATTATAAAAAAAGATAAAAAAAAGTATTTTAAATAATCACACAGAGGTTTTGGACCGGTGATAAAAAACCTAACCCCATTTGGTTATAACTTTATTGATTATAATCTAGGGGTTTTTTGAGGTCCTTTTTCCTCTGTTTTAATTGCATTATATATAACATTGAGTGTTCCACATATATTTGCTGGAATGAGGCATTATGACATCACAATATTCCTACTGAGGTTGTGGGTTCAAACCCACGCTGCTCCTTGTGACCCTGGGCAAGTCACTTAATCCCCCCCATTGCTCCAGGTACGCTACATAGATTGTGAGCCCGCCGGGACAGAGAGAGAAAACTGCTTGAGTATCTGAATAAATGCATGTAAACCGTTCTGAGCTTCCCTGGAAGAACAGTATAGAAAATTGAATAAATACTGTTAAAAATTTTTAAAAAAATACTTTATCTGTCTGGTTGGACTTTCAGATTTAAGAAAGGAAACTTAGGCACGGTACTGTAAGCCAGGGTTTCAAAAACTTCTAAGTTTTTGGAGAACAATGGTGTTTTTAAGCACACCTCCATGAATTCTGATGTCAAAATAGAAAGAATTGCGTACACGCCAGCCCCCTTTTATTTGTAGTGCTGCCTTATTTTTTTAAAAAAAGGGGGACAGGGGCTTGTCCTCAATTCTTTCTATTTTGACGTCAGACTTCACGGAGGTGTGCTTAAAAGGCTGCATAGATGCCGTGGCCATTTTAAACTGACACGGCTTACTAGCAACTTTGAATTGGATGGCTCTAAAGCAAAAATAGGTATTTATCAGATTAATAGCATGATTATACTATTATACGATGGGAGGGATGTTATTGACTGAGAGTACCCAGGAAAGGGACTTGGGGGTAATGGTGGACATGACAATGAAGCCAACGGCACAGTGTGCAGCGGCTGCTAAGAGAGCGAATAGAATGCTAGGTATAATCAAGAAGGGTATTACAACCAGAACGAAAGAAGTTATCCTGCCGCTGTACCGGGCAATGGTGCGTCCGCAACTTGAGTACTGCGTCCAGTATTGGTCGCCGTACCTTAAGAAGGATATGGCGTTACTCGAGAGAGTTCAGAGGAGAGCGACACGACTGATTAAGGGGATGGAAAACCTTTAATACGCTGAGAGATTGGAGAACCTGGGTCTCTTTTCCCTGGAGAAGAGGAGACTTAGAGGGGATATGATAGAGACTTACAAGATCATGAAAGGCATAGAGAGAGTGGAGAGGGACAGGTTCTTCAAACTTTCAGAAAATAAAAAAACAAGAGGGCATTCGGAAAAGTTGAAAGGGGACAGATTCAAAACGAATGCTAGGAAGTTCTTCTTTACCCAACTTGTGGTCGACACCTGGAACGCGCTTCCAGAGGACGTTATAGGGCAGAGAACAGTTTTTGGGTTTAAGAAAGGATTGGACAATTTCCTTCTGGAAAAGGGGATAGAAGGGTATAGATAGAGGTTTACTACACAGGTCCTGGACCTGTTGGGCCGCCACGTGAGCGGACTGCTGGGCGCGATGGACCTCAGGTCTGACCCAGCAGAGGCATTGCTTATGTTCTTATGTTCTTATTATCGCTCTTCAGTTTTTGGGCAATTAGTAATTTCAGTTTTTCTTGGCAGCGTTTTTCCACCCTGAAGAAAGTAGTTGAGACGTGATACATGTCGGGTTAAGTGACCTGCCCAGAGTCACAAGGAGCTGTCGTGAGAATTGAACCCGGGCTCCTTGGTTCTCAGGGCACTGCACTAATGATTAGGCTACTCCTACACCGTGGCATAGCGAGGGGGGTTAGCGCCCAGGGTGATGGCATCATGCATCACCGTGCCAGGCACCCCTCACTCTTCCCTGCTGCTTATCCCCCTTCCCCCGCTGCTTGGGTGCCCCACGCACTCTTCCCCGCTGCTTGGGTGCCCCCTCACTCTTCCCTGCCGCTTGAGCACTCCCCTGCCCCCTCCCCCGCTTACCTCTTGAAATGCTCAACGGCACAAGCAGCATTTTCCACATTCTGCACGGACCAGCATCAGCTCCCTTATGACATCACATCCTGGTAAATATTTAAAGAGGTGTGGGGGTGGGGGACGGAGAGGAGGAAAGGCATTGGCACTGGTGCCCTCCATAAAGACGGCATTCAGGGCAGTCTGCACCCCCAACCATCCCCCCCTTACTAAGGCACTGCTCCTACACTTGGACAAAATATTAACATTGCTGGGATACTCTCCTGGCTGTTTAAATCACTTTGAATATTGACCCCCAATATTGCCCCATAAATGAAAAAATAAATTGCACATAATCATTTATAGCCTGCACACCCTTACTACCTTCTTGCATACCGAACGCTGTACCTAGTGATGAGATGTTTTTTGTTTTTTTTTAAGTTTAATAAGTTTTTATTGAAGTTTTTTTTAACAAAATAGATTTTTTTGCCAGATACAGTATAATCTCGTTATAACGGGCTTCAAGGGACCTGGCAAAACAATACATTATATCCAGAGTCTGTTATATCCAGAGTTGCATTTTTTAAAAAACTTTATTTAGGTCAGCTTGAAACAACGTACAATCAATGAGCAACAGTCACTGCACAAGCATATCAGCAACATCAAGAACAAAACTCAGCAAAACATTGGAATGGCACGAAATGATTGCAAAACCAGAACACTAAAAGATGTTCTAATGCATCTGTCATTTTCATCTGGGCTGCATTTCTTTCATGTGTTTTAGTGAAGTGCGCATTTTGATTCTGTATCACCGGCACACCATGCGCCTGCATGTCCGTTATAGCCGAGCAAAACTACAGCTAATAGCGGGCTCTGGGGACCAAATTGTTTGTTATTTGCGAAAGTCCGTTATATGCGAGTCCGCTATATGCGGTACTTTTCTGAATGTTCGTAAAGGCGCACGACCGGGACCAGCAGACCTGTACTGTACTGTGCTTGGGTTCCAACTGCCAAAATCTCTGTTAAGACTTACTCCAGCCCATCTACACCCTCCCAGCCATTAAAGCCCTCCCCAGCCCATCTTCCACCAAACGGCCATTTACAGACACAGACCGTGCAAGTCTGCCCAGTACTGGCCTTAGTTCAATATTTAATATTATTTTCTGATTCTAAATCCTTGTCCGCTATAGACAATATCCCATTAGAAGCGAGTCCGTTATAACGAGATTATACTGTAAATGTAGATACAAAGTACGATAAGTCAGGGGATACTCTGCTTATGTCTAGCACAGGCTCTATTCACTCCTCCTCCCCTGGAACAAAGAAACCTGATACACACATATGCATCTGCACACCATCCTCATGCATAAATTCTTTATAGAGTCTTCCCCTAGCAAACAATGCTCTCTTTCTACCATGGACCAAGTCCTGACAGGCGGTCCTGAAACTGCAGGAGAGTGAAGCATGTCCCGTCACTAGATCCGACGTAATTAGACAATAATTACCTTGCCCACATCCATTTAAATTTTTGGGTTTATCCCTCTGCTGATAACCATTCCACTGAGGCATTATATATTCTAGGTTTGGTAGACTGATTTATCCTCCTTCCTGTCTGTTCACTGTTATTTGCAAGAGGTAAATATTCCCCATAATGTGTATAGGGGAGGGGGAGGGGGAAGGAGAATGAAAACCACCTTTGAGCAAAGGCCTAAATGTGAGAGGCAGTGGTGTAGTAAAGGGGGCAGAGTGGGCAATCTGACCGGGTGGGGCCGGCACCCATCTTCCTCTTCACACCCCCCCCCGCCTCTTCCCACTTCTCCCTTCATCACGTGCGTGCCCCCTTCCCTTCCCTTCCCGCCGCAAGCAACAACTTCAACGTGCTCCTCATTAGAGAATGACACGGGAACTGTTTAATGCTGTAAACCGTGGTCACCGCAGTAAATCCGCAGGAATGGAGACATTTGCAACTGGTTTACCATAGGAATGGGGACAAGACCTTTCACCGCCCCGTGGGAACGGGGACAAGACCCTTTACCGCCCCGTGGAAGCGGTGAAAAGTCTTGCTCCTGTGGTAAAAAAATTGCACCTGTGTCAGACTCAGCATCTCCTCCCCAGCTCCTTTTGGGCCTATTTTACCTTCAGGAGCCAGCCATGCCACAATGAAGACAGAAGGAACCCAAAACCAAAGCCTGAGACCAATGTGATTTGAAGAATAAAATTACCAGACAACATAAGGTAGAAAAAAACAAATTTATTTTATACTTTGTGATTAGATTATTTCAGATTTGAAATATGTATCCTGCTAGAGCTGGTATAAGACATAACTGGGGCCCGCAAAGCCCAGGCTGTGCTTCTTTAGCTTCCAGCTGGCTTAGGTCTCTCTCTATAACCAAGAGGCAGTTGCCCTAGTTGCTCTCCCCTAACACTATTCCTGCCATGTGTGACTGAAGTATTCTGTTAGCTTGATTTTTCTATGTAGCATTTTGTAGTAATTTGGTTTATTCCGTTATCACAATAGTGGAGGGGATATTTGCGAAAGGGAGGGGAGACAGGGGTTTTGTTGATCCTTGCTCGGTATTATTTGTGTTTATAAAATGACAATTGTACAGGATAGTCTCTTTTTATACTTTAATAAAATAAGTTCAGTATAAAATCATAACTATTTGAGGCTTGTGCAAATGGGATTTGACAGTTTGCAGGGCAGGAACAGGGACTGAGCTCGTGGGGATGGGGCAGGGACAGGGACCGAGCTCGTGGGGACAGGGCAGGGACGGGGACCGAGCTCGTGGGGACAGGGCAGGGACGGGGACCGAGCTCGCGGGGACGGAGATACATTTTTTCCCCGTGTCATTCTCTACTCCTCATGACCGCATCATCTCTCCTGCTGATGACACTTCCAGGTGCCATCCCCTGTATTTTCCATTACTATCTATTACTAGCAGGAATACCCGACTGCTTATTGTTTTATTTTTTATTTTTTATATTCTGCATATCCTACAATTCTATGAGGATTATAAATTATTCAGGTACTCAAGCATTTTTCCCTGTCTGTCCCGGTGGGCTCACACTCTATCTGATGTACCTGGGGCAATGGGGGGATTAAGTGACAAGGAGCAACGTGGGTTTGAACCCACAACCTCAGGATGCTGAGGCTGTAGCTTTAACCACTGTGCCAATCTAGAAATCAAAATGTTGCAGAAGTGAGTCACATATAGGACAGTGAAGCAATTGTGTCATCACTCACGAGGTTGGCTCTTCGGCATTGGTGGAATGAGGCATTATGATGTCACAATACCAGTTCTGGTTATCGGAGGCTGAAACTCTTCACAGTATTTATTTATTCAATTTTCTATACTGCTCTCTCAGGGGAGCTCAGAACGGTTTACTCAAGCATTTTTCCCTGTCTGTCCTGGTGAGCTCACACTCTATCTAATGGGATTAAGTGACTTGCTTAGGGTCACAAGGAGCAGTGTGGGATTTGAACCCACAACCCCAGGGTGCTGGGGCTGTAGCTCTACCCACTGCACCAACCACTCCCCTATTAAAGTGAGTCTTTGCAGCCTACCAACATCTCATAACATTTTTTTCTATAAACTGCATTGCCTGCCGTTTGAGTAAGTGCAGTAGGTTTTATGCACTGCTTGGTGGGCGTGGTTCTCTCACTACTACACGGCCATGCCCACTTCTGGCCTGATGCCACTTGACTCAAAAGCCAAACCCAAAGAAAATCTCATTTTAATTTCAAAGAAAAGCTTTTCCCTGCTAACTCATTAAGAGAGGGTGGAGGAAGAAAGGAAAAAAGCAGAACTCCGCATATAAGAAAGATTATATTCTGCCAAAGTAAAACTGGAAAGTGTTGGTTCTTTTCCTCCATATCTCTGAAGGTCAAGAGAAGGAAAGTAGTCATCTTACGCTGTTGTGATCTGATTTCATATGACTTCCATAGAAGAAAAAAATGTATATTTATTTATATCCCCCATATCCATATTCCATGCGGGTTACATATTCACATTCATAATTCAAATAAAACAACCGCTTTAACAATATACTAAAATCACAAAGAATTATAATGTGGCCCTTTCTTTATCCTAGCTAAAGAACTCTTTCATATTCACCACAGATATCTTCAGTTGTATGGAATTGTTGTCATAATTTATGTCGTATACATTCTATTTGTCCTTTGCTACAATCTTCAGCCATTAATGTATTAGTTCATGCTATCGTTATTAGTCGTTTAAATTTCTGTAATTCATTATATAAAGGTATACTAGGTGGAGTGTATGGCGCAGTGGTTAAAGCTAGATCCTCAGCACCCTGGGGTTGTGGGTTCAAACCCACGCTGCGCCTTGTGACCCTGGGAGAGTCACTTAATCCCCCCATTGCCTTAGGTAGATTGTGAGTCCGCCAGGACAGACAGGGAAAAAATGCTTGAGTACCTGAATAAATTAATGTAAAACAGTTCTGAGCTCCCCTGGGAGAACGGCATAGAAAATTGAATCAATAAATGGTGTGAAGAGTTTCAGCCTCTGATAACCAGAGCTGGTATTGTGACATCATAATGCCTCATTCCACCAATGCCTAAGAGCCAGCCTCATCAGTGATGTCACAATGGCTTCATTGTCCTAGACTTGGCTCACTTCTGCTACAATTTTGATTTCTAGTTTTGATTGAGCTCCCCTGGGAGAACGGTATAGAAAAGTGAATGAATAAATAAATAAAATATATAGTTAAGAGAACATAAACGTTTACAATTAATTCAAAACACTGCCATAAAACTTACAACTGGTCATAAAAAATATGATCACATTACCCCGTTACTCAAATCAGCCCATTGGCTACCTATATTTATTTATTTATTTGATTCGTGTTCTATCCCGTTTTCCCCAAAGAGCTCAGAGCGGGTTACAGATCGTATTGTCTTACTTATAAAATCCTTTTATTAGTTTTTAAAATCCATTCCTTGGATGTCCCTCTTTTTCTTAGCAAATATTTGACACCCTGCGCCCCGTCTAGAATACTTAGATCTCTTAATCAGAATCGTTTGAAAGAGAGATTACATAGAGAGTATAGAAAACATAGAAACATAGAAGATGACGGCAGAAAAGGGCTACAGCCCATCAAGTCTGCCCACTCTGCTTACCCACCCCCTGTCTATGCCCTAATGACCCAATTTCCTTATCTTGACCCTCGTAGGGATCCCACATGGGTATCCCATTTCTTCTTAAAGTCTGGCACGCTGTCTGCCTCGATCACCTGCACTGGAAGCTTGTTCCAATGATCAACCACTCTCTCTGTGAAGAAATACTTTCTGGTGTCTGCAGCAGCCACTCTCTCCTCCTCTCCCTATTGGCTAAGGCTCTTAACATTTGCATCTCCTCTTCCTATAGGCTAAGGCTCTTTACACCTGCATTGTGATGTCATAGAACTTTCTGATTATAGAAACATAGAAACATGATGGCAGATAAAGGCCAAATGACCCATCATAGAAACATAGAAACATAGAAGATGGCGGCAGAAAAGGGCTACAGCCCATCAAGTCTGCCCACTCTGCTTACCCACCCCCTGTCTATGCCCTAATGACCCAATTTCCTTATCTTGACCCTCGTAGGGATCCCACATGGGTATCCCATTTATTCTTAAAGTCTGGCACGCTGTCTGCCTCGATCACCTGCACTGGAAGCTTGTTCCAATGATCAACCACTCTCTCTGTGAAGAAATACTTTCTGGTGTCGCCATGAAATTTTCCGCCCCTGAGTTTGAGCGGGTGCCCTCTTGTGGCCGAGGGTCCCTTGAGAAAGAAAATATCATCTTCCACTTCGACACGTCCCGTGAGGTACTTAAATGTTTCGATCATGTCTCCCCTCTCCCTACGTTCCTCGAGAGTATAGAGCTGCAATTTGTTCAGTCTCTCTTCGTACGAGAGACCCTTGAGCTCCGAGATCATCCTGGTGGCCGTCCGCTGAACCAATTCAATTCTGCGCACATCTTTACTGTAATGTGGCCTCCAGAATTGCACACAGTACTCCAGATGAGGTCTCACCATGGCCCTGTACAACGGCATTATGACTTCAGGCTTTCGGCTGACGAAACTTCTATTGATACAACCCAATATCTGCCTTGCCTTAGATGAAGCCTGTATGGAAGTATGACGGTAGAAAAGGGCCCATGGCCCAACAAGTCCGCCCACTCAAAGAACCCTCCCCCTAAGCATTTCCCCGGAGCGAACCCACATGTTTATCCCAACGTCTCTTGAAGTCGAGCACGTGGCTGGCTTCGACTACCTGACGTGGAAGACCATTCCAACCATCAACGATAGGTCCTCCATTTAGAGCGATCTTTTTATATTCCATTTTTTTTTTTTTCTGTTCGGGGATCGAGACTAGGCAATTTGCTTCCCGATCATCTCAGATTGCGAACCTCACATAGGGATCCTTTTACTAAGGCGCGCTAACCGATTTGGCGCACGATAATCGTTTTAACGCCCGCTAAATGCTAAGGCGGCCATAGAATACGATGGTTAGAGTGCGCTACATCGGTTAGTGCGACTTAGTAAAAGAGCCCCTTATTAGCTTCTAAAAAAGATCTTAAAACATTTTTATTCCTTGAGGCTTATCCATAAGCATTTTATAATTTATTTTATTTTGTAGTACTGCAGGACATGCCAGCTGGAACATCCAGACTCAACCTTACATTATATTACATTAGTGACTTCTATTCCGCTTGTACCTTGCAGTTCTAAGCGGATTACAAAGAAGCTAACTGGACATTTCCAGAAGATTTGTGAGTTAGGTAGTGGAATACATAGTTGATACTTAGGAGAGAAAAAATTACAAGAGACTAATTCAATTTTCTATACAATTCTCCCAAGAGAGCTGAGAACAGTTTACATGAATTTATTCAGGTACTCAAGCATATTTTCCCTGTCTGTCCCGATGGGCTCAGAATCTATCTAATGTACCTGGGGCAATGAGGGGCTCAAGTGACTTGCCCAGGGTCACAAGGAGCAGTGTGGGTTTGAACCCACAACCCCAGGGTGTTCAGGCTGTAGCTTTAACTACTGTGCCACTCTAAATGTAGTAAAAGTGAGCCAAGTATATGACAATGAGGCCATTGTGACATCACTGATGAGGTTGGCTCTTAGACATTGGTGGAATGAGGCATTATGATGTCACAATACCAGCTCTGGTTATCAGAGGCTGAAACTCTTCACACTATTTATTCAGGGAAGCGCAGAACAGTTTTGCATGAAATTATTCATGGAACGCAAGCATTTTTCCCTGTCTGTCCCGGTGGGCTCACGATCTATCTAATGTGCTTGGGGCAGTGGGGGTGACTTGACCAGGGTCACAAGGAGCAGCGTGGGTTTGAACCCACAACCTCAGGGTGCTGAGACTGTAGCTTTAACCACTGCTCCACTCTAGAAATCAAAATGTAGCAGAAGTGAACCAATGAAGCCATTGTGACATCACTGATGAAGCTGGCTCTTAGGCATTGGTGGAATGAGGCATTATGATGTCACAATACCAGCTCTGGTTACCAGAGGCTGAAACTCTTCACACTATTTATTCAATTTTCTATACCATTCTGCCAAGGGAGCTGAGAACAGTTTACATGAATTTATTCAGGTACTCAAGCATTTTTTCCCTGTCTGTCCTGGCAGACTGACAATCTACCTAATGTACATGGAGCAATGGGGGGGATTAAGTGACTTGCCCAGGGTCACAAGGAGCAGCGTGGGTTTGAACCCACAACCCCATGGTGCTGAGGCTGTAGCTTTAACCACTGCGCCGAACGCTCCCCTATCTCCTGGAGCAGAATTGAGGCAATTTGTTGTCGTGGGGGGGGGGATGCAAAGAAATCTATCTGCGGAGTTCCTCACTGAGAAAAAAAAATGTGACAGAGAGGCAAGGAATTGAGTGTCCATTCATGAGGTTGGTGCATTTGACTCACTTTGTCCGACAGACAGTTTTTCTCCCCTTGAATGTAGACCTCTTTCAGAAAGGTGTTGTGAAGGATTGCTCAATTCCAAACCCTCAGAGCTTTCTGGCAAAGAGGGAGAGATCCATTTCCTACCTGCTTGTTGACATAGTACGTGGCGACTTGGTTGTCTGTCCAAATGAGGACTACCTGGTCGTGAAGAAGATGCTGAAAAGCTTTGAGAGCTTGTGTTAACCCTCTCCCTTTGTTCTTTTCTATCACAGATTGTAGTTCTTCCCTGTTTTCTGTTATAGTATGTTTTTATTAGATTTCTTTTTCTTTTACCTGCTTTTATTTATTAATTTGTATTGTAAGCCGCTTAGATATGATTTGATTTGCCGGATATCAAATAATAATTTCTTTATTTGTTTAGATTTCTATCCCGTTGTCCCGGGAGCTCAGAACGGGTTACAATTGACATTCACAATAAAGTTACAGGGCAATAAAACTATAGGCATTCGAACAAGAGACAGGTGAGAAGACGTAGAGAGAAGGGGAGGGGGAGCAAGGGGAGCAATGGAAGGGAAGAGGAGGGGAGAGATGGGGGAGCAAGGGGTTAAAGGATGGCGTGATAGGACAGGGTACGGTATTGGAGTTCAAGAAGGGATTGGACAATTTCCTGAAGGATAAGGAGCTAGAAGGGTATATAGATAGAGAGTTGCTAACAGGTTCTGGACCTGATGGGCTGCTGTGTGAGCGGACTGCTGGGCATGATGGACCCCTGGTCTGACCCAGCAGAGGCACTGCTTATGTTCTTATGAAGGAGAGCAGGGAACAGGAGAGTGGGAGGAGAGAAAGACATAAGGAAGGGGAGCAGGGTACAGGAGAGAGGGAGAGAAGGAGATAAGGAAGGGGAGCTAAGAGGAGGTTGTCCATTAGCCCTTGATAAACTTGAAGCACGAGTAGCCTAGTAGCTAGAGCAGTGGGCTGACAACCGGGGAAGTCTGGTTCAAATCCTAATGCTGCTCTTGCCTCAGGTACAAACTTACACTGTGAACCCTCCAGGGACAGGCAGTGGCACAGCGAGGGTATGTGGCAGCCGTGGTGAGGGTGCCCCTTCCTGCCCTTTTCTCCACCACACCCCCACCATCCACGTGTCCCCCTTCCCTTTCCTCGTACTTTTCAATTTTCCAGGCGAAAGCAACAGCACAAACTTTCTGCCTGCGTCGTGTCGGCTATCCCTCTGACATCATCTCCTAGGCGCAGAGCCCAGAAGTGATGTCAGAGAGAGGCGATACTGACGCGGGCAGCAAGTTTGTAATGCTGCTCGCGCAGGAAAAATGAAAGAGGGATGAGGGAAGGGCAGGACGGGGGGCAGAGAGGATGGGTGCCTGCGCCTTTACAAAGACCGTGCCTGGGGCGGCGCCCTCCCTCCCCCACATACCCCTCTTACTATGCCAGTGGAAACAGGGAATGCTCCTGAATGCTAAAAAAAGACGTGAGTTGAATCCAAACAAATATATCAGAAGATTTTTAAATGGAAGACAAGATGATTGAACAACCATCTGTCCTCCATGGCAGGGGTGGGCAACCATGGTCCTCGAGGGCCACAACCTTCTTGGGCTTTCACACTTTCCACAGTGAATATGCCTGGTATTGATTTGCATGCATTGTTTCTATTGTATGCAAATAGATCTCATGATATTCATTAAAGAAATCTTGAAAACCCAAGTAGGTTGCAGCTGTTGAGGATCGTGCTTGCTCACCCCTGCTCTATAGAAACGATCTTAGTTGCTAACGAAGCACTTTTATTGGGGTGATGCATGTTACTGAATGTGACATGTGATCGCTTTACTGAGGATAAAACAATAAAAGAAACCAACAAATCTGCAGTGAAGATAGAACAACAAATCCAAAGAAGAGAACTGGGTTCAGGAATTTTATTCAAGTCAATAGAAGGTTGTATTTCCAAAGTTGGTCCTCGATTGTAATGAGTACGGACCCGACACTCTCCGTGTTTCAAAAAACACTTCTTCCTCAGGGGTCCTATCAAGAAATATGATGAGTCATGGTGGGGAGTTGAGTAATTAGTTGAAAAGTGTGCTTCATCAATTAGTGGCAATGTTATGCCAATGGCGTGAAAAACAACGAGGTAGACTGAATATATATACTGATTAAGTGTGTATGCGATAGTGGCATATTTTGGAACTTCATAAGTGCTTTAGAAAAACCAAACCATTGCCGTAGTTGCATTATCCCATAATAAAAACCTAAGAGGCAAATTGGTACCCTCCACACTCCCAAGACCTTTCATTCAAAATGGGACCCATCCAGGACACAACCCTTGTGGATCATGCACTGTATGCTGCCATTGCTTGAGGAAGAAATATTTTTCGAAACACAGACCATGTTGGGTCCATACCCATTACAATTGAGGACCAACTTTGGAAATACAATCTTCCATTGACTTGAATAAAATTCCTGAACCTTGTACATTTTCTGCAGTTCTCTTCTTTGGATTTGTCACCTTACTGAGAATGACATTGGTTTCTTCGACCTGAACGGTGCTATTCCCTGACAGTTTGCAGTTAATCTGGAATACAATTATGGGATAGAGATTTGGTTCTGTTAAGATTATGGGTGGTGCAATGTTATTTGAGGTGGTTAAGCATTGATGGTTGTGTTGTTTTTCGCAGAACTTTATGTAACATTATTTCTAAGAATTACTTGGGATGTTTTATTGTTAAATTGGAGTTGAGATGGGGTAATATCCATCTTCCTGTAGCTATATGATGTGTTGAAGGAGATGGTTTATTTTTGTGTTGGGTGGTAACATTTTGTTTTAGGAACACAGACTGTATAGTTGATTATATATCATTAAAATTGTTTAAGATTGGGAAGAGTGAGATGGTTAATACTACTGTAACTGGAAAACGTGTCACACGTTGCATAATGGCATTTAATTGTACTTTGCTTTTAATTACAAAACTTCAAAGTGAACAATCAAATGCAAATAATGTATACAAACGAAAGAAGACCGGGTCCCTGCAAGAGATCCAGTCCGTTTTGACACTTCCTGCAGTGAAGTTGGGTTTGGGGCTTTTCCAGCCCTCCTGATGTGTCATCAATTTATGTTTCTATCTCTAGATTTCAAATGTAGTAAAGGTCTCTTTATTTAAACTTAAAATGGTGTGGAAATTGTCACTATTGAATTTAGAACCGGATGCTACTAAATCTCCCATCCACTAAAGCTCTTCACTATAAACAAGTTTTCCACTCCATGCTCACCTTCCTAGGAGTCAAAACTTGGAATGGCCTTACAGAAAAGACCAGAACTGAACCTTGACACATCATCTTCCGAAGAAAACTGAAAACCCATCTGTTCGATACTTAATCTCCTTTACCCTCTCTTCTCTCCCTTTCCCTTCCTCCTCTCTCCCCTCTTTTTCCTTCCCTTCCTCTCCCTCTTACCTATCCACCTCCTCTCTCTCCCTCCTCTTTCTCTCCCCTCTTACCTCTCCTTACAGTCGCCTTGAGCCTGTATAGGTGTGAGCGACGCACAAATAAAGATTAGATTAGATCAGAGCTTCTCTGACTGTAGCTTGGGAGGGGGGTTTACTTAGTTTTATTTGGCTTCAGACATAGAGTAAACCACAGAAATCACATTGGCTATTTACTAATTATTAATTCAAACAATATTTAATAAAAAACTTCATCTCCCACTGGAAAAATGAATCCACCAACGCCCTTGACAATCTGGCACCCCTACAAACCAAAACCAGAACCAGCAGGAAATCAGACCAATGGTTTGACAGTGAATTACTCCAACTCAAAAGACAGTGTAGAAGATTAGAAAGAAAATGGAGAAAAAAGAACCAAGAACAAACAAAAACCGACTGGAAAAAACTCAACAAACAATACAAAAATCTACTAAAAGACAAGAGGAAAAGCTACTACACCAATCTCATAGGCACAGAAACACAAGATTCCAAAAAAATATTCCAAATCCTGAAAGAATTAACAGACACCAAACCATACACTAACTCCACGGACACACCTCCACCATCACCCACCATCTTAGCAGAACACTTCAAGAATAAAATCACCAATACCAGAGCCACTCTCATCCTCAACCCATCCAATCTAAATCCTATCACAATCCACCCTACAGGAAAAGAGGCAATCGCAGCAGACAGAATCTGGACTAAATTCCCAAACATACAATGGGCAGAATTCAACAAACTCTACAAAAAATACAGCCATGCCTCCTGTGACCTCAACCATTGCCCCTCATATCTCCTTACCACCTCTAGTGTAAAGTTCCGCACCATAACTCTACAATGGATCCAATACACGCTCACAGAGGGCACATTCCCTAACAACCTCAGCGAAATTGTCATCACCCCAATACAAAAAGATCCAAAGGCACCACAAAACCTCCCATCCAACTATAGACCTATAGCCTCAATCCCGCTATATGTCAAAATTATAGAAGGCCTAGTAGCCAAACTCCTCACCAATTACATAGAGGACCATAACCTACTCCACCCCATGCAATCAGGATTCAGAACAAACTTCAGCACAGAGACATTACTAGGCTCCCTCATGGATACCGTCAGACAACAACTTAGTACAGGGAAAAAGATGCTACTCATACAACTGGACCTATCGGCGGCATTCGATCTAGTAGACCACAACATCCTTCTTCAGATCTTAGATGCAATAGGCATCTCAGATAAAGTATACTCATGGTTCGAAGGATTCCTAAAACTCAGAACCTACAGAGTAAAATCAAATAACGAAAAATCAGAATCCTGGTCAAACCCCTGCGGCGTACCACAAGGATCTCCACTATCCCCCATTCTCTTCAATCTATACACTGCCTCTCTAGGAACTCATCTGGATAATCTAAGTATAACATCCTATAGCTATGCGGATGACATCACCATCCTCATCCCATACGATCACTCCAAACCTACCATGACAGACGAACTTCACCAAACACTGGAAGCAATCACAACCTGGATGGAAAATCACAAACTTAAACTCAACCAAGACAAAACCAAATTCATCCTCCTAGAAAATGACAAGATCCAAACCACAACCACCCTAGACATAAACGCAACCAAATATCCAATCCAAACAACCATAAAACTGCTAGGCATGACCATAGACAGACGCTGCACAATGCAACCCCAAATAAACAAAACAACCCAAAAATCATTCGCAATCATGAGAAACCTGAGACAAGTCCGAAAATTCTTTGAAAGTACACAATTCCTACTTATAGTACAATCCCTAATTCTAAGTATATTGGACTACTGTAACATACTCTTCCTCCCATGTCCGGCAACCACGATAAGACAACTCCAAACAATCCAAAATACAGCCTTAAGACTCGTCTATTCATTGAAAAAACACGACCACATCACTGAGGCCTTCATCAACTCACACTGGCTCCCAATCCAAGAAAGAATCCAATTCAAATTCTACTGCATTTTATTTAAAACCCTACACGGAGACAGTCCATCATACCTGAACAATCGCCTCATACAAGCAACCAATACCAGACACAGAAAAACGCACTCCCCATTCATACCCCCCCCATCCAAAGAAGTAAAAAGAACTAAACTACATGACGGCCTCCTAGCCACACAAGCTGCAAGACTGGACAACCAGATCACCAACCTTCTGATGACCACTCCAGACTACAAGACTTTCAGAAAAGAAATAAAAACCACCCTTTTCAAGAAATTCCTAAAACAACAATAACAACACGACCTCAAAAAACCCTTAAGATCTACATCTTACCCCTCAAGCTATTCATTATAACTCATATAACTCTACAATCCTGCAATTCTGTAATTCGGTAATTCTGTAATTCATTGCAATTCTGTAATTCATTGCAACTCCGCTATCCTGTAAATCTATAATTCATTATAATTCTGTTCTTTAATTTAACCTTTTGTAATCCGCCTTGAACCGCAAGGTAATGGCGGAATAGAAATCCCTAATGTAATGTAATGTAATGTAATAAAGGAGGAAAAGACTTCAAGTGCTCAAAGAAACAAGGTTTAGATTTTTCTTGCTTTGTTTCACTTTTTCAGAATTATCATTATATATGGACAAAGCACAAATCCAACAGATGTGCAGTAAAAATGCAGTTGAACAAGGCCAAAAAAGGACCTGCAGACAGGTGTGCAAGATGCAGGCAAAGTTTATTTAAACAATCAAACAATTTGTTGTGTACAAACAGACCACTTTTTACAGACTATGGGACCCAATACGGTCCTTGTTTCGATCAACAACACGTCTTCCTCAGGGGTCCCATGAAACTGTGGTTTCAAAGGACACGCAACAAATGTGCCTGATCAATGTGCTGTTTCCTGTAACGATGAACGTATGCTAGTAAAAAAAAAAAAACCTTTTTTTTTTTTAATTTTTTTAAAATTTTTTATTTATTCATTTTTGAATTCTTACAAGTGAATTAAACATAATATAACCAATTTTCATATATCACTTGTATTTACAAACAAATCATCTTGTAAAATAAATAAATACCCCCCTTTTTATCAATATTCCTAATTCCATATGATATACATTTCCCACCCCTCCCCCACATATCTGCTACCCATGTGCTAAGATATCTGATCATTAGAATAATTAGTCAATAGTTCCCATATTTTTTTAAAATTATGAAGATTCCCTTGTTGTAACGCTAACATATTTTCCATCTTATATATGTGACAAACTGAATTCCACCAAAATGTATAGTTTAATTTAGTATAATCTTTCCAATTTTAAGTAATTTGTTGCATGGCGACCTCTGTCAATATTAATAATAACTTGTTATTATTTACAGAAATCAGACTCTGAGTTCTCATTGCTGTACCAAATAATATAGTGTCATATGAGAGTCCTACATGGTTTTCTAATAATTTATTAATTTGGGGCCAAATTAGTTTCCAAAAAGCATTTACACAAGGACAAAAAAAAATCAAATGATCTAACGTCCCAACTTCTAATCTACAATGCCAGCATCTATTAGACCTAGTGCTATCTATCTTTTCTAAACGCGTAGGGGTCCATAAAACTCGATGTAACAAAAACATCCACGTTTGACTCATAGATGCTGACCTTGTAGACCTTAACCTCCAGGACCAAAATCGTGGCCATTGAGACGCAGAAATTGTCTGTCCAATCTCAATACTCCAAATATCCCTAAGTCCAGTTTTCTTTTTTTTATTTAAAAATCCATATAACAAATTATACCATTTTGCGGCTTGGTGTCCCAAAAAATAGCTTGCAGGCTCTGTATTAAAAAAAAAAAAAAAAAAAACCTAACGGTATTGGGATTATCATTAGTTATAACCCTCCCTCCCTTTTTTTTTTTTTCTAATGTCCATTTTTATTTAACTATTGAATAATGCACTTAGCCTAATCTGGATAATACATGCTGTGTTCTACAGAGATTCTCCGTTTCACTTTAATGCTTCATGTTTCAAGTTCAAGTTTAATAAAATTTGATAAAATCGCTTTTCTGGATTTACTAAGCAAATAACAATACAGTAAAACATGAAATGGACATTTACTAATAACAGAGGGGCATCCTATATAATAAAACGCCAGCCGCGCATGCGCACTCAACTGCGTGCTTCCGTTTTCCCTGATCTGTGAGATGTAGGTCCGTGGCCTTGCAGGAGTGCGCATGCGCGAGTCCCCAGCCTTACTTTCCAGCACCTACCACTCGCCGCCAGCGCTGGACTTCCTGCTCACCGTGTCGGCTCCTCTCACCAGCCGCACCAGCGTCTGAGAAGGCTTCCGACGCTGGCGGGATCGAGAGGAGCCGTGGTGACACCTCGCGGGAAGGGAAGCCCAAAACACTCCAGCCGCAAAGGGATGCCGCGGTCCCGACTCAAAACCAGCTGATTCCAGCAGCGTGTGCAGCACTCTACACACGCTGCTTCGGGGCCTTTTACTGCCCTGATTTGCTCTGCCGCGTCTCTGATGATGTCATCGGGGACGTGCCAGAGTAAATCAAGGCAGTAAAAGGCCCCGAAGCAGCGTGTGTAGAGTGCTGTACACGCTGCTGGAATCGGCAGATGGTCGGACCGCGGGAAGGGAAGGGTGGGGGCGGCAAGGGACTAAGGGAGCAGTCAAGACCGAGGGATGGGAAAGGGGGGGTAAGGGAAACGCTGCTGCTGTACAGGGAAGTAGTGGCGGGGAGGGAATGCTACTGCACAGAGACATGGAGGGGGAGGGAATGCTGCTGTGGCTGCTGCACAGGGAAGTGTGGGGGGGAGAGAGACAGATGGATAGAAAGAAAACCAGACAGCGAGAGGAAGGCAGACAGAAAGAAAAGAAGAAAGGCACAGGGGCAGAGAGAGACACAGAAAGACAGACAGACAAAGGGGGCCAGGGAGAGAGACAGACAAAAAGAAAAACAGCGGGAGGGAGAGAGAGAGACACAGAAAGAAAGACAGACAGACATATATTCTAGCACCCGTTAATGTAAAGGGCTAAAATACTAGTAACTTGATAAATTGCTTGGTTATCAGGCAGGTAAAATGGATTCATGGCTAAGTTCTATTATTTCTCAGGCCCTTTCATACATGTCCTTTAGGAAACTATTGAAAACTGATTTATTTGAAAAGTTTGTAAATTGATGTTACAGAATATGGACTGGAAATATGCATATTGATTTTATAATTGTACTTTTTAAGGACTATCTATCTATTTTTGCGAATGCATTTTATTCAATTACTGTATAATTGTAGGGGTCCTTTTATCAAGCGTAATACCGCGCATTAAACCGCCTGCTGCGCTAGCCGCTAACGCCTGCATTGAGCGGGCGTTAGTTTTTTAGCCGGCCGCGGGGGTTAGTGCGTGATGAAATGTCCGACACACTAACCCCGCTAGCGCGGCTTGATATAAGGGCCCCTTAGTTGTTTTTAGATTTCGTACTTTTATTCACTATTTGTATATTTTTAGTACTGTATGTGAACTGCCTAGAACTGTGAGGTAGGGCGGTATATAAAAATAAAATTATTATTATTGTTTATTATAACGAATAGGTGCAATAGGTCAATAAAGGGAGAAATACAATCTTTATAAGGAAAGAAACAGGAGCTGGCCGCTCAAATTGGTTTTTTTAAATAAATAGTTCTATAAAATATTACAGGTCAGGCGTTTCACTTTTCCTTAAAGAAATTTCCTTATACAATGTACTGAATTTAAAGGCAATGTACACACCTGCTTTTGGAGGAACCTAAATTGATATTCCTTCTGTCGGCGACTTATAAAAAAATAACACTTTAGCGTCTTTTAAATTAAAAGTCGTGCTTCCTTACATAAATTACTGCCATCACGTTGAAGAAGATTCAACAATCTTTATGAAACCCTTTATTGTGTGCTAATTTCTAAATGGATTTTAATTATGAAATATGCTTTTTTTAAAAATGTCTGCCAAATAATCGTTGAATTTAAACCTTGTGGTTGAAGACTTTGTAGTCAATAAATCCAGCATTGTTCTTATTGAAGTAATTTTCTTCCCCTATCACCACCCCTTATAGATTCCTTAACTGTGTCAATAGTTGTTCAAACTTGTGTAGTTTTCAAGTTTCAAGTTTCTATATTTTTGACATACCGTCTATCATACAGGTATCTAAACCATTTACAATAAAATGAAATATATATTAAAAAATTTTTAAAAATAAAAACATATCTAAACTAAGAAAAAGGGAAGCATTTCCGCATTGACGTATATGATACATTAGAAGAGAATGGGAAGGAGAGATTACCGTATTTTCACGCATATAACGCGCGCGTTATACGCGTTTTTACCTACCGCGCATACCCCTCGCGCGTTATATGCGTGAGCGCGGTATACGAAAGTTTTAAAACATAGTTCCCACCCCGCCCGACGCCCGATTCACCCCCCCAGCAGGACCACTCGCACCCCCACCCCGAACGACCACTCGCACGCGCTCCCACCCGCACCCGCATCCACGATCGGAGCAAGAGGGTCGGGTTGGGCCCATGTGCCTCAGGCCGCGCCCCCAGGTGGGACCTAAGGCTCCAGGGCCTATTCTGATTGGCCCACGCGCCTTAGGCCCCACCAGTAGGCGGAGCTTTAGGACGGATGGGCCAATCCGGCCTCATTCCTTCGTTGGCTGCCTGCCGGACAGGCGGGTTTGGCTCCCGTCTGTCCGGCCAACTACCAAAGGTACGGGGAAGGGGGGTGGGGGGGTCGTGGGGGTCGCCAGGGGGGTCGCGGGTCGGCTGGGGGGGGCGATCGGAGGTTCTTGGGGGGGGGGGCGGTCGTTGGGGGGGAGGGGGTTTGCGTCGAGGGCAGGAGGGCCTGGGATCCCTCCTGCCCGTAATGTAGTGCGGGGTGGGGGGAGGGGGTCGCCGGGGCCAGGAGGGTTTGGGCTCCCTCCTGGCCCGATATTGTCGGGGAGTCGGCGGTCCTTCGGGGTGGGGGTGCGAATGGTCCTGCCGGGGGGGGGGATGAATCGGACGTCGGGGGGGGGGTGAACGGAGAGTCGGGACAGCGCACGGAGAGGCGGGGCAGTGCACGGAAGTCAGGGGGGGTGAACGGAGAGTCGGGACAAGCGCACGGAAAGTCAGGGCAGTGCACGGAAGTCAGGGGGGTGAACGGAGAGTCGGGACAGCGCACGGAAAGTCAGGGCAGTGCATGGAAGTCAGGGGGGGGGTGAACGGAGAGTCGGGACAGCGCACGGAGAGGCGGGGCAGTGCACGGAAGTCAGGGGGGGTGAACGGAGAGTCGGGACAGCGCACGGAAAGTCAGGGCAGTGCACGGAAGTCAGGGGGGGGGAACGGAGAGTCGGGACAGCGCACGGAGAGGCGGGGCAGTGCACGGAAGTCAGGGGGGGGTGAACGGAGAGTCGGGACAGCGCACGGAGAGGCGGGGCAGTGCACGGAAGTCAGGGGGGGGTGAACGGAGAGTCGGGACAGCGCACGGAGAGGCGGGGCAGTGCACGGAAGTCAGGGGGGTGAACGGAGAGTCGGGCAGCATGCGCGGTATAATCGTGAGCGCGTTATACCAAAGTTTTTGTGCTTATCATAGTGGTTTCTGCGCGCTATACACGTGTGCGCGTTTTATACGGGTGCGTGTTATTTGCGTGAAAATACGGTAATAAATATATCGAGATGAAAATAAAAAGAGGACAATGGAAAAGGGGAGTACGGTTAGGTTGGGGAGGTCTCTTCGAAAGAAGCGTTTTGTTTGTCTTAAGATTTCTGCAAAGGATGATCAGTTTTCGTAGATGAAAGAGTTTACAGATGAAAGAGGAACGTTTTAAGTTTGGATTTAAATTTATCTAAGGAGTTTTCTAACCGAAGATTGGTGGGAAGGGCATTCATAAGAACATAAGAACATAAGAAGTTGCCTCCACTGGGTCAGTCCAGAGGTCCATCGTGCCCAGCGGTCCGCTCCCGCGGCGGCCCATCAGGTCCATGACCTGTGAAGTGGTCCCTGACTATTCCTATAACCTACCTCTACTTCTATCTGTACCCCTCAATCCCCTTTTCTTTTAGGAACCTATCTAGACCCTCCTTGAACCCCTGTAGCGTGTTCTGGCCTATTACAGCCTCCGGGAGCGTGTTCCATGTGTCTACCAGCCTCTGAGTGAAAAAGAACTTCCTAGCATTTGTTCTAAACCTGTCCTTTTTCAATTTCTCCGAGTGCCCCCTTGTACTTGTACTTGTGGCATTCCACAATGGGGGAGCTGTGACAGAGAAGATGGATTTGCGAGTGGTATCGTAAAAGAGTTCTCGTATTGAAGGGATAGTGAACATTAGTGCATCTGAATTTTCTGAAAACATTGATCAAAATTCTGCATGAGATACTCCTGAAGAAATTAAAAAGTCAGGGTTCTGTTGTGGAGTACAATGCGCCTTCTTTTGGTTTTATTGACATATGAATATTTATGTTACATTTTAATTACAATGTGTTTTTATGTTGAGTGTAATTTTGTGCATTGTTTGGACTCTAGGCTCCTGATACTGGCCATAGAGCCAAAACATGTGTATATCAAGTCTTTCATTTGAAGAATAAACATCTCAACACCTTTGGTCACCTTCACTCCTTTTTTTTCATGATTTCTCATCCTGAGAAGGTTGATTATCCTTCAGAACAGAAGGAAGGGGTAGTTATAGAAAGGTTTACTAGGAGGTAGAGAATGACACAGTGGCAAAATTTATCACCGTCCCCGTTGATAACCGTAGGAAACCATCTCCATGTCATTCTTTAAGGAGAGAGGGAAGAATCAGACTATGAATGGGCACAACCACTGACCCTCAAGCCTTGCACTGAAGAGTGCTGGTGTAGAAGGACTGAACTTGAGATAGACACTAGAGAATGACAGTCTCTGGTATCCAGAGCTGATACTGTGATGTCATAATGCTTCATTCTACCAATAAGAGCCAACCTCATCAGTGATGTCACAATGGGTTCATTATCCTATACTTGGCTCACATAAGAATCAGTGTATGAATGGGCACACCCACTGACCCTCAAGCCATGCATTGAAGAATGCTGGTATGGAAGAACTGAGGTTGAGATAGACATTCGAGAATGACAGTCTCTGGTATCCAGAGCAGATATTGTGATATCATAATGTCTCATTCCACCAATAAGAGCCAAACTTCTCAGAGTTGTCACAATGGCTTCATTAACTTAAACCTGGCTCACATAAGAGCCACTGAGCCTCGAGCCTTGCATTGACGAATGTGGTGTAGAAGGAATGAGGTTGAGATAGACACTAAAGAATGACATGGAATGGTTTCCCGCAGTTATCCGCGGGGACAGGAACAGTGATGAATTTTGTCACTATGTAGTTCTCTACTAGGAGGAGCGCAGAGGGCCTGATTCTATAAACATTGCCTAAATTAAAGTAGGCGACTTTATCAGACATGACTAAACCCTAAAACCCCTTGTAGGAAGGAGGTGAGGGCAAAACCAGAGATAAACTGAGTGCATAGGACTGTAAAAGGAAGCAAACAGGGCAGGCAAGAGAGGCCTTACGGCCCTTCTCTGCCATCACAGCCTTTGTTTGTGTTTCATTCTCTCAGCCCTACCTGTAATGTAAAAAGAAAGCCTTCGCTGATGCAGCAAGGCTGGGGCTGGCTATAAATAGCACTCTGAATGGCTTTACTAGGTATGTTGTTACAGTAGGTATATGTTACAAAGCCTGAGCTTGTTTTATGGTTAGCAAGATGTCAGCACCTCTGAAACAGCTGAGCTGGTATCCTCTTTCTTCTTCCTGCAAAGAAAGGATTGCTGTTGGAAACATTCAAGTCAGTCTAGCTGGTGGCTTAACAACACCTGACCTCCCTTCTTCAGACCCCCATCTGTTCTGTAACCACATAAGCGCCCAGCCCAAGAACTGGGCCCTTCCTCTCCTCAATCACTCCTCTATACTAGACAAGGTTCTGTGACCCTCTTGCCAGCCTTTCTCTTGTACTGTATCCACAGGGGCACCAAACCTCCTTTTCCATCTCTAATAGTAACACAGCAGCTGGCTCGTCCAGTGTGTCCATTTGCAATTCTTATTCTGGATTTTAATTGCTTTGTATTGACGGATGTACAATTTATCATTCACAAATCAATAGCCGCTTCATCTCCCCTCCCCAATCCCCAATCGTACCATTGCATTCCATACCTTTAGGGTGCATGTTCAAAATCCACCACAGTGATGGCTTCCAACAGCTTCACTGATAGGCCAATTCAGACCTTGGTTATCTTGAGCTTTTAGCCCACTTTATTTTTTTTCAAAAATACCCAGCTTGTCAGGATATCCTCTATGCATGATAGATTAGCATACGATGGAGGTAGTGCATCCATATTTCTCTCATGCATATTCATTATGGTTATTCTGAAAACCTGACTGGTTGGGTGTGTCCTGAGGACTGGATTGAGAATCACTGCTCTTTAGGCATTTATATTTTGGTTTTAGCCAGGGTCACTCTATACAGGTTATCCCGGCCTTCCAGTTATAAAGCTGTTGTAGGGTTCTAACCATCATACCATGCAAGTTTCCCCTATATTTAAAGAGATTTCAGACAGAGATAATGTGTCCCCCACTGTCTGTCAGTTCTGTATTGCACCCACAGGGGGCGCCAGGTACCAAACATAGGTACTGTGTCTTCTTTCTTCCTTCTACACAACCCCCAAGGTACTGAACACACATGCTCTTCCCTCATTGTTAGCCATTTTGCTTTACTGTACCCACAGTGGTATCACTCACTACTTCCTATGCTCGAGAAATGGGCAGCGACATGGCAAATGAAGTTCAACGTGGATAAGTGCAAAGTGATGCATGTGGGTAACAAAAATCTCATGCATGAATACTTGGAGAGACGTCCCAGGAAAGAGACTTGGGAGTTCTGATCGACAAGTGGATGAAGCCATCTGCACAATGCGCTGCGGCGGCAAAAAGGGCGAACAGGATGCTAGGAATGATAAAGAAGGGGATCACAAACAGATCGGAGACGGTTATCATGCCGCTGTACCGGGCCATGGTGCGCCCTCACCTGGAGTACTGCGTCCAGCACTGGTCGCCGTACATGAAGAAAGACACGGTACTACTCAAAAGGGTCCAGAGAAGAGCGACTAAAATGGTTAAGGGGCTGGAGGAGTCGCCGTACAGTGAGAGATTGGAGAAACTGGGCCTCTTCTCCCTTGAAAAGAGGAGACTGAGAGGGGACATGATCGAAACATTCAAAGTACTGAAGGGAATAGACTTAGTAGATAAAGACAGACTGTTCACACTCTCCAAGGTAGGGAAAACATTTCCCAGATTTTATCGTGGCTGTCCTTGTGAAAATTAAATGCTGCTACCATAGATTTTTTTTAGTGAGGTCACTGCAGTTATCAGCTCAAATTTGATCTTGTTATCAATGTTTCCCAGCAGACCCAAGATGGCTACTTCCTGTACTATGTCTTGCATTCCACTAAGGACCAAATCTAAAATAGCTCCCCCTCTTGTCGGTTCCTGGAAGCAGTCATTTATGATGTCTAGGAATTTTACCTCCCTAGCACTCCCTGATGTAACATTTAGGCGTGCCGTGGACTACCAGAAGAACTAATAAACCGATTCTGAAAGAGATCAAACCCCAGCTATGTGATGCACGGGGAGGGGCCCGAAGCCCTGATTGGCTCAGATGCCTAAGGCCCTCTCCATGGGCTCTTCCCTCTGTATCCCCATGCGATGCACAAAGCATCGGGCGAAAACATGTTGGCTATACATATCCCCTAAGTATGAAACCACAAGCTAAGTACAAACTAAGTACTAATTAAAAAAATATAAATTGAAGAGCTAAAATTGCGTATAAAAAGGGAAAAATTGAGAACCTGTGACGAGAAAATGGTAGACATAACCGTTCATTTGTTCTCCTTTTGAGCTTCCTAGCCCTGCGCAGCTCCCAGGGCTTTGTCTGGCTTTCGGACTGGGAGACAGTGCCATCACACATGCTCCATCGTGGCTGTAGACCAATTATTCCAGACGCTGGTTTATCTGATGCTGACAGATCAAAAATAAACCTATTACAAATCGACACATTTTGCCAACACTGTGCGCTTTGTTGAAGGGGGGATGGGATGTGTATGTGGACACTGGGTACAGTATATTGCTAGAGTCAAGGTGAATAATGCACTTGGCACTTGACTGTTGCATACCTGAAATGCTTAGATCAACAACACATTCCACCTCTTCCCTCTAAATAAGATTAAAGTCCCAGCCAGCATTGCCAAGCAGGAAATAATGGTTAACCTACAGTTTTCCCAGGTCTCTTTATTTATTTAAATTATTAATTTGTATTCTGTCTTAACACATACCCCCGGATTCTATAAACAGCATGCAAATTTCCACGTGCAAACTTGAACACTATCCTGAGATGGGCACGCAACTAATTTGGCTAATAAGCCAATTAGCAACAATAACGGGGGTGCCAACAATCAATTATTGGTGTTAATTGGAAAATAATTTGGATTTGGGTGTGCATCTTTCTAGGCCCCATGCTATAATAATAGAAACATAGAAATATGATGGCACAAAAAGGCCAAATGGCCCATCTGCAGCGTCCACTATCTCCTCCTCTCCCTATAGGCTAAAGCTCATTACACCTGCATTGTGAGGTCATAGAACTTTATGATTATAGGCTAAAGCTCTTAGCACTTGCATTGTGAAGTCATAGAGCTGTATGGTTATAGAAACATAATGACAGATAAAGGCCAAATGGCTCATCCAGTCTGCCCATCCACAGCATCTGCTAGCTCCTCCTCATCCCTAAGAGATCCCACGTGCCTGTCCCACGCTTTCTTGAATTCAGATACAGTCTTTGCTTCCACCACCTCTTCTGGAAGACTGTTCCACGCATCTACCAACCTTTCTGTAAAAAAGGATTTCCTTAGATTAATCCGGAGCCTATCACCTCTCAACTTCATCCTGTGCCCTCTCATTCCAGAACTTCCTTTCAAATGAAAGAGACTTCGCTTGTGTGCATTTACGCCATGTAGATATTTAAACATCTCTATCGTATCGCCCCTCTCCCGCCTTTCCTCCAAAGTATCCAGATTGAAATCTTTAAGTCTGTCCCCATACGCCTTATGATGAGGACCACTTACCATTTTAGTAGCCTTCCTCTCCATCCTTTTTATATCTTTTTGAAGGTGCGGCTTCCGGAATTGTACACAATATTCTAAATGAGGTCTCACCAAAGTCTTATACAGAGCATCAATACCTCCATTTTCCTGCTGGCCATACCTCTTCCTATGCACCTAGGCATCCTTCTAGCTTTCGCCATCTCCTTTTCAACCTGTTTGATCATCACATACTATCACTCCCAAGTCCCGCTCCTCTTTCGTGCACAAAAGTTCTTCACCCCCCCTAAACTGTACCATTTCCTCCGATTTTGCAAATCTTATAGGGCACAACTCAAAAGGGGCATGACCATGGGAGGAGCATGGGTGGATCAGGGGTGTTCCCTAAAGATATGCATAGCATAACATTAAATATTTATGAATCACTAATATACCCCAGAAGGAGTTATGCGATTTACAGGTTAAGCCATTACTGGTCATAGCCGGGAATTTGAGTTGGCGCACTCTCATATAGAGAATGACACAGGGACAAATTTGACCCTCTCCGCACAGGAATTAAATTTCCCTGTCCCGTCTCCGCAAGTTTTGTTGCTGTCCCTGCCCCATTCCTGTAAGCTCTGCCTCAACCGCACAAGCCTCGAGCACTTATGATTTTAAAAGTATTTGAGGCTTGTGCAGATGAGGACAGAGCTTAGGCATTGGTGGAATGAGGCATTATGACATCACAATCTGAGCTCTAGAATGTTGCTACTTATGATTTTTAAAGTGTTTGAGGCTTGTGCAGAGGAGGACGGAGCTTAGGCATTGGTGGAATGAGGCATTATGACATAACAATCTGAGCTCTAGAATGTTGCTACTTATGATTTTAAAGTGTTTGAGGCTTGTGCAGATGAGAATGGAGCTTGCAGGAATGGAGCAGGGACAGGAAAAGAACTCACCGGGCCGGGACGGGAAAATGAGTTCCTGCGGGGACAGGGAAAAATTTGTCCCCGGGTCATTCAATATTGCTCTGTGTACATTTTTTTTCAGTGCTGGTTTTTGAGTGCCATTTACTGAATCTAGCCCTAAGCAACATACATAAAATGAATATGCAATCACCCCAGATCCATATTCCAGCCTGCGGGGAAATGCTTGGGGAAATCCAGTGGCTCTAGAATTGAGTTGTCGCCTGTAATTGACAAGCCCACTCTTGTAGCTTGCCCGGACTCTCGCCTGAGGTCTATATTTTGTTGCAATCTTCAGAATTTCCTGCCCTTACGTTTACTGTCATGGAACATTTTTTTTTTTAGTTCAAACATTTTTATTGATTTTATCAATAAGTCCAAAAGTACACAAATGTTAACAGGACAGGATATGGACAAGCCATACGTCATCATCATGATAAATTTTGATTAGCAATAAACTAAACATAGTACAACCAGTCAAAACCATGTCAAGTTCAGAATGCAAATCCAGCGCTTATCATTGACTGCAAAGGATATGTGTAGGTACGGAGAAAAAGAAAAGACGACAGAAACAGAGATAGAGTTCCCAGCGAGTGCTACATCCAGGGCCGGATTTTCCTATAGGCTAACTAGGCTTCAGCCTAGGGCCTCAAGATCAAGAGGAGCCTACATTCAAATTGTTAGCAAAATTAAAATTACACTATTCTAAAAACAGTGAACACTAAAACACTGAACCGAAAATGAGGAGAAATTCAACGCATATGACTAATAAACAAACATAAAAATTTATTGGTTAAGATCAACGCGTTCGGCTCATTGAGTCTGTTCATTTCTATCTACTAGATCGCACCAAAGTATAGTTCATACGTTCACTGATTGCTATGGCAAATATTGACGTGCCTTTTGCTACTAAGCTCTGGTTTGTTCTTGCATCAATAAAGTGCAGATTGGTGTAGATTGGAACAGACAAACGAACAGACCTATTGATATCCCGACGTTCGGTTATATTCGTGTTACTTCGATAATATGAAACACGTGTTAATGTTATTAGAAAAGATTCTTATTTTAGGATTGCGTACACGATCATTTGATTCTCGCCTTTTGAGTTCAGTAGGTTCAATACTTTAGTGCAGTGTTTATAGACTATTGAAAAAAATTTTGTGACAATATCTTCATTTCGCGGAATTCTAAGTAAGTTCTTAACATATGTTTTAATTTGCATATTTTATTATGTGCTTTATTTTATATTTTCACGATTATATCATAAATAATAAAATCCTAGAGCGCGCATGCGCTGTTGAAATATCGTGAGTCCTGGTGGCGTGAGGTGTGCTTCTGTGTCACTCCTCACGGCGCCTGCGCCAGCGACTCATCAAAATTCAGCCGGGGGTGGGGAATCCAAATTGCACACGTGCTCCAGCTCCGGATCGGATCCCGCTGCTCCTCTCTCCCCCCCACCCCCCTTTCCCAGCACCGGAGGGGAATCGTTCTCAGCCCCGGGTGGGGGCGCGCGCCGGTCCCCGGTCCGATCCTGCCTCCGGTTCAGGTTTTAGCCGCTCCCCGGTTACCTCGGGAGGTGAAAGGGCCTCATAAGTGGAATAGCCTAGGGCCTCTTTTCATCTAAATCCGGCCCTGGCTACATCAAACAGTCGGTTTAAACATGCAAAATATAACAGAGGCATTAGGTTATATACAGACAAATTGACTGCAAGGTAAGAATGCCATTGGTCTGTGATACAGTAGGACTTTATAGGTCCCCACACTTTGAGGAAAGTACAGGTAGAATTGTGTTTCTCAGCCATGACCCTTACAAATTTGGGGGTGGTACACTAGCGCTAGTAGGTGTACTGAGCACTTTACGGATACACATAATACGCAGTCTGTATCTCTTGGCACTTATAGCTGATCGAAACAGACTAACAAGACATACTGCCATGTTTCTTTTCTGAGTATGAGCCAGAGGAACGGAGCATAAAGCCCAAAGAAGAAAGGAGTGGGAAGGGACCTCAAAAGGTCATCGAATCCATGCCCCAGCCTCCAGAGAGGACTGACTAGACCTCACATTTTGTGTCGAAAGATGGAGATTCCGCCGCCTCATTCTAACACCCTCCCAGCAAGAAAATCCTTCTCCTTTTATACTTCCCCCCAAATCTTCAGGATCTGCTGCAATTAGGGCAATTGTCCCAGAACAGACCTCTTCTTGATTAGACTGGCGCCACCCTGGAGCAAGGACCCAGAATATTCCTCCTGCCACCGGGGGCATTAGCTGCCATTGAGTGAGCCAGCGAAATTTGAGACAGACGTGGGGAAGGAGGGAAGTCTGGAGTGACGGAGATGAGGGACATAGGAAGGGAGATATGACCGACCTCGGCACAGGGAGGAAAGGGGAAAGAGAGATGCCAAACTGGCTGGTGGAGGGAAGAGTGGAAGATAGGCTAGACTGGGGGGAGGGGAGGAGCAGAGAGAAAAGAGAGAGACCTAGAGTAAAAGGGAAGGGGAAAGGGGAAAGGGAAGCAGATGCTGAACTGGTTGGGGGAGGGGGGGAGCAAAAAGAGAAAAGAGAGAGGGGGACAGATGCTGGACCAACACTGGGAAGGAGAGCAAGATACCAGACTAGGTAAGGTAAGGGGTCAAGGGTGGGGTGGATTGCCAGAGGAAGGGAAGAAGGAAGCTGGACATGGAGAAGGACAGGGATATAAGAACATAAGAATAGCTTTACTGGGTCAGACCGATGGTCCATCAAGCCCAGTAGCCCGTTCTCACGGTGGCCAATCCAGGTCACTCGTACCTGGTCAAAACCCAAGGTGTAGCAATACAGGTCAAGCAGTGGCTTCCCACTTGTCTTTCTCAATTACAGACTATGGACTTTTCCTCCAGGAACTTGTCCAAATCTTTCTTAAAACCAGCTACGCTATCCGCTCTTACCATGTCCTCTGGCAACACGTTCCAGAGCTTAACAAGTCTCTGAGTGAAAAAAAAATTTCCTCCAATTGGTTTTAAAAGTGTTCCCTGTAACTTCATCAAGTGTCCCCTAGTCTTTTTAATTTTTGACGGAGTGAAAAATCGATCCACTTGTACCCGTTCTACTCCACTCAGGATTTTGTAGACTTCAATCCTATCTCCCCTCAGCTGTCTCTTTTCCAAGCTGAAGAGCCCTAACCATTTTAGTCTTTCCTCATACGAGAGGAATTCCATCCCCTTTACCATCTTGGTCGCTCTTCTTTGAACCTTTTCTAGCGCCACTATCTCTTTCTTGAGATAAGGAGACCAAAATTGAACGCAATACTTCAGATGAGGTCGCACCATGGAGCAATACAGAGGCATCATAACATTCTTAGACTTGTTAACCATCCCTTTTTAAATAATTCCTAGCATCCTATTTGCTTTTTTGACCGCCACCACACATTGGGCAGAAGATTTCATCGTATTGTCTACGATGACACCCAGATACAAGCCATGGAGGGAATACAGGGACAAGACACGGAGGGGCAATTCTGGACAAAGGGGGAAGGAAAGAAACACAGATACTGAACATGGGTAGAGGATGGGGACCAGGATACAGGGAGAGATGCTGGACAGGGCAGTTAGGGACACACAGAAAAGATTAATGCGGGACGTAGAGAGAGACGAAATTTCAAAAGGTATGAGTAGGAGGCCTGGAGGGAGTTAGAAAACAGAGAAACGCAGAAGAGAGGCATTAGGGCCAAAGCAGTTTTGAGAAATGTGTATACTCCCTCCCCCTTCCCGGTTTCCACTACGTTGGGACCAAACGTGTAATAGGGAGCCCGTCTCAATTTTTTTTACCAGGTCCCATTCAGTCGTAGCTACGCCACCCCCTGCCACTGTATAGGAATGCGCATCGTGGCAGCCTACTACACACTAGTCCTATAGGAATTCTAATCTTAGACCAGGCTCCTGGGAATATTCTCCAAGCAAAACTTGATAGCATCAGATTCTGAAGTTCTTATTTACCATGGTGAAAATCAGGGGAAAGGATAGCAGGCACTGACAATAGGCATCTTACGTCTTTACTACCGAGGAATTCCATTCTAATTCGCTCTCAGTTCCATCCCTGTGCTATTTAAAGCTGTAGCCTGACCTTTGATTGTGCAATGCCTGTCCCATGGATTGTTCCTTATTTCTCAGACTGGTTAAGAAGTGTCGATGCAACAGACTGAGCTCTGATGAGAAGCTGGATGCATTTTTCAAATAACTTACTGCAGTTTTTCTACTCCCTTTTTTTTTTTTGTATCAGTGGCATATTTTTATTGCTAATTAATTAGCAGTGAAATTCTTAACATTATAACTTTATGACTCCCCTGGACCCCTGCCTTCTTGCCCTCAACACTCTTACAGTGCATAGTCAAAGGTTTTCATATTGCTTTTTAGGTTTTTTTACTTTTTCGGTCCTTATTTTATGCATGTTACTTGTCAAAGGCTGGCAGCCGATCTTACGTTCCCTCCCTGCTGGTAAAACACGCCTCCCCTTCCTCCCTTAAATGTTTGAGTAAAAAGGTGTGGTAGCCACATTAGTCCACTTTTAAAGGTCTATATAGAAATGAAACAAAACATAAAGGAAATAAGGCGATAGCTTTTTTTTTTATTGGACTAACTTAATGCATTTTTTTATTAGCTTTCAAAGGTAACCCTTCTTCTTGATTTCTGATCCGAAGAAGGATTACCTTAGAAAGCTAATCAAAAAATGCATTAAGTTAGTCCAATAAAAAAGGTGTCACCTTATTTCTAAATATTCCCTTAAATGCGATATTCACTGGCCATAGGGTTGTAATTCAGGATGTTTTTTATACCAAGTGGAGGAAGAGACATAGTAAGGGGATGATGGCCCACCCTGCATGCCATCTTCACGGCGGTGCCAGTGCTGGAATGCACTGGAGAGGGGCCTGAGGCTCTGATTGGCCCAGGTTGTTTAAGGCCCCTCCTATGGGTGGGGCCTTAGGCATCTGGGCCAATCAGAGCCTTAAGCTCCTTGCTGATGTACCTGGGGAGCTGCCTAAGGCTCTGATAGGCCCAGACATATATTTATTTATTCAATTTTCTATACTGTTCTCCCCAGGGAGCTCAGCATGGTTTACATGAATTTATTCAGGTACTCAAGCATTTTCCCTATCTGTCCTAGGGGGCTCAAGTTTCAAGTTTCAAGTTTATTAGGATTTTATATACCGCCTATCAAGGTTATCTAAGCGGTTTTACAATCAGGTACTCAAGCATTTTCCCTCTCTGTCCCGGTGGGCTCAAAATCTATCTAATGTACCTGGGTCAATGGAGGGATTAAGTGACTTACCCAGGGTCACAAGGAGCAGTGTGGGTTTGAACCCACAACCTTAGGGTGCTGCGGCTGAGCCACACACTCCCCATATTGGTATTAGATCCCTAGTATGTGTTGAGTTAAGAAAAAAGTTTATATTGAATAAACATTCTGTAATATGGCAAATTGTAACCCGTTAACTGTTTACCTGTAACCCGTTCAGAGTTCGTTGGGGAGAACGGGATAGAAAATACCAATTTCAGAAAGTCGCTATTTACTCTTGGAGATCCACACCATGTAGAGATTTCAAGGGGGCATGGCTTTGACAGAACTAAGTACATATGTGTATCCCCCCATTTCACATGTATGAGAAAAATTTTCCAGGTTGGGTTTTACACCTGCTCAAAGGCATCTGTAGGATTTTAAAATGTGCTTGTTTCAGCCAGGGCTTTAAGGAGGGGTTAAGGGAGTCATTCTCTTTAATCCCATGCAGTTTATTTCCTCCTCCAAAATGATACCAAGTTAAAAACTGTGGCTTTGCTAATCGGTGGCACTTACATGTGTAGGTTTGTAAAATGGGGCAGCTGCATGTGGAAGTGGTGTCACATGTTGAAGTTATAAAATCACCATTTCCACATGTACGAGAGCTTCCTCAGGCAACTGAAAAGTTCTCAGCCCAACCAAGAAGAGAATGATGTGGAGCCATGATGAAACTTACAAGTTATTCCACACTTTTTGCTTCATTTCATATCATTGAAAAGTGTAGAATAACTTGTACGTTTCATGGCTCCACATCCTTCTCTTCTTGGCTGGACTGAGACCTTTTCAGTGGCCCCTTGTATTATGATGTCATAATGCCTCATTCCACCAATGCCTAAGAGCCAACCTCATCAGTGATGTTGCAATGGATTAGTTTCCCTATACTTGTGCCCATTTGCTAGATGCATTTGCGTCATTGAAACAAAAAGAGTCAAGAACAGTGTGGAATAACTTGTAAGTTTCATGGCTCCCCATCATTCTCTTCTTGATTAGGCTGAGAACTTTTCAGCAGTCCCTTATATTGTGATGTCATGATGACTCATTCCACCAATGCCTAAGAGCTAGGGTTACCAAATGTCCAGATTTTCCCAGATATGTGACTTTTTGAGGACTCTGTCGGCAGTCTGGGCAGCTTTTTAATTTTACAACTTTAGGCCAGGGAAACTGGACATCTAATAACCCTATAGCAGTATGTGCACCTATCTGGAGTCCTCCTCCTCCCCCCCCACCCCCACCCCACACACTTATCTGGAGTCTTCCCTCACCCATTCACAGGATACGGTGTTTACTACCCAGTAGAGAATGACACGGTGACAAAATTCATCACCGTTCCCGTCCCCGCGAGTAACCGCGGGAAATAATCCCATGTCATTTTCTAGTGTCTATTTCAACCTCAGTCCTTCTACACCAGCATTCTTCAAAGCAAAGCTTGTGGGTCAGTGGTTGTGGCCATTCATGCTCTGATTCTTATGTGAGCCAAGGATAATGAAGCCATTGTGACATCACTGATGTGATTGGCTCTTAGGCACTGGTGGAATGAGGCATTATGACATCACAATATCTGCTCTGGATACCAGAGACTGTCATTCTCTAGTGTCTGTTTCAACCTCAGTCCTTCTACACCAGCATTCTTCAAAGCAAAGCTTTCGGGTCAGTGGTTGTGGCCATTCATACTCTGATTCTTCCCTCTCTCCTTAAAGAATGACATGAAGATGGTTTCCCGCGGTTATCCGCGGGGACGGGAATGGTGATGAATTTTGTCACCGTGTCATTCTCTACTACCCAGTACTGCTGCTGTAACTCCTTGGTCATCGGCAGCCTGAGTGAAGTAAACACACTGCCTTCGGCGACCCATAAGCTTTCTCTCTGACACTGCATCCTGTTCCCGCATAGGCAGGAAGCAGTAGCAGAAAGAAAGCTTCCAGGTCGCTGAAGGCAGCATATTTGTTTCTCTCAGGCTACCAATGGCCAAGGAGTTACAGCAGTGCTGGGTGAGCAAGCACCAGATCCTGCATGGGGGGAGGGAGAGATAGCATGGGGAGGGCAAGATTCATGCTGGATTGTGGTGATGGGGAGGAAAGAGAAGGAAAGATGCCAGACCTCCAGGGGAAGAAAGGAAAGAGAAAGGCAGATAGAGATGGCAGACCATGGCAGGAGGGAAGGAGAGAGATATCAAATCACTGGATGAGGAAGGGGGGTGGGGGGCAAAGAAGAGAAAGTTGCAAGACCAGGGAAAGGAAGGTGGAGGGAGAGATTCCAAACTAAGGCAGGGGGAGGGGAAGGGAAAAACAGAAAGATGCCAGACCAAAAAGGGGGGGAGGGGGGGAAGGAAAAAGGAAAGAGTAGAGAGAGAGGCCAGACTGTGGGAAGGAGAGGATAAAGATCCCAGATCATAGGAGGGGGAAAGAGGGAAGACAGATGTCAGTCCATAAGAGAGGGAAAGAGAGGTAAGGGAGGATACACATGGATGGAGGGGAAAGGGAGAGAGAGGGAGGACATGGTGCACAGGGATGGGAGGGTTAGGGAAGAGAAGAGAGATTAAAGACATCCTGTTTATGGATAAGTGGGAATAAGAGAGAAGAAAGAGGGAGGATATAGCACACATGAATGGTGAAGGGCAGAGAGGGAGGAGATAATGTGCATGGATAAATGGGAAGGGAAGACATGGAAAAGTAGATAGATTTGAAGAGGAAGCAGAAAAATAGAAGATTGCTAAATGTTAAAAACTTATGCCAAAAATGGATGTAGGCTAATTTACACACAATGTATCTGCTATAGTTTAGAAAAAATACTTAAAACCAGCTATCGATTGATGTGGTTTCCACATGCTCAGAGATGTGAAGCTGTAATGGGGAGTGGTTACCCCTTTTTTAGGAGCTTACCATCCAGTCATTGCATATGTTATACTGCTTCAATTTCTGTAATATATTATATGCTATTTTTATGTCTTATTTTTTAATTTTTATCTTCTTTATAATAAATATGCTCTTCTTATTTGCTTATATGGCCTGAAATAAGGGGACTGTGAAGGCTATGATGGTCCCCTTGTTAACCTCGTTTTGGTGATAACACTAAAAACACAGGTTATAAGGTCTGAGCACTTCACATTTCTAATTAGGATATTATTTATGATTTATCTTCACATAATAGCTGTGATTACTTAAATTATTATATCTGAAATAAGTAGATACATGCTAGTGATGGTAACAAACAAGTGGCGTAACCGACGTCACTTGTCTTGAATGCGGTTGGGGGTCCCAACGTGGCCCCGTTTCGTAATCTGCTTCAGGAGACCCGCTGTAAAGTGTCCTGCTCTTTATAAGTGGGGAAAAAAAGTTGACGATGAGTTCTTGCAACTTGGCATGTCAGATTTTGAACATATCAGGTAATACAATTGGTCAGAGCTTACTGAAGGCTTTGGGCTTTGTAACTGACAGTTGCAAAGCCTTCAGTAAGCTCTGACCAACACTTTGAGAAGCCATTTTTTTTTTTTTTTGTACAGTGGGTTGAGAACCTGGGAAACTGGGTTTGATTCCCGCTGCAGCTCTTTGTCACTCTGGGCAAGTCACTTAGGCTCTCTTTTGCTAAATGCGCCAATGCTGCTCCAATGCTCATAGAATTCTATGTAGCATCGAAGCAGCATTAGAGTATGTAGCGCCCTGCGCCACAGTAGAAACCTCTACCGTGGCCTAGTAAAAGACAGGGGTCAATCCTCTATTGCCCCAGGTACAAAACTTGAATTGTGAGCCCTCTAGGGACCGAGAAAGTACCTGCATATGAATAAATGTAAACCACACCGATTTTACCACAGAAAAGTAGTATATCAAATCCATACCATACCATACCATACATTTTTCTTCTAGACTAGGGTCTCTCGTACGAAGAGAGACTAAACAAATTACAGATCTACACTCTAGAGGAACGTAGGGAGAGGGGAGACATGATTGAGACATTTAAATACATCACAGGACGTATCGAGGTGGAAGATGATATCTTCTTTCTCAGGGGACCCTCGGCCACAAGAGGGCATCCGCTCAAACTCAGGGGCGGGAAATTTCATGGCGACATCAGGAAGTATTTCTTCACAGAAAGAGTGGTTGACCGTTGGAATAAGCTTCCGGTGCAGGTGATCGAGGCCAGCAGCGTGTTGGACTTTAAGAATAAATGGGATGCCTATGTGGGATCCCTACGAGGGTCGATCTGAAGAATTGGTCACTAGGTATAGACTTAAGAGGATGGGGCAGTAGAGTGGGCAGACTTGATAGGCTATAGCCCTTTTCTGCCGTCATCTTTCTATGTTTCTATGACTATACCTCAAGTTTCAAATAGGATTCAATGTGGTTTACAATAAGATTTTAGAGATCATGTATAATGATTAAAGCTTTGTGAGACATAGTAGAAGGGTTCATGTTACTAGTTCAAGGAGAAAAGGTGGGTTTTTAAACTCTTCCTGAAGATATAGTATGTGTTTATTTGTCGAAGGTGAAGTGGGAGATTATTCCTTATTCTGGGATGAGGAAAATTCAGTTTGTATCGTTGTTGTGGTCTTGCGTTCAGGAAGGAACATGTGACGGGAGATGTCTATGTCCTTTGGAGTTTTCACCATAGATGGATTTCTGGAATATGCATGGTATTTTATGTTTCAAGTTTAAGTTTCAAGTTTATTTAAAATTTCTTACACCGCCCAATCAACCTTCTAGGCGGTGTTCAAAACTATAACAACATAAGACATACTTTAGCTAAAATACAAGTTTAAGCTGACAATGCATCACCAAACAATAACAATAACTTTCGAGACTTTTAAAAACAAAGACAAACAGGAACAAAAGGTAAAAAAATCAAAAACTACAATAGTCAAAGTAAAAGAGAACAATTAGGGATAAAACAATAGGAGGGAGCCAGTGCAAATTCTCTGAGTGGAGATACGCTGTCAAATTTACCCTATCAGAAGATCAGCCTAGCAGCTGTGTTTTGAAATAGCTGTAGTTTTGTGCAACCCTTATCTAGAATAACACAGTATAAGGAGTTGTAGTAGTCTAGGTAGGGGAGAAGAACTGCTTAGGTCACTGTTCTGAAGTTTGTCTGGCCCAGAATGGATCTGATTGCTCTCTGTTACCTGAGTGTGATGAAGAATTTCCTGACCAGTATGTTAATGTGGTCATTGAGTATAAGATTGGAGTTAAGGGTCTTAGATGCTCTTTCTAGTTCTTTCTAGAGATGGCCAAAGAAAATATAGTTAACACAAGAGTACAAGTGGGGAAGGGATTGTACACATCAGCCTAAGAAACAAATAAATTTATTAAATATAATTATATGTTTGAACATATTGCATATATAAATACAAAGTCCATTCTTCTGTTGTTGGATCCAACACGGTCCGTGTTTCGGCTTCTAATGCAAAGTCTTCCTCAGGGGCAATAGTGTCAATCTCCAGGCCCGTGTTGAAATGTACAAGAGTTGGGAAAGCATTAGATTGCGCTATAATTGCTGCGTGGTGCGTAGCCACTGGTAGCATTAAAGCTAAAAGGTACTTTTTGCTGAAACACGGCCTGTGTTGGGTCCGGACTATATTTTGTTTGGCCACCGTTGATTGCTATTATTCACATGAACTACTGGATTTACTAGTTTGCATTTTTTTTTTTTTTTTAATAAACTCGTGCATCAAGAACATCGGTTCCGCAGCACTCATTTGTTGTTGGATTCTCCTTGTTGTTCTGTGGAATTTGTTGTTTTGGGCATGTGCATTGGCTATGCGCACTGATGCATGTTCGCAACTTTGGCCGCCATATACAGAATTGGGGGAGGGGGAGCGAATAAAGCATCTGCAAGAGAAACTGTGTGATCTCCTTTCAGAAAGGGTCCACACCCTTCCAAACGAGGAGTGGTTCTTCCTCAATAGAGCGCACTCTGTGAAACCTGTCAAAAGAGGACGCACTAGTAAAGAATTGTGATTTTTTTTTAAGCAAAATTTCAGGATTTTTCCTATTGTTTCAGCAGAAAACAACATGAAACATGGAAGTATGATTTTAATTGAATGCACATCCCTACTTCCTTCACTATATATTTCTGGATAAGACAAGGCTTAGATATGTAGATAAACTGTGTGGGGGGGGAGGGGCCTCAGGCTGCTAGATTAGGTAATGACTTCTCTCCGATGCTACTGTATTTCAGGGGTGTTGCGAGACACCCAGTTTTAGGTGGACAGAAAATCCTATCTCTCTCTCTCCCACTGAGGCAAGATGATCCAGTCCACCCCACCCCTCCCCCACCACCACTGCCTAATTACCTTTCAAAGTGCCGATCTCCTCCAGCAGTGAGCAGTGTGACTGATCCACGCCGCTCACGCCAACCCCAAAGCCTTCCTTCTGACACTCCACCTTTGCGAAAACAAGAAGTTGCATCAGAAGGAAGGTTGTGCTCATGCCAGAGCAGCGGTGTCAGTCACACTGATCACTGCCAGTTAACATCAGCCCTTTAAAGGTACGCAGAGAAGAGGTTTGGGGAGTTTTGGGCTGGTGGAGCTTGAGGATCCCCACCAGTTACCTCATAGACATGCTTCCACTGGGTTGACCTTAGCCCAAATTGGATGGGCCTGGGCCCACTCAGACCCACCCATGGCTACGCCATTGCTGTATTTAAAGAATTTAAGTGACAAAAATCTATTTGGTAAATTTTTAACTAATCAGATTTGAGCTTTTATGGTTTCATTTATTTGTTAGTCTATGCATTTTGAATGGATTACTCTTTATTCTGTTTATTATGATTCCTGGTTATGACCATTTCTTGTTCTGTGATCCACACAGAACTGTGAGGTTGTAGAGGAATATATAGGGTTACCATTTTTCAAGCGGCAAAAATCCGGACACATGGCCACGCTCTGTTCTGCCTCCGGTCCCACCCCATTCTGCCCTGATACCATCCAGTTCCACTTTCAGCTCCGCCCCATTCTCCTCAGCCCCTCCCACTTCAGCCTCCAGCCTGCCCCCACAAGCCTTCTCCGACAAGCTCGGACCTCGTCTGGAGGGCCTGGAGCATGCACGGATGTGTGTGATGTCATCCACGCATGCTCAGATGCCCTCCAGATGCATCCGGAGCTCACTGGGGCTGTCCAAAACCCAGACAAACTGCCGGGTTTTGGAAAGTCCATCCGGGACCCTGGACAGTCCTCTAAAAAGATTACATGTCCGGGTTTTCCAAGACATCTGGTAACACTAGGAATATAAATACATTCTTATGTTAGGGTTATGTTTATCCATTCCCACATGCAACATATGTGCATTAATACAGGGCCTCCCATGCTGGTTCTACTGACTTGCAGTGGGAGCTTCATGCCAGGTTAGAGGAATAACCAGCTTCCATGCAAGTGACGCAACAGTGTGACTAAAAATTGTCTTTCTAGCTCCCTGCCCACAGCTAAACCGGGAACATCAATGGCAATAAACAAGAACCAAAAGGGTGTGGAGACTGCAGTGCAATTAGCAGAGGAGATGCTCAGTGAATGAATGGTTCACTTTGTTCCCAGCATCTTATCTCTAGCGAGTCAAACATCAGCAAGCGTGACCTGCATCCATGGTAACGACCTGTAAAGATGCTCCGGAAGCATTGTACGTTGCCAGCCACGGTCCTCTTCTTGGCACTGTGGTATTGTTTGAGACTGGAAGTGCCCTGGAATTGCACTGACCAGGCTCTGATAGCAGCTGTCGACAGGTGCATTGCTCTATTGGCGCTCGTTAATATTTGGGAGCAGCCTGGGTCCTGGGAGCTCAATGTATAATTAATGGCTGAGTTGGATACGAGTCTTCCAGCCCATCCTGAAGTAATTCCTGCTGAGTCACTTGGAGGTCTGAATGACCAAATAGGATTTTCCCTGCTGGCGTGGGCCCAGCTGCAAGCCTTAGCTGCCAGCACAGAACACTTGCTTCGGTATTTCAGAGCTGAGACTGGATCAGTCCTCCCAACCTAAAATGTATTGAGACAAGACCATCTGAAGAAATAAGTGTTTGCAGAGCCCCATCCCTAGCAGAAGAGCACATCTAAGCAGAGTAGATAAGAGGAGGGTATCCCCAACAGGTTGCTATATTAGCTGTTTCCCAGATCTAAGGTAGCAAAAGGCCCCTAGCGATTAAGTGGACATTTTAATTGGTTGTAGAAAGCACAGTAGCGTCTTCCCTTTGGGCGCCCTAAAATTTTAGTTTCAGCTTCAGAAGATAAAAAAGGGATCCGCAAACTGATTTTCACCCATAAATTCTCAAATGATTTTTGAAAGGTGAAAATTGGGTTATGCAAACTGAAATGAAGAGAAGTGGCATAGTCCCTACATCAGGTCCTCGAGGGCCGCAATCCAGTTGGGTTTTCAGGATTTCCCCAATGAATTTGCATGAAAATTATTTGAATGCACTGCAAATAGATGTAAAAATACAATAAAGAATATTGAACTTAAAAAAAAAAAAAAAAAAAAAAAAGATCTCGTGCATATATCCATTGGGGAAATTCTGAAAACCTGACCTGGCAAGGGCTGAGGTTGGACGACCCTATCCTAAATGATCAGAGGCCAATAACCTGTTAAGAAAAATCAAGAAATTGTGCGTTTGCTTCCCCTGAAGCAGCCTATGGGCAAAATATAGCCATGTCAAGCTTTGCATCTACTATCAATAAAGGTTATAAGGATTATTTGGAGTAGGGGTGGGGAATGAGGGCCACAATCCAGTCAGGTTTTCAGGATTTCCCCTACATGAGATCTTTTTGCATGCATTGCCTCCGTTGTATGCAATAGACTGGATTGAGGCCCTCGTTCCCCACCCTTGATGGTACATCTCACTCTCTTCATTCCAGTGTACTGGCAAGCCAGATTTATTTTTGCTTACTGCTAAGAATCCTCCCCCTCAAGTAAAATGAGAGAGGGAGAGAACAAAATTTCCTGGGAGCAGCTAATGGAAATAAAGCAGGGATGGACAAGTTCAATCCTCAAGAACTGCAACGAGCCAGTGTTTTAGATTATCCCTCGTATATATGCATGAGATAGATTAACATTCATACTACCTGGTTGTGTTATATGCAAATCTATATCATGCCTATTCATTAGAGATGTCCCCAAAAATCTAATGTTTTGCAGCCCTCAAGACTGAACTTGTGCACCCCTGAAATAAAGCAAGCAGCAGAAACTTGTAATTGAATTGGAAGTATTACTGCTTGTCACGTGTTTCTTTTAAAACACTGCACCACCATGCATCAGGGGTGCAGTGTACTTTGAAACATTTCTGGAGTCTGACAGCTACCGAGAAGCATAATCATTTAGGGTCAGAGGATATCTGAAATAGCATCAGCGTAAAAATGAAAACAGGTCACCAATGCACGCACTCTTAGTCTGCTTCAGAAACGTTTCCTAGTAAAATAAAATTATATATATATATATATATATATACACGGTGCCCCAGGGCCGGATTTTCCTATAGGCTAACTAGGCTTCAGCCTAGCGCCTCAAGATCAAGAGGGGCCTACATTCAAATTGTTAGCAAAATTAAAATTACACTATTCTAAAAACAGTGAACACTAAAACACTGAACCGAAAATAAGGAGAAATTCTACGCTTCGGGATCAGAACCGGCTCCGGCCACAACGGGGCGCCGACTCGGCTTCTCCCTTTCTTTTTCTCGCCCTGGGAGGAGGATCGGGGAGGGAAAGACATCAGTCCAGAAACAGATGGGCAAAGCCCAGCCCCACGGGGAGAGAGGCAAAACGTGGATCCGTCAGGACAGGTCGGCCCAGATTGGCATGGGGGGGGGGTTTCAGTGGAAGGGGGATGGGAGGCAGGCAGGCTGGCATCGTAGGGGGGGTGGGGGGTTTAATGGAAGGCAGGCAGGCAGGCTGGCATCGGTGGGGGGGTTTAATGGAAGGCAGGCAGGCAGGATGGCATGGTGGGGGTGTTCAATGGAAGGGGGATGAGAGGCAGGCGGGCATCGGAGGGGGGGGGTGAGGTGAGGAAGGACGCACTGGGGGCACTATGGACATAGGAAGGGGCAATGTTGTGTGTTATGTTTGATTAGTTATTGTTACAAGTACTATATATGGTGCTGAGAATAAATGTCCAAATAAGTGTTCTCGACTTTTTTTTATTTATTATCCATGTCACATTTTTTATAAAGGTTAGTACCAATAACAACATGTTTCATTTAACATATTGATATATATCACAGTAATGATGTATTTTATTATCTCTCATGTAATTTACAAACTTAAAAGTAGGAGGTGAAAAGGCCTCATAAGTGGAATAGCCTAGGGCCTCTTTTCATCTAAATCCGGCCCTGGGGTGCCCACATAAACACTCCTTGATTTTAAATGGTTAGAAAACCAAAATGTATTGGAATATTCTTTCACTATGAGGCTACAGTTTCATCAACTCATAAAGTTTCATATGGTATCTGTTGATTACATACACTCGATGTGCGCCCCACCTGTTACTCGGCAAACATCAATGCGATAATCGAGCTCGGACCAGACTCTCCGAAGCATTTATAGCCAAAGTGATGCGTTCCTGCAGATCATCCATCGTTGCGGGTAGCAGAGGTACGTATAAGAACATAAGAATTGCCACTGCTGGGTCAGACCAGTGGTCCATCGTGTCCAGCAATCCACTCACGCGGCGGCTCTTAGGTCAAAGACCAGTGCTCTAAATGAGTCCAGCCTCACCTGCGTACGTTCCAGTTTAGCAGGACCCTATCCAACTATGTCTTGAATCCCTAGAAAGGAAAAAGTCACAAACGGTAATGTCCGGTGATCTCGGGGGGCCACTTGAGGAGCACCTGGTCATTTTGTCACGTTGCACTGTCTGAAGGTTGCAACTTTTGCACCAATTGCAGCTTATAAGGGTGAAAATGCAAGCAATCGTGAAAGATCTTGCTAACCGTGCTTTTTGGGAATTGTATTTGCGGTCATCTTATTTATAAACATATTCCAATAAGGTTTGATTTTGTAACCATTTAAAATCAAGGAGTGTTTTTGTGGGCACCCTGTATAGAATGTAGGGGAGAGGCTGGACAAGGTGTGGTTATCACCCTGGTATGGTTGGCACGAGAGAGTCTGAAGGAAACTGTCCACCAACATATTGTTGATTTCTATATTTAGCTGGGCACAGGTTTCAACAGGATGCGAGATGTAGGGCTATAAAGTGCAACCTGTCCTAGCCCATCCCTTCCGTTTGTGACTGTGGACTAGATGAATTGATTTCCACGGATGGGGTTTAAAAGAAATCCCACCTGCCACACAGGGAAAGCTCAATAAGTTGCTTATATACAAGTTACATCTTATGAACTCCAGAGGGACGCTCTCTTTGCCGTGATGCAAATACTGTGGCAATTAGCAGTAAAATTGAAAGGCTGAGACCATACTGCATAGACTCTGGCTTAGGAGTGAGGTTCATTCCTGTCATGGGCTGAGTAAAATGAACCCATTTGGAAACATCTGGTCCGAGGGAAGTGTTGCAGTGGAAGGGCTTTACATTGCAGGAACATCACTTTTCAGATGGCAGCAAGGAGGTTCCTGCGTTTGTAACATGCTCTATATCAGGGATCTCCAAGTCCCTCCTTGAGGGCCGCAATCCAGTCGGGTTTTCAGGATTCCCCCAATGAATATGCATTGAAAGCAGTGCATGCACATAGATCTCATGCATATTCATTGGGGAAATCCTGGATTGTGGCCCTCAAGGAGGGACTTTGAGACCCCTGCTCTATATTAAGTAGGGTTGCAACTAGATCCAAACTCATCCAAGAGGATTGATCCAGTCCTGGGTTTACCCCATTGCATGCAGGGACTTGTAGTTCTGATTTCCTCATTGCATTCCCTAAGAAAACTAAGACTACATATCCCTGTATCTAATGGGTTAAACCCAAGGCTGGGTTAACTCTGTCAAACGGATCTGGATCCAGTAACAACCTTATCTATGAGAACTATTCTGTAACCACACACAGGTCCAGCACCTCTTCCTCAGTTTCCCTCACCACCCCTAGTCCAGCAAATCTTTCTTTTCCACTGCTTCTTCCTCAACCTCTCTCAGCACCCCCAGATCCGCAAACCCGTTCTTCACCAGCAACAGTCGAGCCGTCTCCTTTCCTCTGCAGCATCCCACCCAGCTGTAAATAGGAAGTTACCTCAAAAGGGGCGAGACGCTGCAGAGAGAAGGAGCTGGCTTGACTTGGGCAGCATGTTTCCTTTGCTGCTACCAATGAAGAACAGGTTTGCTGGTCCAGGGGTGCTTGAGGGAGGTTAAGGAAGAGGTGCTGGACTTGAGGCAGGAGGAGGGGAAGACGTTCTGGATCTTCACCAGAGCGTGGCGCAGTGGTTAAAGCTACAGTCTCAGCACCCTGAAGTTGTGGGTTCAAACCCACGCTGCTCCTTGTGACCCTGGCCAAGTCACTTGGGGCCTCTTCGATTAAACTGCGCTAGCAGTTTCTAGCGCGGGGAGCTGCGCTGAATGGCCCGTGCTGCTCCCGATGCTCATAGAGTTCCTATGAGCGTCGGGAGCAGCACGGGCCATTCAGCATGGCTCTCTGCGCTAAAAACTGCTAGTGCAGTTTAATAGAAGAGGTTAATCCCCCCCCCCCCCCGCCCCATTGTGAGCCCATCGGGACAGACCGGGAAAACTGCTTGAGTACCTAAATAAATGCATGTAAACCATTCTGTGTTCCCCTGGGAGAATGGTATAGAAATTTAATTAATTAAAGGGAGGGGAAAGAAGTGTTGGCTTAACCTATAGGGCCAGTGACCACACTGGCCCTGGCATTTTATGCCCTTTTTCACCAGTGCCCTAGACCAGCGCCTCACCAGGTCCATAGGATAAGCCGAGAGAGAGTAAAACATGGACTTTTGGGGTCTCCACATCCTTAAAAAAATCAGCTTACCTTGGGGGGGGGGTGAGTGGGACCTGTGAAGTCCGTTGGAATTAAAATGAGCATCCCTGGCCACTTTCCTTTTAAGGTCATCTGCTTTAGCTCTGTGGGACCCGTGGGGCCCCCAGAAGACATTTGGGGCACTTAGGTGCAGAAAAGCTGGGCACAACAAAAGGGAGAGCTAGGATACGACAGCAAGAAATTCGTGCAGGATTCAGAACCAGCAATCCCAACCAGAAACCGAAAGAAACCAGCAAGGGTAGAAGTTAAAACGCAGACCCCCCATGGAACTAAAAAAAGAAAGTGGCCGTGGAGTGGGGGTCCCCAGGGATCCTTGGGGGTTCTCACGGATTTCATTCACTCTGCGAATCCTCATTTTATCTCCTAAGGACTTCATGGATTCCACTGGAGGGGGGGGGGGGGGGTAAGATGAAGAGATGTGGGGAGAGCAGTGCCCCAAATGCTTTCTACCTGGGTGCCCCACAGATCCCACAGAGCTTAAGCACATAGCCTTAAAAAGAAAGCAGCAGTGGCATGGGGTCCTCGTTTTAACTCCTGTAGACCTCATGGATCCTGCTCACCCCTTGAGGTAGACAGATTTTTTAGGACGTGTGATTAAGATCCGCGGGGTCCGCGTTTTACCCCCCCTCCCGGTTAAGCCAGCCCTGGCAGCGTTATTTGAGCATCCTACCACTGCAACCACCCTGTAGCATGATGTGTAAACGTTGTACTTAGCTTGCTGCTAAAAGGCAGCTCATTGTCCGGGAAAATATCATCCTCATTCCTAAACTCATTAAGGTTTCTGCAGTAGAATCCATGCAATACTCTCCCAGCCTAGCAAGCTTGTCCTTAATAGAAGGGTGACCTTATTGTATCGATTCCAAACTGGAGATGTTTGTCCACAAAGAAAAAGAAATAATAAGAATCCCGGCAGCTGGCTGGGCTGCAGAGAATTCCTGCAAGTGTTGTTATCAGTGAGCCAGGCATAAAGCATGACCTGCTTTGTTTAGTCTCAGTTTATATGCGGCAGGAAAACACTTGCCATCCTGTTTTTTAAGCTTATACCAAGATTGGGAGGCCGATCCGGCGTCCTTGTAGCATGAATTCTCAACTGAGCCCTTCAGTCTTGACCTTCAGCTCATCCTAGAGCACCGTGGGCTTTGTAGTGTTCCTGGGTATTTTGTTTCTGTTTTAGTCTTTACTTATGGATTGTCCTAAATTTACAAGTCAAAATAAAGCAATGACATGAAAAGGGGGAACAGCCATTTTCAATACAAAATCTAAATGAGAAAGATCATCATCGTAAGAGAAACATAAAAGCCCGATATTGCAAAGGAAAATTGTCAAAAACAAGGCCTGCGGGCCGAATCCGGCCCCCCCGGCCGTTTTATGTGGCCCGCGGTGATTGTGCCGCATCCAAGCGCCTGACCGTAATTCACACTGGCATAGAAATGTAAACCTCAACATCAGACCTCAAGACCTCAAGACATTCCGTAAAGAAATCAAAACACTGCTGTTCAAAAAGCATATACAATCTACCTAACCTCCCTCACCCCATCCCCAAGAAACCAAAACACTGCCGTCCAAAACATCTTCCGATGTTATTAAGTCTTTACTATCATTCTGTTATTAAGTCTCTATCCTCAAACTGTATTCTCTATTGTCATGTACCATCCTGGAAATGTCCAGTTCTCTTCTTATGTAATCCGCTTTGAACCGCAAGGTACAAGCGGAATAAAAATCACTAATGTAATGTAATGTAATGTAATAAAATCACTTTTGTTCTGTACCACAAATCAATAAAACAATACAAAAGTCATTCTTAGTCATGAGAAACTTAAGACAAGTTTGGAAATTCTTCGAGAAAACTCAATTCCAGCTCATAGTTCAGTCCTTAATACTAGGCCTACTTGACTACTGTAATATCCTCTACCTCCCATGCCCTACAACCATAACAAAACAACTACAAACTATCCAAAACACAGCACTAAGACTCATCTACTCATTAAAGAAACATGATCACATTACAGAAGCATATCTCCAATCGCACTGGCTTCCGATCCCAGCAAGAATACAATTTAAATGCTACTGCCTACTATTTAAGACTTTATACAGAAACAGTCCAAACTACCTGAATAACCGCCTCATCCACAACACCGCAACCAGACATAGGAAAACTCACACCCCATTCTCATACCCCCCAATTAAGGAGGTCAAACAGAAAAAACTATATGATGGCCTCCTGGCCACTCAAGCAGCCAAACTAGACAACCAAATCGCCAATCCCTCGACTACAAGACTTTTAGAAAAGTCCTGGCCCTTCTGTGAGCCCTGCGTCTGCGTTGCTTCCTCTTCCGGCGGTCCTGCCCTTTCTCTGACTTCAGAGAAAGGGCGGGACCGCCGGAAGAGGAAGCAGCGCAGACGCAGGGCTCACAGAAGGGCCGGGACCGCCAAGAGGAAGCAGCAGGACAATGGTAGGAGCTTCTACATGAAGGGGGGGGGGGTCGGGAGGCTGTGGGGATGCAAGCAGTCCTTCGGGGTGGTGGTGCGGGTGCGGGTGGGAGTGCGTGCGAGCGGTCCTTCGAGATGTGGGTGCGAGCGGTCCTGCGGGGGGGTGAATCGGACGTCGGGGGGGGGGAACTATGTAAAAAAAAAGTTGTAAAACGCGCTCACACATATAACGCGCAAGGTTATGCACGGTTTTAAAACTCGTGTATAACGCGCGCGTTATATGCGTGAAAATACGGTAACTATATCTATATAGTCAGATCACTTTCCAGAGAACCTTGGTGACTTAAGCGAAGAGCAAGGTGAAAGATTTCACCAAGACATAAAAACAATGGAAGCCAGATATCAAGGAAGATGGGATGCACACATGATGGCAGACTATTGTTGCAATCTTATGTGAGATTGTCCTGGCAGATCCCACTCTCGGAAGCCTTACAAAAGGAGCTTCTTGTGTGTCGAATGACGGGAAAGTTTGTATCATAAACTTATGCTTTTGGTATGAAATAAGTAGATTTTCACGTACACTTTTCTTTTAAATTTAAATATGTTTCCTTCATGCTTAAAAGATATTAATTTAAACACTACATTAAAATATCCAGATTTCTTAATGGGCGAGCAGAGTGAAGAGTGGTACAATACTCCCCCGATATTCACGGGGGTTCCATTCCAGGAACCCCCGTGAATATTGAAAAAACACGAACACGGTTTTTAGCAGGGGAGACAGGAGAGGGCAGCCGGAGCGCCAGTGAGTGAAGGAAATCACTCATGGTATTCTCTGACCGCCTCTTCCTGTACTAAAATCGGGCCTCACCAATTAGGAGCTGCGTGTCAAAGCAACTCCTGATTGGTGAGGCCTGACTTTAGTACAGGAAGAGGCAGTTGGAGCATACCGCGAGTGATTTCCTTCACTCACTGGCGCTCCGGCTGCCCTCTCCTGCCCGGTTGTTCGCGGTCGGAAAATACCGTGAATGACCGGAACCGCGAATCGCGGACTGCAAATTCGCGGGGGAGCACTGTATATGGCACATGTTCTGTATCTCAAAAACTAGATCTGATAGGAAAAAAAAACTGGTGCCATTTTTGGAATCAGTAGGTCAACTATACCTAGAAACAGGTCTAACATTTGAGGCACCAAAATGAGTGTTGGCCAGTGTTATTAAGGGTCAATCATGTGATTTTCTCCAACAAGGGGTCGCTCTACTCCCTACCCTATAGCAGAGGCCTAGACTCTGTGGCACCCCTAGGGTCACAGTGCACCCTTACAGACGCCATTTTGAATCATATTGCTTTTTCTATAGAAACAGCAGCACCACAAATGCCAGTCTTCTTTATATGGGTTTGAAAGAAATTCAGTACCATATAAATCTCACTAGTACTAGTACCGTAGAACATCTGGTCCCTTCTACATAAGTTTGTTTTATTTCTGCAGGAGGGAAGAAAGAGGAGTGATTAGATAAGGGAACCATTAGTCAGAAAATCATGGAGTGCGCAAGGTTAAATCTGATTTTTTTTTCCAGTAATCCTTTATCTTCTTGCGTTCTGGTTCCAAACTCCAGCTCTGCCTCTGAATCAGTGTAATCTTGGGTAAGACACTTGACAGTATCTCTGTGTGCCTCAGGTACCCACTTAAACTGTAAACTCTCTGGGGCAGGAACTTTGTGTGCTCTTTATGTGGTATATAAAGCAACCTGATACAGGGCTCTATATAAATGTCAAAATAATAATAATAGTGTATCATATCTGATAGAGTCAAAGCTTAGTTATGTTGTCTATACTGAGTCATCCCCATCTACCAGGATGTAAGGAAAACACTTCTGCTTTTTGTATTTTTCCTTCATTTTGTTTCATCAAACTGCGGTAAAAAGCAGGTCATTTCCACGCACTAAGGCCCTTTTTACTTCATTGGTAAAATGGACTCTCTTATTCTATTTTTTTTAAAATTAATGGCCACGCACTAATTTTCCCATTAACGCATGGCCATTAGCACGTGAGCACTTGCCAACATCAGTTTCATAGGTGGTGAGAGCTCATGCAATAATCCAGTGCCTCGCAAACTGTTTCCAGCCGCAGCTCGAGGGCACCCGGAAGTGCGCAAACTGTTTCCAGCCGCGGCTTGAGGGTACCCGGAAGTGCGCGTGCAACATCATCACGCTGACATCTGTGCATGGGTGAAGGCCCTACAGACGGGGCGGAGAAGACCCTGCAGAGGCACGGAGAGCAGTAGAGGTGCCGGGGAGGAGGAGAGGCGCCGTCTGTCTGCAGGACGTGCCTCTCTCCGCGAGAGGCACGTCCTGTAGGCAGTCGGCTGGCGCCGGTGACTCTCCTCCTCACCGACATCTTGCGGCGCACTTTGAATCTCGCCACAGCACACTAGTTTGCGATTCACTGTGCTAATCAGTTAGCGCACGGCAATGCCACTGAGCTAACCGATTGGTGCAGAACAATCCTCCTGTCCACTCTTGATCCGCTCCCAGCATGCCTCACGGCAAGGCATTTTGGCTGATTCTATAAATGGCATCTACAATAAAGTCAACAAGAAACACGGCGCATAGTGGCTGTCAATCTTCAGTTAGGCGCCATTTGTAGAATTGCACACAGTGGTGCTTAAATTGGACTTAGGTGACAGGAAGTATTAAAATCTTAGGCGCCCTTTGTTTATGCAAGGGTTTTCTTGGCCTACATAGCAGCGCCTAAGTTAGGCGCCTACATGGAAAGCGCGCCCAAGATCTGCCCACAATCTGCCTACAACCACGCCCACTTTCTGGTAGGTGCCTTGGGCTAGACTCCTACCCAAAAGCGATAGGCGTCAATTGCGGTAGGCACCTACCACCCAATTAATTTTAAGTTTTGCCAATTATAAGCTCATTATTGCTCATTAAGAGCACCGATTAAGCTAATTAAAAAATTAAGGCCCCCCCCCTTTTAAGCTGATAAAGAAAAGGCCAAATTGCTTAACAAACATTTCTGTTCTGTGTTCACGGCTGAAGCGCCAGGAGCGGGACCGCAGAAGACAAACGTGAATAGGGATGGAGGCGTAATAGACCCTGATCGATTTTCAGAGGGTTGTGTTCGTGAGGAGCCAGCTAAAATAAAGGTAGACGTAGCGATGGGGCCGGATGGTGTAAACCCGAGGGTGCTGAAGGAACTTAGGGAAGTTCTGGTAGCTCCGCTGACTGACCATTTCAACGAGTCTCTAGAGTCGGGAGTGGTACCGGAGGATTGGAGAAGGGCGGATGTGGTCCCTCTTCACAAAAGTGGAAGGAAGGAAGAAGTACTGAATTACAGGCCGGTATGTCTGACTTCTATGGTAAGCAAATTAATGGAAACACTTTTAAAACAGAGAATGGTCAGGTTTCTGGAATCCTGTGGATTACAGGACCAGAGGCAGCATGGATTCACTAGAGGTAGGTCTTGTCAGACAAATCTGATCAATTTCTTTGACTGGGTGACCAGAGAATTAGATAGAGGATGTGCACTAGATGTGGTGTATTTAGATTTTAACAAAGCCTTTGACAGTGTTCAACACAGACGTCTAATAAATAAACTGAATGCCCTCAGGATGGGTCCCAAAGTGACAGACTGGGTCAAGAACTAGTTGAATGGAAGGAGACAGAGGGTAGTGATCAATGGAGATCGCTCTGAGGAAAGCGATGTTACCAGTGGTGTGCCTCAAGGTTCTGTTCTTGGACCTGTTCTTTTTAACTTTGTTATAAACGATATTGCTGAAGGGTTGTCGGGTAAGATTTGCCTCTTTGTGGATGATACCAAAATCTGCAATAGAATAGACCCGCCGGATGGTGTAAATAACCTGAAAAAAGACCTGGCAAAACTTGAAGAATGGTCTGAAATTTGGCAGCTAAAATTTAATGCTAAGAAATGCAAGGTCATGCATTTGGGCTGCAAAAACCCGAGGGTACGGTACAGATTAGGGAGTGAAGAGCTTATGTGCAGGACTTGAGTGTGATTGTAGGTGATGATCTTAAGGTGGCCAAACAGGTTGAAAAGGTGACGGTGAAATTTAGAAGGATGCTTGGGTGCATAGGGAGAGGAATGGCCAGTAGAAAAAAAGAGGTATTGATACCCCTGTATAAGACTGGTGAATCCTCATTTAGAATATTGTGTACAATTCTGGAGGCCGCACCTTCAAAAAGATATAAAAAGAATGGAGTCGGTTCAGAAGAAGGCAACTACAATTGTCGTTGGTCAGCACCATAAGGCGTATGGGGACAGACTTAAAGATCTCAATATGTATACTTTGGAGGAAAGACAGGAGAGGAGAGATATGATAGTGACATTTAAATACCTATGTGACATGGTTCATAGACAACGGCGTGAAAGACAAAGGCGCGCGCCGACAACTGAGCGCAAGACGGAGGTGCGCGCCGAAGAAAATTACAGTTTTTAGGGGCTCCGACGGGGGAGTTTTGTTGGGGAACCCCCCCACTTTACTTAATAGACATCGCGCCGGCGTTATGGGGGGTTTGGGGGGTTGTAACCCTCCACGTTTTACTGTAAACTTAACTTTTTCCCTAAAAACAGGGAAAAAGTGAAGTTTTCAGTAAAATGTGGGGGGTTACAACCCCCCAAACCCCTCACAACACCCCCACAACGCGGCGCGATGTCTATTGAGTAAAGTGGGGGGGGGGTTCCCCAACAAAACCCCCCCGTCGGAACCCCTAAAAACTGTAATTTTTTTCGGCGCGCACCTCCGTCTTGCGCTCAGTTGTCGGCACGCGCCTTTGTCTTTCACGCCGTTGTCTATGAACCATGTCACATAGGTATTTAAATGTCACTATCATATCTCTCCTCTCCTGTCTTTCCTCCAAAGTATACATATTGAGATCTTTAAGTCTGTCCCCATACGCCTTATGGTGCTGACCAACGACAATTATAGCCCCCCGTCGGAGCCCTAAAAACAGTAATTTTGAACGGCGCACGCCTCCGCGTTGCGCTCAATTGTCTGGGCGCGCCTTTGTCCCGGCGCGCTTTTGACCTGACACCATGTGACATAAATGCACATGAGTCAAGACTCTTTAATTTGAAAGGAAACTCTTCAATGAGAGGGCATCGGATGAAGTTAAGAGGTGATAGGCTCCGGAGTAATCTAAGGAAATACTTTTTTACGGAAAGGGTGGTAGATGCGTGGAACAGTCTCCCGGAAGAGGTGGTGGAGACAGAGACGGTGTCTGAATTCAAGAAAGCCCGGGATAGGCACGTGGGATATCTCAGAGAGACAAAGAGATAATGGTTACTACGGATGGGCAGACTGGATGGGCTATTTGGCTTTTATCTGCCATCATGTTTATCAAGCCGTATTAGGATTTTTATTGCCGGCCACTTCGGTAAAAGCTTGATAAAAGGGGGGCCTAAGATAGGTACACCAAGATGCGGCTGGGGTGGACCCCCTCCCCCCTTACTACTAATCCCATCATATTTTCAGGATATCCACAATGAATATGCTTGAGATAGATTTGCATGCACTGCCTCAATTGCATGCAAATCTACCTCATGAATATTCATTGTGGATATCCTGATAACCCAATGGGACTAGGTGAGAACTGAGTTGGGAATGGCTGGCCTAAACGCTAAATTTTAGGTGTCCTGGTCATTTTTGCTGCTCGGTTCCCACCTGTCTGAATTTCTAGTCTTTTCTTTTTCTTATTTTTTTATGTAGTGCTTCCAGGGCTACCTTCACCCCCCCCCCCCCCTGAGTGAAAAACAGGAAACAGAAATAAGTACACATTTCAGGAATGGATTCGTTATGCTATGAGGTTTTCTTCTCTTCTAATTGAAAAGCATGACAGTCTTGCACCTGGGTTCTAGAACAAGAACGTTTCAGGATGAAGAAACAAGGTCAGAAAAATAGATCCGCCTGTTTCTGACCTCCAGACTGGGTGCAGTGTCACAGAAAAATAAGCCTGCATGAATACCGCACCATTCAGGCGAGGGAAGGGGAGGTAGGTTGCATTGAAGGCGTTTGATACCCTGCTACCCATGCCTGGAGAATGAGGACATTTTTCTGTGGTCTCCAGTCCCGTGAAACCAGAAGCGGCTTCTGAAACATTTTCCTCTGCAGCACCTCGCTGCCTATAATAATCCTTGAAATGGTGCATTTTCACGGAAGAGGCACTTCAGTTCGACAGTCTGTAACTACTCGCTGAGAGATAATGGATGCCTGCCAATGAGAAACCCCTTAGGCAGAAAATTAAGGTGTATGATTTCCCTGGGTAAACAAAACTGATGGCTTCTTTCGACATTTTATTGCAATGGAAAAAACAAAAATCCCCCGGATTCCACATTCCACATTCCTGCAACTCCTTGGGCCTCGGGGCAAGTCACGTCACCCTGCAAGTACAAAATAACTACCAGAATGCAATATGTTTCAAGTTTCAAGTTTCAAGTTTTATTTACATTTGATGTATCGCTTATAAAAAATATCTAAGCGATGTACAATTTAAAAACCAGCAGATTGTGGTAATACATATAATTTATCTAAGTTATACAATTGACAAAACAATTTTGACAAACATGATTAGGTAGGAAGGAAGGGGAAAGTTACAATTACATTATTTGTTAAAATTTACATAGAATGGATAATACAGTAGGTATAATTGGGATGAAGCAAGAGAAAAGAATATTAGAGACATATGAGAGTCTAAAATAGATCATATCATAAATCAAATGCATCTTGAAATAAGTATGATTTTAACAATTTTTTAAAAGAGATAAGATCTTTTTCATTTTTAATAAAATTTGGAAGGGAATTCCACAATGAGGGAGCCACCACTGAAAACATATCTTTACGTCTAGTACCGATTATTCTTAATGAAGGGACTGAAAGCTGATTAGATAAAGATGATCTTAGGGATCGAGAAGGGTTATATGGAACTATCATTTTTGATATGAATTGGGATTCATTTGAGATTAATGTTTTATAAACTAGGAATAAGGTTTTGAAAGTGATTCGGTGAGAAATTGGAAGCCAGTGAGATTTGATAAGTAAAGGAGTAACGTGATCGTATTTTTTCGCTTTGTGAACCGCTTTGATTGCAAACACAGAGAGGCCATAGAAGCCAATCCTCTTTCCCTTCTCTTTGGCTTGGTTGCAATCATGTCGGCATTAAGTTAAGCAAACATTACCTTGCTACTTTCTCTAGGTCCAGAACATAACAACATAAGCATAGCCTTCTTGGGTCAGACCCAATGGTCCATTTACCCCCAGTATCCCGTCTTCACAGAGGCCGATCCAAGTCACAAGTAAAGTAAAAGCTTGGTTTATGAGAATAATTTGTTCCAAGAACTCGCTTGTAATCCAAAACACTCATATATCAAAGCAAATTTCCCCATAAGAAATAATGGAAACTCAGACGATTCGTTCCGCAACCCAAAAACTTTAATACAAAATACTGTATGTACTCGTGTTGCAAGTCCTCGCTCGTTTAGATCAGTCACTGCACTCTTGCAGCGTCAGAGAGAGAAGAACCATCGGCTCAGTTGTGATGTGTGTATACTCTATGTACTTGTATTGCATGACATTGCTTGTATATCAAGTTAAAATTTAATAAAATGTTTTGCTTGTCTTGCAAAACACTTGCATACCAAGTTACTTGCAATCCAAGGTTTTACGGTACCTGGTAAAAACCCAAATAGTAGCCGCATTCCATGCTACTGTCCCATGTCTGTCTCAAAAGTAGACTATGGACTTTTCCTCCAGGAACTTGTCCAAACTTTTTTTTTTAAGTCAGCTACATTAACTGCTCTTACCACATCCTCTGGCAACGCGTTCCAGAGCTTAATATTCTCTGAGTGAAAAAATATTTCCTCCTATTGGTTTTAAAAGTATTACTCTGTAACTTCATCGAGTGCCCCCTGGTCTTTGTAAATCCTGATGCAGTAAAAAAATCGATCCACTTGTACCCGTTCTACACCACTCAGGATTTTATAGACTTCAATCATATCTCCCCTCAGCCGTCTCTTTTCCAAACTGAAGAGCCCTAATCTGTTTAGTCTTTCCTCATACAAGAGGAGTTCCATCCCTTTTATCTTCTTGGACACTCTTCTTTGAATTTTTTCTAGTGCCGCTATCTTTTTTGAGATAAGGAGACCAGAATTGAATGCAATACTCAATGTGAGATCGCACCGTGGAGCAATACAGAGGTATTATAACATTCTTAGTCTTGTTAACCATCCCTTTTCTAATAATTCCTAGCATCCTGTTTGACTTTTTGGCCACCGCTGCACATTGGGCGGAAGGCTTCAGCGTATTGTCTACAATGACACCCAGATCCTTTTCTTGAGCTCTGATCCCCAAGGTGGTCCCTAACATCTGATAACCTTTACAAAGGTGTGCTGAAATCTGGACTTACTGTGTTCTAATGTGGAGCTTTTCTCCTTAACACTAAGCCCCATATTTATAATAATAATAATAATAACTTTGTTCTTCTATACCGCCATAGTCAGATGACTTCTAGGCGGTTCACATCGAAGAGGGCTGGACAATCAGCGAATTACAGAATGCAAAAAGTGAGGGTACAACATATTTCACAAGAAATAGACAGAAGGAAAATATAAATTTATAAATTTAGTGTGGCTTCTGTTTAGGAGATGAATCTGTCAAACAGTACGGTTTTAATTACTCTCCGAAAAGCGCCGTAGGTCAGCCTGGCTCCATTGATGTAGTTATCCAGCCAGGACTGCTGTTTGCTTGCTTGAAAACAAAAACAAAAATAAACTCCAAAAAACCTGCCAAAGAAACTTAACAAGATACCAGAAAAAAAAGGCAGTAAAGATCAATCGGTCCTCAAAGAGACTGCTCACTGATTAAACACTTGTGAACACACAAACGGTGAAACTCCGAAGAGTAGTTAATATAATATAATTTAATTTAGTGAAGGAGTGCCCTCAGTGTGATAAAGCAGCAAAGGGAGCAATAATCCTACGCTCACATCATGAGGCAAGGACAACCAGTCCCTGCCCCCACACCATCATGGGGTACTTCCAAGGTGTGTGATCTAAATCAATAAGTGCAAAAAATAAAGCACAAAGCAACAAACACAAGTGAGGTCAATCAACAGTCTCTTAGAGAACCTCCCCCAGAAAACTCCCACAAGAATCAAAAACGCCGACTTAGCTGGAGATAGGTGGTGAAACGGTCTCCCAAAAGCAACAAGATCCGCAGGAGTTTCACCGTTTGTGTGTTCACAAGTGTTTGATCAGTGAGCAGTCTCTTTGCTTGAAACATGAAATATCTGTCCAAAAAGGATTTGTATTTGTAGCCGGTGATCCTTGGGTATGCAAATGTGTTACATTTTCTGGTTGACCGTGCGGGGTTGTGTAGTACAAAATGTAGTAGGAGATAGGAAGACGCTAGTCCCCCAGGCCTGCTTGAAACAAATACAGGCAAACTTAAACATTATTCGTGCCTCCATTGGCAACCAGTGTAACCTTCTGTAGTAGGGACTAACGTGGTCATTTTTCCTCAATCCGAATATCAAGGTTCTTTAATAATATTTTTTCAGATCATACACTAATGTTTGCATTAGTGCAAATTACCTATAAAAAAAAGTTAATGTGAGAATGCTTAGCATCTCCTATTTACAGGGCTTTTGTTCTGCAGGAACAAGCCAGTATAGTGATTTTTACTTGTTCCCCTCCCGTGGCTGCAGTCTGGCATCTCCCTCCTTATATCCTCAACCCCTTTCCCCAAGTCTAATCTTCATTTTGGTGGCTCAAAAGTTGTCATTGGCAGCAATTCCTATAAGCTTCCCTGATGCCGGCGCCTTTTTTGCGTACTCCCCTCCTGCGGACATGGTCTAGCATCTCTCCCCTTATATCGTGAACCCTTTTCTCCAAGTCTAACCTTCATTTTGGCATTTCAAAAGTCAGTGGTGGCAGCGATTCCCAAACATTGCCCTGTTGCCAGCCTAGCCTCTTCGCTCTACCGTAGCCTGCTCTCTGACATACTTCCTGTTTCCTGTTTCCATCTTCCCCTTACATCCTCAATCCCCTTCCCGAGCCTCACCTTCATTTTGGTGTTTCAGAAGTCATCGTCGGCAGTGATTCCCTGTTGCTGGTCTGGCCTCTTCTCTCATCAGCTGTTATTGTCATTATCAGATCTTCTTTGAAATCATTCTTAAGCCGATAAGCCATAAGTTTATCGGCTTAAGAATGATTTCGATGACGATTTGATAATTGTGATGTCATAGAACTTTAGAAACATAGAAACAAGATGCAGATAAATGCCAAATGGCCCATTAAGTCTGCCCATCTGTAATAACCACTATTTCTTCCTCTCTCTAAGAAACCCCACGCTTTCCCAGGCTTTCTTCAATTCAGACAAAGTCTCGGTCTCCACCACCTCTTCTGGAAGACTATTCTACGGATCTACCAACCTTTCTGTAAAAAAGTATTTCCTCAGATTACGCCAGAGCCTATCCTCTTAACTTCATCCTATGCCCTCTCATTCCAGAACTTCCTTTAAAATGAAAGAGACTCACTCATTCACATTAACGCCACGTAGGTATTTAAACGTCTCTATCATATCTTCTCTCTCCCACCTTTCCTCAAAAATTTATATATTGAGATCTTTAAGTCTGTCCTCATATACCTTATGTTGAAGACCACACACCATTTTAGTAGTCTTCATCTGGACTGACTCCATCCTTTCTATATCTTTTTGAAGGTGCGGACTCCAGAATTGCACACAATATTCTAAATGAGGTCTCACCAGAGTCTTATACAGGGGCATCAATACCTCCTTTTTTTCTACTGGCCATAGCTCTCCCTATGCACCCTAGCATCCTTCTAGCTTTCACCCAGGGTGAGCTCTTCACTGCATACTCTGACAGTGATTCAGCGGCGCCTCCTCTGTCAGTTCTTCTGTGCACACACTAGCAATGACTCAGCATATTCTGCTGTGGACTGCAGTATTGCCCTGCATGATAGGAAAGTCTCTCTGTAAGCACTTTCCTGTCCATTATTTGATATGTTGAGATTATTTATGTATGTATCGGGGGGGGGGGGGGTAGACTGGTTTATCTGAACATAAAGCAACTGAAATTATCTTAGTCAAGCAGCAGGAAAATAAAATCAGCAGTAAGCATAGTTTACTGTGTTATTGTGAGTGTGGAATCTGGCTGGAATCTTGCTGTAGCCTGCTCATATCACCCCAAACATTTCCGGGTGCTGGGTCAGGAAGTCCTCAGATTCCAGGCATGACAATGGTATGATATCAGTGTCTGGGGCTGCCTGCAGCTAGACCCTGCTGGGGAGCGGAGGGGGGTGATCTTTGTCCATGGAGGCTGCATGTCAATAAGGCCACGGACTGCTCACCATACAATGCTGTCAAAAGTGCCAAGGAAAACAAGAGGAGGTCATTGTTTGCTTAGCAAGACCATTTCCTGATTTCTATTCCATCTGGTTGGAGCATACTTATGTCATGAGTCTCTGATGTACGGGAGGAATGCTTGCGATGTACCAACCGATCAGCCATGCTGTGTTTATAAATTACCTGTGTACTTCGGATTCACTTGTTTCTATACAGACACCAGCACATATTGTATCATCTATAACTCCACCCCCTTACCCTTTGGGATGCCTATTAATTATATGAAACGCAAAACTAAATTGAACTATACTAAGATTAGAGTCCTGTAGTTAAGAAGGGCTGACTCCACGTTAACACGGAGGGGTATTTTCAATATTACATTACATTACATGAGTGATTTTTATTCCGCCATTATCTTGCGGTTCAAGACAGATTACAGAAGAGGATTTCAAAATTACAGAAGAGGATTTCTAGACATGTCCAAAGGTCTTACAGAATAGAGCGGGTTATAAGAACATAAGAACATAAGCATTGCCTCTGCCGGGTCAGACCAGGGGTCCATCGCGCCCGGCAGTCCGCTCCCGCGGCGGCCCTCCAGGTCCATGACCTGAAAATGTTCCCTACCTAACCTAAAAAGTCCATACCCTATTTGCTCAGTGTCCTGTGAGGTAAACCTCTATCTGTACCCCGTTATTCCCTTCACTTCCAGGAAGTCATCCAGTCCCTTTTTGAACCCCAGAATTGTACTCTGGCTTATCACCTCTCCGGGAAGCGCGTTCCAGGTGTCTACCACCCGTTGAGTGAAGAAGAACTTTCTTGCATTCGTTTTGAATCTGTCTCCTCTCAGTTTTTCTGAGTGACCTCTTGTTTTAGTTGCCCCTGCTAGTCTAAAGAATCTGTCCCTCTCCACCTTCTCTATGCCTTTCATGATTTTATAAGTCTGTATCATGTCCCCTCTCAGTCTCCGCTTTTCCAGGGTAAAGAGCCCCAGCCTGTCTAACCGTTCGGCATATGAGAGGTTCTCCATACCCTTTATCATCCTCGTTGCTCTCCTCTGGACCCTCTCGAGTATTGCTTCAGAGGATTGAAATGTTTCATACGGTGTTAGTTATTCTTCATGGATTTCTTGAATAACAGGGTTTTTATTTCTTTTCTGAAAGTTTTGTAGTCTGAGGTCACGATTAGTAGATTGGAGAGTTGGTGGTCTAGTTTTGCTGCCTGTGTGGCTAGAAGGCCATCGTACAGTTTTTTCCATTTGATGTCTCTGATTGGAGGGTATGTGAATGGTGTCTGGGTTCTCCTGTGTTTGGTTGTGGTAGTTTGGATTAGGCGGTTGTTCAAGTAGGCAGAGCTGTCATCATTTATGGATTTAAATAATAGACAGTAGAATTTAAATAGTATTCTTGCTTGAATTGTTTTCTGTCGAAGAATTTTCGAACTTGCCTTAGGTTTCTCATGACCGCGAATGATTTCTGTATTGTTTTGTTGATTTCTGGTTGCATGGTGCAGCATCTGTCTATCTAGGTATGTTATGGTTGGGTTTTTATTTTTTTCGAGAAGTATGAATTTTGTTTTGTCTGGGTTCAGTTTTAGTTTGTGGTCTTTCCCTGGAAAAGCGGAGACTTAGAAGAGACATGATAGAAATCTTCAAAATCCTGAGGGGCATAAAGAAGGTGGACAGGGACAGATTCTTCAGACTGAGGGGAACCACAAGTACAAGGGGTCACTCGGAGAAATTGAGAGGGGACAGGTTTAGAACAAATGCGAGGAAGTTCTTTTTTACCCAGAGGGTGGTGGACACATGGAACGCACTTCCGGAGGTTGTGATAGGCCAGAGCACACTACAGGGTTTCAAGGAAGGTTTAGATAGGTTCCTAAAGGATGAGGGGATTGAGGGTTACAGATAGATGTAGAGGTAGGTTACAGAAATGGTCAGGAACCACTTCACAGGTCACAGACCTGATGGGCCGCCGGGGAAGCGGACCACTGGGCGTGATGGACCTCTGGTCTGACCCAGTGGTGGCAACTTCTTATGTTCTTATGTTCATCCGTGTTGCCACTGTTTCTAGAGTTCTGTGTAGAGTGTATGTCATGGTGGGCATTGGCTGATCAAAGGGAAGGTGAATGGTGATGTCGTCTGCATAGCTATAGGAGGTTAAGCCTATTTTGTCTAGGCAGGTGCCGAGGGATGCAATGTAGAGATTGAATAGTGTTGGGGATAATGGCGATCATTGGGGTACGCCACAGGGTTCTGATTTTTCTGTTTGTCTTTACTCTGTAGGTCCTGGATTATAGGAATCCTTGAAACCATATGTGTACTTTGCCTGTGATTCCTATTCTATCTAATACTTGTAGTAGGATGTCGTGGTCTACCAGATCAAATGCTGCGGTGAGATCTAGTTGAATAATCAGCATTTTTTTTTAGATGTTTTGAGAATGACCATGTTCAAAGCAAGAACATTTCTATCTTTTTTATTTTTTTTCCGAAAATGACCATTTCCTAGATGTGTTTGGCCTCAGTAAGTCTATCATTTTGAATCGTTTTTGAAAAACAAACCCTCCAAATAAAAAAAAAAAAAAAAAAAATTGCACAAAAGCGGCAAAAGCCAACCATTGGGACAGAGGAGGAGCCAGCATTCTTAGCAGGCTGGTCGCAAAGACATCCGAGCAAAGCAGTGGAGCCTAACTAACCAATCAGGAAGCATGTTTTTAATTTTTTTTAATTGAAGGTGCCATTCTAAGGCACTGGTCTTGGGCCTATGGAGGTGCATAGGGATGTCTACGGATGCCTAAGACCAGCGGGGACATGGTTTGCTCTGGAATTGGCCTTTGGCTTTCTAAGGCATCCCTACATGCCTCTGTAGGCACGAGACTGGTGCTTTCAAGTTTATTAGGATTTTATATACCGCCTATCGAGGTTATCTAAGCGGTTTTTACAATCATGTACTCAAGTATTTTCCCTCTCTGTCCCGGTGGGCTCACAATCTATCTAACGTACCTGGGGCTATGGAGGACTAAGTGACTTGCCCAGGGTCACCAGGAGCAGCGCAGGATTTGAACCCACAACCCCAGGGTGCCGAGGCTGTAGATCCAACCACTGCGCCACACACTCCTCCTAAATGTAGGCCCTTAAAATGCTGGCCTACATTTAAGGCGCTTGCTCTACGAAACAGCTGCTATTCTACAAACGGTGCCGGTGCGTGACCGACACGTGATTGGTGGCCATTTCTTAAGCGCTGTTTTGTATGTGGTGGTGTCATTTTGGAGATTCTAAATTTTGAAATTTTGCTTTTCAGAAAACCATGCCCTGATGCAGTTTATGCGAAACATGCGTGTCAGCACTGGTTCTTTGAGACATAGCAACAGCCTTACTGGGTCAGACCAAAGGTCCATCTAGCCCCGTAGCCCGTTCTCACGGTGGCCAATCCAGGTCCCTAGTACCTGGCCAAAACCCAAAGAGGAGCAACATTCTATTCAGAATCTCAAAGAACAGCAAGATTCCAGAATCCCAGAGAGTAACAAGATTCTAGAACCCCAAAGAGGAGCAACATTCTATTCAGAATCTCAAAGAACAGCAAGATTCCAGAATCCCAGAGAGTAACAAGATTCTAGAACCCCAAAGAGTAGCAACATTCCATGCTACCGATTCAGGGCAAGCAGTGGCTTCCTCCATGTCTTTCTCAATAACAGACTATGGACTTTTCCTCCAGAAAATTGTTCAAATCTTTCTAAAAAGCAGCTACGTTATCGCGTTCCAAAGCTTTATTCTCTGAGTCAAAAAAATTTCCTCCTATTGGTTTTAAGAGTATTTCCCTGTAACTTCATTGAGTGTCCCCTAGTCTTTGCTATTACTTGTATTAGTATGAATCTGAAGACCGTCGTTGTGAATGTAAAGAATGCTTTCAAGAAAATGTGGAGAAGACTGAGAAGTTTTGGCCAGTGAAGAAGTTTAGCAGCCAATACTCAACGAGAGCAAATTGCCCTGTTTGAGTGCCGCTTCTGAAGGCCACTTTAACAGGAAGTTTTTGATTTGCTGAGATGTTGTTCTGATATCGAAAGCTACAAGGATGCTCGGGTGCATAGGGAGGGGTATAGCCAGTAGGAACAAGGAGGTATTAATGCCCCTGTATAAGACTTTGGTGAGACCTCAATTAGAATATTGTGTACAATTCTGGAGGCCGCACCTTCAAAAAGATATACAAAGGATGGAGTTGGTCCAGAGGAAGGCTACTAAAATGGTGTGTGGTCTTCATGATAAGGCATATGGGGACAGGCTTAAAGATCTCAGTCTGTACACTTTGGAGGAAATGCGGGAGAGGGGAGATATGATGGAGACATTTAAATACCTACGTGATGTAAATGCACATGAGTCAAGTTTCATTTGAAAGGAAGCTCTGAAACGAGAGGGCATGGGATGAAGTTAAGAGGTGACAGGCTCAGGAGTAATCTGAGAAAATACTTTTTTTTTACAGAAAGAGTGGTAAATGCATGGAACAGTCTCCCGGAACAGGTGGTGGAGACAGAAACTGTGTTTGAATTCAAATGGACCTGAGATAGGCATATGGGATCACTCGGCGAGAAAAAGAGATAATGATTACTGTAGATGGGCAGCATTTGGCCTTTATCTGCCATCATGTTACAATGTTTCCATAACCATAAAGTTATATGACATCACAATACAGGTGTAAAGAGCCTTAACCTATAGGAAGAGGAGATGCAAATGTTAAGAGCCTTAGCCAATAGGGAGAGGAGGAGATAGTGGATGCTGCAGACTGGATGGGCCATTTGGCCTTTATCTGCCATCATGTTACAATGTTTCCATAACCATAAAGTTCTATGACATCACAATGCAGGTGTAAAGAGCCTTAACCTATAGGAAGAGGAGATGCAAATGTTAAGAGCCTTAGCCAATTGGGAGAGGAGGAGATAGTGGATGTTGCAGATGGGCAGACTGGATGGGCCATTTGGCCTTTATCTGCCATCATGTTTCTATTATATTTGACATAGTTTGATTTATGGAAGCCAGATTATAAGAACTGTGACTGAGTTTAAAGGCAACCGAATGAGGCAGCCAGCAAAAGGCTAAATATGCCACACTGGACTAGAGTTGTCAGATTTCCTCTTTAAAAAAGAGGACACCTGGCCCCACCCCATTCTGCCTCCAGCTCCACCCCATTCTGCCTTAGCCCCATCCCCATACGACCCTTCAGTTTCCTTCCCCGAGCTCGGGGCCACATCTGGAGGGCCCCTGTGCATATGCAGATGTCGGTGCGATGATGTTGCGTGCCTGCACTTGTGCGTATGATAGCGTCACATTAACTTCCGTGCATGCACGGTGGGCCTCCAGAACAAGCCCCGAGCCCGGGGACTTCCAAGACCCGGACATGTGCTCAATAGGTTCGAGCAAAGGTAGCAACGGGACCATTATAGCACTTTGTAAGTCCCGTACTGCCAGAAAAAAAAAATATGTTTTATACTTAGCTCGGTGTAGCTGAAACTTTGTAACAATTGGCGGTCTCCCAAACTACTGCTACTTTGTAACAAAAAATGACCTGCTCAAGGTGGTTTAAGTGGGAAGGAGCTTCTCCTGCTTGCTTAAACCATGTGGAATATTGACCCCTGGGTTACTTGGTGACACACTCTATGAAAAAGGTTTTGTTTGTACAGTCTAGTCTACCATGTGAGCCCAACCTTGTAACATGTCTGCTACCTTGTAAACAGAAGGATTTTGTTGAGAAATTGAGTGTAGCTGACTGGAACTAGCAAAACTGAAGCTGCCCATATAACAGCGGGATCTGAACATAAGAACATAAGCAGTGCCTCCGCCGGGTCAGACCATAGGTCCATCCCGCCCAGCAGTCCGCTCCCGCGGCGGCCCGAACAGGTCACGGCCTGTCTGAGTCTCCAGAAGGGGCCCCCTTGCCACCTTGGTTTCCCATTGAGTCCTATCTTCCCATCGAAGTCCTAACCCTCCGGTCTTGCACATCCACGACCTGGTTGGCTCTCTATACTTATTACCTGGTTAGCTTTCTATACCTGTGTTACATCCCAGAAACTCTCTCAGTATCCCACGATCCCCCTATCCCTCAGGAATCCGTCCAATCCCTGTTTGAATCCCTGTACCGTACTCTGCCTGATCACTTCCTCCGGTAGCGCATTCCAAGTGTCCACGACCCTTTGGGTGAAAAAAAAACTTCCTTGCATTTGTTTTGAACCTATCTCCCTTCAGTTTCTCCGAATGCCCCCTCGTACTTGTTGTCCCCTTCAGTCTGAAGAATCTGCCCCTATCCACCCTCTCTATGCCCCTCATGATCTTGAAGGTCTCTATCATATCTCCCCTGAGCCTCCTTTTTTCCAGAGAGAAGAGCCCCAGCCTATCCAACCTCTCGGCGTATGGGCAGTGTTCCAGCCCTCTCCTTTGGACTCTCTCAAGTACCGCCATGTCTTCTGGATAGTTACTGCTGCCACCCATACACACACACACTCTTCCACCTACGCAACCAACTAATAAAACAACACACAGTGATATGGAACATAGCCGCAGCTCTTTATTAATCCACAATATTAAATAAATTAACTTTGCATATATTAACATCATTAACATATTGACCTCAATTGAACAACATCAGCAAGCTCCTCCTGAGATATCCAGTGTAAACATCAACATTTGCCCCCCAACCCCGCCACAAACAGCAAGAGTCTGAGGGGGTGGCATGACCTCATGCCCCTTTAACCCAGGTCACCTGACCCCAAGGCACGGCTCCCAGCCGGCCCACCGCTCATCGCCGAATGAGCCCCAGCACCTCGGGAGACCCGCCCTCCCGAGCTACGAGATCACCCACACAAGGGCGGGCAGGTGGGAGAAAAATCGCCCTGGAGGATTCTAAAACTCAAGCCCTCCGAGGTCCCCGATTTATAAATTCTCCCGCGCCGTCACTCAACCCGCTGGCCCAATCCTTTTCACGCCTTTTGGCGCAAACCACTTCCCCCCCCCTATTTCCTCCCTACCTTTCCCTCCTGCAACTTTCCCTCCCCACCCAGCTTGCCTCGCGGGCGACCCAGGGGCCTCCCAGCCCTGTGTTATAATACGCCCTTCGAGACAAGCTCTCTGGCTCCTCTTTTCTGCTTGTTTCTTAAGACTTTTTTCTCTCTTCCTGAAATACCTCCAGCAATGTCATTCCAGTGAACATATGGACATACCTCCACCTATCCTGTCAGGCAGGGCCAGAATTGTGATCATTTTTTTCTGGATAGCTGGAGGTGAAGAAGTCACAGTGCTCTGAATATCTTGTGTAATCAAAGAACTAAGAATAGCTCTTATGTGATGAAAATTATTTCTCAGCTTTTTCAACCACGGTTTTCAAATGCGGTCAGAAACTCTCCCCCCAGGAGGTAGACTTAAGTGTCAGAAGTGAGTGGTTTGGGGCTGACGTGATGTCTTTAATGAAAGATCCTTGTTTGTACTTAGCCAGGTAGGAATGTGGTGGGAAACATTGGGGGAAAATTTTTCAAGCCTACTGTCCTGTGTGGTCAATCCAGGCCAAAGGTATCTCACACGGGATTACAAAGAGCAAAGACATTTCAGGCTGCCCATGCCAAGGTATAACCTCAGCAGCCTGAGGTTGTGGGCTCAATCCCAATACTGCTTCTCATGACCTTGGGCAAGACACTTAATCTTCCAGGTACTTAATATTTGTACATTTTGTTCACTAATCTTATAAAATTAATAAAAAATTAAAAAAACCTTCCAGGTACCATAGGTAGATTGTGAGCCCAACAGGACAGATAGGGAAAATTGTCTAGAGTACCTGATTAGATTATGAACTGCTCAGATGGTTGTGTTGATAGGAAGTATATTAAATATAAAAAAAAAAAAAAAAATACCTTGAAACTTTCCCCAAGTCTGCCTAGTTAAGACCAGTTTATAGACTTTTCTCCAATAACTTGTCCAAACCTTTTTTAAACCCAGCCCCGCTAACTGCTTTTACTACTTTGAGAAGGATATCTATCACTCATAGGGAAATAGGACTCTGATCCGAGTTCCTGATGTGACTAAAAATCTTGATAGGTCTATCAGGAGCTGCCGATCAGTTGACTTTCCAGAAACACCCAGCAGTGCGAAAGGAGAGAGAGCAGCACAATCAAGTCCCAGAAGTCTAAAGGAGTCCCACGATGAAAAAAAATTAAATGGGGGAATTCGGCAATTTACCAAAAAAAATAATAATAATATATACAAAAAGAAGTCCAACACCAGTCCAAAAGGACCAAAGATCCAAAGTCAGGAACATGAGAGCTTCCGAGAAAAGCATGTGCCCTAAGCAAGGACCGGGATTGGTTACTGTTGGAAGCAGGATACTGAGCTAGATGGACCATTGGTCTGACCCAGGGGTAGACAATTCCGGTCCTCGAGAGCCAGAGCCAGGTCAGGTTTTCAGGATATCCACAATGAATATGTATGAGATGGATTTGCATGCACTGCCTCCTTGAGATGCAAATTAGAGAATGACACGGTGACAAAATTCATCACCGTTCCCGTCCCCGCGGATAACCGCGGGAAATAATCCCATGTCATTTTCTAGTGTCTATTTCAACCTCGGTCCTTCTACACCAGCATTCTTCAAAGCAAAGCTTGAGGGTCAGTGGTTGTGGCCATTCATACTCTGATTCTTATGTGAGCTAAGGATAATGAAGCCATTGTGACATCACTGATGTGATTGGCTCTCAGGCACTGGTGGAATGAGGCATTATGACATCACAATATCTGCTCTGGATACCAGAGACTGTCATTCTGTAGTGTCTGTTTCAGCCTCAGTCCTTCTACACCAGCATTCTTCAAAGCAAAGCTTGAGGGTCAGTGGCTGTGGCCATTCATACTCTGATTCTTCCCTCTCTCCTTAAAGAATGACATGAAGATGGTTTCCCGCGGTTATCTGCGGGGACGGGAACAGTGATGAGTTTTGTCACCACGTCATTCTCTAATGCAAATCTATTTCATGCATATTTATTGTGGATATCCTGAAAACCCGACCTGGCTCTGGCTCTCGAGGACCGGAATTGCTCTGGTCTGACCCTGTATGGCTGTTCTCATGTTCTTATGTTATGTTCAGAAACCCCTATTTTGCTTTGAAACTGTATCTCCTGCATCTTCAACTAAAATTACTACAATTTACATGATTATACCTTAAAGTATCTCTTAAACTGTGTGCCCCGAAGAGATTCCAGGTTTGCCACGAGAGATTCCAGAATTTTACTTTATTTTTATAAATTCCCTTCATAAGTATACACTAGAATAGATGATATGTTCGTCACGTACGGAATAGTTTGTCAATGTTATGAGTGTCTGTGTGCCTAAGGATACAACCGCTCAGACAAGCATCAATCTGGATGTGATTTGGTCCTTGAAAACTAACTAGCAGTAGGCAATTTTAGTTTATTTTCTTCTGCAGTAGTTATCCTGACTTGAGCAACAATGCAAAGAAAGCTCTGCTATCATTTGGATCTTCTTATGTTTGTGAACTTGGATTTTCAGCTCTGACAGAAATTAAATAAAAAAAAAAAATGACTGCACATGGATGGATAATGAATGTGTGTTTTTGCTTGTCGACTATCGAGCCATGTTTTGAGTTAATTTGCACTCAAAAACAAGCATATCCATTGCATTGATTAGCAATTCTATTCCATCTACTTTGTTTCACCATTGTTACAATTACCCCCACATAGCTTAAAGAATTTTAAATAAATAACTCTCAAATTTAATTTTTTGTTGGTGAGGTGGTGGAGAGGAAAACGGTGACGGAGTTCAAAAATGCTTGGGATGAACACAGAAAATAATAGTAAATAGTGACGAACTAAGGCCAGTACTGGGCAGACTTGCACAGTCTGTGTCTGTATATGGCCGTTTGGTTGAGGATGGGCTGGGGAGGGCGTCAGTGGCTGGGATGGTATAGATGGGCTGGAGTGAGCTTCAGTAGTTGGAACCTAAGCACAATACCGGGAAGAGCTTTGGATTCTTGCCCAGAAATAGCTAAGAAGAAAAAAATTTTTTAAAAATGTAAATTGAATCAGGTTGGGCAGACTAGATGGACCATTCGGGTCTTTATCTGTCGTCATCTACTATGTTACTATGTTTTATAATTTCGATTATAAAGTGCTGTGAAAAACATTTGCTCCGTTTAGTGTGCCAGAGCTCAGAAGGGAATGCCAACAATTGTTTCTCCCGACCAATGCGCAAAACCTATGCTTTTGCCACATTCAACTTCAACTGATTTTCACACATCCAATTCTGAAAAACCTGAAAACAAATGGGAAGACACACTAAAGCTTCGGCCAGTGATTTATCTACAGGGATCAAAAACTGGAAATCATCCGCATAAAGTTGAAGTTTCGAGTTTATTAAAAATTTGTTGTACACGCAATGTCAAGTACTTATACCTAGTTCTCTCAACTTCTTACACAAAGGTAGCAAGTAGATTTTAAACAAAACTGCAGATAATGCCGACCCTTGCGGAATCCCGCACTTCAATGGAGACAAACTAGACTATTCCTGACCTGATTCCACACAAAACATTCTATTTTCTAAGAATGATCAAAACCAACCTATTACTACTCTTCCAATGTCCAAGGCACTCAATCTAACCAACAGAACATGGTGATACACGGTATCAAACGCCACAGAGATGTCCAACAAAATCATGACGTAAGAAACCCCCATGATCTAGTCCGGAACGCACAGTATCAAGAACAGAGAGCAACAATAACTTTGTTGAATACTTAGGTCTAAAACCGAATTGAAAACCATCCAAAATCTTACGGCTGCCCAAGAACTGCTGCAATTGGTTTCGGCACAACCTTTTCCAGGACCTTAGCCAAAATATTTAACGATGAAATTAGACGAAAATGTTTTAACACCGTCCCATTCATACAATTTTTTTTTTTAGCAACGGACGAACCATAGTTTTCTTGAAACGAGAAGGAACGCAATCTGTCTCCAATGATTGCACAACAGTCTGAAAGATTGTTGGCAAAACCCAAATCCACCATAGAGAACAAGGGTCAAGCAAACAAGTCGCCTCACTTAAACCATGAATGATAAATTTCACATCCACTTTTGATACAACTTCAAACTTAGACCACAGCATTTTCTTGTGGAAATTCTATCGATGGTAACTGCAGATTACCAAGCTCTGGTGGAAACCTTTTGCATCTTAAAGTAAAAAAAAACTGTATGAAATTTTGACTAGATAAAGTTCCACGTTGAAGCCACAGTAAGCCTCCTAATGGCTTTAAACAATTCTCATGCTGAATTAGCGGCAACCCCTATTTTACAATTTAAATACTCCTTCTTAGCGTCTAACGTCAGACTTGTAAACCTTAAGGAAGTCCTGAGTCATGCTATCTGGCTTTTTACGCCACTTACATTCTGGAAAGAGACTTGGGAGTGATGGTAGACACGACATTGAAGGCGTCGGCACAATGCGCCACAGCCTCGAGGAAAGCAAACCAAATGTTAGGTATCATTAAGAAGGGTATCTCGACCAGAACGAAGGAAGTCATCCTGCCACTGTACCGGGCTATGGTGCGCCCGCATCTGGAATACTGTGTACAGTACTGGTCACCGTACCTCAAAAAGGACATGGCAATGCTTGAGGGAGTCCAGAGAAGAGCAACTAAACTGATTAAGGGTATGGAAAACCTTACATACACTGACAGACTGAAGAGGCTGGGGCTGTTCTCCCTGGAGAAGCGGAGACTCAGAGGAGATATGATAGAGACCTTCAAGATCCTGAGGGGCATCGAAAAGGTTGACATGGACAGATTTTTCAATTTGAAAGAAACCACAAGAACAAGGGGTCACTCGATGAAATTGAAGGGGGACAGGTTTAAAACAAACGCAAGGAAGTACTTTTTCACACAGAGGGTGGTGGACACATGGAACACCCTTCCGGAGGCCGTGATAAGAAATAGCACAGTACAGGGTTTCAAGGATGACCTGGATAGGTTCCTGGAAGACAAAGGGATTGAGGGGTACAGATAAGAGCAGTGGAAGGTTTAGAGATAAGTGTAGAGGTAGGCAATAAAATTAGTCAGGGACCGCTGACCAGGCAATATGCCTGATGGGCCGCCGCGTGAGCGGACCGCTGGGCTGGATGGACCTCTGGTCTGCCCCGGCGGAGGCGACTACTTATGTACTTATGTACTTAAATCTGCGCAATTCTCGCTTTGATGTACAAAGCGTCTCTGAAAACCATGGTGCAACCTGCTTACGGCAAATGCATCTCTCCTTTAAGGGAGCAATTTCATCCAGAGAAGACAATTGTACCAACATTCAACTACCTCACCATTCTCAAGCCGAGCAAGAGCGTCTAATTACATAAGTCATTTAGACTTCAATTGCACCATATCAACCTCTTCTCTGATCTTATCTTATGCTCTGAAAATCAACCTAAAATACTAACCTAGACTAAAACACTTTTAATATAAAAAAGCCTAACAAAGACTCTGAAGGCCTAAACTGACTTTGCTGAAAAAGCAGAGTACTGAACCAAAAAAGTAAGAGAAGAAGAAGAACCTACTGAAGTCCAAGTTTTACCTTTTTTCAAAGTTTGAATGCCAGCAAGTAAGATATCCCCATGGAGTTTTTCTTCTCCTTAGCAGATCCTCACTCAGCAGATCCTCACTCTTCAGGATAAGAAGCAGTTGATGTTTGGGTTACCTCTTGGTTAGCTGTGCTTCTAAAGGGAAAGTAATGTCATCTACTCCTCCTGGACGAGTCACCATGCACCGATCCTGACCTTTTGACTTTTCCCTTTAATCAGACACTATTGTTTAACTGAAAAGCAACTTTTCCAGAGTTTAAATGCCAGCAGGTAAGATATTCCTCACCCAGCATCTTTTCAGGACAAGAAGTTGAGATCTTTGTTACCTTTTGGTTAACTGTGCTTCTTTTACCAAGCTTGAATGCCAGCAGGTAAGATATTCCAACGCAATTTTTCTTCCTCTTAGCAGATCTTCATTCAGCACCTCTTCAGAATCCTATACTCTGCCCCGGGAACTCCTTTCATTGGGCAAGTCTCTTGTCTGTACCCCTCTCCTCTACTTCCAACTCCCAACTCTGTCCCTTTTGCCTTGCTGCACCGTATGCCTGGAACAACCTGCCTCACTCAGAACATCGGGCTCCATCTCTGGTGGAATTCAAATCAAGGGTAAGAAAACACACTTTCTCGATGCTGCGTTTAAGTCCTAACCCTACCAACTGGTAAAAAAACGTATTTGTCTATCAAGCCCTCTGTAGTCCACTAGCCTCTCTACCCCTTCATCCCTTTGAATTTTCCTACATGAGCAGCTCATATCGATTCACCATTTTGTCCACTGTTTCTGTCATAATTAGATTGAAAGCTCTTTCAAAAAGGGACCGTCTCTTGCGTGTTTAATGTACAGTGCTGCGTGCATCTGGTAGCACAATAGAAATAATAATTAGTAGTAGTAGTAGTAGTAGTAGTAGTAGTAGGTGTTATGTCATAACAAAATGAGAACGAGAGAGCACTTGCTAAAGTTAGAAGGGAAAAGATTCCGTACAAAGGTAAGGAAGTTTTTCTTCACCCAGAGAGTGGTAGAAATCTGGAATGCTCTTCCAGAGGCTGTTATGGGGGGAAACACCCTTCAGGGATTCAAGAAACGGTTGGATAAGTTCCCACTGGAACAGAACATACTTAGGTAAGGCTAGACTCAACTAGGTCACTGGCTTTGACCTAAGAGCCACCGCGTGAGCGGACTGCTGGGCACGATGGACCACTGGTCTGACCCAGCAGCGGCAAATCTTACATTCTTAGGTTCTATAAAAGAATAGTTAACATGCCTAACATTTAGACACAATCACTTACACCAACCATAGAACTGGCATGACTATGAATGCCTAAGTGACAGAAAAAGGAACACAGGCGGGATAGTACGCCTTAGAAGACCGGACGGAAGTTACGTGGAAGCAGATTCCGATAAAGCCGAACTACTGAATGAATACTTCTGCTCAGTCTTCACCTGTGAGGCGCCGGGACACGGTCCGCAGTTGAAGGCAACACAAAGCACAGAAGACCCGTTTCGGAATTTTGAGTTCACACCAGGTGAAGTTTACAGTGAACTGGCAAGACTCAAGGTGGACAAAGCCATGGGACCAGACAATTTGCACCCAAGAGTGCTCAGAGAATTGAGCGATGTCCTGGCGAAACCGTTGGCTGAGCTATTCAATCTCTCCCTAAGTAAGGGGAAAGTTCCCCTGGACTGGAAATTAGCTAATGTCGTTCCTCTGCATAAAAAGGGTTGCAGGGCAGAGGCTGCGAATTATAGACGGTGAGTCTCACATCAATAGTGTGCAAACTCATGGAAACACTAATTAAAAGCAAATTGGACACGATCTTGAATGAAGGGAATCTTTGGGATCCCAGTCAGCATGGATTCACCAAGGGTAGGTCCTGCCAATCCAATCTCATCAGCTTCTTTGACTGGGTAACAAGAAAGTTAGACTTGGGAGAGTCTTTGGACGTCGTGTACCTGGACTTCAGTAAAGCTTTTGACAGTGTCCCACACCGCAGGCTGCTAAGCAAGATGGAATCGATGGGGTTAGGAGAGACACTAACTGCATGGGTCAATGATTGGCTGAGTGGCAGACTTCAGAGGGTGGTGGTTAATGGTACCCTTTCTAAAACATCAGAGGTGACCAGTGGAGTGATGCAGGGCTCGGTCCTGGGTCCACTCCTTTTCAACATATTCATAGGGGATCTGACTCAAGGGCTTCAAGGTAAAATAACACTATTTGCCGATGACGCCAAACTATGTAATATAGTAAGTGAATGCAGTTTATAGAATTATATGGCGTAGGACCTGCTTACATTGGAAAGTTGGTCCTCAACCTGGCAGCTAGGCTTCAATGCTAAGAAATGTAAGGTCATGCACCTCAGAAGCGGAAATCCATGCAGGACGTACTTCTTGAACGGAGAAACTTTAACTAGGACTTCAGCAGAATGAGATTTAGGAGTAATCATCAGTGCAGACATGAAAACTGCCAATCAAGTGGAGAAGGCTTCATCTAAGGCAAGGCAGATATTGGGTTGTATCAATAGAAGTTTTGTCAGCCGAAAGCCTGAAGTCATAATGCCGTTGTACAGGGCCATGGTGAGTCCTCATCTGGAGTACTGTGTGCAATTCTGGAGGCTACATTACATGTGCGCAGAATTGAATCGGTTCAACGGACGGCCACCAGGATGATCTCGGGGCTCAAGGGTCTCTCGTACGAAGAGAGACTGAACAAATTGCAGCTCTACACTCTTGAGGAACGTAGGGAGAGGAGAGACATGATCAAAACATTTAAGTACCTCACGGGACGTGTCGAAGTGGAAGATGATATTTTCTTTCTCAAGGGACCCTCGGCCACAAGAGGGCACCCGCTCAAACTCAGGGGCGGAAAATTTCATGGCGACACCAGAAAGTATTTCTTCACAGAGAGAGTGGTTGATCATTGAAACAAGCTTCCAGTGCAGGTGATCGAGGCAGACAGCGTGCCAGACTTTAAGAATAAATGGGATACCCATGTGGGATCCCTACGAGGGTCAAGATAAGGAAATTGGGTCATTAGGGCATAGACAGGAGGTGGGTAAGCAGAGTGGGCAGACTTGATGGGCTGTAGCCCTTTTCTGCCGTCATCTTCTATGTTTCTATGTTTCTAAGTGTGGCAAGGATGCACTAAATTAGAATAAAGTGGAGTCCCATTTGTGGTGTACGCCCCTTTGCAAGTACATGCTGCGTAAGTTATGTGAGTATTTTCAGATAGGATTTAGGCAGCATGCTAGTATTTTTGCATGTAAGTGCACACATATGCAGGTAAAAGCTACATAAGAATAGCCTTACTGGGTTAGGCAATGGTCCATCTAGCCTAGTCTCCTGCTTCCAGTAGTAGCTAATCCAGATCACAAGTACCTGGCAGAAACCCAGAGTCCCAAAGAGTAGCAAGAGTCTATGCTACCAATCCCAGGAACAAGCCATGTCCAAACCTTTTTTTAACCCAGATATGCTTACGGCTGTTGCCACATCCTTCGGTAATGAGTCCCAGAGCTTAGCTATTCATTGAGTGAAAAACTATTTCATCCAATTTGTTTTCAAAGTATTACCATGCAACTTCGTTGAGTGCCCCCTAGTTTTAGTACTTTTGAAATAATAAACAATCGATTCATATTTACCCATTGTACACCACTCAGGATTTTGTAGAGTTCATCCATATCTCTCTCCCCTCCCCCATCTCTTTTCTAAGATGAAGAGCCCCAACCTTTTTAGCTTTTCCTCATGAGCTTTATCATTTTAGTCACCCTTCTCTGAATCTTTTCTAATTCCATTATATGTTTTTTGAGATATGGCGACGAGAATTGCACACAATACTCAGGTGAGGTCATACCATGGAGCGATATAGAGTCATTATAGTATTCTTTGTCTCATTTTCTTTCCCTTTCCTAATAATTCCTAACATCCTGTTTGCTTTTTTTTTTTAGCTGCCACCACACACTCGGCTGAGGATTTTAGCGTACTGTATTATCAAAGATGACACCTAGATCTTCTTTCCTGGGGTGCGGCGAAGTGGTTAAAGCTATAGCCTCAGCACCCTGAGGTTGTGGGTTCAAACCCATGCTGCTCCTTGTGACCCTGGATAAGTCACTTAATCCCACCCCAGGTACATTAGATAGATTGTGAGCCCACCGGGACAGACAGGGAAAAATGCTTGAGTACCTGAATAAATTCATGTAAACTGTTCTGGGCTCCCTTGGGAGAACGGCATAGAAAATTGAATCAATAAATGGTGTGAAGAGTTTCAGCCTCTGATAACCAGAGCTGGTATTGTGACATCATAATGCCTCATTCCACCAATGCCTAAAAGCCAACATTATCAGTGATGTCACAATGGCTTCATTGTCCTATACTTGGCTCACTTCTACTACCTTTTGATTTCTAATTTTGATTGAGCTCCCCTAGGAGAATGGTATAAAACATTGAATAAATAAAAATAAAATAAATAACATCGGGTAACTATAATTTGGATTGGTTTTTTTTCCAATGTACATCACTTTGTATTCTAAACATTTATGTGCATGACACACATATAAATGTGAGCACCTAAATCAAAGAATTGACTTGAATATTTGCTTCGAGTAGTTTCAAAGAATGTCTTCTCTTGTTCCAGTACAAGACATCTGCACAACAGGCACATTCCTTTGGATCCTAAAACAATAAGACAGCTCCTCTTTCACTGTTCCATCCCTAATCGGTCCGGTTTCCAGTTGAGATAAGGGAGGCCTGTGGGTGTCAAGATTTGCTGTGGGCAAAGCAGGGTCTCTTGGATTCTCTTAGGCAAATCAGACAAATGTGTCAAGAGGGAGGAAATGTTGCATTTGCAGCGTGGAAATAGTCTGTGATAATGAAGCTGGAGAGAGGGCAGCCTCAAGGGAAAAGAGTTTCCTGTTTTCCATTACTCATTTGGATTTAATTACTTGTCTTATCAACCTCAAGTTCAAGGCAAGTCCCATTTCGGGTATAACAGCTATTCCCCTGCACCAGAGGGCATAAAGCCTAAGGGCTAGTAACATGAAGTGCAATATACCCCCGCGAAGTCACGGTTCAGAGTTCGTGGTCTCAGTCATTCATGGATTTTCCCTTAGAACCATAACTAATCATTTTTTTTGCAGAAACCGTAACTATTCTCCACAATTTATTTTTTCTTCCATCATGTTGCTATGTTTCTGCTCCAGCCCCTCCTTTCCAGGCAGGAGGTCAAGAATAGAACTTAGAATGCTCTACTCCCTAACCCTGTCCCCCTTCTCCTGCTGCACTGTCCCAGGCCACCTGTCCTCTTGTCTCTGAAGCTGCACAGTTCCAATTCCTTTTTTTCTACAAATTGAGCCCTGCTTCTAGCCTTTTTCCTCCTATAAGGAGTATATCCCATTCTGAAGAACTCTCTTTCCCACTGTTTGTAAAAGAAAAAAAAGGTAGTGATTTCACTGCATGAAATCCTGAAAGATCTTTAACCAAAGATCATGAGGAACACTACCCACCACACCTGTGATGGAAAAAAAAGTGGAAGTCAAATAGAGTACACTCAGTTTCTAGTTATGACGCAATCCCTCTGTTGCAGCAATCAGTTATAGTAGAATCAATGCAAAACAAAAATCTTTGAAAAACTGAAGACCATATACTTAGATTTTGCCAGAAAGCGATCCACCAATTCTGCACCTTGTGTACAATTCAAAAAAGATATAGGAGGTTGGTTCAAAAAATTCCAGGATAATTTGAGTTGCATGCTAATTTTGAGACACGCTAGATGGCCTTGAGTAGCTTGAAACCTCACAAGTAACTTCCTTCTTTCTGTTTGTTGATATCTGTCTTTGTCTCTGAGCTACAGCAGTTTTTATGAAAGTGTTTTCACGATTGGCTATTTTTCATCATGTGTGACCTCAGTGAGCAGCGCTGCAGCATGAAATGTTGAAAGTAGCTTACAGAGAATATGTCATGAGTCATGGAAGGTGTATTGAATGGTATTCATACTTCAAAAGTGGTCATGAATCAGTGGAAGATGATTCGCAAACTGGAAGACCATCAACGTCAACTGATGATGATCATGTTGATAGTGAGGGTTCTTGTGTGCGCTAATCGGTGATTGACTGTTAGAGAATTGGCAGAAGAATGCGACATCTCCATTGGTTCATGCCACAACATTCTAACAGAGAATTTGAAGATGTCTTGTGTTGCAGCAAAGTTTGTTCCATGGTTGATGACCGACGACCAGAAACAACCACCATGTCTTGATTGTCAGAATCTTCTTGAGCAGGCAAATGAAGATGAAACACTTCTTGATAAAGTGGTAACTGGTGATGAGACAAGGGTCTACAGTTATGACTTAGAAACCAAAGCTCAGTCGTCTCAATGAAGAACCAAAACATGGCCAAGACTGAAACAAAGCTCGGCAAGTTTGGTTAAACATCAAAGTGACGTTAACAGATTTTTTTGAGAGTCGTGGCATTGTTCACTATGAATTTCTGCCACAAGGACAAACTGTCAAACAAAATTACTATCGGAAAGTGTTGAAACGACTCTATGAAAGAATCAGGAGGAAGCAGCCTGAACTTTGGAAGGAGCAGTCGTGATTCCTGCATCACGACGCGCCCGCTCACACCACTGTCAAAATTCATGAATTTTGCACAGAAACCTAATGACAGTTCTTCCCCAGCCACTTTAATCTCCTGCCTTGGCCCCTGACGATGACTTCTTTTTTCTAAACTTAAATCCACACTGAAAGGAAAGCGATTCAACACTATTGAAGACATAAAGCAAAATTTGACACAACAACTTTTGGCTATTCCTGAAGATGCGTTTAAGGACTTTTCCCAGAAGTAGAAATGACGTTGGGAAAAGTGTATACATAGGGAAGGGGAGTACTTTGAAGGGGACCCAATGGAATAAGTTGTAAGATTGTTTAATACATTTTTATAAAATCAGTCCCGGAATTTTTTGAACAAACCTCGCATCAGAACTAGAAAAGGAACAGAAAAGGACAATTAAAATGAAAAGAATGGAACAGCTTTCCTATTAAATGTAAATAGATTAGGGATCTCCAGCCTGGAGGAGAGACAACTGAGAGGAAATATGACCAAGGTCTATAATCATGAATGCAAAAACACAAAAGAGGGAAAATACCCTATGCAAAATGTAACCAAATAGTACACAAGTGAAGTAAAAGAAAGAACCAATACTGTCTTCCAGTCAGTTATTTCTTTGTTCCATCAGTATATATATGAAGAATCATGTGGTTATAAAAACGAATACCTGGCACGACTGTGTTTCGGCAAAACAATGCCTGCGTCAGGAGTCCAATTACTCAGGAAATGGAACGTTGAGCACAGAAAACGGATGATTAAAGAATAAACCCCCCAAACATTGATTCTGGTAAATAAAACAGACAAGCGTCTTACCACTGCGGAAGAACCCACGGTAAAATAAAATGGCTCTTGTTTCAATCTATTCACACTAGGGTTGACTAAAAGGTTGACCATATTGCCGGACTTAGAGGATGCCATGTCAACAGGAAATCCTGTCTACCAGGAGTTCATTAACTCCACCCCCCTTTTTTTTACTAAGCTATGGTAGAGGTTTCTACCACTAGAATGCCTATGAGCATTGGAGAATTTAGCGCTCTGTGCCATGGTAGAAACCTCTACCGCAGCTTAGTAAAAGTGGGGATTAATGTTAATACAATTAAAAAATTGGAATTATTTTGCAGGAGCTCTTCCCTCAAGTTGCCATCATGCTGGAGATCACAAACAACCCCCCTCCTGCCCCCCCCCCAAAAAAAAATCCATTCTTTAGTTCTCACATCCAGAGATAAGTGGTGGATATCTTAAACTTTGCTCCAGTATTTTATTTAAACTCTCTTTAAACCCGGCTTTGCTAACTACCTAGTTCACATCTTCTGGCAACAAATCCCACAGCTTAATTGTATATTGACTGACTATCGGCCCCAGTAACACCAACAAAACAATATCTCGATAAAGGGAAAATTTGAAAGAAATAGTTCTCTACATGTTGTGGCTTACAGAAGCATATTTTTTTTTAAAATGGGCAGTTTTCCAGTGAATAACCACCATTTGATTCTCCCTCTATTCGATTGGGTGCTGCTCTGCAGATTGCTACACGCTGAAATGCTTGCTGAAGTAGACCTGGAATGCAAGAGAAAGGTGAAGCTTTAAAAGGCAAAAGAAAGAAAAACAGGAAAAATAATACAAGGCAAAGTAATGCCTTAATTCCTTTGGCTGTTGTGTAGTGTTAACAGCAGAATGACCCTCATTGTAGAGTGGGCCAGCATGAGAGGAAGTGGAAACAGTCATTAAAGAAGGGATAAGATTAGTCCCAGAGCTGCAATCTAACAGCAGATGCAAACAGAGATGACCCTTGACCCCCTACTCGTGTTATTATTATTATTTCCAGTATTATTATTTTGGTCTTTGTTTGGCTTCCTACCCAAAAGGGGAGACAGACTCCAACCAGGATGGAATATACATGAAAACGGTACATAATTAAGAGGGACATGGGCCAAAAGACCTGAGAAGCCCAAAACTGTAGATCTGGAGAGAGGCCAAGGTGTAGTAGGAGGGCTTCAGCCAGAAATGGAAGAGAAGGGGAATTCTGAACTCGTTTCCCTTCTATTTAGACTCATTTCCATTTGCTACATAAGCACATGGCCATTAAACGGAAAATTGGCCATCTTTTTCTGACTGCAAGAAAGAATAAAAGCTCAACTATGGCTTTTATACTTTTTTGCCTTTTCCTGTGTTCATCCAAGTATCATATTTTTGATCCACCCTTTGTGCTTTTGATTCCAAGGGGGGGGGGAGGAGGGGGTCCCAAAGGTAATCTAAAACCCCAGTTACAGAAGCAGGAAGGAATAATGGGCTCAGGTGAAAATAGGCCAGAAGGCAGCTTTCCTCTGTGCGGTCCACACAACAGACCACACCTGTTTCAAAACGGTTTTCTTCATAAGTCACTGCCACCACACCACCTTTGGTCTCAAATGTGGGACCAGACTGACAGCAGAGAGTGAAGGACAGAGGCAAGATTGGGGGGGGGGGGGGGTGTCAACCCTGGCTCCCTGCTGATCCCTAGCAAAGTACAGTCCTGCAACTTATTGCAAAACTTTGGAAGCCCCAGCACACTAAACCAAGCTGGAAGATTGCTATGCAAATAGCACTAAATCACTTTATAGCACTGAAAATAAAAACAGAGACCATGACAACGGTACCAGACTGACGTCCTTAGCCAAAGCGATAAGGACCTACAGAAAGTCACAGAATTGTCCTTTTACTAAAAAGCATTATAAAATGAGCTTAGCATATTTTAATGTGGGACTTTCATGCAAGCGAAGGGGACAAATTTATAAAGGGCACCCGACATCTGGACTTTGAGATGCCATTATAGATTACTGTCTGTCTTTGAGGCATAGCTAGACCTATTGGGGTTGCAGGGCATGTACAATGAATATGCATGAGATAGATTTGCATGCACTGCTTGAATTGCATGCAAATCTAACTCATGTATATTCATTGTGGAGATCCCAAAAACCTAATGAAACCAGGTGTGCGCCAAGGACCGAGATGAAAATGGCTAGAATAGAGCTAACTTGGCATTTGGGCACCAATATTTATGGACTAACATGTACACCATGGGCTCCTTTTACTAACCACTAAAAGATAGTCATATAATAAATCTCCCTTCCAGAGATTTTAATTTAGCAGGTATCAAAAAAAAAAAAATACGGAGAAAAGACCTCAGTGTTCCAAGAGAGAAAAAAAAACCTCAAGGAACCACTAGGACAACTGCAAAATTGTCATAGGAAACGCATCCTTTTGTCTTTGTTTTGTTCTATTTCTATCATTTAAATTTCTCCAGAATTCTACTGTTCAACGGTTCCCCCTTCTGCTTCTATTCCTTTCTCTCCTCTCTTCTACCTTCCAAAGTATTTAGATCAATGCTGTCTTGTTAAAATGTTTATTTTATTTTTATTTTTCCTCTAACTCTACTTTTCACTTCTCTATTACCCTCCAGGTACTTTAGTTAGATTGTGAGCCTTCGGGACAGTAAGGGAATTTTTCAAGTACCTTTCTTATTTCTAATCTTAATGTATATTTTCTGTAAACCGCTTAGAACCTAACGGATGGAGCGGTATATAAGAAATAAATTACATTACATTCTTGGTCTAAGAAAAACTCTGTTCAATAAACCCAATATACAAAAAAAACATATTTCCAAAATTCTTTTAGGTGAAAAACCTGCACTTAATTTTAATGGCATCTTTCTGTCCTCTGGTGTGGGCAAAAATCGCTGCAGGTTTATTGAACTGAGTTTTTCCTATGACAATTTTGCAGTTGTCATAGTGGTTCCCCGAGTTTTGTTTTGTTTTTCTCTTGGAACACCGAGGTCTTTTCTCCGTATTTTTTTTTTGATACCTGCTAAATTAAAGTCTCTGGAAGGGGGGATTTATTATATGAATATCTTTTAGTGGTTATATATTCTTTTTTGAAATTCGGCTTGCGAATAAAATTACCGTTTCTCCTTTTACTAAGCCACGTTTAGGGCCTTAACGCACGGAAGAGCGCGCACTACATTGCCGCGTGCTCTAGACCTTAACGCCAGCATTGAGCCGGCGGTAGTTCTAGCCGCGTAGCGTGGGTTTAGTGCATGCTAAAAAGCTGTGTGCGCTAAAAACGCTAACGCAGCTTAGTAAAAGGAGCCCCGTGTCAATGGCAAGCGTTAAGTGTTGGAACCTAGACGCACAACTTAACCGCATTCTACGAGTTTGGTGCCTAAGGCCCTCTTTCACTAAGGTGCGCTGACCGATTAGTGCGCGCTAATCAACTTACCGCACACTAAACGCTAACGCATGCATGTTAGTCGATGGACACATTAGTGATTAGCACATGCTAATCAGGTAGCGCAGCGTTCTTCAAACCGCCGGTCCACAGGGCCAGCACGTGCATCAGGCCCAAAACAGTGTTCTTCAACTGCCGGTCCACGGTGCGATCGATGCGGCGTTATCGTCGAGCCAGCTCCCTCTTCCTCACTAATTTAGTGCACAAAGCCACGGGCAGCGGCTCCTACGGGCGTCCTGCGCCTGAACCAGACGCCTTCGCTCTGACGTTGCAATATCAGAGGAAAGGCTTCCAGATGAGGCACGGGATGTGCAAGGTGCAATTAGTACTATTGTGGGGGCGGGGTCTGCCCATGACTTAGCCCCGTGTTCTTCAAATGCCGGTCCACAGAATAATTCTTTTATTTCTACCGGTCCATAGGTGTAAAAAAGGTTGAAAAACACTGGGTTAACGCATCTTAGTAAAGGGGGCAAGTGTCTGGCCCACCCATGTCCCTCCCCCACACGTACACCCCATTTGCAGTTACATGCCGAAGTTCCTCGCTAGGCGCTGATTTTTAAAATAGCACCCAAGTACAGTTATATGTCTAACTGCCGTTTACCCCCATTTGAGTGTCCAACTTCTGTTTGGGCACCTAAAGCTTGTCATCAATTCGGAGCCTAACTTGTGGCGCACTACATAGAATTAAGGGGTAAGCCCAGTGGTGTAGTAATGGGGCAGACCATTCCGGCTGCCATCTCGGTGGGGGCGCTGGTACCTCTCCACCTCCACACACGCATGCCTTCCCTTTTGCTCCCCCACCCCACACACACTTCTTCACTGGCAGGGACCAGGAAGTGACATCACAGGAAGAACCGACGGCAACACCTTGAAGATGCTACTTGCACCGGGGAAAGTTAAAGAGGTACAGGGGAAGGGAAGGGGTGCACTCTGTGGGGGGGGGGGGTGAAGGTGGAGGTACCACCGTTCCAAGCACCTCCCCACCCTCACTGCGCCACTGGGTAAGCCCATTTCTAATATGGTCCAAATATAGGGGTTTTTTTTCCCTTTTTTGCAGGTCCCACATTCATTTTTCATTAGCCTGAGAGACCTCCACAATTATTAACAGGTAGTACGGCCCAGATTGTATATACACGGCATCTGAAAGTTAGGCACCTATTCTATCTAGGTGCCTAATTTAATTAAAAAAAAATTTTTTTTAATTGGCGCCATTAGTGGAAAGTACCATTTAAAAAACAAACAATTTGAAGACAATTTAAAAAAAAAAAATGAGTTGGTAGGCGTCTACCACTTCGAGCTAATGTCAACACTAAGACACCTACCAGCAAGTAGGCATAGTTAGGGGTGGAATTGGGTCAGATTTGGGGTATGGTTTTGACATAGGTGCCTGTAGGCCCTTAACTTAGGTGCACTCATTTAGGCCACGTGATCGTAGGTCTACCAGTGCCTTAAGATCGCTTTGGCCTGGATTCTCATTGAGACGCTGAAAGTTAGGCGGCAGTAGGCGTCCGACCGCTGCCTAACTTAATTGTTGTAATTGGTGCTAAATGACAAGGCAAATCGACCATGTTGTTTGAAACATATTATAAAGTAATTGCAAAAAAAAAAAAAAAAAAAAAAAAAAAAGCACTGCTACGCAGCCTTCAGAACTGGCAGCTAGCGGCGCATAGAGACGCCAAAGCCCGGAAGTGGGCATGGTTAAGGGCGGCGCCGGTTTTCAGCATCACTACGCACCACTGGCTGCAATCCTGACGGGATCCTAGGTGCCGGAAATGTAGGCCTGTGGAATCCTAGCCTACGTTTCCGGCGCCTAGGGTCCCGTCAAGCCGCGCTCCTGGAAGCGGTGCCCCATCAGTGATCAACATGCAGCGGGTGCCCGTTTTGTAGGCGCCTGCTGCGACAGGTGCCGCTTACAGAAATCAGCCCCTTCGGTGGCCTCTAGGTGCGATTCTATAAATGGCGCCTAGCAGATGATTGGCAGTTGCGCAAAGCGGCACCTAGCAGTTAGATGCCATTTATAGGATCAGGGCCTAAGTCCTCCCACGTTAAGTTTGTGCTATCCAGTTAGTGCAGGTTAATGCAAATGCGCTAGCTGGATAATGCTTCCATGTCTATTCCCCCCATCTAAGAAATGCCCCCTCCTAAAAAAAAACAAAAAAAAATAAAATAAAATAAAATGGCCGATTAGCGTGCACCACACTGAAAATGTTCCGAGTCACCTAGTATTTTATTCCACATTTTGTGTCTGTTGGGGGGGGGGGGGGGTGTCCTTTTATTAAGGCACGCTACAGATCATCGCGAGCTAAACGCTAAGGGCCTTAGCATTTAGCTCACGCTAAAAATCGGTTAGCACGCCTTAATAAAAGGACCCTTTTTATTCAGTTTAAAACAAAATGACGCACGCAGTTAACTCTCGTTAAGAAATTCCAATGCAAAACCAGCAAATGTGTGCTCACTTTTTATTTATAAATTAATCCAGAATCTTTTCTTTAAAAATGCTTAAAATAAATACATTACAAAAGCTGCTTGCAATAAATTATTATAATCTATTCATTTCCATATAAATACATTCAGTATATATATACACATTAGGACAGAAATGTTCATGCTGTACTTAACAGGTGAAACAGTATGGCCATGAAGATTACATGTGCACAAAATTTCCTTGGGACGAGGAGATCCTGGGCCTCTTTTGGAACATTCTTAAGACAAATCAGTTTCTCTGCTCACTCAGGAATCAATATATTTCAAATAAATGCATTAAATATTACATAAGAGAGGAGAGTTAGGAGGCAAGGGGAAGATATTTAAAAGTGTTAACATGGTTCTCTTTCCCTCTAGTAGGGTAGAACCCCCCCCCCCCACCTCAATTTGTCTGTCAAACAAGCAGAACAGATTCTGAATTTATTCAAATGATGCACTCTGATCCAGCCCTTGCTTTACCAGCAGAAAAGAAAAATCTAGTTCATCTCTCCCCTGTGACTGGTGTTTGGGTGTGAAAAAGAGACGGCTGAGGGGAGATATGATTGAAGTCTACAAAATCCTGGAGTGGATTAGAACGGGTTACAAGTGGATCGATTTTTCACTCTGTCAAAAATTACATAGAGTAGGGGGGAGCACCCAATGAAGTTACAGGGAAATACTTTTAAAACCGATAGGAGGAAATTTTTTTTTTCATTCAGAGAATAGTTAAGTTCTGGAACGCATTGAATCAGGTTGGGCAGACTGGATGGACCATTCGGGTCTTTATCTGCCGTCATCTACTATGTATATTGTGGTAAGAGCGGTTAGCGTAGCTGGGTTTTAAGAAAGGTTTGGACAATTTCCTGGAGGAAAAGTCCAGAGTCTGTTATTGAGAAAAACATGGGGGGAAGCCACGGCTTGCCCTGATTCGGTAGCATGGAACGTTGCTACTATTTGGGGTTTCGGAATTTTGCTGTTCTTTGAGATTCTGCGTGAAATCGCGATACTCTTTGGGGTTCTAGAATCTTTTGTTACTCTTTGATTTCTGGAAATGTTGCTACTCCTTGGATTTTGGCCAGGTACTAGTGACCTGGATGGACCATTGGTCTGACCCAGTAAGGCTATTCCTATTTTTTTAATAGAAGTGAGATAATCAGGGATTCTACACAATGTTTCTGAACATTGGGAGCACTCACAGATCACTGTGAGCACAACTAGATAGGAAAGAGGTTTAATGGAGGATCAAAAGGGAAAAGAGAAAACCAACAAAGATTTTTCCCTACATACTGTAGCAGTGGACCATCAGAGAGTCCTGGACTCCTGTTGTTGTTAGTTACTGGTTTTTAAGCAAACAAGGATCTTCCAGTTTTCAAGAGATTCTGCTCACTGGTTTGACAACAGTTTGGTTCTAATTAAATGTCACAACAGGCTGGATGTAGCAGCCTCTAACTCTTCCAATAAAGCTGCAGAACATTATAAATATTTTAATTGAAATTGACTTGTTAGGGAACTCAAGTGCTTAGTGCAATGGTAGCTAGGTTAGTTAAAAAGCACTTAGCACGTCTCCGTAGTTCCAAAAGCATTTAGCAGTACATAATTTAATTTTTTTTCTGTTCCCTTTACTGGAGATGGTGCTTTCCCACTGGATCCCACATGCAGAAAAATGCCAAATATTTTTGGAGGATGGCCAACTGTCTCTCGCTCTTTTTTTTTTTTTTTTAATCCGGCCTCAGTATCTTAGGCCTGATACTTTTGGATATTTAGGGGACCTTTTATTAAGTCGCTAACTGATTTAGCGCACACTAAAATGTTAAGGCATCCATTATATCTTATGGGTGCACTAATCTTTAGTGCGCATTAATAAAAAGGACCCCTTATTTAGCTCACACCTTTTCACGGGTAGACCCAGAACAGTTGTAGTCAGACATAGCAGGTATTTTGCTGGCCCTACAGACACTGCTCCCTTTAAGCTAAGCAGGAGTCCTCCACCTTCAGGGGGTGCTGTTTCACCATCACATTTTCAATAGTGAGGGACAGGCAAATTCTGTCAGACTCCAGGGAACCTGCCTCTAGTTAGGTGCCCAGAGGGTGTGCATGGAGTTTATTCTACAACAGAACCTAGGCGCTTATGTTCCATTATAGAATACTTGTGTGACCAGCTTTCAATACACCTAAAAGTTAGGTTTATGCACCAATGCCATTCACAGAGCTGGTCTAAGTGCGTGCGTCTAAATGTAGCAGGGGCCCACATCAGTTACAATATTCTGTTAAGTTATGCATATACCTGCTTATGTCCTACCCCTGCTCCACCCCTGTGCACACCCATTTGCAAAGATGCACTGATTGCAGAATAGCACTCAGGTTCCATAATTGCATTAGCGTATGTAAGTGCACCCCCCCTTCCCCAATCAATGCATGTGAATGCTATTATTTAAAACATTTACAGGAGTAACACAGTTAAAATGTTAGCACCTTATAGAATTACCCTCAGACCTCACCAACAAAACCGTGAGCTAGATGAGGAGTGTTCATCAAGCCACCCAACATCATCCCTTTACCACACTCAAATCACCCATCTAAGGCTAAACCTGCATGGCCCGCTACTGGCTTTCATTTTTGGCTAATGCAAGTCAAATCAGCAATATCACCTTTAGTGCAGCAGAGTAAGAGACGTAATAGACAATTCCCTATGTGCCGGGAAAGGCAAGATGTCCTACAACACGTAGAGTTCATTGCACATTTGGAAAAGTGCTGAGATACATTCGACAGAGAGGACAAGACTAGAAAAGTGCATAGAAGAAGCAGGCATCGGCCCCGAAACGCACTGCTAGAGTTCTGGGCTTTATACAGTATGTTTCAGCAAGAGTCGGTTCCACCCACTAAAAGTCATTACATTTGTCTCTCTTAGATGTGGCCTCCACCTTAAAAGGCCAGTGTAGCAAATGTTGAATACGCCCCCCCCCCCTCTGCATCCCCCATCCCCTAACTCAGTCTTCTGAGATGCCAATGACATGGTCAATTTAGTTCTTACTTCCAAGATGCTTGGTTGAGAAATGTCCTGAGAATGCCGATGGTCTGCCAAATCATGAGTCAAATGCCAGAATCTTCTACTGGTTTCTAGGGCCCAGGGACTCGGCTCACTCCAGCTATATCACACTCCCACCGAAAGGAAGGGGAAAGGTCTGAGCATATCCCTTCTGTTTCCTATAGCAATCTTTTCCAGAAAGCCATGCAACGTTGGATGTCTTCATCAAGGAAATCTGGTTCTGCTCATCTTCTCTTTGCTACGGTTGCTCTCCTATCAAGGCCACCCATGATAGGAGCTATTGGAGCCCAAAAGGGAACTCCGCAATCTTCATCTGAAAAGACTGCTCTCCGTTCCTTATCTTTTCCTCTTCCAGCTCGTCAGGTTGGAGTCTTCTGCAGACCTTAATTGCCACTTTGTGCGAAGAGAGTTAGAAACGACAACATCCCTGCCATGGAAAAAGAGACAAGCGAATGAGGTTAGAGGACAAAGATTTGTCTACTCTTAACTTGCAGAGAGCTTCCTATTAATCAGGGGTCTCAAAGTCCCTCCTTGAGGGCCGCAATCCAGTCGGGTTTTCAGGATTTCCCCAATGAATATGCATTGAAAGCAGTGCATGCAAATAGATCTCATGCATATTCATTGGGGAAATCCTGAAAACCCAACTGGATTGCGGCCCTCAAGGAGGAACTTTGAGATCCATGCTATTAATCAAGGAAAATGACTGCCCCCCCCCACACACACAAAGCTTGTATATCTCTCTTCTTCATCAGATCTTTTTAATTTCCTTATATACAGTATGTGTATTAATTATAAAAATTACAATGTACTTATTACCTTCAAGACACATTTTGAAATGGTGGGCACAGTCCTCTATGTACAGTGTACACAGTTTCTATCTTTTCACAGGCTATACAGTAGTACTGAACACCTGGAAGCAGTGGCGTAGCAAGGGCGAGAAGTGCCCGGGGCGTTGGCGCACCCCACCCACCTCCACACGCACTCCTTCCCTACCCCGTCCTGCCACATGCAAGCTGCTTCCCTTCTTCCATACCTCTGTAATGTTCCTGGCACGAGCAGCAACCTGCAAGCTGCTGTTGCGCTAGCATTGGCTCTTCCTCTGATGTCACTTCCTGAGTCCAGGAAGTGACATCGGAGGAAGAGCTGATGTTGGCACAACAGCAGGTTGCTGCTCATGCTAATACTGTTACAGAGGGATGGAGGAAGGGAAGCAGTGCACATGTGTGGCTGTGGAGAGGCAGAGGAGTGGGGGGGGGGCATTGCCTGCATGCTTACCAAGATGGCACCCAGGGCACTGCACTATGCCACTGCCAATAGGAAACTTCAGTAGATGATAGGGAAATAGCGGTGTGTGTATGTGTGTGTTTTTAGTTTGTTGGTTTTTTTTTTAAGTCATAGGTGCTAGCTCTGAGGGTGCAGTGTGTACCGAGCACCCAATATTCAGGCTCCTATATTGTGTCCAGGGAGGGATAATTTGTGCTGTGTTTTTGAAACATGGGTGCCTATTTAAGAAATGATCATTAAAAGGAAACAAAGCATGAAGCCTTTCTGTCAGGGTCCATTTATCTCTTCTGATCTCCAGGTGTTTTAAGTGAACATCCAGGAGGTCTGCCCGTCACTATTCAGAACCCAGCACACAGCAGTCAGACGTTGAGACGTCACATCCGAATGATGGTCATTCGGAGTTCAGGAAATAACACGTAGGAGATTCAGGTATGCACTTGTAACTGTGGGGGGAGGGGGGCGAGATGCTCTCATCTAGTGTGGTTTTTCCTCAACTCAGTCCTCAGGGCACACCTAACCCATCAGATTTTCAGGGTATCTACAATAAATATGCACGAGGTAAGATTTGCATACTAAAGAAGCAGTGCATGCAAAATCTCTCATCTATAGTCATTGGGGGTATTCTGGGTGTATTTTTTCCCTTTATTATCTGCAAGACAGAGATTTTTGTAAGCTTTCCCAGAGTGGTTTGGGATTGTCTGCATTGACAAGTATTGTGGAGTTTTTTTTTGGGGGGGGGGATTTTTTTTTTTAATGACCAATGATTAAACTGTGCTTATTTGATTTGGATAAGCACAGCTTAATCATTGGTCTTTAAACATGTGAGCGAAGAACACTGCAGACAAGCTAAAGTAGCAAAAAAACAAAACAAACAAAAAAATAAAACGCGTTTAAAGACAATAGACTGTTTTCGGTCCAATTCTTTATATGCGAGTTTGCAAACAATTGAACCCCTGAGGAAGGCGTGTTCGCCGAAACACGGACCGTGTAGGGTCCGGTTGGATTTTTACCACTGTATTTTTTTATCATTGTACTATTTTCATTGAATTTTCATGTTTTTATGTCAGTGTATAATAAATTATCTCCAGAACATCTGTATCCACAATACGTTTTCCAGTCATACGCCCCTTTAAGAAAGTGAATATGGAATTTATATACAGAAAATATATTAAGAGAAAATGTGATACTCGTGTGGGATCGTTAAGGGAGTAAACTCAGGGGGGAGGGATACTTGGAATGGGCAGACTTGGTGGGCTATAGCCCTTTTCTGCCGCTTTTTTCTATGTTTCTAAACAGCATTGTTGGAAGCGGCTGTACAACAAAAGCTGAGATCTTTCTAAATGATTTTGTGACTACACTCAAATGCAGCAGAACCTGTGCGGGACTTACCTCAACACGCTCAAAAGACCTTGCTGCTTCCTTTCCCTGTTTAACCTCCCTCTTGCCGCTAGCATGTCAGTTTTCCAAATGGTGCTGTTCCTGCTGTACCTACAGATTGAAGCACACCCCCGTTAAGTCAGCCTGAAAATAGGAATCAAGTTTAAGATCAGAAATGAATGAAAGAAAGCAGATTAAAAAAACTGCCCTTAAACTCCCTGCTCAGGTGCAAAGTTTATGGGATTCTGTGTAACCACAGGTCTTGAACTTAAATTTACTCAAGGAAGGCACTCGTACCCTTCCTTACCTGTTTTTGTTGTAAAAGGTAAAGTTTCAATGGAAAATCCAGCCATAACACTAGAGAATGACATAGGGACAAATTTTTCCCTGTTAATTTTCCCGTCCCCACTCCTACAAATTCTGTCCTCATCTGCACAAGCCTCAAACACTTTAAAATAATAAGTATTCAAGGCCTGTACAGTTAAGGCAGAACTTGCAGGAATGGGACAGGGATATTGAGATCCCTGTGTCATTCTCTATGGAGGGAGGACAATTTTCAAACAGGCCTTGATAAACCCCTATTTATATCTGGATAAATGGCTTTGAAAAAAAATTAGCCTTCACATGTCCGTTTTTTCTATAGCATCAGAGGTTGCATACTGTCAAAATCTCTTTTCACTTTACTTATACAGTTTACTAGCAACAGACAAAGTTCTCTATAAAATATTCTTCCTTTGAAACAAAAATTACAATTAAAACATTTTAAACAAATCATGTCTAGGCAGGTCAGTTTATTTACTACCTGGAGCCACGAGTGGCTATTAAGATCAAAAGATAGGAGTGAGTCAGGGATTAATATTCCTTACATCCTTCCCAGAAATTCCTGAACTGCAGCCGTCTCTAACCGAAGATCTTAGAGATTAATCTGGCAAGTGATAGGGAGATTTCTATTTGGGACTTTTAATGAGACTATTGGAATTAGGGGCCTAGAATGGGGCAACCTACCCAATCCAGGTGACTAACTTAGGCTGGGTTTTACTAAATGGCGTTAAGAGGATTTTAGCACAGGTCGGCGAGGTAAATGATCCGATGTTCATAAAAATTCTAAGAGCGTTGGAGCATTTACCTCTCCGGCTCGTGCTAAAAACCTCTAGTGCTATTTAGTGACAGGAGCCCTTAATTATTTAAAAAGCTTATTCAGTGCCAATGATGAGCAATAATGAGCTCGTAACTGGTAGAAGTTATATTAATTGGGAGGTAGGCATGTAACTCAGTAAGCGCCTATGACTTTCAGATAAATGTCTAGTCCAAGGTGCCTACCAGAAAGTGGACGTGGTTAGGGGACAGCTCGGGGTTCGTGGTTTGCATCTAGACATCTAAACTGGACTTGGATGCTGGTATTTAGGCCACGAAAACCCCCAAGCATAAATAGGCACCACTAGGTGCGATTCCATAAACACCCAACTCAAAATTGACAGGCACTACGCACCACTGTTTATAGAATCGGGGTCTCACTGTTATAGAATAGTGCATAGGTAGATCTATGCATAAGTCCTAATAGTGTCAACACCAATGTAACTAGTTTCCACATGCATCCGAGATCCACGCCCAAAATTTAGAGGCCCAGACTTTGACAAGCTACACAGAATCCAGGGGAATATCTACCTTGGCTTTGACTGGCAGAAAGTGGCACAGGAGCCGTCTCTGAAGCTGGAGCACTCGCACCGGGCCAGAGACCTCTTGCGACGTTTTGGAGGATTTCCAAGTCCATATGGCATAGTTTGTCTGGTAATGGGAAAAGCAAATGTCAAAAAATAAATCAAAAAATGAGACTCTAGGCACCCAAATCACCACTTTTTGAAAGAAGAGTATTCCCATATAACATGCCCATAAACAGTAAGAAGTAATCCTACTGCTGTACAGCACTTCTTTCAGAGTAACTTCACTGTTATATTTAAGGTCCTCAGCGGGCCACCACACACTCAAATCATTTCATAGTGTGGGGCTTTATGCTCCCATTCGTCACTGGACCCTTAACTATGATTATAATTTATGTTGAAAAAGTTTATTATTATATGTTATTATATATATATAAGTTTTTTTTCGTATATGGCGTGATGGCGGGAGTAAATTGACTATAAACGGGAGAGGGAGCCTTGATAAAGCCCTAGAGTCACACGGGCGAAACATGTTGGTGGCTGATGTTTCTGAACCCTCCCGGCTAACGTCAAAACCATAAGCTAAGTAATTTTAGCATTAATAATAATAAAAAAACTTTTTCAACATAAATTATAATCATAGTTAAGGGTCCAGTGACGAATGGGAGCATAAAGCCCCACACTATGAAATGATTTGAGTGTGTGGTGGCCCGCTGAGGACCTTAAATATAACAGTGAAGTTACTCTGAAAGAAGTGCTGTACAGCAGTAAAAAATAAATCAATGCACTTGTACAGTATCAGCTAAAAAATGAGCCTAAAGCTGTCTGTCTGTCTGCAGCTAGCCACGTACCATTCACACAGACATGGGGATCAGATGCAGAGCTGGGAGACTCACAAAACTTCTAATCTGTGCTTAATCTCATTTGGTTATCTGTTAAGCACCCCATATATTTTATGCAATAAAATATAAATGAAAATTGACTCATCTAATACTACAAGAGATTAGTTTTTGACTATATAAACATACATGGAAATTTAGTTTAATTTAGAACACTAACAGATTTTGTATGTACTAGTGATTAAGACCTGCTAAATACTGTAAAGCCCATTTTACGAAGGGCCGGTGAAAAGTTCTCAGCCCAATCAACAAAGCCGAGGCATTCTCCATTGAGGGCTACATACTTAGTCCAGTGATTTTCCGCTTTTCATTCCATCAGAAAAAAGCGGAATGAAAAAAAAAAAGTGGAAAAACTGCTTGACTATGGGGCTCGTAATTGAAACAGAAAAACGCCTAAAAACCAGCCTAACTCGGCACTTCGACTATCTAAAAGACAAAGTTGTCAGAGTGCCGATAATCAAACTGGGTTTTAGACATATTTTAAAAAAGACCTAGGCCTTCACAGTGCTGCTGAACGATCAGAACTAAAAAGGGGCGTGTCAGGAGGAGTGTCGAGGGCGGGCCATGGGCCGTCCTAGACTTGGCCGTACTGCATGTATAACCAAAGGTTTTACTACACTGCCTACACAGAACTTGTGACTTAGGCCATCTAAAACCAGGTCTAAGTCCACAAAAGGTATCCAAAGTGGCCAGATAAGTACTGCAGACAAAGTACAGACCCCCAAACACAGCCCCAATGATCACTGACCCCCCCCCCCATAAAAAAACATAACTTTACATATCTGCCTCCAGAACATCAGCTCCTGGCAGCCTGGCATAGGAAAGCCTAGTAGAGCTGCACAGAGGTGACTTAAGTGGTCTTGGGGGTGGGTTAGTGAACCATGGGGAGGAGGACCCAGGCCCATAACCACTCTAATCACTGCATTCATGGTGAAAAATGTGCACCCCCCCCAAAAAAAAAAAACCCCAAACCCTTTTGTACTGCCATACAAGTGGCTCCTGCAGCCATAAGGGCTATTGGGGTGGTAGATAGGTGGGTCTAGTAGATTCTGGAGGTATTTTGGGGGGGGCTCCCCATGAACTATAAGGGAGCTGTAGTGAGATGTTTATGTGGGACCCTCTTTGTGAAGTTTACAGCAGTGCCCTGTAAGGTACCCCACTACTCTGGTGCCATGTCCGGGAGTCCAGTCCATCACTTTTCTGGCCCCTCCCACGCCCACAAGGTGTTTTCCTAGACGCTTGTGACTTGGATGAATTTTTGGTCAAAAATGGGGTATAAAGATGGATGACTTAGCGGTCTGGGCGATCAGACGGCTGGATGTACAGTTGGACGATTTAAAAAAAAAAAAAAAAAAAAAAAAAGTTGGACATTTTTCGAAAATTGACCTTTTCCCGTGACTGACTTAGGCCCAAAACGGACTTAGACGTTTCTTTTGATTATGCCCCTCCATGTGTATAGCCCTCAATGGAGATTGTCCCAACTTTGTTGGCCGAGCTGAGAACTTTTCAGCAGCCCCTCGTATACTTACAGTACAATTAGTGCTAATAATTAGCGCAGGCTAAATCCGTTAGTGTACCTTAGTTAAAGGACCCCTTTGCAAAGGACGGTATAGCAAATTTATAAATAAACTAGACTAGTACAGCAAGGGCCAGGTTCTATAAATGGGGCCTAGGCTAGGTACCGCTAGGCACCCTAATCATGGATGCCTAACAAATTCATGTTCAGTTTTTTTTTTTTTTTTTAATTGGCTTAACTGGTATGGTAATTAAAAACTGGACTTAAAAAATTAGTTAGTTATGGCTGCACTTGGAAAACCACGCAGCATCTTCCGGCACCTAATGGCATCTACTTGAAAAGTAGGCATGATTAGGGGCGGAGAATAGGCGTGGTTGAGATAGGCAACCCTGTTACTGGCTTAATATACCAGCGTCTACCACAAGGACGCCTAAGCATGCCCCCTAAGTGCCACTAAGCACAATTCTATAAGCAGAGTTTAGCCTGCAGGGATGGGCAATCTCGGTCCGAGGGCAACAACCCAGTCAGGTTTTCAAGATTTCTACAATGAATATGCACAAGATTAAAATTTGCATGGACCGCTTCCGTTGTACGCAAATGAACCTCACGCATGTTCACTGGGGAATTCTTGAACACCCGACTGGACTGTGGCCCTCAAGGACCGCGATTGTCCACCCCTGGTCCAGCGGTCGATTGTTAGGCATGGTTAGGTACCATTTTTAGAATCAGGCCCCAAAGTAATTCACAAAATGATATGCAATGATAAAAAAAAAAAAAAAGGAAGAATTAAAATACACTATGAGCTGGCACATGACGGATGAAGAACCTCTGGCCTATCCAGTCTACCGATCCAGTGGTGTAGTAAGGGTGGGAGTGGGCGAAGGTGGTCCGTTCAAGGCACCATGTTGATGTGGGCGCTGGCAACCCTCTTCCTTTCCACCCCTCTTCCCTTCACCATGCACACGTGTGCCCCCCCTTCCCCCATACCTCTAGTTCACTGTCGCAAGCAACAACTTCAACATGCTCCTCCAGATTGCGTCATCTCTCCTCCTGAGATCACTTCCAGGTGCCGCACATTAGAAGTGACATTGGGAGAGCCGACGAAGTCGCAAGGAGCACAATGAAGTTCTTGTTGCTAGTGGCAGTGAAAAGCTAGAGGTACAGGGGAAGGGTAGGGGAGCACGTGCAGCAGGGGGGGGTAGAGGGGAGGCAGAGATGAGGGTGGAGGAGGGGGGTGCCACTGACCTGGGCACCTCTCACCCTCGCTACGCCACTGGCTCAAGCACCCACAACACCTACTGAGCTAGCACCTATGATGACGGATGAAGACCCTTTGTTCCATCCAGTCTACCCATCTATACCAACTAACAAATTCTCCAATTTCTTCCTATTTATAATCCTCAAAATATCAACCTGCCAGACTCAATCCTAGGTCTCCTTCCCATTTTCTTCTGCATTCCTTCACAATAATATGTTGAGCCCTTTTCATTTGCAGTTATCTTAAAAGCTAAATACACTTCTCCAGCATGAAGGATCTGGATCTGCTAGCTCCCCTTCAGATGGGGGATCACTGCAGATCCACAAACCAACCTATGAAAACAAAACTGGTTTGCAATAAATAGGTTTAATTCAATGAAATGAGTTTCCAAAAATGTGTTTCATGCACATTATATTTCAATAGTACTGTACTTTTCTTTTTGCCAAGTCTGAGTGGATTATTTCTCAATGGAAGCCGATAGAAGCTTATAAGCACATGGTCCAAGGGGGTTAAAATATTTCATCATTTAAAAAGTCAAATGGTAGGTTCTTGACTAAAGTTGCAAAATCAGCTGTTACCCTCTGGCTCCCCCTAGTGCTCCAAATGAGTGAGAATCTCAGCTCTGGCAAGCCAAAAAAGGACAGCGCTATCCAACTGACAGATTTCTGAACGGAAATACTGAGGTGTCAGATGCAATTTAAAGGTCCATCTCTGGGCATTCTTTAAGCTTTCATAAAACAAAGAAAGCCAAATCACAAGCAGAGGTTGATAACGTTTTATTCCCGATCACATGTTTTGTGGAACTGTATAAAGTGGCGCGGCTCCATCTTTCTGTCTCCCTCCAGCTAACCCACTGCCTTTATTTTTGGTCTGTCGGTTTCTTCTTGCTCGGACTCAGCCCACATGACCTTTCATTTACTACTTGTATTAAAATTACTTAGTCCAATCAGATTTACAATTATGATATTTGATCCGCAATCACAGACCATAGCTTTCTACAAGTGACGAATAAAAGCTGTGAAGGCAGGGTTGTGCTTAGAGAGAGAGTGTGGCACACAGGTTGAAGCTATAACCTCAGCCCCCCGAGGTTGGGAGTTCAACCCCATGTGACCCTGGGCAACTTACTTAATCCCCTTATTGCCCCAGATTGTGAGCCCACCAGGACAGACAGGGAAAAATGCTTGATTACCTGAATAAATTCAAGTACAGTGATCTGAGCTCTCCTGGGAGAACGGTATTGAAAATTGAATGAATAAATAAGATACAGCTAAGGATCTCATATTACAAAGGGGCCTCACACCTCACTATAAAAATGCATTTGTAAATAATGAAAGTTAATTATATAAAATAATTGTTTTTTCTACGCTTTATATTTTATTTACTGTCTATTAAACCTACAATTTACTTCCTACTTCATTTCTAGCCTGGATAAATGGCGCATTCTCCACCCTTAAAAGCAGAGGCCACAGCTGGGATTTGAACCAGCATCACAATCTAAGAAACTTTCCATCAGGCTAGTGCCCTAATGCTGCCTTTTTTCCAGTGGATGGTGCATCCCTGGTGATCCAGTTATTAGGAAAATCTGTTTTCACACTAAGGAAAAAAAAAAAAAAAGCTAAATAAAACACCCTGCCTTTGCTATCTACCTGTTCCAGAACAGGCATCAAGAGGTCAATAGTTTGTTCTGGTGTTTTGTACAAGCTTGCATTAAACTTGTTATATTTACATCTTGAATCACTGGCAGGTCCCTCCTCCTTTTCAATCAGATTTTTTCAGAACTTTTAAAAGGTGTTCAGACATGGATTAATTATGGCAATAAAGTAATTTAATACCGCATGTCATCATGCCTTTTATTCCCCTGTCAGCCAGCGTTGTTCTGAATCTGTCAAGCCAACGGGAGGATTGTTTATAGGTATGCAGATTTCAGACGACCCACATACTTGCTCATGGCAAAAGCAGGTGCCATCAAAGTCAACAAATAACATGGATTACCCTCGATATATAGCTTCAATTACACTTATAGCAGTTCCAAAGTTACACTTCATACTAACATGTTCTATCCCCGCCCCCATTGTTTTCATTTTTCAAGAAACCCAGCCTCTCCGCCTATCTTTGCAAGATCGCAGAAAATAGTCACAGGTGCACTTAGAGCTAGATTCACGAACCTGCCCGATGAATTCAGGAAACCCTAATATGCAGATGGGGGCGATAGGAGGAACACCCCCATCTGCCTGCCCAGATCGCTCGATAGCCTGCACATGCGCTGGACCTCTGGGCCCGGCAGATTTTTTTTTTTTTTTAAGTATGTGCACTGCGGGGAAGGGTGGGAGAGTCGGGGCAGGCAGGTGTGTGTGTTCGGGCCGTAACTTTTTTTGTTTGTTTTAACTTTTTTAAAACTTGGTTTTAACCCGCGGGTTTAAACCAAAGGCTCGCAGTGCGGGGAAGAACAGGAGCAGGCAGGAGACACAGATCGGGGCTTCTATAGAGCTGGAGAGTCGGAAAGACGTTTTCAACTGGTCTCCAGCAGTCGCTTCTTGGGTTGATCGGCCAAGCCCAGTCGGTTTTAAATTTTTGGTTGATGAATCGCGTCACTGTCCAATTTGCATGCATTTCTTCTCATTAGCATGCATGGATTTGAAGCGGATCGCAGGAGAGGTTAGTGAATAGTGCGGGAGGGAAATTTGGTCGCAAAGGGGGGGGGGGGGGGTGTCGCAAACCATTCGGTTTGCTTTGTGAATCTAGTCCTTAGGCTGGTCAGTCCTGCTGTAGCACCACTCCAAGCTGGCTCAGCTATTAGACAGATTAGGCGTTTCCCTAAAGTGGCATCTTTGGGGGGAGGGGCAGCCTTTTGTGCTTTCCCGTCCCCATTCTTTTTTCCTGCTGTTCTTATTTTGGATCATATGTCATTCCCCCCTGTTGTCTTTATTCGTGTTTGTTTTCCCTTTATTTTTTTATGATTTTTATTTTAACAATAATTTTATGTAAACCACTGAGGAATTTAAGCGCTATAGAAAACCATAATAAACTTGAAAGTAAAATAGGTCCTAACCACTGCAAAAAAAAAAAAAAAAAAAACAACCCAAAAAAACAACAACTAATCTGCAGAGCGAACGCAGTTTTCAACTAGCCTATATATCCAACTTTTAATTAGACATCGTTCTCATTATAGACATATATGTGAACCAAAAGTTTTAATATTTAAAGTATAATATTCAATTGTGTTTCTATAGGATTCTTGTAGAGGGATGGTGTTGGGGCTATCACGAATGCTGAATTTCATCATCACTTTTTTTGGGAGGGGGCTAGGGACCTAAAAGTTAATTTAGTGGGGGAGAGGAGAACAATTTCATGCTTCACCCTCACTTCCTGGCACCCAAGCATCCTGTGCATTCATTCCAAGCTTTCTTGAATTTTGTAATCGGTTTGGTTCCCACTATATTTATCCCAGCCACCCACCCTCTTCTCTGTAGCTGTCTTTTCATTGGTTTTCTGGGGTTGCGAAGGATTTTGAAGTTCAAAGTTACCAAGCTCCTTTCTGTTCACTTATTAATTCAAAAGTAAGTAGCACCTTGAAAGATCATATAATGAACCTAGAGGGGCAAGAAAGCAAATGTGTGCCCCACTTCATTGCTTCAGATCCCATCGTTTTCCTCCCCCCCCCAAAAAAAAAAAATAGAAGCTACTACCAGTTCCCACACTGAGTTATCCTTAAATAATTGCTATCAATAATACTTTGAGGTGAGACGAGTAAATGAATGAATAAAAGACCTAAATCTTCAAAAGCAGGCTTAAATACATTACATAAAGAAAAATTGTCCAATTTTTTTAACCAATACAAATAAAAAATAAATAGGAGGGTGAATTTTCCCAAAGTAATTATTCCAGGTAAAAAGGCTTTTACAGTAACTGACAAAGCATCCTAAAAGGGCAAAGATGGAACCAGCTTCTAAGGCAGGGGTAGGGAACTCTGGTCCTCGAGAGCCGTATTCCAGTCGGGTTTTCAGGATTTCCCCAATGAATATGCATTGAAAGCAGTGCATGCAAATAGATCTCATGCATATTCATTGGGGAAATCCTGAAAACCTGACTGGAATACGGCTCTCTAAGACCGGAGTTCCCTACCCCTGTTCTAGGGGGTGCTGGAAAGTTCTCAGCCCAACCAAGAAGAGGATGGTATGGAAATGGTTCAATCAATGATCTGAAACAATGTCAAAAAACATAGAATTTCATTTTTGCAAATTGACACTCAACAGCTTCAGTGGCACAATAATGCTCAGAATTTTAAGACGAAGTCGATTGGCTGGCCTGAGAACGTTTCAGCGCCTCCTTATATGTAATAAAAGTATGCCAAGTATAGGACAATCAAGCCATTGTGACATCACTGATGAGGTTTGCTCTTATTGGTGGAATAAGGCATTATGACATCACATCATCAGCTCCAGTTAACAGAGACCAACTCTTTAGACTACCAGGGGGTTCTGGAAACTTCTCAGCCCAACCAAGAAGAGAATGGCATGGAAATGGTTCAATCAACGATCTGAAATAATGTCCAAAAACAGAGAATTTTGTTTGTGCAAATTAGCACTTAACGAACCAAGATAACACTCTTTTCAGCTTCAGTTGCAAAATAAACACTCAGAATTTAAGAAATTGGTTGGCTGGGCTGAGAACTTTTCAGCATCTCCTCCTAATCCCACTTTCAATATGACTAATTTAAACAGAAGTGCTGCAATAATCTAATATGGTATAATATTTAGAGAACCAAGCATCATGCAGAAAAGCCATATACAGTACTTACGTCCTAGCCTAAAAAAGCAGTTCAAAACAATTCTCTATGAGGCAACATGGCATTTGTTTGGTGTCTTTCCAATAGTTTGAATAAGTTTCTTCCTGTACTGAACGCTGCCGTGGTCTCCTTTTCCAGAGATCAGAAAATGCACCCACCACACTCTCATCCTCTTCCAATACCAGACATTCCAGGGGGAAAATCATTCATTTACCAGTTCCCAGTGGTTATCATTTAAGGGCTAAGAGCAAGTGGTGCAAATTCCAGCCTGAGCTCAGGGAAGTAGGTGACCCACTTACAGCTGTTCCTGCATTTGCCCCCTTCGCCATCCTGCTCCGACCCACATGATCTTTTGTTTGGAGTGCCCTTGACGTGAACTTCAGACACCGACCAAACTGACCGCTACCCAGTAAGCCACTCACCCTGGAGTGTTGATCCAGATGATGTCCAAATGGCAAAAGTAGATGCATTCCTTATCCAGCCAGCTGTTGCACGAGCATCGCTTGCTCCTCGGCAGGTGTTTGCTGGCCGCCGCCAGCCGGGGGTCCAGGGCGGCAGAGCCCTCACCTGCAGCAGAGAAGGGAGGCGGAGAGCATGAGGCTCTGAGCTCAGTACCTCAGGAATGTACGGCCACACTGCACATTACACCTCATTCTCGGGGATTAGGAGGATTACAGAAGCACAAAACTTTCTGCTAGGTGCATTCCTGCAGCGTAATATGGCTCAGCAAACAAGATATCCTCCCCCTTGTTATGACCTTTTACGGCAAAAAAGAAAAAAAAAAAAAAGTGCAAAGACAGGCCCACACGTCAAACTACAAAGCAAAAGAAGACAGAAAGATTGAGGTGACATTAGAGATGTGCATCAAACCAAAAGCAAAGAATGGAATGCAATCGATTAACACAGGGGTGTCAAAAGTCCCTCCTCGAGGGCCGCAATCCAGTCGGGTTTTCAGGATTTCCCCAATGAATATGCATGAGATCTACGGATTTCCCCAATGAATATGCATGAGATCTACTTGCATGCACTGCTTTCATTGTATGCTAATAGATCTCATGCATATTCATTGGAGAAATCCTGAAAACACGACTGGATTGCAGCCCTCGGGGTTGTCTCTTCTAAGGGTTACCCTTATTAAATGCACAATTCATAAATTTGAAATAAGCCAGGAGGATAGGACGAGCGTGTTAATCCAGGGGTGTCAAAGTCCCTCCTCGAGGGTCGCAATCCAGTCAGGTTTCCCCAATGAATATGCATGAGATCTAAGGATTTCCCCAATGAATATGCATGAGATCTAAGGATTTCCCCAATGAATATGCATGAGATCTACTTGCATGCACTGCTTTCATTGTATGCTAATAGATCTCATGCATATTCATTGGAGAAATCCTGAAAACACGACTGGATTGCGGCCCTCGAGGAGGGACTTTGACACCCCTGGATTAACACGCTCGTCCTATCCTCCTGACTTATTTCAAATTTATGAATTGTGTATTAATAAAGGGAACCCTTAGAAGAGACACCCCCCCTTATTACCACCTCTTGCCCCCTGAAACAAGCCAAATAAAATAATTGCATGCAAAGAATCCAAAATCCATCCCATGCCATAGAAAACGCTTCGTTTTCATGCCCTTTGCCATCGGTCTCTTTGCCCAGTAGGAGAAGTTAGGGAGAGCTCGCAAATCGTGCAGGGGGGGGGGGGGGGGGGGGTCTTTTCCGTGCAAGATCCGCGCGCGGGTGCAGTGATCACCGCGCGGAAGGAGCCCAGCAGGCAAGCAAGTGAACGCGGAGGAGAAGAGCAGTGAGTGAACCCTCGCACGTGTCATGTGCCGCAGCCCCAGAAAGCCAGTGAACCCACAAAGTAAGCCCGCTCCCCACCGCTTTGTAGAGACGTCTAAAGCAGCGCTAAATAATCTATTGCAAAACATAATAATAATTTTTTCAACGCCCTCCTAAAAAAAAAAACATAAAACCTCGATTTTAAAAAAAGTTGGCCATACAAGTTTACCTTCTTGCAGCACTAGGCAGAGACAGAGGGCGACGGAAAGCACGCCGGCCGATCGCTCCGCCATCTCGGGTTGCTTTTTGGCCATCGAGCTGCTTTCGGACGAGCGTTCCGGCGCCGATTCAGAGCCACAGGTGCTCTGAGCCACCAGCGACGATTCAGCGGGCTTAAATATGCAGAGCCGGCCCCCGAGCCACGCCCTCAGCGTGCACCGGGCTCGCGGCCAGCTCCTCCCTTGGCAGGAGTCCAGCTCCCTCGCCCTCTGGTTTACCCTCCTTCCTAGGAACCGCTTTATCTGCTCTGCTCATTTATGGTATGGTTCCCCCCGCCCTGTGTCTATATTTGGGGGCGGGGAGGGTTATTAGATACCTGAGGATGAGAAATAGGGGTGGGGGAAGGGGCTGTGCTGAGGGATTCCGTCGTTGCCAGCAGCCAGCTAAATACTTTGGCGTCCAAGTGGGATGTTGTAATGTAGTTGGACTCTGTCGGCATCCTCCCTAGCTGTCAGCACATACCTGTGTTGCTCTGATGAGAGAAACTTGTAAAGCACGGAGACCTGGATTCCAGTCCCACCGCTACTGTGCCCCAATGCAGTGATTCCCAACCCTGTCCTGGAGGACTAGTAAGCCAATCGGGTTTTCAGGCTAGCCCTAATGAATATGCATGAGAGAGATTAGCATATAATGGAAGTGAGAGGCGTGCAAATCTCTCTCATGCATATTCATTAGGGCTAGCCTGAAAACCCGATTGGCCTGCTAGTCCTCCAGGACAGGGTTGGGAACCACTGCCCTAATGCGAGCACTTAACCTTCTGGGGCCAGGGTTATTGTAAGGCAGTGATTAATCTTTATGCAAGCCCATTTCCATTAAAAGTAATATTTTCGTAAAGCTATATTTATATTTTTATTAGTAATCTTTCCCCTACCGTTTTTACTTTTTAGCTCAGGGATCTCAAAGTCCCTCCTTGAGGGCCGCAATCCAGTCGGGTTTTCAGGATTTCCCCAATGAATAGGCATTGAAAGCAGTGCATGCACATAGCTCTCATGCATATTCATGGGGGAAATCCTGAAAACCCGACTGGATTGCGGCCCTCAAGGAGGGGCTTTGAGACCCCTGTTTTAGCTCAAATGGAATCTGTTTCATCTTACAGTGGTTCCCAACCCTGTCCTGGAGGACCAACAGGCCAATCGGGTTTTCAGGCTAGCCCTAATGAATATGCATGAGAGAGATTTGCATATGATGGAAGTGATAGGCATGCAAATTTGCTTCATGCATATTCATTAGGGCTAGCCTGAAAACCCAATTGGCCTGGTGTTCCTCCAGGACAGGGTTGGGAACCACTGCTCTCATGCATATTCATGGGGGAAATCCTGAAAACCCGACTGGATTGCGGCCCTCAAGGAGGGGCTTTGAGACCCCTGTTTTAGCTCAAATGGAATCTGTTTCATCTTACAGTGGTTCCTAACCCTGTCCTGGAGGACCAACAGGCCAATCGGGTTTTCAGGCTAGCCCTAATGAATATGCATGAGAGAGATTTGCATGTAATGGAAGTGAAAGGCATGCAAATCTGCTCCATGCATATTCATTAGGGCTAGCCTGAAAACCCGATTGGTCTGGTGGTCCTCCAGGACAGAGTTGGGAACCACTGACTAGGACAGGGTTCTCAAAGTCCCTTCTTGAGGGCCAAAGTCGGGTTTTCAGGATTTCCCCAATGAATATGTATTGAAAGCAGTGCATGCACATAGATCTCATGCATATTCATTGGGGAAATCCTGAAAACCCAACTGGATTGTGGCCCTCAAGGAGGGACTTTGAGATCCCTGGACTAGGACTATAACACCAAGAACCTTTTGGGACTACAAGAGTATTTTGACCAGGTTTTATTTCTAAGCCCTCCTCCCTTTAGGACAGCGGTCTCAAACTCAAACCCTTTGCAGGGCCACATTTTGGATTTGTAGGTACGTAGAGGGCCGCTGAAAAAATAGTTAATGTCTTATTAAAGAAATGACAACTTTGCATGAGGTAAAACTCGTTATAGTTTATAAATCTTTCCTTAATTGCTTCTGATCAGTTCAGCTATACACAGCTGAAAGCAGTGCAACATGGAGAAAGTGAAGTTTAAATAGTTTTTCACTTTCTGCATGTTGCACTGCTTTCAGCTGTGTATAGCTGAAATTATCAGAAGCAACTCAGGAAAGATTTATAAACTATAAAGAGTTTTACCTCATGCAAAATTGTGATTTAGATTCTAATCTAAAGTATCAACTGCAAGAGACAAGATTTTGGTGTAATCCTAGGCTTTTTTGTAGAGGGGAGAATCAATATCTGACTTGTGCCTGGAAAACCTGTGCCTTAAGTGTCCGGTGGTCGCGTCCACAACCCCCTTCAGCTCTCACCTCCTCCAGCACCGGACACAACCACCATCATACATCAAGCAGTCACCGCCAGGAGAGGTGCCGAATATCACGAGCGTTCACGAGATCACGTGCACACGCACAAGCCGCACTGCCTCCGATGGTTACCTTATGCTCCGCCTCACTGCTGTAACCTCACGCAAGTGTTTTCCTGCGTCTGCACCCGATTGGCCTCTCCACTCCACCTCACCATCGCGTACAGACACGGGAAAGCGCTTGCGTGAGGTTACAGCAGTGAGGTGGGCAACGTTCCAGAACAATGGTAACATACCGATGGTACTTGGCGGGCTGCATGTGGCCACTAGGTTTGAGACCACTGCTTTAGGATCTATTACAGTGATACTTTTTGGAATCCAATATTTTGTATTTTGCTATAGATTGTTATCTCTGAGGTTAGAACATAAGAACATAAGAAGCGCCATCTCCGGATCAGACCTTCGGTCCATCAAGTCCGGCGATCCGCACACGCGGAGGCCCTGCTAGGTATACACCTGGCTTATTTTATAGCCAACCATATCTTTATATGCCTCTCTCAAGGAGATATGCATCTAGTTTGCTTTTGAAGCCTAGGACTGTCGATTCCGCAATAATCTCCCCTGGGAGAGTATTCCAGATGTCAACCACTCTCTGTGTGAAGCAGAACTTCCTGATATTAGTCCTGAACTTGCCCCCCCTTAGCTTCATTTCATGTCCTCTTGTCCGTGTCAAATTGGACAATGTAAATAGTTTTTTCTGCTCTATTTTGTCGATTCCTTTCAGTATTTTGAAGGTTTCGATCATATCCCCACGCAGTCTCCTTTTCTCAAGGGAGAACAATCCCAGTGTTTTAAGTCGATCCTCATATTCCAGTTTCTCCATACCCTTCACTAGTTTAGTTGCTCGTCTCTGCACCCTCTCCAGCAGTTTTATATCCTTCTTTAAGTAGGGAGACCAATGTTGGACGCAGTATTCCAAGTGGGGTCTGACCATTGCCCTATAAAGCGGCATTATAACTTTCTCCGATCTACTCGAGATTCCTTTCTTTATCATGCCCAGTGGTCTGAAACTCGCGGCCCGGGGGCCACATGCGGCCCGCCAGGCACTATTTTGAGGCCCTCGGTATGTTTATCATAATCACAAAAGTAAAATAAAACAGTTTCTTGATCATATGTCTCTTTAGCTATAAATGACAATATTATTATTAAGACTTGGCCAAAAGGAAAGATTGATAAACTATGAAGAGTTTTACCTCATGCAAAATTGTCATTTCTTTAATAAGACATTAACTATTTTTTCTGAGGCCCTCCAAGTACCTACAAATCCAAAATGTGGCCCTGCAAAGGGTTTGAGTTTGAGACCACTGCTCTATCCCATCTGACGCTGCTTTTGATCATTCCCAGCCACTTCCATCCAATGAAATGAAACCAGGTCTCCGACATGGAATGCCCAGCACCTTCAGTGTCCTATTATTCTGCCATTAATTATTAAATCTCCCGGTTAACGACCCAGTCATAGCCAAGATTTTAAAAATTATGGAAGTTATTTTAAAAATGTGCTTAATGAAACAATGTATCATTCCTTCTAACAGAAGCTCCCCAACCCTGAGATGTCTGTCTGTCTAAATTAGATTGTAAGCTCTTCTAAGCAGGGTCCATCTATTGAATGTCAAATGTACTGTGCTGCATATATGTTTTTCAGTGCTATTGAAATGAGAATTAGTGGTTGTGATAGTAGAAACATGAAACTAGTACTGCCACAAGCTGTACTAGAAGTCTGGGATAAAAGACCTTTGGAGTGAGGGAGGGGAGGGGAAGGATAAGAACAGACATATATAGATCAGTGTTTCTCAACCTTTTCAAGCCAAGTACCCCCTAAGTCTAACACATTCAACTGAGTACCCCACCCAAACTCCGCCCCAGACCTGCCCAAACTCTGCCCCTGACTCCACTTCCATAATAATACTAATTGTAATGCAATTTTTTCCATCCATTTTTCATATACACACAATATAATCTTATTAATACATAATGGTAACCACAAAATAAAAAAAGACACAAAGCACACTGTATGCAGAGAAAATGTTAATTATCATTTAAATTTGGGGTGTTTTCGAAGATGTCAGGCAGATGACTTTAAAATATGCAATGTCACCTGTAACAACTATAGAAAAATAGACAAATATAGTGCAAAATATAGACAGCAGATATAAATTCTCAAAACGGACACATTTTGGTCACTAAATTGAAAATAAAATCATTTTTTCCTACCTTTGTTGTCTGGTGATTTCATGAGTCTCTGGTTGCACTTCCTTCTGACTGTGCATCCAATATTTATTTATTTATTTCTGCCTCCTGCATGCTTCTTCTCCTCCAGACCTCATTCCATTCCCCAACCAACATCTCTCTCTGTCCCTCCATGAGTCCAACTTTTTTTCCTCTCTCATCCCCCAGATCATTTTTCACCACTGCCCACCAGCCCCATGCCCATTTCTCCTTCTATCACCCCTCTCCAACACCATGCCACATCTCTCCCTCCATCACTATGCTCAACATTCCTCCCCCTTGCATCCCCTTCAATCTATCCCTCTCTTCCCTCTCCACCACCATATCCAACATTTCTCCCCCTCATCCTTCTATTCCCCATGCATCTCTACCTCACTCCTCTATCTCTCTCTGTGCCCAATTTTCCTCTTCCTTTCCCCATGTGCACCATCTTGTTCCCTCTCACTCACACACTCAGATATGACAAATGTGATATCACAGATATGACATGAACCGCACTTAACATGGCCCTCTGTTGTATCCTCAGTCGGTTTGTGTTCTATTATATCCAAAGGATTCAGCAGTTCTTTTAGATTTCTTTGACGTGTATCTCCACATCCTGAGGCAGGGCAAAACGCTGGCCACCATCGATATAAAGCTTGTTCACTTTTTTTTTTTTTTTGTAATATGTGTGTGTGTAGTATGATTATGAGTGAATGTGAATAGTATGATTTTTTAAAGGTATTGTATTATATTATTGTGACAGATTAAGGGGTTTTCCCTCCCCCATGCAAATATTATACCCCCAGGCAGCAGGAGATGCTATAGGTCCCAGCATGCACTGTGGTATGGAGCTCAGTGTTGAGTCACAGGGGCAGGACTCACAGGAGAGAGGTATTTCTACCTAGGTCAGGTTCATTCCTCCTGAGGGAGAAAGAGGAAATTTCAAGTTTTCCCTAGATAAAGGCGGAGGCAGGCCATGGGAAAACAGACTGATGCCTGTAGCAGCTAGCTGAGGTAAACCCACCGCTATATTCTTTGATTGGTGTGAGGCAAACATTAAAGCAAAGTGTTTTTGTTTCTATGAAAGGTGTTTGTGTGCTAATTGCTCCTAGCAAGCCAAACCAGGCTAGTCTCTCACAATTTTATTGATTGTGAGTGAATGTGAATAGTATGATTTTTTGAAGGTATTGTATTATATTAAGCTTATTTATAAAATCATGATATAGGGCTAGATTCACTAAGCAAACCGATCATGTACCGATTAGTTTGCGACCCGATTTCCCTCCGGCCCAATTCACTAACCTCTCCTGCGATCCGCTTCCGATCCGCGCATGCAAATGAGGGAAACGGCATGCAAAGTAGGCAGGGACCCGATTCACCAAACAAATTTCGCGATCCGACTGGGCTGGTCGATCAACCCAAGAAGCGACTGCTGGGGACCAGTCGCAAACATCCTTTTTGACTCTCCAGCTCCGTTGCTGCCCTGCTCTGCATGTCCTGCTCTCTGCTGCCCGAATCTCTCCTGCCTGCCGCCCTGCTCTCCCCCGAATAGCCAAACTGCTCTCCCCCGAATCTCTCCTGCCCTTCCCCGCACTGCAAGCCGGTGGTTTTAACCCGCAGGTTCACTGGGCTATAAAAGTAAAAGCATGAAAGTATGGGTTTCTGCCCTTCCCTAGGAGAGCAGGAGAGTCGGGGCCTGGGGAAAAAAAAAAACGGACACAAAACGCATTCGTAGACCATCTGCAGGAATAGCAGAGGGTCTGTGCATGCATCAGGATTGCACACCAGCGATCCATGTGGGCAGAGAGGGGCATTCCTCCGATCGCCCTCATTAGAATTTTTTAATGTTGTGAATTGGTCGGGCCTTCTGGAATCGGCCGTGGATCGGCCACAGAAATTAGATTAGTGAATCTAGCCCTTAATAAATTTATTACATTTAGATAATAACTACTAGCTTTTCTTGACTTTTACTCTTGGTGAAAGCTATTTTTGTATTAGTCCCAAAGTATTTTTGGTATTCTATAAAAGGCATCATTTTTTCCCAGCGCCAATTATAGATTCCCCCAAGTGTTTTATAAAACAAGCTAAAACTAGACATCGATATACCTTTTTTTATTTATGTAGTCAAATTTCTAGCCCGTCCTCCCAGAAAAGCCCAGAATGGGTTACAAGTTTACACACACGGTAGAAGGTTTAGCAGCAAGATTACAACTTCATATACAGCTGATAAACTGAACAACTAATGAAAAGGATGAAGAGCAGTAGTAGAAATTCCTATATATATGTTTGGGGACTGGCAAACGATGGGCAACAAGGATGCAAATTCACATATAAGATATTCAGAACAGCAGGTTAAAGGGAGGAACAGCAGCAGAGGGATACAAGATTTGGGGGCTGAGCACAGTAGCATGGCAACCGATAGGCCCTGTAAGTAAAGCAGCTAGAATTACAATACATTCGAAGTATAGGACAGTTTTGGGCATTTATGGTTTGGGTACATGGAGTAAGGGAGATAAGAGCTTGCTTAGTTTCGCACCGAGTGTGCGCCTCGAGACTTAGGGCTCCTTTTTACAAAGGTGCGCTAAGCGTTTTAGCGCACGCACCGGATTAGCGCGTGCTAGCCGAAAATCTACCGCCTGCTCAAAAGGAGGCGGTAGCGGCTAGCACGTGGGGCGATTTAGCGTGCGCTATTCCGCCCGTTAAGGCCCCAACGCGCCTTCGTAAAAGGAGCCCTTAGTTCTGCCTGTAAGTCAAGTGGAGGGCGCATTAACAGGAAGTGACTTGTGTAGCCATCGAATAAGGCAAGGGAGTTTCAGGAAAGCTCGGTTTTTCGCCCCGATCGTGGCTTGTCAGTAGGCGATCAAGGTAGCCGCATGCCCAACTTTAAGTCACAATAAAGCCTCTGCTCTGCATTTCTTACAGACTAGATAGGTCATAGGTCAAAGCTATTTAAACCTTTTTTTTTTGTTGTTGTTAAGATTTAACACAATCATGATATTATTATAAGTCATCATCGTGATCTTTTAGGGTGCATCGAGAAACAGGAATTAGGAATTTTTGAACTCTACTTTGGATATTGATCTTGGGATTTGTGATTGTAGAGTTTTACGTCTGGGTTTTGTGTAGTGTGTGTTGAAAGCTATTTAACTGGCCCCAAATGGCCATTGATCAGTTAAACAGTGTTTAACCGGCTAACCACGAATATTCAGCACAAGCTAACCAGTTATCTCCGCTAAATATGCAAGGTCAGCAGATAACAGTAAACCAGCTATATCACACAATAGCTGACAATATTCGCTAACTGGATAAGTTTAGTGGGCAAATCAGACTGCCTAAATAGCGGTCCTATCTTTGCCTATTACAACTTAACCAGTCATTGATGGATATTGACTTAACCGGTTAAGGGGCCCATGTGTTAACCAATTTAGCGCGCCCTAAATGCTAAGGCCCCCATTATATTCTATGGGCACCTTAGCATTTAGCGCACGCTAATCATTAGCGCGCGCTAAATCAGTTAGCGCGCCTTAGTAAAAGGACCCCTAAGTTATATACCGCTATACCACAAACAGTTCAAAGCGGTTTACAGAGGAAGAGACTGTATACAAACAGCGGTGTGACAGTAAGGGCTCCTTTTACAAAGCTGCGCTAGGGCCTCAACGCGCGAAATAGTGCGCGCTAGCCGCTACCGCCTCCTTTTGAGCAGGCGGTAGATTTTCGGCTAGCGCGCGCTATAGCGTGCACTAAAACCACTAGCGCGGCTTCGTGAAAGGAGCCCTAAGCTTTTCGAAGTTACATTAGTGGGTTAAGATTGGTCAAATTTATCTGGAAGTGGTCTAGAAGTGCATCAAGGCAGGAGTGGGATCGGAGAAATTTATCAAAGAGATAAAGTTTTGATTGACTTCCTAAAAGTTTGATAAGAAAGTGCGTTTGAGATAAAGTTGGTTAAACATTCGTTCCATTTGCCTGTTTGGAATGATAATGTTCTGTCAAGGAATCTCTTGTAGATACAGCTCTTCAAGGATTGAAAAGGGAACAAGTAGGCACTTCGGGGTAAATTCTCTATAATACGTCTAACTTAGGCGTGCTTTAGAAGTCCATAAAACGCAAATGATACTTAGGCGTCAGGTAGATGTCTGTACAGATAGACACCTAAGCGCAGGATAGACAAGCGTTTCTTACGCCTACATTATAGACGATATTTAGACGCAGTTTGCCGCCTAAGTAGCATCTAAGTAGTGCCTGCCCATCACCACTCCCATGTCACGCCCATATCACGCCCACATCTACATATGTAGACGAGACTATGTCTTACTTAGACGTCTATCGTACGTCTATCTTTTTTGGACGTCTACCTGCCGTCTAGCTACGTATAAGTCCCAATTAATGCTTATTAAGACCCTTAACACCGTAATTATTCAATTACTATGGACGTCTAAAGCGCGCCTAAGTTTAGACGTATTATAGAGAATTTACCCCTTCGTGTACAGGTTGTGCCTGGAAATTCAAAATGATGAGACAGATAGATTGGGGATGATCCTGTTAGTTTTGAAGCAAAAGCAAGCAAACTTAAAGATGATAATAATCAATTTATATACCACAAGGCTGGTTTACAGTAGTTAAAAAAAAAAAAAAAAACAATAAAAGAAGTTGAATAGAACTAAAAAAAAAGTTAAAAGCCAACTATTAGATTAAAATAGTGCATAATACATTTTTACAAATTAACTGCCTAAATACTTCGAAAATCATCCAATACTTAAGCGCTCATAAACAGCTATATGGGAATTCAGATTCCACCATTTCATGCGAAATTGGTAGTAATGGTATTCTTCATTCTTCCCTTCAAGGCTGAGCGTTTATAGCCTTTCAATATAACTTATTTTTATAACTGATTATTTATATGGAATTTCATTCCAACTCTTTTAAATCTTTATATCAAGATAACTTATCTTATATCATCGTTGGTTCCCCGTCCCGACGCGTTTCGCTGACCTTTATCAAGGTCGGGGGAACTATAATAAGGGTTATAATACTATAATAAGACTTTTCCCATTTCTGTCTGCTGTTGACCCTTTATTATAGTTCTCCCGACCTTGATAAAGATCAGCGAAACGCGTCGGGATGGGAAACCAACGATGATATAAGATAAGTTATCTTGATATAAAGATTTAAAAGAGTTGGAATGAAATTGCATATAATTAATAATCAGTTATAAAAATAAGTTATATTGAAAGGTTATAAACGCTTAGCCTTGAAGGGAAGAATGAAGAATACCATTACTATCAATTTTGCATGAAATGGTGGAATCTGAATTCCTATATAGCTGTTTATGAGCACTTAAGTATTTGATGATTTTCGATATTAGAGAGTCAGAAAAGTTTGGAAGATGGCTAACTACGTCGAAAACAGATGTTTTTAGATGTCTCCTAAATTTCCCATAAGTGTCAGTAAGCAAAAGCAATTATTCTAAATCCTTACTCCATAACGCTGCTTGATATGGAAAAAGATTTTGATGATGTTTTTTAAGTTTACATCCTCTAACAGGCGGATAAACATAATTCAGATGTGAGTTTCTCTTATGTCTGTTGGTTGCAAAAGAGAAAAGCTCAATGATATATTTGGGAGCTAAACCAAATAAAGCCTTAAAACAGAAGCAACCAAACTTAAACTTCACCCGCGCCTCCATTGGCAGCCAATGCAGTACTCGATAGGATCATATTTCTTCAACCTAAAAATCAGCCTGACCGCCGCATTTTGTACTATTTGCAATCATAGCATATTCTTCTGGGAAATTGCCAAATAGGCAATATTGCAGTAATCAAGCTGGCTTAGTATAAGAGACTGTCCCAAAACTCTAAATGATGAAACATCAAAATACGCCCTTACGGATCGAAGCTTCCAAAGAGTAAAGAAACCCTTTCTGACCAAAGAGTCCATCTGGTTCTTCATAGTCAAGCCCTGGTCCAGTATTATTCCTAAAACATTAATGGTAGTTTGAATAGGATAGCTGGATTTATTTATACACAATGATGTTTTAGTATCAAATGGGCGCGGTGAAGCTACAAAAAACTTTCTTTTTTCTGAGTTAAGCTTCAGTCTAAATTCAGTCATCCATTGCTCCATTAGACCTAATACTTCTGTTGCTTTAGGAATAACTTCAGAAAGAGAAATAGCAAATGGAATAATGATCGTAAAATCGTCTGCATAACTAAACAGCTTTATCCCGAGCTGGGATAATTGCGCACCTAATGATAACATATAAATGTTAAAGAGCAATGGGGACAATGGTGAACCTTGCGGAACGCCAGATGAATTATTCCAAATACCTGAAAGATCATTATTGAAACTAACTTGATAGGTGCGAGACATGAGAAAGCCCCTAAACCAGTGGTTCTCAACCCTGTCCTGGAGGACCACTAGGCCAATCGGGTTTTCAGGCTAGCCCTAATGAATATGCATGAGAGAGATTTGCATATAATGGAGGTGACAGGCATGCAAATCTGCTCCATGCATATTCATTAGGGCTATCCTGAAAACCCGATTGGCCTGGTGGTGCTCCAGGACAGGGTTGGGAACCACTGCCTTAAACCATTCTAACACCTCTCCTCTAATACCAACAGCATCCAAACATTGCAGCAATTTCCCATGGTCCACTAAATCAAATGCAGACCTCATATCAAATTGCATGATCAAGGCATTAAGACCTTTACTAAACAAAGAACGTAAATTGTCCAAAATAGCTGCAGTTACTGTCTCGGTACTAAATAAAGGTCTAAATCCAGATTGAGATTCATGCAAGAGAGAAAATTGATCAAGATATTCCATTAGTTGAGAATGGACCAATCCTTCCATAATTTTTACAAAAAATGGAATGGATGCTACTGGTCTATAATTAGTGATTAATGCTAACGTTTCTTTGGGGTTTGGGGGGATTGGAGTTATTATAATATGACCATTATTAGTGAGGAATTTTCCAGTCTTTAAATTATCAGTCAGATAATTCAACAAATTCAGTTTAAAATCTAATGCAGCTGATTTCATAATTTCCGGTGGACAAGAGTTTAAAACACAATGGGGTCCTTTTATCAAGCTGCGGTAGGGGTTTATTGCACGTTAAACCGCCTGCCGCGCTAGCCGCTAACACCTGCATTGAGCAGGCATTAGTTGTATATCCAGCCACAGGGGTTAGCGCGTGATGAAATGTCTGCGCTAACCCCGCTAGCGCGGCTTGATAAAAGGACCCCTATATGATTTAGCATATTTGTTATATAATTTAACATAATTATTCCATTCTAAATCATGAAAGGAACTCCAAATCATATCCGCTTGTATTACATTTCCTTGCATATTAGGCATTTGATATTCACGAGTATCATTTATCGAGCAATTATTTCTTAGATTTTTAAATTTTAAATCAAAATGCTGAGCTAAATCATTTGCTAAAGGTAACATAATATTATGTATAGATTGAGTGTGGCGTGTGGTATCAAATAAATTTGTAACCAGATTGAACAGTTCTTTTGTATTGATACCCACTGAACCCATATTAGATGGATCAATTTTAGATGAATAAAATGCTTTACATTTTTCTTTTATCAATTGTTTATCAATTTTTATGTTAGATCTCCAATTATTCCGATATAATAATTTTCCTGATTTTTGCCAGATCCTCTCCAATCGTTTTATTAGTTGTTTCATTTTTAGGAGTTCTTTATCAAACCACTTATTATGTTTATTCGAACAACGTTTTCTTTTTCGTTTAGGGGCAATTTTATCTAAAATAGATGTTCTTGTTTCTATCCAATGGTCCCAAAACTCAACCCCTTCACCCAAGCTCCGTTAACAACTCATATTGTGGCCAATATTCCTCTGGATTAATATGGCCCATTATAAGATGTTCTTTTTTATTTTTGAATGATTTTTAAATTTTAATTGCTTCCAAACTAAATTAAAATAATAAGTGAAACGATTGGACCAAATATCTTGACACCAGATACCATCAGTTAGAGAGATAGAAGGATCTAAAGTCTCCTTTAAGGACATAGCTACCACATCTAAATGATGACTTTTTTCATGTGTTTGTGTAGGTAAAGGAAGACTATAATTAAGCAAAGATATGGGCTTACATGGTCCGATTTCTTAAGGTCATAAATGAGACTAACTGCAGCATTTTGAACGATTTTCAGTCAGTTGATGGTTTTCTTGAAAGATCCCAAGTATATAATATTGCAGTAGTCTAAGGTACTTAAGATCAGAGACTGGATCAGCAACTGAAAAGAGAAGAAATCGAAATAATGTTTGATGGTACGAAGTTTCCATAGAGTGAAAAAAATATTTTTTAACCTGAACGTAGATGTTGATCTTAAAGTGTTCCCTCTAAGCTGAGCAGGTGTCCTCCAGCTGCATTGCTACCACTAGGGGGTGGAATATTTTCAGTCGCTAAGGACAGGTATGTTCCCTGGAGTCCTGCAGAACTTGCCTGTCCCTCACAATTGAAAAATGTGACAGTAAAACAGCACCCTCTATTGGTGAGACTGTGGGTGGAGGACTCCTGCCCGCCGCCAACTTCTTCTCCTGCTCCTCAATTGGAGCTGGGATCTGGTATGAGGAACATTCATTCACAATGCCTCAGAAGTTTTTCCCCTCTTTCAGTGTCTCCTCTTGGGACCAGATGCTCCATTATCACTTGTAAAATCCAATGGACCACCTTTGCGGCTGTCAATGTAACAATTTCAAAAAGACGAGTCATTCTCAAAGAACCATGCATGCAAATGAGGTTCATGGAAGGTCACCAAATTTTCATGAGATGAGTCGCTGGTGATAACGATCGACACATGTATAGAACAGTCGACAGAAAGAGGCGTAAATGTGCGCATGTGCTGGGAAAAGCTATGCCATAGGCACGTATATCGTGGGCACACCTTATTGGAGCACAATATATGCACCCGTCATAGGCATGCATCGCATGCAGCTTCCCATGTGTGCTTTTGAGATTGCGCTTGGAGAATCATCCAGCAATAATAGAGAATCGTCCAGAGCGCTCGTTTAAAAATGAATGAGCCCGCTCATTCAGTATTTTTGGACTGCCATCGTCTCCTATTTGGGTTCCTTGTGGGATAGTCAGGTGGTGGGATCCCCAAGAGGGGCGATATTTGGTAAGGCTGCTGCATGCGGGGACTATGGTCAGGGGTGGCGCCTTTTATTTCAGAAAGCCTGCATTGTGGGCCATAAATGTATTATGCAATATTGGGTGCAGACAGAACCCCCCAGTTTTTGGCATTGGAGGAACTAATTGCATCGTGTACTTTTGTTTGAGGTTTGGGAGGTTTGCCGATCTCCCAGACGTAACCTGCCTATTTATGCAGATTTGGGACCCCTACATTCAATCTCTCTCACCAAGAGCTTGCAGTTTAATTATCAGTGATTTATGTTGAAGGTTGGTTTATGATCCCTCCACTGTTTTCCCATGGCCCACATTTCTGAGTCGCCTTCCATCCTGGGGTTGGGGAGGGGGAGGGAGGCTGGGTGAGGGGGGTAAAACAGGGGGGGTCTGTTATAATAAAATATTGAAGGAATGTTGGATTCTTATGGTTGTATGACGTGGAGCCTTCAGAATTCTGGCTCCCCATTGACGATGATTGTTTAATCTGTATTTTTTACCTTGATGTTTTTTGTTGTTCTTATATACTTCTTCCTTCAATAAAAACCATTTGAACATAAAAATGAATGAGCCCATTTTACTACCATTTTAATATTAATGACCTCATTGTAATACATTTGCATGGCAAATTCGGAGGCTGCTAGAAAGCTCAGAAAAGACCACAGTGAGCCGTTCTGACAATACTGACACTCTAAACTAGCTGGATCCAGTTTAGCGACAATCATTAAAGGCTCGGTAAGTTTTGAGAATCCAGTCCTTAGTTTTTACTTTTAGTCTACTCATTCTACCCACAGTCCTTAGCTGGATGCCAGGTGCCCTAAACCTGGGGCCTATGGAGGAACAGTCTAATGGTCAGTGTAGCAGACTGAGAACCAAGGAACCAGGATTCAAATCCCACTGATGCCTATCATGGTTTTAGGCAAGTTGCTTCACCCTCCATTGCCCCAACTATAAACTTATACTATAAGTCCTCAAAGGACAGAAAATACCTTTTGCACGTAAATATAACTTGCTTTGAGCTTCTACTGAAAAAATGCATGAGCTAAATCCAAAAATTCCATCCCATTATGTGATGACAATGGCTCCCTCTAGAGGCGGTCAAACTACATCTTCCATATTGCAGCCAACAACCCAGAACACAGAAGACCTGAGCCAAGAATGAAACCCAGATCCCCCTCACATGGCACTGGCAGAGCACCATTGGAGTGACGCACACAATTTACATACATTCTCTTGTTTAACCTTATTCCATTGTTTGCTGTAAACCTGAAAAAGCACAATGTCGTCTAGTACCTCCAATTCAACTAGCAACCTCAGCAAAAACTCTGTGCTGCCAGCGTCGCACCTTGCCAAGGAGCCTCCTTGCACAGCTAGGAAATGCCACTTGGACAGATAACAGCCTGTACATGGAGTCCACGTATTATATATATGCAGGAAACAGGTGAATTACATTAGGATGCGGAGAGGTTTCCAGGGCTTCCTAGAGAAAATGCAGCATAAGCAGAATCCGTCAGCTTGCTCACAGCACGCGCTCAAACATCTACTGAGAGAAGGATCCTCCCTTTGCATCTCTGCCTCCACATTGATTCACTACTTTCCATGGCTATATCACAATTGGTTTTCTGTTGGACTATGTTATCTTTGCTTCCTCCCCTCCCCCAGCCCCCTTTCTCTGTACATATACGAAACCTTGCTTCAGCTATGAAATTAATACCAAATTTGGACACCTCAGTCACCGTGAGGGAAGAACATGCTGTTGCAGAATTCTTGAGATCAGAGTTTGGTTCAAATATAGGTAAACGAGCTTATCACTGGATATTTCTATTTCGCAAGTATATATATGCAGCCTTTCCATAAAAGAGACCTTCAAAGAAGAAAACAATAAAAAAAATTGAAAACTCAATAAAATATCATAAAATAATTAAAAACAAGAAACAATGAATAAAATATAACAAATAGTGAAGTAGCATGCTAAAAGTAGCATCAGTCAAAAAAAGTTACAAAGTACAAGCAAAAGACTAATACTATCAACTAGGAGTAGAGGAGTGGCCTAGTGGTCTTAGCACCCCAAGGTGGTGGGTTCAATTCCCACTAAAGCTCCTTGTGACTCTGGGTAAGTCACTATGATACTTCATTGCCCCAGTACAAAATAAGTACCTGTCTAAAATATGTAGACCATCTTTATTGTAACCACACAGAAAAAGCAGTATATCAAGCCCTTTACCCTATACAATCAAGCTATTGTGACATCATTGATGAGATTGACTCTTATTGGTGGAATGAGGCATTATGACATCACAATCTCAGCTCTGTTTAGCAGAGATTGAAACTCTTCACATTAAGGGGGGATATTAGCAACATAGGTCACTGGGAATGGAGGAATGGCTCGGTGGCTAGAGCACCCTGAGGTTGTGAGTTCAACTCCCACTGCAGCTCCTTGTGACTCTGGGCAAGTCACTTGCCACTTTGTTGCCCCAGATACAAAACAAGTAAATGTCTAAAATATGTAGATCATCTTGATTGTAGCCATACAGAAAAAGCAGTATATCAAATCCCACCCACTTTATTGCTTCCTTTGGGAATGGGCCACCTTGAGAGTCATTTTCAAAGTCAATTTCCTGTTCCAGGGCAGAAGACTGGCAGAACACAAAAATGTGGAAGGCCACAGATGGAGCAATGAAGTGGAGCTTTATAACCAGTGAAGCAATTGTATTTGAAAGGACCCAACCCGGACCATGTTTTGGCAATTACCCGCATCAGAGGTTAATATATAACGCCAGAATGTAAAATGCAATATAAAGGGTCTTTTTTCAAACAAATGTCAGCATACAAGTGCTGCTTCCTGCACCGTGTACCCCTGATGCAGGCAATTGCCGAAACATAGGCCGTGTCCACTCTTTGAAATAAAATGGTTTCCCTGGTTGTTTGGCTCCACTTTGTTGCTCCATCTGTGGCCTTCCACACTGTCATTCCACGATCTCTTTCATTGCTGTTTTCCTCTGATCTGCTCTGCCCATCTCCTAAATAGGAAGCAGTATGTGTTCTTATGGCAACTTTTATTTATTTATTTTTTTTACAATGGTCACGCTTTAATGCAAATAGCACATTGCCAGAAAAAAGTCTACTAGAAAAATGCCTCTTTTCTGGTCGTGCTAGAAAATAGTTTAGAATGGGGGAAGTCCCGCTTAAAGGCACACTAAGCCTACTTTTTAGTGCAGCTTAGTAAAACAGACCAATGGTTAGCTATGCCGCTTTCGGTGGGTAGCTGGGCCTTAATGAGAAGCCATTAAACTTGTTTGGTAATGTCCCCATTGACCAATCTACAGTAAAGGCACTCAGTGGTTTTATTCCTAATTGCAGTGTAAAGAACCCCACTGAAAGCAGAAGAAAGAAGTTTAACTACCGAACTTAACCAAGAGGATAAGAGCAAAAGGGGATGGCGAGTTTGGAAAAAAGGGGGGAGGGTTAAATGTTTTAAAATTACAAAGTTGTAGCTTCGTACCAGATCTCCTTGATTTTCAATTTTAAAAAAAAGAAGTGTGCTAGAGTTTGATATGCAGTATTTATAATGTCATGGTAAGAACCACCTTAAATCACAATGTATAAGCAAATTATATGCAAATATATACATTTTAAAAAAAAATTCATTTCTAAACATGTCCAGTGTTGAAAACAAGAGGTGTCATGAAAAGTATGAAGAGGAGAAGTAAGTAGGATGGATGCAGGGGGGGGCTGAGTGGGTAGAAGGTAGACAGGCAGGTTGAGGGATGGGATATTGGGTGGATGAAGGGAAGATGGAGTGAGGAATCCCAGACCTGGGTTCCTGGTGCAGGGCTCCCTAACTTAAAGAATCCAAGTCTGTAGATAGGTGAGGTTTTTTTAAACTTCCATTTACTTACAATGGAAGTTAAATTTTACTTCACTTCTAGGCCGGTTGTAAAAAAAGAAAAAATCAGTGCTTATGAGGTGCCCTAATTCCGGAATATTGTTTTAGTTTGTTTTTGGTATGCTCAAAACCTTCCTCCATCAGAAGTGATTGAAGAGTACCAAAAACATTTACTAAATTGGAGTAAAGGGCTACCATGTCTAACTTTATGAATCTGCATTTCTCAAAAGGGTTTTCTCCAGTCACAAAGAGGTTTGGTCAGCCTTTAATCGTTAAAAGATTCATCTCCGGGTGAATCTTCATCAGCCACTGACCTCAAATAACCTTTAACTAAAACAGACCACTAGTTATAGTAATATTTCTTTTCACATAGTGTCAATTGAAGTCAACAGCTTTCTAATGAAATTGCAGGCTCCCTCCTCATCCGAGGCGGCAAGGATCAGCAACAGGATGGGAGGATGTCTGGCTTCATGAGTGACTAGATGGACACTATATTAAGGGTGGAGATGTGACGTGACTCTTCTCCTTTCCTGTAAGCATTTTTATCAGATCCTTTCTTGACTGCTTCATTGGTGGATGCAGGTGGATACTACTCTGTTTTAATGTGATGGGTCTTTCATGACATGATTGAGTGATGGAATGAGTGCTGAATATGATAAAATCTTTGATTGTGGTTTGTGGTGAGGGCCATTATTAGAAGAATATATTAAGGTGACCTTTATAAATAGCTTCAAAATTTTTTCAGAACATACTAAGAAAGGCATCTAAGTCCGACATCTAAGAGCAACTTTGAACGTTCTAAGAAAAATGTCCAAAAATTGAGTGGAGAAAATGTCCATTTTCAAACTCACAAGACATCTATCTTTTTTTTTTTTTTTTTTGAAAAAGGCCCAGCTAGATGTTTTGTCCAGCTAGAACATAAGAATTGCCGCTGCTGGGTCAGACCAGTGGTCCATCGTGCCCAGCCGTCCGCTCACGCGACGGCCCTTTGGTTAAAGACCAGTGCCCTAACTGAGACTAGCCCTACCAGCACTCGTTCTTGTTCAGCAGGAACTTGTCTAACTTTGTCTTGAATCCCAGCCTCTGGAAGAGCGTTCCAGCTTTCTACCACTCTCTGGGTGAAGAAGAACTTCTTTACGTTTGTACGGAATCTATCCCCTTTCAACTTTAGAGAGTGCCCTCTCGTTCTCCCTACCTTGGAGAGGGTGAACAACCTGTCCTTATCTACCAAGTCTATCCCCTTCAGTACCTTGAATGTTTCGATCATGTCCCTTCTCAATCGCCTCTGTTCGAGGGAGAAGAGGCCCAGTTTCTCTAATCTTTCGCTGTACGGCAGCTCCACCAACCCCTTAACCATCTTAGTCGCTCTTCTCTGGACCCTTTCGAGCAGTACCGTGTCCTTCTTCATGTACGGCGACCAGTGCTGGACACAGTACTCCAGGTGAAGGTGCACCATGGCCCGGTACAGCGGCATGATAACCTTCTCTGATCTATTTGTGATCCCCTTTATTATTCCTAGCATTCTGTTTGCCCTTTTTGCCGCCGCCGGCATTATTGAAAAAAATCTGGTCCAAATTAAAAATGTCCAAAACAAGCCATTTGCATGTAGGGGGGGGACAGAATTTTTAATGAACTGGTCACATAGACATGCCAGCAGAGCAGTGGGGCAAGCTGCGTCGTTATTCCTCCATCCAGTCCGGCTGCATCTGAAGGGGATCTGTTTGTGGACACCAGCACAACAATAGGGTGTCCTGGAGTGGGCACATAAGAGCTTTTTCCCAAGGAACCACTTCTGTGGTTGCTGACATTGACCACAATATATTGAGATAGTGCCATGCCATAGGCTGGATCTCAGCGCGGCATTCGACACTATTGACCATCCTTGCCTCGTTGAATGGCTCTTTGAAATTGGAATCTGAGATATCCCGCTAAAATGGTTCATTTCTTTCATAACTAAAGATCCCACAGCGTTCTACTCAACAATGTGCTATCGAAACTGAAACTGATCAAATACGGTGTTCCACAGGGGGCTCTGCTACCCCCCCCCTTATTATTCAATCTCTACATTAGCCCACAAATATGAAATACAGATTCACTCCTTCGCAGATGACATCCAACTGTAGCTACCACTTGGAGAAGCCCGTGATGCCCAGATTGCAAAACTCCTAAACTGCCTCTCGGAAATCAAAAACTGGATGTCTGTCAACAAATCACAAATAAACTCCTTTGGATCCGCAAAGAACGCTGCAACCACGGCTGTCCCTTGCTATTCTGGGACTCGATTACTATAACTGGAAAAGGCCAAGCGCACAGCCTAGGAATACTCTTCGAGGGCAACCTGTCACTTTTGGACCATATCTCTCAGGTGGTATCATCCTTATTTTACTACCTATGACAACTCTGAAAAATAAGGAACTACTTTTCAGAGTCCAACTTCACCCAACTACTCTATGCCTTAGTACTCTTCCCCTCTTCCATCCTGTTTCAGTCTGTTTTTGTATGTCCGTCTGAAATTTATCCATGTATATTATTGTCCACCTCCCCCCACCCCCCATTTTTAGAATTGTAATCGCTTTGAAATATTTGACAATGCAAGTAAATCAAATTTTAATTAAAACTTGAAACTTGATTATTGCCATGCGCTATTCAACGGTCTCCAGAGCGTTCAAAAAGCAGCGATCAGGCTTCTATAAAACCTCCGTGCCCGCAACCCTGTCTCCCAGGCTCTAGCGCCAGCTCACTGGCTGCCCATAGCCAAACATTTGGTCTTTAAGGGCCTCACGCTAGCGTTCAAATCCTTGCATGGCATGGCAGCGGGCAATGTGATGGCTAAGCTTCCTCCATACCTGCCAAACCAGTCCCTCCACTCCCAGGATGAAATATGCCTCAAAACGCCCCTTAGTCATGCCCTTCAACTTCAGGCCGCCATACGACTTTCCTACTCCCACTTCATACCGAGCCACTGGAATCAACTGCCCCCGCAGATCAGATCCCCGGAAGGACTCCTCAACTTTAGGGAAGCGATAAAAACCTACCTCTTCACCTAACCCCTGCCCTTGACCGATGGATCACAAAGAAATGAATATTGGTACCAGAACTCAGTATGTATCACGGAACTATGTAAACTGTCTGTGTTGTCAATTAGGATAAAACTTTTACTGGAAAACTATGGTAAGGATAACTATGGTAAATTGTAACAGTAAACTGCATACATTAGTATTAGACCCTAGTATGTGTTAATTTAGAAGAATAACTTGTAATGTAAACTTAGACTGAAATTATGGCAAATCCAGTACAAATCGTAACCTGTTAACTGTATACTATGTATGTTTAATTCGTAATCTATTCTGAGCTCTTTGGGGACGATGGAATAGAAAACAAATTAAATAAATAAATAGATAGATAAAATAAACCTGGGAGCGGGTGACAGAATTAGAGCTTGCAACCTTCTCAAATTTCTTAACCGCCTATAACTAAGCAGTTTACAGAATAAAACATTCACAATGATTCAAAGAGCCAACATATAACAATACTTTCAGTGCACACATTTAACCCACTAAAAATAGCAGGGAACTAAAGTAGGACGACACACAGTGGTCCGAGCATATCGGCTCCCAAGCCTTCCAATAAGCCAACAGTCTCCTGCCTCTCTGTGGAGATATAACTGCTGACCTGGCATCATTGGGATTTCTTGGAGGCTGCTGTAGTGCGAGAACCAGAGGATTGAGGTCACCTAGCACAGTGGTCCCCAACCCTGTCCTGGAGGACCCCCTAGGCCAACCGGGTTTTCAGGTTAGCCCTAATGAATATGTATGGAGTAGATTTGCATGCCTGTCACTTCTAGTATATGCAAATCTCTCTCATGCATATTCATTAGGGCTAGCCCGAAAACCTGATTGGCCTGGGGGTCCTCCAGGATAGGATTGGGAACCACTGGCCTAGCACATCTGTAGCTCTGTCTAGATCCTTGATATGATCTCTGGCTAGAGACTCTTTCCAAAAGCTAATTAAATCACCGAGAACCTCGAAAATTAGCTTAATCTGACCTTCTAGGGCAGGGGTGTCCAACCCGCAGTCCAGCAAGGTATTTCGTGCGGCCCAGCTTGAAATGTTACGCGGGCGATGCCGGGAGATCACAAAAAGTTGAATCACCCACATTTCACAGGATTAGTACCGCACTAGGGCTATTTTTTTTTTTTTTTTTTCTGTAATTGGGCTATTTTGGGCGGGTAACGGGGTTTGTTGATTTTTTTTTTTCATTGGTTCTGCTGCAGCACAACGGGGAAATCACAAATGACCTTAGAAACTCTGAGGTCGTTTGTGATTGGTCCATTGTGCCCCAGCTGAACCAATGAAAATTAACGCGTTTCGTCGAGACCGCTCCAATGGAAACAGCCATTCTGAGCGATCCTCCACATGTGCTGCTGACAGAGTTTCAAGTTTCAAGTTTATTAGTAAATTTGATAAATCGCCTATTAGAATCACTAAGCGATGTACAAAATAAAAATAGTATATAATAAACGAAACAAACATTTAACAAAGTTCTTTAGTCATAAACAAACATGAGTTGGGTGGGACAGGAAAAAAGTTACAATTTTAATTGGGGTAGAAAAAATGGGAACAAACAAAAGGAGAAGGGAAATAAGGCACAACATAATTTAGAATCTCACTGAACATTTAAATATCAAAAGCGTCTTTAAATAGGTAAGATTTTAAAAGTTTTTTAAATGTTATAATGTCCTTTTCATTTCGAATGTATTGAGGTAGGGCATTCCACCATAAAGGTCCCATCACAGAGAATATGTCTGCTCTTCTTGTACCGATGATTTTCAAAGAGGGGACTGTAAGAAGGTTTTGACCGGAAGAGCGAAGTGAACGTTGGGAAGTGTGAGGTATTAATAGTCTGGATATGAATTGAGGTTCGTCAAAGGCTAGCGTTTTAAATATGAGCAGTATTATTTTAAATGTGATTCTGTGACCAATTGGGAGCCAGTGTGCATCTATCAGTAGTGGTGAAACATGATCATATTTCTTAGCATTGTATATTATTTTAATAGCGGTATTTTGAATCAACTGTAGTCTCCTTTTTTCTTTCTGTGAGATATTAAGGAAGAGCGCATTACAGTAATCGAGTTTTGCTATTATTAGTGAATGGATTAGTATCTTAATAGAGTTAGGACTCAAGAATTTGGATATCGACCTGATAAGACGTAGTTTGAAAAAACAGTTTTTAACCGTGAGAGAAATATGATCATGGTAGAGCAGTTTATCGTCGATTACTACTCCAAGGATTTTGACTGTAGGGACTAGATTTAGTGGGGTATTATTGAGGGTAAATGAGTTTATCAGGGTTATGTCTTTTTTCCAAGTAAATAACATGGATTTAGTCTTCTTTAAGTTAAGGGCCAATTTATTTGTGTTAAGCCAGGTTTGTATTGTTTCTAGTTTATGATTAATGGATATAATTTTGTTATTGTTTTTTGGATCCAAGGGGTGTATAAGTTGTATGTCGTCAGCATAAGAGAAAGGAGTGAAACCTATAGATTGGCAGATGCTTAGCAGTGGGGAAAGGAATATATTAAATAGAAGAGGAGACAAAATGGATCCTTGAGGGATTCCGAAAGTAGAGGAGTAAGTCTTGGACATTTCGTTATTAAACTTAACGGAAGAGGTACGATTAGCGAGATATGAAGATAACCAATTTAAGACATTCTCTGTTATGCCTATTGATTCTAACCTTTGTAACAGTAAATCATGGTCTATGGTGTCGAAGGCTGCCGAGATATCTAGTGAAAAAAGAATGACAGATTTGTGGTGATCTAAATGATATTGAATGTTTGAAGTTAATCCTATTAATGAATATTCAGTATTATGAAATTTTCGAAATCCTGTTTGGTTAGGGTGTAATGCGTTAGTGCTTTCTATAAAATCAGAGAGCTGATTAAATATGAGTTTTTCTGTTAATTTCGCCAAGAATGGTATATTAGCTATCGGCCGATAGTTAGTAGGTTCATTTATGCTAATTTTATGATCTTTAAGGATAGGAGTAATAATTGTGGTTTTCCAGAGGGGGGGGGAATGGTGGCTGTGATTAAACTCTCCAGAATTAGTGAATGGATAAAAGGTCCAAAGTGAGAAAAATATTTTTTTAGATAGTAAGGTGGAATGATCTCAGTTCCGGAATTCTTTAGGTTAACTTGTTGGAAAAGAGATTCTATATCAGTAATTGAAGGAAGTTTGAAATTTGAACATCTAGCTGTTGGAACAGATTTTGTTTGGCTAGTATTTATTGGATTGTTTATTATGTTTGAGGTAAAAGAATTACAAATATTGTTAATCTTTTGTATGAAGGTATCTGCTAAGTCTTGTGCTTTTAATGTAGATTTGTGAGTAGTATTATTTATTTTATTTTTTGAATCTATTGTTTTTAGAATATTGTATAAAGTGGAAGAATTTTTGGCTTTGTCAGTTTTATTGGAATAATATGTCTTTTTTGCTTGGTTTATTTTTTCTTTGTATAACATGACATTGTCCTTATATATTTGGAGATTGGATTGGGTTTTGTTATGTCTCCATTTTCGTTCTAGTGAACATAGTTGTTGTTTAATCACACGGAGTTCTGCCAAGAACCAAGGGTTTGATAATTTACGAACTGAAATGATTTTAGTTGTTAGTGGAGCTATGTTATCTAAGAGAGATGTCAGAGATAGGTTCCAAGTAGATAAGTGGTTTTCTATGGAATTGGAAGGAGGAGTAAGAATAGATGAATCAACAAAAGAAGTTATGTCTATGTTATCTAATTTGGAATAGTCTCGGGCAGAAATGTTTTTTGTTTTGGGTGCTGGTTGTAGTAGTCTTGACTTGCTTAAATCCAGGGAAAAAGAAATGAAATAGTGGTCTGACCAGGGAACAGGAGTAATAGTCAGATCAGATAAAGTAAGATGGTGAGATAGTGGAGCAAAAATCATATCTAAAGTGTGATTTGCAATATGGGTTGGTTCTTCTATTTTTGGATATACGTTAAGAGGTTTTAGGGTATTGAATAAATCTTTGGTATATGAGTCAGTAAGATTGTCAAAGTGAATGTTAAAGTCTCCCAGAGGAAGCCTGGTTCTCCCTTTCAATTCTATTACAGCTACGGTGAGCCTCTTCAGAGGCAAGCCTCATCAGAGCGGAGATGCTGAAGCAGCTGTCAGCGGCGAACCTGGAGGATCACTCAGTCAGGGTAAGTATTATTGCTTTTTTGGGTTCCTCTCCAGAGTGTACCTTTAAAATTGTTTTTGATATATATATATTTTATTTTTTATTTTTTAAGTAGTATCTCCTTTAAAAACAGATATAACATACATAACGGAGGTGCAAGCCAATTGGCAATTTCATGTTATACCCCCCTCCAGTCAGCATTTCATCCCTGTACCCCCCACCCCCAGCTAGCATCTCTCTCATCCCTGACCCCGTCCAGCCAACATTTCTTACACTCTTTCTTAAACCCCCTGAGCCAGAATTTATCACCCCATCACTCCCCAGCCAGCATCTCCTACTGTCTCTCCGTGAAGATGAGCTGAACATGTACGCAGTGAGAGCTTATGTTGCTGTTGATTGGTCTGAAGGTGGTCACGTACAGGCTTAGAGTAGGACTCGGAGATGCTGGAGGGAAAGCTGCAGAGCCGGTGGCAGGTTGCCAGTGAAATCAGCATTGCTTCAAGGAGAGACGATAGGAGATGCTGGCTGGAGAGTGATGGGGTGATAAATTCTGACTCGGGGGGATAAGAAAGAGTAGGAGTGCCAGCGTATTTGATTAGGTTAATCAGATCGCTCTACTATAATCAAGAAGCTATAGTGTGAACCAGATATGGAGATACAGCCGCAAATTTTTCTATCGTACGAGGAAAGGCTGAAAAATTTGCAGCTGTACTCACTCGAGGAACGTAGGGAGAGAGGAGACATGATCGAGACGTTTAAGTATATTACCGGCCGTATCGAGATGGAAGAAGAGATTCTCTTTCTCAAAGGACCCTCAGCCACAAGAGGGCATCCGCTCAAACTCAGGGGTGGGAAATTTCATGGCGACACCAGGAAATATTTCTTCACCGAGAGAGTGGTTTATCCTTGGAACGAGCTCCCGGTGCAGGTGATCGAGGCAAACAGCGTGCAAGAATTTAAGAGCAAATGGGATGCCCATGTGGGATCCCTTAGAGGGTTAAGCCAAGGGAACCTGTCACTGGGAGTGGGATCCCTAGGATAGTAGACTTGGGGGTGGGTCAGTAGAGTGGGCAGACCTGATGGGCTATGGCACTTATCTGCCGTCATCTTTTATGTTTCTATGATCAAAAAGGGTACAAGACAAGGATGCCTCTGTGCAGAAGTAATCACGAGGAAGCTGGACTTAGATGATTTGAGTGTTGGGGTGAAAATAAGCGGAAGAACCATCAGCAATCTAAGATATGCAGATGATATTACCCTGCTGGCAGAGAGTGAGAAGGACCTCATGAAGCTGATTCTGAAGCTGAAAGAAGAAAGCGAGAAGATGGGACTTTACCTGACAGCTTTGTTTCCCTTAAGTCCCTCATTGTTCACAGTGGCAGTTTAATAGCGGAGATCAAGCGTCAATTAGCATTGGGGCGTGCAGCCATGGTGAGCATGGACCAAATATGGAAGTGCAAGGACATCTCAGTCACCCTCAAACAAAGACTGATCGCTGCCATTGTGTTCCCAATCCCAACATTTAGGCATTAGGCGCCATAAAGCACCTATGTATGCATGATTCACGGCAAAGATAGGCACCAGAAATGTAGGCCTTGGAAAACCCTGGCCTTACATTTCCAGCACCTATCTTTCACAGAGGCGTGATTCTCTAAACAGCGCCGTCGCATGATTGACAAGTGATCTGGGCCATTTAGAGAATCTGGCAGTTAGGGCTGATATTCAGCCCTTAACCACATAAGATAACTGTATAAACTGGGCTACATAAAAAGCAGTCCTGTCTTTATGTGGCTCATCTTATGCACAGAAGGGCTGAATATCGCACTTAACTGCAAAAGCTTTAGCGGCCAACATATAGGTAGATATTAAATCAACTAGTCTTTAGCCCGTTACGTTAACGGGTGCTAGAATATATGTCTGTCTGTCTTTATTTCTGTCTCTCTCCCTATCCCTGTCTTTTTATTTTTGTTTCTTTACCTCCTGCTTTCTTTCTTTCTGTCTCTCTCCCTGCCCCTGTGTATTTCTTCCTTTCTTTCTGTCTCCCTCCCGCTGTCTGTCTTTCTTTATATCTGTCTCTCTCCCTGCCCCCTATGCAGCAGCAGCAGCAGCATTCCCTCCCCCTCCATTTCCCTGTGCAGTTTGGGAGGTGTTTTTTTTTTTTTTTTTTTTCAAGATGGTGCCTGGTTAGGTTTTAGGTTGTGTTGCCCTTTTTTCTCCCCTCCCTCTGCCTCTCTACTACTACTGCTACTATTAATTATATCTCTCTCTGCCTTACCTTCCATGCGCGAACCGAGCTCACGGCTGGCAGCTGCAACCTTGCCCAGTGTGCCATTTCCTCTAACAGCTTCCCAACCAAGTACTGCCGTCATGCACCGCAAGGAGGGATGCAGACTCTGGCTGCCAAGGAAACCACACGCTCCCTCTGCCTAGCACCGCTGACTGATACTCGACCCGTGCTCCATGGCGCTGCTGCATGTCGCACGGAGGCACCGGCTGCCACGTGGGCCAGCAGACCGCTCGCTCTCCACAGCCGTGCACTGCTGACTGTGCCTCAACCCTGCCGCTCCCGCCGGTCTTAGCCCTTTTTGGCGTCTGCCCTCCGCCGACAGCCCTCCTCCCGGCAGCCGCCACTCCGCGCGTCCTGAAAGTGCGCATGCGCATTCGTGCTGCCAAGAATGTATTCGGATATCGCCTGGCCCACCTACTCCGCAGGGCTTTAAACTAGGTATGTTGGGGGAGGGTACATACTTATATCCCAAAGCAGTAAGAAACCACCCTGAGGAAGCGAGTCACACCCACACTTCTAAGTCAAAGGTAAGTATTCACGATAATTTAAAGGGAATTAGCAATAAAAATTTAGGAATCTCTCTAACCCAAAAGGTAATCTCTTCACAAATATGGAGGGCTATGTACGTCAATGCACACAGCTTGGGCAACAAAATTCTAGAATTAGAGACTGAGATAATAAACGCTGACCTAGACGTGGTAGCAATATCAGAAACCTGGTTCACGGACTCGCATGGGTGGGATATGGTTATACCAGGCTATAACCTACTACGTCGCGACAGAGAGGGCAAGTTAGGGGGAGGGGTAGCACTATACACTAAGGATAACATCAAAACTACCAGAATCACAGATATTAGATACACTGGGGAATCCCTCTGGGTGAATCTGGCCAGAGGAAATGAAAAATGCCTATACCTTGGGGTATTATACAGACCTCCAAGACAACAGGAAGACAAAGACATAGAACTAATCGAAGACATAGAGAACATCACTCTACGGGGAGACACAGTGCTGTTAGGAGACTTCAATATGCCCGATGCAGATTGGAACACACTCTCCGCGACTACATGTGGCAGCAAAAGAATTTTGAACTCCATAAAGGGTGCACAACTCAAGCAAATGGTACTGGAGCCCACCAGGGACCAGACGATACTAGACCTGGTACTCACCAACGGAGACAGCGTCACGGATGTCTCAGTTGGAGATCAACTGGCCTCCAGTGACCATAATATGGTATGGCTTAACCTCAAGAAAGGTTTCTCAAGGTCAAACACAGCAACGAGGGTTCTCAACTTTAGAGGCACAGACTTCGACCGCATGGGAAGTTTTGTCCATCAGGAGTTACAAAAACAAGCACAACCTAACAATGTGGAGGATATGTGGTTGACTCTGAAGTCCACCCTACATGAAGCAACAAACCGCCACATAAGAACAGTAAGTAAGCGCAGGAGGAACAAAAGATCCCAATGGTTCAGTGCAGAAATTTCGGACCTCGTTAAAAAGAAAAAAGAAGCATTTATCACCTACAAACATCTAGGAAAACAAGAGGCGGAAAAAGACTATCTGGACAGGTCAAAAGCTGTCAAAATAGCAGTCAGGGAGGCCAAACTCAGAATGGAAGAAGATCTAGCACGGAATATTAAGAAAGGGGATAAATCCTTCTTCAGCTATATTAGTCACAGGAAAAGGAACAAAGATGGGATAGAACGCCTGAAGAAATCAGACGGTAATCTTGTAGAATCAGATTCTGCCAAGGCAGAATTACTAAACGAATACTTCTGCTCAGTCTTCACCCGTGAAGCGCCGGGAGCTGGTCCACAGATTCAAATGGGAGACAGCCATAAGGACATATTTCATGACTTCGAGTTTACGCCCAGTAGCGTCTACTATGAACTATCAAGACTCAAAGTAAACAAAGCCATGGGACCGGACAACCTGCATCCCAGAGTGCTCAGGGAATTGAGAGAAGTCCTGGCAGAACCACTATCTGTTCTTTTCAATCTTTCCCTACGCACAGGAAGAGTCCCCTTGGACTGGAAAACCGCCAACGTTATCCCACTCCACAAAAAGGGCTGCAGGACAGAGAAGGCAAACTACAGACCGGTGAGTCTCACGTCTATAGTGTGCAAGCTCATGGAAACACTGATCAAACAAAATATTGACACAATCCTAGACGAGGAAAACCTACGTGATCCCCACCAGCACGGATTCACCCAGGGCAGATCCTGCCAATCTAACCTAATCAGCTTTTTTGACTGGGTTACTAGACAACTTGATGCCGGAGAGTCACTGGATGTAGTATATTTAGACTTCAGTAAAGCTTTTGATAGCGTCCCACACCGAAGGTTATTGAACAAGCTGAAGTCGATAGGATTAGGGGACACTCTAACTACATGGATTGAGGATTGGCTGAGTGGTAGACTTCAAAGGGTGGTGGTAAACGGTACCCCATCCAAAACGTCAGGCGTGATTAGTGGAGTGCCGCAGGGGTCGGTCTTGGGCCCGATTCTATTCAACTTATTCATAAGAGATATGACCCAAGGACTTAGAGGAAGGGTATCACTGTTCGCTGACGACGCCAAACTTTGCAACATAGTAGGTAAAAACACCTTGCCTGATAATATGACGCAGGATCTACTGCTGCTAGAACGGTGGTCAGCAACATGGCAGCTAGGCTTCAATGCTAAAAAGTGCAAGGTAATGCACCTGGGAAAGAGAAACCCGCACAGAACTTACATACTAAATGGTGAGACCTTGGCCAAGACCACGACGGAACGTGATCTAGGGGGTGATCATTAGTAAGGACATGAAGGTTGCTAATCAAGTGGAGAAGGCTTCCTCCAAGGCAAGGCAAGTGATGGGTTGTATCCGTAGAGGTTTTGTCAGCAGGAGACCTGAAGTAGTGATGCCGCTGTACAGGTCCATGGTGAGGCCTCATCTGGAATACTGTGTTCAATTCTGGAGACCACACTACCGGAAAGATGTGCTGAGAATCGAGTCGGTTCAACGTATGGCCACTAGGATGGTCTTGGGGCTCAGGGATCTCACGTATGAAGAAAGATTGAATAAACTACGGCTGTATTCACTTGAGGAACGAAGAGAGAGGGGAGACATGATTGAAACATTTAAGTATATCACGGGCCGTATCGAGTCAGAAGAAGATATCTTCTACCTCAAGGGATCCTCGACCACCAGGGGGCATCCGTTAAAAATCAGGGGAGGGAAGTTCCATAGCGACTACAGAAAATACTTTTTCACTGAAAGAGTAGTGGATCATTGGAACAGACTCCCACTGCAGGTGATTGAGGCCAAGAGCGTGTCAGATTTTAAGAGACAATGGGATGTTCACATGGGATCTCTAAGGGAGTAAAATCAGAGGGGCGGGAATTTGGAATGGGCAGACTTGGTGGGCTATGGCCCTTTTCTGCCGTCTTTTCTATGTTTCTATGTTTCTATCTCGACAGATCAGATCTCAGGGAACACGCGGCGCGAGTGCGCATGCGCGCTTAGTGTTTTATTATTATAGATGCCAGTGCTTAGACATGGCCCAGCATTAATATCTAGAAATATAACTACTGGCAGTGGCCAAAAAAAAAAAAATACTGACCGCCTCCGGATGAATATCAGCCAGATTATGTTGGCCAAAGCTTCATTTTTGTCCACATAAATTACTATACAGCCACAAGTTAAGTACTGAAACTGGGGTAGGATTTAGGACAGTCCAGGGACCAGCTGTAAACTCATACATATAGGACTCCTTTTACGAAGCCGCAGTAGCGGTTTAACGTGCGTAATAGTGCGCGCTAAACCGCCGTACCTCCTCTTGAGCAGGTGGTAGTTTTTTGGCTAGCACGGGGGTTAGCGCGTGATTAAAAGTCACGTGCGTTAAAGCCGCTCGCTGCTTCGTAAAAGGAGCCCATAGTCGCAATATTCAGGTCAACGTATTCGCACCACTTGGATGAGGAGTCCAGAAAAAACGGGTTTGGCTTAGAGTGAGTGATTTTTATTTTTAATGTAGGATATGATCAATTTTATTCACCAAAATTACTAAACAGGCCTCTTCTTTGTGGCAAATTTTGTTAAGTGAAAAATAAATTGGTCCCTCGATTAGCAACACTTGTTTCAAGAGGCTCTGGATTATTCAGAATTAGCAGCAGGCTCTCTCTTGGCCTATTGAACCAGGGCACATGGCTAGGGATTGAAAACATTGTTATCAATGACTTGGAGGAAAGAATGCTTTCATTATCACTTTCTCTCACATGGCAGACTATGAATATAAATGCTATGAATCAGGAAGGGAGCTCTACAAGCTGACAGAGCTTAAAGAGTTATCAATTTTATGACAATAGGAAAGAATTTATCTTGCTTTACAATCATAATGGCATGAAAACAGTGCTCAGAGAACACTTTTTATATCTGTACTGTAGCAGATGAACTAGGGTTACCAGATATGTCCTCTTAATAGAGGACTGTTCAGGTGCTCGGAGGGATTTCTAAAACCCAGCAGTTTTGTCTGGGTTTTGGAAGTCCCCGACCTCAGGGCCATGACCAGAGGGCATCTGTGCATACACGGACATCAGTGCAATGACATCATACGCAGACGCCCTCCTGATGCTGGTCTGATCTTGGGGAGATTAATTTGGGGCGGGGCAGGAGGCAGAGCTGGAGGCGGAATAGAGCGGGGCTGGGGTCAGAACGGGGTGGCAGCAGGTGTCCTCTTTTGTAATAGAGGAAATCTGGCAACCCTATGATGAACCTGCAAAACATTTGTAGTCAAATGGGTATTTGTATCAAAGCACTCCTCATGCTCTGCCCCACCTTCTCCTATTGCCCCTTACCGATCTCTCCTCTTCTATTTTTCTTTCTTCCTTCCTTCTAACCTCCCCTCCTCTCCTACCATATCCACCTTACCTCTCTCATCCCTCAAATACAGAGATGCCAAGTCTTACTCAGACGTGTGGTTACATTCATCTGAAGGCTTTCTGACACAGCTCCTTTTCTCACTAAGTGGTCTCACCTCTAGGATAGGGTTACCAGATGTCCAGATTTACTCAGACGTGTCATCTTTTTAGAGGACATGTCCGGGCATCCAGACGGCTTTTCAAAACCCGGCACTTTGTCCAGGTTTTGAAAAGCTTCCTCTTCAGAACGCGTCGGGAGGGGGCATGCAATGCAGTGTTGCTCTTTTCTTCAAAATATTTTCAGAAAATACTTTAAATCTCACTGTGAAAGGAGCTCCTTTAAAATTTTCACAAAAAACTAAAATCTTAGGTGTTGAGATAGATCCTCCCACAAATTAAAACTTCCCCTCACTAAAAGGCATTTCCCACACAGGAAAGCTAGGGACCTCCCTCCACTTCAAAATCACTGAGCTCTGGAACAACCTTACCTCCCCTCTTCGGAACTTGAGCTCTCTCCAAGTTTTCCGCAAACATCTGAAAACCTGGCTTTTCTCAAAAAATGTAAGTCTCCCTCCAACTTAGGAATCAAGGAAACTCTTATATCTTGGCATCCCAAGTCCTCTAAATTTTCTTCACACTTCTACCTCTAACCTTCTGTTGTAGTTCCTTCCTATTTCTCCTACTGTAAACCGCGTCGAGCTCTACGAATGTGGAGATGATGCGGTATACAAACCTAAGGATTAGATTAGATTAGATAATACCCCACATTTTCATTCACATATCTCTAAGGTGGTACCTTCTTTCTATGCTCTTCGCCAAATTCAATCTATTTGCTCATTTCTCTAACCTAGCTCATTTCGTACTCTCATGCATTCTATAGTTTTGTCCAAACTCGACTACTGTAATGCCATTCTCATCGATCTTCCAAAATATCAATTGCACCGGCTTCAGTTAGTTCAGAACACTGTAGTCAGATTATTATACCACTGTTCTAAGTTTTGATCACTTTTAAAATCAGAAAATATTCTCCTGGTGTCTTATCGTATTCCTTTTCAAATACAACATTCTCACTCACCATATACTATCTAGTGGTCTTCCTTCTTTCTTATAGTCTTCTGGTCCCATAGCTGGGCCTTCAAAGTCCTCCAAAGTAGCTCCCAAGAGCCCTGGTATGTCCATTTGGGCATGCTCTGTAGCCTCGTGCCTCTGCATTAGGCAGATCTTATAGACACTCAGACGGTGTCAACTCATAATGGCAGCAATTGCTGTCATGAAAATACAGAAGGCCCACTCCTCTTTCCCTCTCACAGCATAAGCAGGTATCGAAACTCTCTGTCTCTTTGCTTGGCTCTAACTCTTCTATTGGCAGAACACTGCATAAGGTGACAGTTCTCTCTATCAAATAGCAGCCACACTTTATTCATAATCAATTTCCATGGCAATGGTTTAGCCTAAAGCTGCTGAACAATCTTAATTAATGTGCAGCGATGGTTCAATAAAGGCTCAAATTGTTGAGAAGACAATCTGATATGCCTGCAGATATTTGGAGAAAACTTGCCTAGCCAGTGGTAGAAATGATTTCCTCCACTTCCTCTCGGTGCATCTTCCCCTCTGACAAACACATGCCAACTGTAACAAGAGCCAAGGAACCGTCGATAGGGCTTCCTCACAGGAGCTGCTTGGAAAAGATCATTACATCTAGAGGCCATTTCCAAAAATGGAACATAGCATTAGATCAGTGAGAGAAAAGCATGGTTGAAAATGTAATCAGTCAAAAAAGGGGTGGGAATTGCCACAAGGATGGACCAGGATTGTTTCAGCAAATTCCTTATTGCTTCTCTGCTGCAGACTTCTGTGCCTTCTCGTTCGTTGAGATCACAAGGCAGAGCTTTTTTTGGCTGTTCCCACCCTTCGTTCTGTCACCAAAGTTGCAAATTGGATCACGGATGTTCCTTTACTATGGAACTCGGTTCCAGATTCTATCCGTCTGACCTCTGATTTTTTTGGCATTTCGGAAAAATTTGAAAACCTATTTTTTTCGACTTGCCTTTTCAAATTTGATTATCTTGTAATCTTGTAATTGCGTAGCTTTTGATTTTAAGGCATATGTGTAAATTGTTTATTGTACGCTGTTATTTTAATAATCTGCTATGTTCTGTTTTATTATGTATGTAATGTTTTGTTTACTGTATTGTTATTATCTGCATAGATGGTTGATATGAGGGCTACAAGTGTTTTAAATAAATAATAAATAAAATTACAAAGCAGGAGATCAAACTGTGGACCCATCCTGGTCCATCCATGCAGTCATTTTCACCCCCTTTTTTTGATTGGGGGGGGGGTTGTGTGTGTATGGTTCTCTCCTGTTTTTTGAAACTCTAATCAACATCTTTAATATCAGAGCAGTAGAAATATGTTTTTGGGGGTTTTTTGCCAATACATATTGGAAAAAGACCATGACCCTGTGATATAAAAATTGACTCTGGAAAGTAAAACAAAATAATGAGACCAAGAAACAGGTTGGATTATTAGGCTATGCATTATGGTGTCATTAGACTATGAGTCACGATGAAATAGTAGATCCAGCATATGACCCAGCCATGTGCATGGCAGGACAAATTACTTATTCAAGTCCAATAGCAGATATTACCGAGGAAAAGTCTCCATGCCGTGCATGGAAATGGTATGAGCATGAAGGTTAACAAAACACCACAAATAAACATCTCCTTGAAATCTAAAAGCAAGAATGCAAACATCTCAAGCTAATAAACCTGACGACACATAGGCCACACATCGTAAAATGAATTGCACTGTAAACCTTACGTTTCACTGTTATCCCAGGGTGTAATACTGAGATGAGCACATTTCAAATAAAATTTTAAAATGACTAAAAACATCTCCACCCTTCTTAGAAGGGCGTGTTTGATGCTAATAATTATATCCAGTTGGGCAGAGCTGATACAAAATCAACAAATCAGCAGGGCCCAGCCAGGACTCAGTAATGAACAAAATATTCCAACATGGCTCCTGAAATAAGGTCATGAACCTGCAAAGGTTAGACCTAACTGAATGATCATTAACCTACTCAAAGTTAAGATCAGATACAGTGCCCAAGAATAGGGTTACCATATGGCTCCAGAAAAAGGAAGATGGATTGAAACATCCAGGTTTTACTTCCATTGTTTTCAGTAGAAGTAAAACTCGGATGTCTCAATTCATCCTCCTTTTTCTGGACCTACAAAGATAAACCAAAGCACAGGGCGCTGCACGTGATTTAAACGATGTCCTGCCGGTTTCAGAAGAAGGAACTGCATAGCCTAGGTTAAGGTCCATCAGAAAGAGCAGTGTGAAAAGCTCCAGAAGGATGCTAGGCTGTATAGAGAGAGGCATGACCAGTAGAAGAAAGAAGGTATTGATGCCCCTGTACAGGTCGATGGTGAGGCCCCACTTGGAGTATTTTGTTCAGTTTTGGAGACCGTATCTGGTGAAGGACATAAAAAGACTTGAAGCGGGCCAGAGGAAGATGAAAATGGTAGGAGGTTTGCGCCAGAAGACATATGAGAACAGACTGGAAGCCCTGAATATGTGTACCCTAGAGGAAAGGACAGGGACAGGGGAGATATGATTCAGACATTCAAATACTTGAAAGGTATTGATCTAGGAGACGGAGCCCAACCAAGATGGCAGTTTGAGACTCCACGGAGATGCTGCCATGGTCTGTTTGGATTCCTTTTTCCTACCTATCTTTGGTGAAGAGAAAGTCAAAGACTTGCGTCTTCCCAGAGGATCCTGTTGCAGTCCAGACCAGCCCAATGAACGTTTTTGAGGAGCACAGCTCCTGAGCACAACTGCGGTAGGAGAATTCCTCAGCTGGAGACAGCGCGCAGGCTGAAATGCGCGAGCTCTCCCTCGAGGCTGCCACACTGTCCCCAGATGAACGGAGCACGCCAGCGCACCCTGGAACATCGGAGGAGTGGCTGGATGCGAACCCGACACAGGACATCCCCTTGCTGACCCAGCAGCGAGCGAGTGCTGGCCCTGGATGGAAGCAGGAGGAGCAGTGTGAGCCAACGTTGCAGTCCCAGCAAACCTAGGTTATTTCAACGACTGTAGCTGAGACAGCAGATACTGTGATACCTACTATGGGCCTTAGAACTGAGGTTGTTTCCCTACAGAGGCCAAAGGTCTTTAATATGGAAACGATTTGGGAAGCTATTTCTAACTTACAAATCTCTTACAAATAACTTACAAAGTGCACAACGGTACTCTCAGAAAGCCGTGAATTAATGACAAGGACATTGATTTTGGAAAATAAATTAGATGAAGTAGAAGTTAGAGTTAAAACTTTGGAGATCCAAGCTTTGATTTAGGGTAAAGATAGTGCAAGTTTGCACTTTAAACAGGAAATGTTGGAAAATTTTACCAGGAGATCAAACTTGGGGATCATTAACTTTCCTAAACATCTTTAATAACAGCAAAAGTTATGTTTAAAAGATATTTGAACAAAATTTTGAAAGTGCTGGAAGCCTCATAACTGCCTGTCTCTAAAATTTAGTATTTAAACTAAACTAAATTAAACCTTAAGTTTATATACCGCATCCTCTCCATAATTATGGAGCTTGGCGCGGTTTACAAGAGCTTAATGTAAGGAAGGAATGGCATAATGGGGTTGGAGGTTGAGTATAGGGGGGAAGAGAGCATTACATTTTTGTAAATAGCCTAGTTTTCAGGTGCTTTTAGAATAGTTGGAAGGAGCCCTGATTCCGTAGCGGGGCAGTTAGGTTATTCCAGAGCTCGGTGATTCTGAAAAAGAGAGATTTCCCTAATTTTCCCGCATAGTGGATACATTTTAGTGTGGGGAAGGATAGTTTAAGTTTTTGGGTGGATCTTTTCATGATCATATTGGTAGTATTATCAAATCATCTTTTTATAGTCTTCGTCAAATTCGATCCCTTTCGCAATACCTCTGCCCTAAATCACTCAACATTCTTATCCACTCCTTGGTGATTTCCAAAATCGATTATTGTAACGCTCTTTTCAAAGGAATTGCACAAAGTGAAATTAGACGATTACAAATTATACAAAATACTTCCATTAAGCTTATAACAAAAACAAAGAAATTCGATCATGTAACACCACTTCTTAAGAATGCCCATTGGCTTCCGGTATCTCATAGAATAACTTATAAATTATGCTTACTTACTTTCAAATCATTACTCTTTAAAACTCCTGCATTTATTTTTAAATTATTAATTCCTTACTCCTCGAATAGAATATTACGGTCAAACGAACAACATTTATTGACAATTCCTTCTCTCAAGATCATCAATACAAGACGACAATTTATTTTTTCTGTTACAGCCCCTCAAGTCTGGAACTCTCTTCCTATCTATTTGAGAGAAGAACACAATCTCGATAAATTTAAGACTAATTTAAAAACATTTCTTTGTAAAGATGCTTTTGAGTGTTAGTTCTCCCTCTTGGATTTATTAATTGTGTTGATTTTGATTATGGAATTTTATATCCCCTACCTTGTGTTTTTTCCCCTGACTATTCTATTTATAATATTTTGTAGTTCAATTCCCTTTTTCCTTGTTTGTGAAGTTTGTTAATAGTCTGGTTTGATTTTAAGTCTATGTTAAACATTGTATTACTCCTTAATATTGTAATTTTTAATGTTTATTATTTATGTTCATCGCTTTGAAATGTGATTAAGCGATTAATCAAAAACACTAATAAACTTGAAACTTGAATCTGGTGGAATCAGGACTCAAGGAGTTTCAAGATAGTGGAATTAGGGGAGGGAGGATGCCGTGTAGGATCTTAAAAGCTAGGCACGTACCTAGAAAAATAAAGCCAGAATTTGTCCTGGACTTATCCTGGAGAGATTGGCTACTGAGACTGAGGTATCAGCAACACTGTTGGTACAATTTGCATTAGATGCCGATAGGGAATGCATGCTTGAATTGTTTTTCAAATATAAAGATTTCCCCTTTTTGTCTAATGCAATAAAAATGTATCTCGTCCAGCCTAGAAGAGAAGAAAACAGTTCCTCATTTTGAGATCTCAAGTACTCCAGTTGGGTGCAACATTTGTTCTGAGATACCCTTGTAAATGTGTATTGATTTTTAACGAAAACAGATGGACTTTCTATGAACCACAGCACCTATCAAAATGTATTTCTGCTATAGGGCAACCTATTACTATAACATGAGTTTTTTGTTCAAGTTTATTAACTTTTTAATATACCGACCATCAACAAGTATCTGGCCAGTTAACAATAAAATTTTAAAAAGAGAAAATAATAGATATTTAAAAATGATGAGTGTGAACATCAAAGACATTAACTGGAAAGACTTGAAAGTGAAGGTAAAAAGGGAAAGGAGGGGAAGAGTTACTTATTTTGAGAAGAGAAGGAGAAAGTGGGAGTGGGGTAAAACATATAGGTGGGGTGGCTTTTTTTTAAAGCAGTTGGTTGAATAAGAGAGGAACAGAAAAGAAGGAAAAAAGAAAAAAATTAAATTAAATTAAAAAAAAAAAGGGAAGAAAATAATTCTAAACACAAGTGAAGGCATCACGAAATAAAAAGTCTTCAGGCTCCATCTCGGAATTGCTGTGGCAGAGCATTCTACAACGTTGGTGCGACTACTGCAAAATTTATTTTCCGGGTGTAAAAGAAGTCTTTTATGGAAGGAATTAGCAAGAGTTTCTGATCTGTTGACCTCAGAATACGTGAAGAGCATTGAGGAATGAGAAGCTTATCAAGGTATGAAGGCTGGTGAGAGAGTTTTATTTTGAAGGTCAGCAGGATGATTATATAGGTGATACGATGTGTGATAGGGAGCCAATGTGCTTCTTTCAGAAGTGGGGGTAACATGGTCATATTTGCCTGTTTTGTAAATGAGTTTTATTGCTGTATTTATTGTTGAATTTATTTAGCTCAATTAGGAAAATTCCAGAGCCACCTACCCTCATCTTTAGTTTTCCTTGTTATGCTTTCTAGATTTAAATTTCAGCAAATATTAACTCTGTCTCCATATATTGTGGACTACCTACTTCTTGTTGTGAAAAAATTTTCCTTTTTCTTTTGCGAAATTAGGTTATATTTCATAGATAAATGTTTGTCAACTAGAAGCTTTTTCCTTTCTGACGGCTAAGATTGTCAAAATTGTTAAAATTTATAAATAAAGAATTTTTTTTTTAAAACCCAAAACTTGACGTCATCAGTACACAGCGAGAAGGCCAACGCTCCTCTGCAGCAAGGTATTTATGGTCGCGGTCGGCAGGGATCGGTTGGGAGGAAAGGATGGAGGGTCAGTGGGGGTTCGGTGGTTCGGCTGCGCAGCGGGGGCGGGGCAGGGGAAGCGCTGCTGCCTACGACTAGGGCTTATTTTCAGGGGTAGGGCTTATATTAAGACCTACCCTGAAAATCATGCTAGGGCTTATTTTCAGGGTAAGTCTTATTTTCGGGGAAACATGGTACTTTAATAGGACTGGCCATAACATCTACAGCTGGCATTCAGGTAGGTATATACTGTTTCAGTTACATCTTTGGGGGGGTGGGAGAGAGTCAGTGACCACTGGGGGAAAGTGAGGGGGCCATGCTTACATCCCTCCAGTGGTCATTTGGTCAGCTTGGGCACCTTTTTGGCACTTATTCGTTGTTAAAACAGGTCTAGCCCCAAACATCCAAATTGTGCCCTGGACATATTCTAAAATGTTCAATTATGGTAGAAAACAGTCCAAGTTATAAGCCCACCCTAGACCCACCCAAACCATGCCTCTAACATGCCACCTTGAGCTTTAGACAAACTGCAGATGAACAGCACAGATATTTGGGTTCATAGACAAAATCACGCAAGACAACGGCGCGCCGACAACTGAGCGCAGACAACTGAGCGGAAGGTTGATGGCGCGCCGAAGAAAAGCACTATTTTAAAGGGTTCCGACGGGGGGTGTTGGTGGGGAACCCCCCTATTTACTTAACAGACATCGCGCTGGCGTTGTGGGGGGTTTAGGGGGTTGTAACCCCCCTCATTATACTTGAAACTGAACTTTTTGCCTGTTTTTTAGGGAAAAAGTTCAGTTTTAAGTATAATGTGGGGGGTTACAACCCCCCAAACCCCCCACAACGCCAGCGCAATATCTGTTAAGTAAAGTGGGGGGTTCCCCCCCCACACACCCCCCGTCGGAGCCTTTTAAAATAGTGCTTTTCTTCGGCGCACCGTCAACCTTGCGCTCAGTTGTCGGCGCACCGTTGTCTCGCGCGATTTAGTCCCGTCACCGATATTTGTCTAGAGCAGTGTCTCACAAACTTTTTTGAGCTGGGGCACGCTAAACCTAGGACTCCTTTTACAAAGGTGCGCTAGCGTTTTTAGCGCACGCACAAGATTAGCGCATGCTATAGCGCGTGCTAGCCAAAAAATGACCGCCTGCTTAAAAGGAGGCGACAGCGGCGCGCGCGCACCTTTGTAATAGGAGCCCCTAGTGTCCCCGGCTTGAGACACCCGGAAGTGCGCCGACATCGGCGCATGCGCAAAGGCCCTTCAAATGGGCCTTGAGCTGAGAGAAGGGCCTGCGCTGGAGAGGAGGGCCGGCAGAGAGAAGAGGTGCCGGCGCTCGGAAATTGCTTGCAGGATGTGCCTCTCTTCGCCAGAGGCACGTCCTGTAGACAGTCATCCAGTGCCGGCACCCCCTCCTCGTCCCCAGTGTACCGTGGCAACACCTGAAATCTGAGGAGGCACACGGTTTGCCATACATTGGTCTAGAAAATAGGTTTTGAAAATGGCAAATTGGAAGGGTTGGTCACGGAAAACATCCATCTGTCCTTTTATGCCACCTTTTTGGATGTTTTTCTGTTTTTGAAAATGAGCCCCATCATGGAATTTAGAATAAGTAAAGAGAAGGGCAACCAAAATGATTAAGGCAGGGGTGTCCAATGTCGGTCCTCGAGGGCTGCAGTCCAGTCGGATTTTCAGGATTTCCCCAATGAATATACATGAGGTCTATTTGCATGCACTGCTTTCATTGTATGCTAATAGATCTCATGCATATTCATTGGGGAAATCCTGAAAACCCGACTGGATTGCGGCCCTCGAGGACCGACATTGGACACCCCTGGATTAAGGGAATAGAACTCCTCTCATAAGAGGAAAGACTTAGGAGGTTATGGCTATTGAACTTGGAAAAGAGATGGCTGATACAGGTCTATAAAATCCTGAGTGGATTGGAACTAGAAAATGCAAATCGATTTTAGGGGACGCACCTTAAAACTACACAGTACTGTATTTGAAACAAATAGGAGAAAATATTGTTTCGCTCAATGCATAGTTGAGTTCTAGAACCTATTGCTGGAAGGTGTGGTAAAAGCAGTTAATGTAGCTGGAGTTAAAAAAAATGTTTAGAGAAGTTCCTGGAGGAAAAGCCCATAATTTGCTATTATGATAGACCTAGAGGAAATCAGTACTTATCCCTGGGATTCATAGCATGGAATCCTGCCATTCTTTGGAATTCTGTCAGGTACTAATGACCTGGATTGGACACGGTTAAACAGGATACTGCGTTAGATAGACCTTTGGGCTTAGTCAGTATGACGATTCTTATTTCTTATGTTGTGTAGTTTCTATTGACAAAAAAAAAAATCAAACAACTCTACAAGCAATCATCAAAAGATAAACATCCAAAGTAGAGTTATAATAAATCCCAATAACAAATAATCACATCTATGATGTAATAAATATCAGTTTCATAAATAGCTGTATGTCCTGGCCAGTGTTCCCTCTAAGCGGGCGGGTGTTGTGAGCAAACTTTTTTCACTGTGAGCTAAAAATATCGGGCGCCAGCAAGTTATGAGCCAAATAAATATGTTGTCAAAGTTGCTGATACATGAGGACGAGGTATTCAAAGGAATTTTAGGCCTACACGCTAAATTAAATAACGTTAAATAATATTTTTAAGAACACAGAAATTGTAGGGATGAAATGATATCTTAATAAATGTTTTACAACAAATGTAGTTATGTCTGTTACATCCATATGTGTAAACTGTAAATTAAAAACAGTCCAGAAGACAATACGTTTGATGCTTTCAATTTCTAGACCAGTGTTTTTCAACCTTTTTTGGGCAAAGGCACACTTGTTTCATGAAAAAAATCACGAGGCACACCACCATTAGAAAATGTTAAAAAATTTAACTCTCTGCCTATATTGACTATATATAAAGTAATTCTCTTGAATAGGAATCAAATAAACACAAAGAAAGTATTTTATAATTACTTTATTATGAAATAAAAATTATAAAATACTTTATTCAGTGCGAAACCTGGGCCTGTTTGGCTGAACACAAAGCTGATATTCTGGCTGGAATGGAAGAAAGACACACACGTAGCTCTTCGTCAACAGCTCTCAGTCTCTCTCTGTATTTGGTTTTTATAGCATACAAAAATAGACAAATATACCCTCCATCCTTTTTATTAAACCACAATAGCAGTTTTTAGCGCAGGGAGCTGCGCTGAATGCCCAGCACTGCTCTTGACGCTCATAGGCTCCCTGCGCTAAAAACCACTATTGCGGTTTAGTAAAAGGGGACCATATTGTAAAATATAGACAGCAGATATAAATTCAGAACTGTGCATAGTAAGTGAAGGGAAGTTTTCATCTCTGGGAATTTACCCAGTTAACTATTAAGTTATTTGGGCAAATTCCTTTGAAAACTGTGGTAATACTGCCTCCACTTTGCTAAATTTAAAATAAAATCATTTTTCCTACCTTGTCTGGTGATTTCTGGTTGCACTTTCTTCTTCTGACTGTGCATCCAATCTTTCTTCCCTTCTATCAGCCTGTATGCTTTCTCTCCTCCACACCTCATTCCCTCCCCCAACTTTTTCTTCCTCTCTCCCTGACCTTTCTTTCTTTTTTTCTGTTTCTCTTCTTTCCTTCTGTTTCCCTGCCTGCCCCCTTTCTTTCTCCCAGCCTCCTGTCCAGCAGTAACTCTCTTCCCTTCCTCCCCTCCCAGCAGCATCTCTCCGTCTCCCTCTCCAGTAGCAGCTGTCCCTTTTTTTTCCTTGCCCAGCAGCTTCCCAGATTCCTTTCCCTCCTCCCCTCCCAGAAGCATCTCTCCTTCTTCTCCCTCTCCAGTAGCAGCTGTCCCTTTTTTTATCTTGCCCAGCAGCTTCCCAGATTCCTTTCCCTCCTCCCCTCCCAGAAGCATCTCTCCGTCTCCTTCTCCCTCTCCAGTAGCAGCTGTCCCTTTTTTTTCCTTGCCCAGCAGCTTCCCAGATTCCTTTCCCTCCTCCCCTCCCAGAAGCATCTCTCCTTCTTCTCCCTCTCCAGTAGCAGCTGTCCCTTTTTTTATCTTGCCCAGCAGCTTCCCAGATTCCTTTCCCTCCTCCCCTCCCAGAAGCATCTCTCCGTCTCCTTCTCCCTCTCCAGTAGCAGCTGTCCCTTTTTTTCCTAGCCCAGCAGCTTCCCAGATTCCTTTCCCTCCTCCCCTCCCAGAAGCATCTCTCCTTCTTCTCCTTATCCAGTAGCAGCTGTCCCTTTTTTTCCTTGCCCAGCAGCTTCCCAGATTCCTTTCCCTCCTCCCCTCCCAGAAGCATCTCTCCTTCTTCTCCCTCTCCAGTAGCAGCTGTCCTTTTTTTTCCTGGCCCAGCAGCTTCCCAGATTCCTTTCCCTCCTCCCCTCCCAGATGCATCTCTCCTTCTCCTTCTCCCTCTCCAGTAGCAGCTGTCCCTTTTTTTTCCTGGCCCAGCAGCTTCCCAGATTCCTTTCCCTCCTCCCCTCCCAGAAGCATCTCTCCTTCTCCCTTTCCAGTAGCAGCTGTCCCTTTTTTCCCCTGCCCAGCAGCTTCCCAGACTGATAGTGGTTTTCTCCCCTCCCAGCAGCTCTTCTTACTTCCCAGCGCAGCGATTCACGAAGGCAGCCTCGGGTCCTTTGTTGTGTCGCGCCGCCTCTGAGGAAAGAGGAAGTTGCATCATCAGAGGCAGCCGCGACTCAGCAAAAGCCCCGAGGCTGCCTTCGTGAATCGCTGCGCTGGGAAGTAAAGGAGAGCTGCAGAGAGGGGAGAAAGCCACTGTCGGAGGCTCCCCAAGATCTCTCCGGCCCAGCGCACGCTTCCGATGCTGATCTTGCCGGTCCTGCGCGGACCGGCAGGAAGTTCAAATGAGTCAATCTTGCCGGTCCTGCGCTGTGACGAGAAACTTGTGCGCTGCGATGTAATATTTTGTGCGCCAGCGCACGCCAGCGCAGCTTAGCGGGAACACAGGTCCTGGCCATTATTTGTGTCGTTACATGATAGAGGCTTCATTAAGCGGTCACATTGACGATAGAAATTAAATTTATTTATTTAAAAGATTTCTTAACCGCCTATAACTAGGCGGTTTTACAAAAAAAGTATACAACACATGTTATACAAACAATAAATACAGCAATTCCTTCATATCACACTGAACAACATAAGATCATTCATAACCCAGGGTAGACATTTATTGAAATGCTTCTACAAATAATGTAGTTTTTAGGAGTTTCTTAAACTTCTGAAAATCTACAAGAGTTGAAGTTTGAGCTGTACGCTAGCGTCTTTAGCGTACGCACCGGATTAGTGCGCGCTACCCGAAAAATAACTGCCTGCTCAAGAGGAGGCGGTAGCGGCTAGCACGCTATTCCACGCGTTAAGGCCCTAATGCTCCTTCGTAAAAGGAGCCCTGTGTTTCCATAAAAGATATACCTTTGTATGGTTGGTGTTGGAAGAGGACTTGACACTAGTCTTCATATAAATGTTCTTATTGATTCCCTGAAGAAGCCTTGGGTGAAGCGGATCCAGTTGGGATCAGAATTTTTCCAACCAAAGCTAAGTTTTCCTATCGAATATGATTTTGAGAGTATTATCATGTTTAGTCGTTTATAACATGCAAAGAGAGTTTTATAATGACCGATGATTAGAAGGATAATCCATTCAATTGATCAGCTTCGGCTGTTTGAAAAAAACTTGAAAGGTATCTGAGGTCTTTTTCCCTCTTTTTTGAGTATCACTTTAAAGCCAGGACATACAGATTTTTATGAAACTGATATTTATCACATCACAGATGTGATTATTTGTTATTGGGATTTATTAACTCTAGGGCATGGAAAACCTTTCATACACTGAAAGATTGGAGAGGCTGGAGCTCTTCTCCCTGGAAAAGCGGAGACTCAGAGGAGATATGATAGAGACCTACAAGATCATGAAGGGCATAGAGAAAGTAGAGAGAGATAGATTCTTCAAATTTTCAAAACATAAAAGAACAAGAGGGCATTCGGAAAAATTGGAAGGGGATAGATTCAAAACAAATGCTAGGAAGTTTTTCTTTACTCAGCGGGTGGTGGACACCTGGAATGCGCTTCCAGAGGACGTAATAGGGCAGAGTACGGTACTGGGGGTTTAAGAAAGGATTGGACAATTTCCTGTTGGAAAAGGGGATAGAGGGGTATAGATAGAGGATTACTGCATAGGTCCTGGACCTGTAGGGCCGCCGCGTGAGCGGACTGCGGGGCACGATGGACCTCAGGTCTGACCCGGCAGAGGCATTGCTTATGTTCTTACTTTGGATGATTATCTTTTGGTGTCGTTTCTATTGGCCATGTTTGGAAATCCTTCATGATCACAGTGAACATACTGGAAAATGAAAGTGAACTCTTTCTATAATAAAGAATAATTTTCAAATTTAGAAATGTATTTTTAGATCGGAAAGCCTATAGACTTGAAAATCTCCCATAGAAACATGAAACAGATGTTTTTATGGCAATGAAAGTACAGCCCTGTGTTTCAACACTGGCAAAGATTACTTAGTAAAGCTAGTTAATAGCTGACCGTTTACTGGATGTAAATGTTGCAACCAGTGGCTATTCAGGACTGATAATTAAGTCTCTGATTTCAGCCCTATTGCTTGGCTTATCAAATCATTTTATTGCAAAGAATTTTCATTGCTATGCTTCTGGGATGTAGAATTTATTAGAGAAGATACTGAATGATGTCTCATGCTTGCCAAGATCTGCCTTTACTTACAGGAAACAAATACAAGAATAGAAATGCAAATCCCATGTCACTCAGTTACGAACAATAAGGTCTGACAAAGGAAGGAATTTAAAACAATGAAACTAAAAGGGACAATAGAAGAAAAGTAAGGAGAAGTCAGGACTTGATGACACCAGTGTTACTAAAAAAAATACGAGTATCTCTTTGTCCCCTCCATGAGAATCGTAGGTGTTATTTTAGATGCCAAATTTTCTCTTGTGCCCCTTTGCGTAGGCTACGATATATTCAAAAATATTTTGAAGAGGAGCAGTGTGCAAACTCTGGTTTTGGGACTCTTATTGTAATATGGGGAGTGTGTGTGGCGCAGTGGTTAGAGCTAGAGAGTGGCACGGCGACAAAATTCATCACCGTTCCCGTCCCCGTGGGTAACTGCGGGAAACCATCTTCATGTCATTCTTTAAGGAGAGAGGGAAGAATCAGAATTTGAATGGCCACAACCACTGACCCGCAAGCTTTGCTTTGAAGAATGCTGGTGTAGAAGGACTGAGGTTGAGATAGACACTACAGAATGACAGTCTCTGGTATCCAGAGCAGATATTGTGATGTCATAATGCCTCATTCCACCAGTGCCTAAGAGCCAATCACATCAGTGATGTCACAATGGCTTCATTATCCTTGGCTCACATAAGAATCAGAGTATGAATGGCCACAACCACTGACCCGCAAGCTTTGCTTTGAAGAATGCTGGTGTAGAAGGACCGAGGTTGAAATAGACACTAGAAAATGACATGGGATTATTTCCCGCGGTCATTCTCTAGTTAGAGCTACAGCCTCAGCACCCTGAGGTTGTGGGTTCAAATCCCTTGCTGCTCCTTGTGACCCTGGGTAAGTCACTTAATTCCCCATTGCCCCAGGTACATTAGATAGAGTGTGAGCCTGCCAGGACAGATAGGGAAAAATGTTTGAGTACCTGAATATACACCACTTAGGTTATAAGTGGTATATAAATACTAAAAATAAATAGTATTGACTTGAATTGCCCTCTCATTTTGCTGAAAAACTTCAAATAGTCCAAATTTACAACTTTGAGATTGATTTTATTCACTTAAAAACTCTGTTCATATTTCTTCATTTTATGGAAAGCCCATTGGCTTCTAGTATAGGCCCGGGTTTTGTTTAAATTTTTCTGTATATTGTATAAATCTCTGTATAGGTTGGCTCCGTTCTAATATATTGTTTATAAGGACATTTTATAGATATACAACATTAAAAAAAACCTTAAAATTATCTTACTATTAACAATAATAATCAACCGTGCACTATTAACAGTAAATCAATTGTACAACATAAAAATAAAAATTTTTAAAATTATCTTAATAATATTAATAAAACCCTTAACTACACATGCACATTTTTACACTACATGCCTGCACATGCACAATATAGTAGAACCGCCAAACAGAGAAACATTTGAACACCAAGCATTCCTTTACACGCTTGAGTTACACAGAGTTTCCTATGTTGGCTGGGAAGTATGAGTATTATATTCAGTTGACGGAGGTTTTAGGTAATTGACATTGTTTGTATGCAAAATTAGGAAGGGGAGAGCATTTTAAAATAAAATACTATCATTTACAATGTTTCAGAAGAGAAAAATCTCACAAAAATAATATATTTTTCTGTGACTTTGGACTTTTAAAATTACACCTATATGCCCAAGTGCAAAATAGATCTACTTGAAAAATGGGAACTCAAAAAATTTCTTAAACCCAATACATGCAACAACAAATAGGAAAAACAGAACAACTTATAATAAGTCAACCATACATGGTAAGTTTTCAGTAAATTGTTTTAACTCTTAAGTCTGCACATATATTCTAGCACCCGTTAATCTAACGGGCTTAAACACTAGTAATAATAATAATAATAATAACTTTATTCTTCTATACCGCCACAATCTTGCGACTTCTAGGCGGTTTACAATCAAGAGAGCTGGACATTCGGTGAGTTACAATGTGCAGATAGTCAGAGGAAATACAGAGTGCAGAAACTTTAAGGAAGCAAAATTATAGATATACAATTTGCTGAGCGAGAGTATAAGGAATACAGATTGGAAGAGATTTCCAAGTGGGCCTGTTAGGAGAAGGCCGTGCAATTCAAAAATACAGCGAAAATTATGATATGATAACAGTAACAGTTTATATATATCACAGAACCATGAAGTTCTATGCGGACTTAAGAGGGGAGAGAGGAAAAGGGTAAGAGGTCAGGAGGACCATTGTTGAAGAGAGAGAGAGAAGAGCAGGTCAGTTGTTTAGGTATTTCAGGAACAGGTGTGTTTTTAGGCGCTTCCTAAATTCCTCGTAGGTAGTGGGCGATTTGAGTTGGCAGTATTGGCTAGATCTCTGAGGGATATTAATTTGTTTGCATTTCTCTCTGTAAGGGGTAAAGAGGCTTAAATTGTTGGAGGCTCTTCTCTCTTTTCAGGCAGCTAAATTGAATTAGGATATTATTTTTCTATTATTACATGTTTGTAACTATATGGATTTTCAGAGAAAGATTAAGGCATATTTGTTTCGGAAATTTGTATGCTCTCAGACTTAGAATTGTTGTGATTAGATGAAAGTTTATTTTATGTCTGTAGATTCTTGGATATGGCCGGTTTTTAATATGATTGTTATCTGCTTAGAATTGCAATGTCATTGTGGAATATAAAACAAAAAATGTAATGCAACATGCTAAAATTGTGGAAAAAAGCACAAAGGGACTCAATAAACAGGGACTTGTCTTTATTGACCCAACTCAAGCCATGTTTCGGTGTACAACGCCTGCATCAGGGGTCCTGAGCCCAGAGAACAATCTCATAGTCCTGTGTTGCTTCAGCAGGAAAGTGAAAGTACGCCAAAGCACAGTCCCTGTTCATTGAGGCCCTTTGTGCTTTTTTTGCTGTATTATGTTTGGTGTGCTCTGTCCCCCACAAGATAAAATTGGCCATCTATCTCATGCATATTTATTAGCTCATGGTCAATACAGCTCATCAACCTATCCAGGAAGAAAGACAACTGCTTGAAAACCATCTGAAAAACACGTAGAGGGGCATAATCAAAAGAAACGTCTAAGTCCGTTTTGCCTAACCCTCAAGTCAGCCAAAGTTGGACACGGGAAAAGATCCATTTTCAAAAAATACATCCAGCATATTTTTTTTTTTTTTTTTAGAAAATTGTCCAACTGATCGTCCAGACCACTAAGTCGTCCATCTTTATACCCCATTTTCATCCAAAAATTCATCCCAATCAAAAACGCCTAGAAAAAGACGTTTTGGACGTGGGAGGGGCCAGAAAAGTAAGGGACTGGACACCCAGACATGGCACCAAAACCAAAAGGAAAAAGGGGGGGTCCAACCTTGTCTGCAGTGAAAAAAAACCAACCAGGAGCAAACAAACCAAAACTGCAGATATGTACAACGATGTAGGCAAAATTTATTGTGACAAGACATGGCACCAGAGTAGTGGGGCACTGCTATGAACTTCACAAAAAGGGTCCCACATAAACATCTCACTACAGCTCCCTTATAGTTCATGGTGAGCCCCCCCAAAACACCTCCAGAATCTACTAGACCCACCTATCTACCACTCCAATAGCTCTTATGGCTGCAGGAGCCACTTATATGGCAGTACAAAAGGGTTTGGGTTTTTTTTGGGGGGTGCACGTTTCTCCATGAATGCAGTGATTAGAGTGGCTTATGGACCTGGGTCCTCCTCTCCATGGTTCACTAACCCACCCCCAAGACCACTTAAGCCACCTCTGTGCAGCTCTACTAGGCTTTCCTATGCCAGGCTGCCAGGTGCTGATGTTCTGAAGGCAGATTTGTAAAGTTGATATTGTGTTTTTTATGGGGGGGGGGTCAGTGATCACTGGGGCTGTGTGTGGGGGGTCTGTACTTTGTGTCTGCAGTACTTATCTGGTCCCTTTGGACACCTTTTGTGGACTTAGACCTGATTTTAGATGGCCTAAGTCACAACGTCCAAGTTCCGTCTAGGCAGTTTTGTAAAACCTTCGGTTATACATGCAGTACGACTAAGTCTTGGACGGCCCACGGCCTGCCCAAATCCCGCCCTTGCCACTCCTCCTAAAATGCCACTTTTAGCTCTAGTCGTTCAGCAGCACTGTGAAGACCTAGGTCATTTTTAGATACGTCTGAAACCCGGTTCGAGTATCAGCACTTGGACGTTTTTTGTTACTGATCGTCCAAGTGCCGATTTAGGCCCGTTTTTAGACAATTTTCTGTTTCGATTATGAGCCCCACAGTGTGTTTATGAACTGGTATTTGGTGGATTGATAATAGAGACATACGTGGGAATGAGAAGAGAGGGGTGGGGGGGGGGTTGTTGGTATTATATGTGATGTGATGTGAAGTGTTTATATCTATCTTTGTAACATTAAAAGTTTTTGATTCAAATAATATTCTATGAATGATTATATGATCTGTAATTTCAAATGTGAAAGTATTTGTGCAATAGTAGCTCCTTAATATTAAGAGATGCATATTCATTGTGTATCTCCTGATTGACTAGGTGTGCCTTAAGGACTGAGCGGTACTTACTTTTTATTTATTTATTTAAAAAGTTGTTACATTCTGCCTTCCAAAATTCCTAAATGGATCATAAAATAATACACAATAAGACAGTGATGTAAAAACATAGCAAATGATAGCAAAAGATGACTGATCTGCTCTATTCAATCTATCCAGACAATGTCTAAGCAGGGGTAGGGAACTCAGTTCATAGACAAAACCGCGGAAGACAAAGGCGCGCGCCGACAACTGAGCGCAAGATGGAGGCGTGCGCCGAAGAAAATGACAGTTTTTAGGGGCTCCGACGGGGGTTTTTGTTGGGGAGTCCCCCCCTTTACTTAATACACATCGCGGTGGCGTTGTGGGTGGTTTGGGGGGTTGTAACCCCCCTCATTATACTGTAAACTTAACTTTTTCCTGTTTTTAGGGAAAAAGTGAAGTTTTCAGTAAAATGTGGGCCCCCACAATGCGGCGCGATCTGTATAAAGTAAAGTGGGGAGGTTCCACCCCCCACAGCTCCCGTCGGAGTCCCTAAAAACAGTTATTTTCTTCGGCGCGCACCTCCGCGCTGCGCGCCTTTGTCTTCCGCAGTTTTGACCTGACACCAGGGAACTCTGGTCTTCGAGAGCCGTATTCCAGTTGGGTTTTCAGGATTTCCCCAATGAATATGCATGAGATCTATTTGCATGCACTGCTTTCAATGCATATTCATTGGGGAAATCCTGAAAACCCGACTGGAATACGGCTCTCGGGGACCGGAGTTCCCTAGTCCTGGTCTAATGGAATTGGGCATGGCAACAATGCAATTCTTTTGTTGTTGTTCTTGTTTTGAAAACTATAACTTTATTAACACCACTTTTCTTGGTTGTTTCTCAAACAAGCAGCAGCTCATGCTTCTCATGCTGGTCTCTACATGCGACGAATCTCTGTATTAGTCAATCAGAAAGCTCCACATTGAGAAGCTGCTTTCCTTGGTGTGTTTTTCTCTTTTTCTAGAATGTTCTTGGCCATTTCCCTTGCTCCTGGATGGAGACATCCATTGCCTGCATTTCTGTAGAGCACTTTCCTTAGAGTCAAGAAAGGGGTGACACGGTGTCATCGCAAAGCATGCTGACATTCAGTCCTGGAATCCTTCTAATGTCATAAAATGCCAACAACAATTAAATAAACAGGATAGTCTTTATTTTCAGTGGGAAATTGTGCCAGACTGCATTTGGCACCCGGCCACTGTCAAAGCCATTGTGTGCATGTTCCCTAAAGCGAGCAGACATTCTTGTACACTGTGTCCAAACTTTTCCATGATCCAAAAGTTACAGTACATTACATTACATTTGTGATTTCTATTCCGCCCATGCCTTGCGTTTCTAAGCGGATTACAGTTAAAAGAGATCAGGACATTACCGAGAGAATTACATAACAACGCTTCGAGTAAATTACATGTTGTGGTATAGAAGTACAGTTATAAGATATCTGGATTTATCGATAGAATAACTTAACAGGGTTCAAGTAGTTACAGGGTACTGTGGGGAAAACAATCTAGGTAACTTAAGAAGAATACCTAACATTGAAGGAATAGGTTAAATGGGTACCTATGGGAGATGCTTATTTAGGAGTCTGGATATTTTTGATATAAGAGGTTCGAGGGTTGACTAATGTGTTATTTACTGGGGAGATTGCATGTGCGATTGGGGAGGGGAATAGTGGGTAAGGACGTGTTTTTTGAAAAGAAATGTTTTTATTTCTTTTCAAAACACTTTGATGTCTGTTGTTTTGATCATCAGTTTGGTGATGGTGGGGTCAATTTTCGTTGCCTGAGTTGCTAGAAGGCTGTCATAAAGTTTCTTACGTCGGGTACCATTGTGAGGGGGGGAAGGTGAAAAGGTTCTGAGTTCTTCACATTAGAGTGTGAACACGTCATCAGAGCCAAAAGTGTCCCAGGATCTGTCCAAAATTTTGTCTTTTCTGCCCTCCATTTCTCCAGTTGGCATATAGTCAAACACCAAGCCCAGATGTCAAAATAAAATATTGCTTAAACACAATGGCGTAGCAAAGATGAGAGGTGCCCAAAGTGGTGGTGCCCCTCCCCCACCCCTCTTCTCCTACCCCGCCCCTTCCTGCCGCATGCCACTTCCCTTGCCCCAAACCTCTGTAACGTTCCTGGCACAAGCAGCAACCCCCAGGCAGGTGTCCTTCCACCCACAGCAAGCCTAACTGACCTAGCTGCGCTCCTTTGCCTATCTTCTTGACCACTCCTGTGTGCGAAGACTTAAAATTTTAAATTACACCAGGAGCAACACACTCATGGTCTTGACCAGTAGCAGCTTTTGCCTTGGAGTTTCCCTACATTGGGACCCTCAAAGGCAGTAATGCTGTCAATGTGTGTGTCCTTAGAAGGAACTGTCCTTGCATTGCAATACTTTATGAAAGCTGCGGTAAAACAATGTACGCGATAACCTTTTACAGAACCTAGCTTTAACATTCCAATTACAGTAAAACCTTGGATAGCAAGTAACTTGGTTTGCAAGCGTTTTGCAAGACAAGCAAAACATTTTATTAAATTTTAACTTGATATACAAGCAAGGTCTTGCAATACAAGTACATAGAGTATACACGCGTCACATCATCACAACCGAGCCGATGGTTCTTCTCTCTCCGACGCTGCAAGAGTGTAGTGGCTGTTCTAAACGAGCAAAGTCTCGCAATACGAGTACATACAGTATACACGCGTCACATCATCACAACTGAGCCGATGGTTCTTCTCTCTCCGACGCTGCAAGAGTGTAGTGACTGTTCTAAATAAGCAAAGTCTTGCAATACGAGTACATACAGTATACACGCGTCACATCATCACAACAGAGCCGATGGTTCTTCTCTCTCCGACGCTGCAAGAGTGAAGTGGCTGTTCTAAACGAGCAAAGTCTCGCAATACGAGTACATAGAGTATACACGCGTCACATCATCACAACTGAGCCGATGGTTCTTCTCTCTCTGACGCTGCAAGAGTGTAGTGACTTACAGTCTACGGCCCAGAAATATCAAAGAAGAAACATGTTAATCTAATCATGTATATTTTAATGAGTATAACTTATGAGAACACTGGATGGACCGTTCAGATCTTTATCTGCCGGCATTTACTATGTTACTATGACTGTTCTAATCAAGTAAAGTCTTGCAATACAAGTACTTACAGTATACACACATCACAACTGAGCCGATGGTTCTTCTCTCTCTGATGCTGCAGGAGTGTAGTGACTGTTCTAAACGAGCGAGGTCTTGCAATACGAGTACATATAGTATTTTGTATTAAAGTTTTGGGGTTGTCTGAGTTTCCATTATTTCCTATGGGGAAATTTGCTTTGCTATAAGAGTGCTTTGGGTTACAAGCATGCTTCTGGAATGAATTATGCTCGCAAACCAAGGTTTTACTGTATATGAAAGATGACCCTGCAGCATGGCGTCACTGCACTTGAATGCACATGGCACATCTACAGAAAGGAAGAAATAAAACAAGTTGACGAACTGTGTCTAGCCTGGCATAAAAGGAAGGTACATTTTTCCAAGCTTATGTTTTCCGCTCCAGCTCACACCCGCTCATAACAATTTATCAGTGGCCCTGCTCTCTTGCCTTTTCCCCAGTTAGAATTGACTGAAACTTGGCAAGCATGTTAGCAACCGAGTCCTCTGTCTAGTCTCAGCTAAATCCATTCAGAGATATAGCATTAACAACAGGCACTATGGGCTCGATTTTATAAATGGCGTCTAAAAATTAGGTGCTGAGTAATGTCGTCCTTAAGCGCAATTCTATAACAGTTAGGTGCACTTTATAGAATCATGCTTAGTGGTGCCTAAAGTGGGCTTTGCCGTCGATAGGCGCCCTAATGTAGGCGCACCCTATTTATGCCAGGGTTTTCTTGGCCTAAATGAGTGCACCCAGGTTAGGCACCTAGCAGCGCCTAAGTCCAAAACAGGTGCCTATAAAACATACACGCCCACAATTCAACCCTCTAACATAGTAACTTAGTAGATGGCAGCAGATAAAGACCCAAATGGTCCATCCAGTCTGCCCAACCTGATTCAATTTAAATGTTTTAAATTTTTTCTTCTTAGCTATTTCTGGTCAAGAATCCAAAGCTCTATCCGAAATCTCCGTCAAAACCTACTCCAGTCCATCTAAACCCTCCTAGCCTTTGAAGCCTTCTCCAGCCCATCCTCTCCCAAACGGCCATACACAGACACAGGCTGTGCAAGTCTGCCCAGTACTGGCCTTAGTTCAATATTTAATATTATTTTCTGATTCTAGATCTTCTGTGTTCATCCCATGCTTCTTTGAACTCAGTCACCATTTTCCTCTCCACCACCTCTCTCGGGAGCGCATTCCAGGCATCCACCACCCTCTCCGTAAAGTAAAATTTCCTAACATTGCTCTTGAATCTACCACCCCTCAACCTCAAATTATGTCCTCTGGTTTTATCATTTTCCTTTCTCTGGAAAAGATTTTGTTCTACGTTAATACCCTTCAAGTATTTGAACGTCTGAATCATATCTCCCCACCCCACCACACCCACTTTCTGGTTGGCACCTTGGACTAGGCACCTACCAAGTTAGGTGCCTACCATCCAATTAAGTACAATTTATGTCATCTGCTGTTCTATTGTCCCTTGATACTCAATTTTTGGAAATCAATAGGAGGACAAATTAATTTGATTCTGGAATCTTCGATTCCGTTGTCCTATGAGGTGGTAATCTGTGGGACATTGTTGTCAACTAAGGGCTCCTTTTACAAAGGTGCACTAGTGTTTTTAGCGCACGCACCGGATTAGCAACTACCGCCTGCTCAAGAGGAGGCGGTAGCGGCTAGCGCGTGCAGCATTTTAGCGTGCGCTAAAACCGCTAGCACGCCTTTGTAAAAGTAGCCCTAAACCTCCGTTAGAAAGATATAAAAGCAGACTCTTTATCATTATGACTGGGTTAGCCATGCAAATGATTACCAAGAACTGGGACAGACTTAATTTTTGCTTTTGGTGGGAAACTAGGTTTATGTTATAAATATGAAAAAATGAATTCGAGAAATATTGTGTCATAATAAACTATTTAAATTAACAAGGGGTCCATTGACAAATTTTGTTAACTCTGATTAGTTGGATTATGTTTTTATTTCTTATTTGATTTGCACATCCAGGGGGGGGGGTAATATATTTTGTTGTATTCATTGATCAATTGTAAGTGCTGTCTATGACGTTAATTGTATATTTAATGCACTGTTCTCGAATTGAAAATTAATAAAGATTTGGTTTAAAAAAAAAAAAAAATTATGAGCAGCTAAATTTTAATAATCGAGTGCGGATTAAGCCTTTTAAATAATTAAGTTAGGAGTCTAGATGGGCTCAGGGCTCCTTTTACTAAGCCACGCTAGTTGTTTAACGCGCATAATACCGTGCGCTAAACCACTAGCTGCTAATGCCTCCCTTGAGCAGGCGTTAGTTTTTAGGCCAGCGCAGGGGTTAATGCGTGATGAAAAGTCACGCAGCTTAGTAAAAGGAGCCCTAAGTGTACCAATCTAGGCACCTAACTCCTCCCCCCCCTTTTTTTTTTTTTTTTTACAAAGCCATGTTAGCGGCTACCGCATGGCAAATGCCCCAGTGCCCTTTAAATGCCTATGGGCTTCGAAGCAGTTACTGCAGCAGCCTGTGGTACTGGGATTTGTAAAAGAGGGGGGTTTAGATGTCATTTATAGAATCAGGGCCTATGGGATTAAGTTTCAAAGGGTTTAGGTCCCTAAAGGGCCTTTTAACCAAACTGTGGTAAAACACGGCCTTAACGGTCTTTCCCATGTGCTAAGGCTATTCATAAGGCTGGAATAAAATGGCAGAATTTGCTATTTTCTAATGGCCACATGCTAATTTTTTTACTCATGTAATAATATATAAGGGAGCAAACTTAGGGGTCCTTTTACTATATTCTATGGAGGCGTTAGCATTTAGCGTGCGTGCTAAATTGGCTAGCGCGCCTTAGTAAAAGACCCCTTTAATGTTTCCAATAATGCTGCATTAGATAATAATAAGTTTGCTAATGTTGAGTTGGATCCTCTATAATAAAACCCTAAGCACGCATGCGCACTTAGGACAGCGTGATCCCTGCCACCATGGTCTCTGGGTCCGTGCCAAATTCCATTTTCGAACACGGAGGCAGGGAACATGCCAGCGACTCCCCCCTCCCGCCCTCACTCACCAACCGCTGCCGCCGCCGCTGCTCCTCTTCAAAGCAGCCTGCTGAGGTTCACGGCCGGTTGTAACGAACCTCGCAGGTTGCTCTGCATCTCGGTAGCACGTTCCCTCTGACGCACGGGATCGCATCTGAGGGAACGTGTTACCAACGTGGCCTGCAAGGTTCGCTACAGCCGGCCGTGAACCTCAGCAGGCTGCTTTGAAGAGGAGGGCAGACGTGAACGACCAGGAATCTGGATGTTGGACAGGGGGAGCAGGGAAGAGGTGCTGCTGAACAGGGGGGAGGTAAAACAAAGGGAGAAGGGATGCTGCTGGACAGGGGTAGCAGGCAAGGGGTGGTGGTGGACAGCTGAGAAAAGAGAGAGACAGAAAGAAAGACAGACAGACAGAAAGCGGCCAAGGAGAGCGAGAGAAAGAAAGAAAGACAAACACACACATCTATTCTAGCACCTGTTAATGTAACGGGCTTAAAGACTAGTTAAGGGATAAACCGGGAAAGTTATTATCAAATGGCAAGCCTCAAAACCAGAAAACGGGCTTCAAAATAGACCACTATTGGGATCAGAAGCCCAGCTCATATCACTGGCTTCCTCTTCACAGTCAGGAAAAATAGAACAGTAATAGAGCTATAAAAGGATAGGAGAAAAAGGCTGATCTACAAAAACCCAGACTCTATCATTCCAAATCAGAATCCCTTATGCCAATCATCTGCAGTTCAAGAAAATGCCAATATAAACCTCTTGAGCAAAGTAAGCACTTATCTTAAAGTCATGATTTTCAGTTGAGTTAATGAAACTTCACATCCAGTCCAAAGTAGCTTATTTTCAGCAGTCCATACATCTAGCCAGAGAGGAAAACCAATCCCGACAAGGGCACCTTGTTTCGTAGCTTCCCGCTACTTCAGGAGAATAACAATCTGTCGTGACTGCTACATTGCGCTAAAATAATAATAATAATAACTTTATTCTTTTATACCGCCATAACCAAAAGTTCTAGGCAGTTTACACTAAAAAGAGCTGCACAATCAGCGAAATACAATAATACAGTAAAAAAAATGCAAATATTTATAAAATAGAATATCAATAATAAAACTCACTAAGTAATAAACTTATCGAACAAAGTGGTCTTAGTTAATTTCCGAAAACCGCAATAGGATAACATAGCTTGCTGAATACATTTACCTAACCAAGATTGTTGCCTACCAGCTTGAAATGCTGGGGTCCCATCTACACCCATTCATTTTTGGATAAGCAAATAAGTAGAAGTTTCTAGATGGCAAAGGCTTCAAATAGGATTAGCATATCTTGACGTTTATTTGAAGCTATTCGCCATCTTAGCACCATTTAGCAATCACAACAGATCATTTTTCTCCTGAAGCTGCAAAACAAGGGCTGATGAATATATTTACTGTAAATTTTTATAATTTGGGGGATTTGACCCGTTGTATCTTCCTATAGCTCAGTTTTAATCTTAGCTCTATCTCCAGCCCTTTGACCTTCAGAAAATTAATTTATCTCTATATTCCTTGGCACAAATCAACACCCTGTGTCTGGCCTTGGGTATCTTTATCTCCTCATGCCTTAAGATACTCATCTGTAAATGAGTAATTATAATAATTGTAAACAACAAAAAAAAGACAACATAATTTTCTACCTGTTTATATTGTACTGATGCCAGGAAGTGTTAGAGTAGGAAGCTGAAAAGCCTAGGTTCATATCTCACCCTGTTCCTTGTGGTCTTGGGTAAGTCACTTAGGCTTTCATTGCCCAGGTAAGCCCTTCAGAAATGAGAAAATATATTCAAGCACAGTAAGTAACTCACCTTGAGCTACTAATGAAAAAATTGTGAGCATCAACTAAATCTATATCCCTTCAGGAAATGCACATAAGAACTCGTCCCGAAAGCACAGGATCCAATTTTCCCAATGGCAAGAACTGGAAAGCATGTTTAGTTGGGTGCAGGATCTGATTTGATAAAGGTGTTCTGCATATGGAATGAATTGATATTCAAAGTGATTTAACTGGACAGCTTAAATCGCTTTAAATATCAGTGTCAGCATGTGAATGCTTTGGTGAGACCTCATTTAGAATACAGTGTACAATTCTGGAGGCCACAGCTTCAAAAAGATATAAAAAGGAAGGAGTCGGTCCAGAAGAAGGCTACTACAATGGTGCATGGTCTTCATCATAAGGCATATGGAGACAAACAAATCAATGAGCACTTCATCTTATTGCTAATTTGATGTTCCGTCCACCTTCATAAGCTTCTGTCCTACAAGAGTCTTGTATCGCCGCAACAGGCTGCCTCAGGGATGTTTGCAACCGTTTGGAGATCTTCAGTCGTAAATATCCCTGAGGCAGCCAGTTGCTTAAGAATTACCAATCTCTACTGTTTTTCCTCTCCCTTAGAGATTCTTCAAACTGAGGGGAGCCACAAGCACTAGGGGTCACTTGGAGAAATTGAAAGGGGACAGGTTTAGAACAAATGCTAGAAAATTCTTTTTTACACAGAGGGTGGTGGACACATGGAACGCGCTTCCGGAGGAAGTGATAGGCCAGAACTCTGTACAGGGGTTCAAGGAGGGTTTGGATAGGTTCCTGGAGGATAAGGGGATAGAGGGGTACAGATAGAACTTGAGGTAGGTTATAAAAGTGGTCAGAAACCACTTCACAGGTCGCAGACCTGATGGGCCGCCGCGGGAGCGGACCGCTGGGCGAGATGGACCTCGGTCTGACCCAGTGGAGGCAACTTCTTATGTTCTTATGTTCTATGTTCTAGATCTTCTCTGCTTGTGCCACACTTGTCTCGATAGCACACCAGTCAACAACAAAATAATAATAATAATTGTCAGGGAATACACAGGTTTATATCCCAGTTCCCAACACAAAAAGAAGAGTAACAACTTGAACATGAAAGAGAAATTTCCTCCAGACATCAGAGTCCACAGAAAACAGCTCCGAAGTTGTTTGTTCAGTGAGAAAGTTTCAAGTTTATTATGTTTTTATATACCGCCTATCAAGATTATCTAAACAGTTTTACAATCAGGTACTCAAGTATTTTCCCTCTCTGTCCCAGTGGGCTCACAATCTATCTAATGTACCTGAGGCTATGGAGGACTGAGTGACTTGTCCAGGGTCAGAAGGAGCAGCGCGGGGTTTGAACCCACAGCCCCAGGGTACTGAGGCTGTAGCTGCAACCACTGCGCCACACATGATCGTGAATAGAACAAGGCAGCCTTCAAAGGAAGAGCCTGCTTATTTAGGGTTACCAGATTTCGTCAGCAAAATAAGAGAACATGAGGCCTCGCCCCATTCCGTCCCCCCTCTCCCCTCCCCCCCACATGAACTTCATCTCTTCTTCCCTGAGTTTGGGGCTGCCTCTGGAGGGCATTTGAACATGAGCGGATGTGACACGGTGATGTCGTGTCGCATCCGCGCATGCTTGGAGGCCCTCCAGATGCAGCCCCATACTCGGGGCCTTCCAAAATCCTAACTGCAAGGTTTTGGAAATACCCCCAGGCACTCGGACAGTCCTCCTATAAAGAGGACACGTCCGGGTTTTCCCGGACATCTGGTAACCCTAGGTTTATTTTCCCTCTTGCTGCCAGCTTTACTATTACAAATTTTGAAGAAAAAGGCAATGGGTAAAGATGAGCCTAGTGGGGAGGAGTCCAGTAGGGTTTCTGAAGATGTAAAAGGCGATACAAAAGGGGCAATTCTAGTTGCACTTCTCATGGCTCGACTATGTGTAGAGCCCCATTGCAATTACACGCTTCCTTATAGAATAATGCTTAGTGAACTTATGCATGTAAATGCTCATTTTCTCTGCAGTTATCTGCACAAGGGATGCGTAATTGCAGATGCCTATTTCCAGACTTGCTCTTTTAACGTGAACATTCATTTACTGCTCCTTCATGGCCGGACCATATAGGATACCCTGCCCTAGAGCGACAACAACATCCGTGCATCTTCTTGTCAATGAATTTGGGCTTATTATCCTAGCTAGGTGCTTGGAGAGGGGTCCCTGTAATTAGGGTTACCCTGTAATTAGGGTTGAGGATGAGCTGGAGAGGGCTTCAATGGCTGGGAGGGTGTAGATGGGCTGGAGTGAGCTTTGACGGAGACTTCAGTAGTTGGAAGCCAAGAACATTATCGGGTAGAGCTTTGGATTCTTGCCCAGAAATAGCTAAGAAGAAAAAATTAAAAAAAAATTTAAATTGATTCAGGTTGGGCAGACTGGATGGACCATTCGGGTCTTTATCTGCCGTCATCTACTATGTTACTATGTATGCTGTGCACAATTCTACAGCTCGGCTATGGCTCTGAGATCCCACAGGGTGACTACTCATGATCAGAGATAAGAGTGGACTGAAGTAACAGACAGTTCTTCTATTTGCTGACTAACCAAAGTAAACAAAAGGAGTAACCCACACTGTAGCTTATATCACAGTCCATATCAGCCCAGGGACTTTCAGTTTCTATGTTTGTTTTGCTATTACTTCCTTTCCTTTCGCCACACCCCACTTCTCCACCCCACCCCCAAGATAGCTGCTTCTTTATTTAGCAATGTTTCCAGATGGATCATTCAGTGCTAAGAATATTCTGTGTTCCCCCTGAGACATGTTGAGGATGACTTTCAAGTGATTTCTGTGGAAAAAAAAAAAGCCCCCAACGAATAGTGCTTTTTCTTTATATAGGCCGTATGACATCAGCATATCACACCCAATGTCGAGATGTGTAACTATTTCCAGTTCTGTGCTTTTGAATCTATTTTTCCTTTTCTGCTTTTTCATTGCTGGCTATGAGGAAGAGCCCTGTAAGATAAGTCTTAATCCAGCTATGCCTAGGCCTCACATAGGAAACACATGAACAGATGATAACATATAGGGCATAAGATGGCGTCATTAGCCCCGTGTCATCAACTGGCACCATCCATTGGTACTCCCCGAAGTTATTAGGCAAGTGTAAAAAAATATATATGATATCATCCACTGCCATGTGTTGACCCCCTAAAATCAGTGTCTTGAGGCCACCAGTGGGCCTACTGGAATCTTCAGTCCCTAAAGCAAACTTGTAGCACCTGAAGGCACAGGAAGCATTGAGCAGTATGGAGAGAGCTTGCTGGGAGGAAATTGGAGATGGGCCCTTGAAGGGGTTCATAGACAACCCCACGAAAGACAAAGGCGCGCGCCGACAACTGAGCGCAAGACGGAGGCGCGCGCCGAAGAAAATTACAGTTTTTAGGGGCTCCGACGGGGGGTTTTGTTGGGGAGCCCCCCCAGTTTACTTAATAGAGATCGCGCCGGCGTTGTGGGGGGTTTGGGGGGTTGTAACCCTCCACATTTTACTGTAAACTTAACTTTTTCCCTAAAAACAGGGAAAAAGTGAAGTTTTCAATAAAATGTGGGGGGTTACAACCCCCCACCCCCCACAATGCGGCACGATCTCTATTAAGTAAAGTGGGGGGTTCCCCCCCACGCCCCCCCATCAGAGCCTTAAAAACTGTAATTTTCTGCGGCGCGCAGCGCACGCCTCCGCACTGCACTCAATTGTCTGCGCGCGCCTTTGTCCCAGCGCGCTTTTGACCTGACACCCCTTGGAGGGGCCTGGGGGATGGCAAGAAATTGGAAAATTAGCCAAATTCAGCATGGGAGAACTGAGGCTGATGCTGAACAGACTTCTACAGTTTGTGTCCTGCAAATGATGAGGGTCAGGTGAAGTTTCGACACCTCCAATGTGTTAGATCATTTTATTATCACATGCTATGAGTGGGGGTGCTGTGCATCTTAGGGAGAAGGGGAAGGTATCTTGACTGGTAAGCTGAACGCTAGTCAGCAATACTTGGGGTTTTGGTTATAGCCATGTATCATTCATCCCTATCGTGTTTGGCTACCTATTATATTAATGGTATGGTGGTGGCTTCACAACTAGCATTTAAACATAGGTGACTGGGGCCTGCACAGAATGGCAAGCGAGGCTCTGGCCACTTTGTTGGGCAGACAGGATGGACCAGGAGGATCTTTTTCTGCTGTCATTTACTTGTGTTACTGTGAAAGGAACAAGCGTGTTTTCTAGGGCATGGGTGTGGAAAGAGTGCTTGCTGGGTCTAAGGAGTATATGTAAACCTTAATATGACATGATTACTTGTAGAGGATTAGGTATTAATAGTCACACATTTGTGAGATTTAAAATATAAATATAGAAATAGGGTTAGAAGACATCTGGGTTTCCCTGGACATGTCCTCTTTTTGGTGGTCTATCGAGGCTTCCGGGCGGTTTTCCTATTTGCCCTCATTTGTCCAGGTTTCAGCATTTAGGGGGTGCGGCGGAAGCAGTGGAGGGCGGCGGCGGCAGCGACAATGAAGGGTGGCTGTGGCAGTGTCTGTGGTGGGTAGCGACCCACCGATTGACACCCCCCCTCATTCCCCCTGTGAGATCTCATCTTTTGGGCTTCCTAAGCAGCGGTGAACAGGCTGCTCCTGACCTGAACACACCAGGGCCTTCACTCTGCCATGTCACTGATGACATCACTGATGATGCGGAAGATGGAAGCCCTGGCGGGCAGGCCGGGAACAACCTGTTACCGTGTAGCAGTGTCAGCAGCAATTCCCACACTCTGTCTGCCGCTGACCCAGAAGTCTCTCCGCGGCAGAGGGGAGACTTCTGGGTTTGTGGCAGGCAGCTTGTGAGAGTCACTGCCAATACTGCGACTCGAAGAAGCAAACCTTGGAGTACAGTGAAGATGAAAAAGAAAAGTTGGTGGCATGGGAGAGGGAAGGAGTGAAAGGAACTTCAGGAAGGAAAGCTTGTGGCACAGGGGAGAGGGAAGAGGTAAGAGGAAGGAAAGTTGGTGGCACAGAGGGAGGAGAGGGAGACATGCATGGTGAGGGGAGAGGATGAAATTGCACATAATTGAGGGGAAGAAGGGAGAGATGGTGCATGGAAGGGGATAGAGAAATTTGACATAGGGCATAAGGAAGGGAGAGAGGTGCTGGACATGGGGGTAGATGAGAGGGAGAGAGATATACAGGAGGTGGAAGGGGAGAAGGAGGGAGATGGGGCCAGGAGCAGAATGGAGTAATGGAGAGATGCCTGGAAATGGGAGTGAGGGAAGAGAGTGGGAGAGGGCAGCAGGGAAGAGATAGGGAGAGGTCAGGCTACGAGGGTGGGGAGAAGATGCTGGGCTATAAGGGTTGAGGAACGAAGATGCTGAGAATGGTAGAAAAGAGAGGACTGAGAGGGGACATGACCGAAACATTCAAGTTATTGAAGGGAATTGAGATTGTTCACCCTCTCCAAGGTGAAGAGAACGAGAGGGCACTCGGTACAGTTAGAAGGGAAAAGATTCCGTACAAACGTAAGGAAGATCTTCTTCACCCAGAGAGTGGTAGAAATCTGGAACGCTCTCCCAGAAGCTTTTATAGGGGAAAACACCCTCCAGGGATTCAAGACAATGTTGGCTAAGTTCCTACTGGAACAGAACATAGGCAAGTAAGGCTAGACTGAAATAGGGCACTGGTCTTTGACCTAAGGGCCACCGCAAGAGCGGGCTGCTGGGCACGATGGACCACTGGTCTGGCCCAGCAGCGGCAAATCTTATGTTCTTATGGAGCCATATGGTAACCATAGATAGATAGTTAGATTATACTGCACTTGTTTACTTAGGGCTGCCAAAAGAGTTTAAAATTCCGTTCTGCATATGCCACTTCTTAGAGTGGGTAACAATATAGATGAAATTGACTGTGAAGTGGTTCTCTGCTGGAAAAACGGTTAGTTAATTCTTGAAAGCTCAAAAACCGCCAGACCCACGAGTGCATAATTACCAACAGCATTTAACCAGGAACCTGTTTGAATATCACCATTCGGGTCCCCTGAGGCAGGGAACGAAACGGGGCCACGTTGGGACCCCAAAATCCTGCTTAAGCTAAGTGCTATAATTTTTTTGCATACATTACCATTCACAGTGACTTTTGAACATATTTGAATCTTTGTGTGCAAGAATTTTTTGAAACAGACTCAAGCAATATTCTGTGGAGTTAGTGATCAAAGTTTTTATAAAACTACAATGACTGGAAGGTGAACTCTTCACCCAAGGGAGGTTTCCAAGCCTTCCTTATAGAGTTCCATATCTCTGAGAAATTTTATAAACTTTATTTTGATCGCTCTCCATGAATTTTGTAGCATTTTCAGGTCAGTTGCACAATTTGTTATCTTAGACCTTTTCTGACTTTGTCTATAGTCACCATCCCTGAATATATTATAGTAGATGCAATGCTCTGTGGCAGTTTCACTATAATTTAATGTGGGGGGGGGGGACTAGACTTGATCACACTCCCTGTGAATTGTGACTCAGGGTGGAAGAATCTCTGGACTGTTCTTCCCACGATGCTGAGCTGCAGAAGGACTCTTATGGAAGATAAGTTGGTGCAGGGAGGTTAATGAATGACATACTGAAACCACAGCTCTGACAGGGTGACTAGACACTAGTCAGAGAGAAACTATGAGAACTATGTCGGAACTTGGAAGTTATAACCCTCATGAAGGTAGCAGTTTACCTCTGCAATGCTGATTTCCTGAGGCGTAAGCACAGCCCGTCTCTTTGAACTATGCGTATGTAACCTTTACAAAGATAAGGGCATTATATATGTAATAAGAATATAAAACTGCTGGAGAGGGTGCAGAGACGAGCAACGAAGCTAATAAAAGGTATGGAGAACTTGGAATACGAGGAACGACTGAAGAGACTGGGATTGTTCTCCCTTGGGAAGAGGAGACTGCGAGGGAATATGATCAAGACAAAATAGAGCAGGAAAGAGAGGGTCCAGAGGAGAGCGACACGAATGGTTAAGGGCATGGAAAACCTTTCATACACTGAAAGATTGGAGAGGCTGGAGCTCTTCTCCCTGGAAAAGCGGAGACTCAGAGGAGACATGATAGAGACCTACAAGATCATGAAGGGCATAGAGAAAGTAGAGAGAGATAGATTCTTCAAATTTTCAAAACATATAAGAACAAGAGAGCATTCGGAAAAATTGGAAGGGGATAGATTCAAAACAAATGCTAGGAAGTTTTTCTTTACTCAGCGTGTGGTGGACACCTGGAATGCGTTTCCAGAGGACGTAATAGGACAGAGTACGGTACTGGAGTTCAAGAAAGGATTGGACAATTTCCTGCTGAAGAAAGGGATAGAGGGGTATAGATAGGGGGCTACTGCACAGGTCCTGGACCTGTTGGGCCGCCGCGTGAGCCGATGCTGGGCACGATGGACCTTGGGTCTGACTCAGTGGAGGCATTGCTTATGTTCTTATGCTTATTTACAATGTCCAATGTGACACGGACAAGCGAACATGGACTGAAGCTAAGGGGGGACAAGTCCAGGACAAATATCAGGAAGTTCTGCTTCACGCAACGAGTGGTGGACACCTGAAATGCTCTCCCAGAGGAGGTTATTGTGAAATCCACCGTTCCTGGATTTAAAAGCAAACTAGATGCACATCTCCTTACGAGAGGCATAGAGGGATATGGGTGACTAGAATTACGCCAGGTGTACACCAGGCTGGGCCTCCGCGTGTGCGGATCGCCGGACTTGATGGACCGATGGTCTGATCCGGAGATGGCAGTTCTTATGAAGCTGTGAATTCGTCTCAGAATAGAATTTGCTTGTAATAATTTGTGTTTCCATTCTCCTTATCATCCAGTTAGATGGGACGTTTTATATTTGGCAAGCATATATCCTCTTCAATCCAAACCTCCCCATCCGAAAACCCAAGTACAGCCGCAACTTCCTGCAACTGTGAAGGGCAGTTGTATCTTCTCTGCATCAACTCTTTAATCAGCTAGAATTACTGTACAAGCACAAAGCAGTATTTATTTTATTTATTTAAAATACTTATAATCTGCTTACAAGCCTAAGCAGCTCACAATAGATACAAAATAGATACACACTATCAATACACAAAACACATTCATCAAACTCAACAAAATAAAATTTAACTATCAAATACTAAAATCAAAAGAATCATCTTTCTTAATTTATTTTTCCTCTCATGTTCAGGGTCATACACTTCCCCCTCCCCATTCGCGGTTTCTGCATTCACGATTTCACATAATCGCGATTTTTTTCTGGGGAGAGGGAAAATTTTTAAAAAAACATATTTTTTACCTCCCTGCCGCCTTCCCGGCCTTACCTGGTGATCTAGCGGGCTTTCGGGGCAGGAGCGATCTTCCTACGCTCCTGCCCCGTGCAGATCGCCATGAGGAAATGGCTGTAGGGAGTTCCCGTCGTAGTCTCGAGAGATTATGGGAACTCACAGCAGCCATTTCCTCATGGCGATCTGCACGGGGCAGGAGCGTAGGAAGATCGCTCCTGCCCCGAAAGCCCGCTAGACCACCAGGTAAGGCCGGGAAGGCGGCAGGGAGGTGGGGGTGGGTCAGGGCCGGATAATTGCGGTTTTTCGCCATTCGCGGTCCGGCTCTGCCCGTATCCCCCGCAAATAACAAGGGAGAAGTGTATTCCACTAGGGTTACCAGATTTTACAGAAGTAAAATCCGGACCCATGACCACACACCCCCAGGCCCACCCAGTTCTGCCCGGCCCTGCCCCAAGTCACACGCTGTTCCATCCCATCCCCGCACCCTCAACCTCTTCACTCGTTCGGAGCGGTGTCAGCAGGGCATCTGCGCACGCACAGGTGTGACACGATTATGTCACAAGCACGTGCGCATGCGCGTGACATCACCGCGTTGCATCTGCACATGCGTAGATGCCTTCCCAACGCCGCTCCCAGCTGAAAGTTTTTGAAAACCCGGACAAAGTGCCGAGTTTTGAAAAGCCATCCAGACACCCAGACTTGTCTTCTAAAAGGAGGACATGTCCCGGGTAAATCCACCATCCCACATCTAACATAAATTGCTAATATCAGTTCTGTTCTCCTTATCTGAGGAAAGATATAGTGGAACTGGAAAAGGTTCAAAGGAGAGTGACCAAGAAGGTAAAGGGGATGGAACTCCTCTCGTATGAGGAAAGACTAAAAAGGTAGGGCTCTTCAGCTTGGAAAAGAGACGGTTGAGAGGAGATAGGATTGAAGTCTAGAAAATCCTGAGTGGAGTAGAACGGGTACAAGAGGATCGATTTTTCACTCCATCAAAAATTAAAAAGACTAGGGGACACTTGATGAAATTACAGGAAAATACTTTTAAAACCAATAGGAGGAAATTTTTTCACTCAGAGAATAGTTAAGCAGTGGAATGCATTGCCAGAGGTTGCGATAAGAGTGGATAGCTTAGCTGGTTTTAAGAAAAGTTTGGACTATTTCCTGGAGGAAAGTTCATAGTCTGTTATTGAGAAAGACATAGGGAAGTCACTGCTTGACCTGGATCGGTAGCATGGAATATTGCTACTCTTTGGGATTCTAGAATCTTGCCACTCTTTGGGGATTCTGCATGGAATGTTGCTATTCTTTGGGGTTCTGGAATCCTGCTTACTCTGAGATAATGGAATGTTGCTACTCCTTGGGTTTTGGCCATGTACTAGTAACCTGGATTGGCCACTGTGAGAACGGGCTACTGGACTTGATGGACCATTGGTCTGACCCAGTAAGGGCATTCTTATGTTCATAAGCAATTTCCTAAACTGTAAAACATTTTTACAGAGTCATATTACTCCAGATGTCTCATTCCATAAAACTGGGCCTGGAATTGAAAAGCATGATTCTCTAGTGCTGACATAAGAACATAACAATTGCCGCTGCTGATATTTCACTTCATCCCTGTTTCGTACATCTAATAGCATACAATTTTCCGATCTTAACTTCCCAAGATATTAAATTGTACTCGATAACAAATTGGTAACCAATGCAGTTTCTTTAAGACTGGAGTAATATGTTCAAAGCTGGATTTTCCCATCAGAACCGAAGCTGTTGAATTCTGTATAATCTGCAATGCTTTCATATGGACAGATGGAAGCCCTAGATAAATACTATTACAATAATCAAGTTTCGAAAGCACCGTCGTTTGTAGCCATGGTGGGCTGTCATTTGGAACACAACACAATGGAAAAAGGTCCCCATAGAACAAGTCAAGAAAGAGCAGGGGAAAACCTTGGGACTATCCGCCAAAGCATACTTGAGTAAAATGCTAAAAATAGACCTCTACATTCCTTCCAGATGATCTTTATTGAATAGAAAATATAAGACCTGAACATGGTCCGTGTTTCAGCATTGGGATCAAATAATATATCGTTGATAATACAGTTTTCAATAGGAATGAACTGTAAAATGCCCAGAGATTTTTCAGCAACAAGCTCTCCCTGGATACAATAAAGGGACTTGCTTAATACTTCAGTGATCCAGCCCCCCCAGCCCCACAGAACTGCTTCGACTGACTCCACATGTGGGGGAATAGCAAAGGGGGCTCGGCTGCTGCTCTCAAGTCTCAGATCTCCTACCAATTGATGTTCGACTTCATGGAACAACACGGGCAATGTCAACAACATATTCCACGTCATTGTTTTGTCGTTAGCAAACAAAAAGAAGCAGGAAAAATACAACATTTCAGGCCCAATATTTAGTCTGTGGAGATCAGCATTTTGCTGATGGCTGTCTGCATGAAACCTGGAAATTCAATGCAGAGCCACGTCCAGGCACCAGCATTGAATTTTTGGGTTTGCAGAGCTGGCTAATGCATAGTAGAGAATGACACGGTGACAAAATTCATCACCGTTCCCCGTCCCCGCGGATAACCACGGGAAATAATCCCATGTCATTTTCTAGTGTCTATTTCAACCTCAATCCTTCTACACCAGCATTCTTCAAAGCAAAGCTTGAGGGTCAGTGGTTGTGGCCATTCATACTCTGATTCTTCCCTCTCTCCTTAAAGAATGACATGAAGATTATTTACCGCGGTTATCCGCGGGGACGGGAACGGTGATGAATTTTGTCACCGTGTCATTCTCTAATGCATAGCTGGTTAAGTGTGATATTCAGCAATTAACTGGCTATGGGTTATCACATAACAATAACACTGACTTTTATGCAGTTAACCTGGCCACTGTTAGAAACAGGATACTGGGCTTTAGGGACCTTTGGTCTGTCCAAGTATGGCAACTCTTAGGTTCTTATGTGAGTCAAGTACAGCCAGTCCCCGAGTTACTGACACCTGCTTAAGTATGACTCGTACTTAAGAATGCAGTCATAGCTTCATTTGATTTCACTAAGCAGTATTTCCAGTGGCATAGACTCCTACAGTTCTCCTGAAGCAGATTCATTTTATTTATTCATTCATTCAATTTTCTATACCGTTCTCCCAGGGGAGCTCAGAATGGTTTACATGAATTTATTCAGGTACTCAAGCATTTTTCCCTGTCTGTCCCGGTGGGCTCACAATCTATCTAATGTGCTTGGGGCAATGAGGGGATTAAGTGACTTGCCTAGGATCATAAAGCGCAGCGTGGGGTTTGAACCCACAACCTCGGGGTGATGAGGCTGTAGCTTTTAACCACTGTGCCACACTTTCCCCAGATTCAGGAATGATGTGGTTGTGCATGCTGTATCTTAGAGGGAACACCGGTAGGGACAATTGGTCCTTTTGTCAGCTGGGATCAGAGGTAAGCAGTAAGAATCTTAAAATCTACAAATTCTGAGTTACATACAAATCTGACTTACGAACAACTTTAAAAACGTAACTCGCTCTTAACCATAATCAAGGCTAGCACTGACAGACACCTCACCCGGCGACTGCCTGTACTTTATTTTTCAGCAGGATCGAGCTCGCAAAACACTTGAACTTTTAATTAATGAAAGCCTAGAATTCATTGAGCCCACAGCTCAATGGCGTTGAAGACTTTGTGAATTTGCCATGGTTGAAGGACACTTTGAACACAAATTAGGAATTAACTATGGAAAAATCACTTTATATTAATGTATTTTCAAAGGTCATACTAAATGTTCAAACAATTGCAAAATATTTATTTATTTAACCCCCCCACACACACACACACCTTTTTTACAAAACAGCAGTGTGTTTTTTACTGCCTTCAGGCTCACGTGCAAAAGGAAAAAAACTGCAGGGGAAGGATTCAGAAAAAATATGGAGTGGATTCCTTTTGCAAGGCTCGCAAGCACTGGGATATAACCGCTCATCCAGAATGACACATCTATTGCACTAGAATAAAATATCTAGAAGGTTTCAATAAAGTAGAATGTAAGTTTTTCATAGAGAAAGAAATTCATGGACAAAGGATCATGAGACAGAGTTAGAGGAAAAAAGGTTCAGATAAAAGGCATGGAAATACTTTTCCACTGAGAGGATGGTAGAAGCCTGGAATTCCCCACCAGCAGAACAGGCCTGAATCTGACATTTTTAATTAATTATTTACTTTCTTAAATCTGAGATCAAGGCAACTACATTAGATATTTCCCTGTACCTGAAGCAATGAAGAGTGACGGGACTCGACTAAGATCACAAAGAATGTTGGTTGACGAAGCAGGATTTGGAGTCTGACTTCCCTGGTTCTAAGCAAGCATACAGAGGAAGAAATAACATGAGAACATAAGCATTGCCATACTAGGACAGAGCGAAGGTCCATCAAGCCCAGTATCACCTTTTCCAGAGTCAATCCATATCACAAGTACCAGGCAGGATCTCAAAAGAGTAAGATTGTTTGCTACTTATCCCAAGTCTATCTTAATAATGGCTTATGGACTTTTGTTTTAAGAACTTGTCCAAACCTTTTTTAAACCCCGATAAACTAACCACTTTTACCACATTCTCTAGCAACAAATTCCAGAGTTTAATTATACATTCAGTGAAGAAATATTTTTTCTACTTTGCTTTAAATTTCCTACTTAGTAGTGTCTCCTAGTACTTGTATTTTTGAAAAGAGTAAAGTGATTCATGTCTGTCCATTCCACTCCACTCCACTTTACTTTATAGGCCTCTAAGACAGGGGTGTCAAAGTTCCTTATCTAGGGCCGCAATCCAGTCGGGTTTTCAGGATTTCCCCAATGAATATGCATGAATCTATTAGCATACAATGAAAGCAGTGCATGCAAATAGATCTCATGCATATTCATTGAGGAAATCCTGAAAACCCGACTGGATTGCGACCCTCGAGGAGGGACTTTGACACCCCTGCTCTAAGAAGACGAGATGTGGAACCCATGTTCTGGATGACAAAATTTATTGGTGTATTAGAACAGTTATTAAAAATCAAGCAATATAGCTGCTATGTAATAAAATGTCAAAACCACTGCTATAGCAATTTAAAATAAAAATACCATGACAATTATTAAATCGCATCCCTTTTGTAAATAACTCCCTACCAATTCTGGAAGAGAACAAACCGGTTATGTCATACGAAGCCCAAATGGTGAAGTTACAACTGTCTTATTTTGGTCACACCATCAGAAGAGAGATCACTGGAGAAGGACATCATGTTTGGGAAGATCGAAGGAACGAGACAAAGAGGGCAACCTCCAATCAGATGGCTAGACACGTTGAAAACGTTGGAGGACCTTTACAGACTAGCACAAAACCGATTTCTTTTTAGATCCACAATTCATCAAGTCATTAGGCCTTGAGCGCGAGTCGATGGCACCTAACAACAATTGTGTTGCAATAAAGATACTTCAAAGATCAGTGCTGGAGCCAATCTTGTTCAATATGTTTGTAAGCGACATTGCTGAAGAGTTAGAAGAAAAAGTTTGCCTTTTTGCGGATGATACCAAGATTTGTAACAGAGTAGACACCAAGGAGAGAGTGGAAAACATGAAAAAGGATCTGCAAAAGTTAGAGGAATGGTCTAATATCTGGCAAAAAAAATTCAATGCAAAGAAGTGCAGAGTTTCAAGTTTAATAAAATTTTTGATTACTTAATCATATTTCTAAGCGATGAACATTTTAAAATTACAATATTTGGGGATTAGAAATTGGAAGGAGCAGTATATGCTGGGAAGTGAGAGGCTAATATGCACGGATGGGGAGAGGGACCTTGGAGTGATAGTGTCCGAAGAGCTAAAGGCAAAGAAACAGTGTGACAAGGCAGTGGCTGTTGCCAGAGGTGTGACCAGTAGAAGAAAGAAGGTGTTGATGCCCCTGTTCAGGTCGATGGTGAGGCTCCACTTGGAGTATTGTGTTCCGTTTTGGAGACCGTATCTAGCAAAGGTCATAAGAAGACTTGAAGCGGTCCAGTGAAAAGCGACGAAAATGGTAGGAGGTTTGCACTAAAAGACGCATGAGAGACTGGAAGCCTTGAATATGTATACCCTAGAGGAAAGGAGGGACAGGGGAGATATGATTCACATGTTAAAATACTTGAAAGATATTAATGTAGAAGAAAATCTTTTCCAGACAAAGGAAAATGGTTAAACCAGAGGGCATAATTTGAGGTTGAGGGGTGGTAGATTCAAGAGTAATGTTAGGAAATTCTTCTTTACGGAAAGGGTGGTTGATGCATGGTATGTGCTCCCGAGGGAGGTGGAGGAGAGGAAAACAGTGAGAGTTCAAACAAGCATGGGATGAATACATTGTATCTCTAATCAGAAAATAATGGGTATATGTTGAAGGAACTAAGGCCAGTACTAGGCAGACTTACACAGTCTGTGTCCCGTATATGGACATTCAGTTGATAATGGGCTGGGGAGGGCTTCGATGGTTAGGATGGTTTAGATAGGTTGGAGTGAGCTGACGGAGACTCCAGTAGATAGAACCTAAGCACACTAAAAGGCAGAGCTCTGGGTTTCTGGCCCAGAAATATCTACTAAAAAGGACCATTTAAATGAAATGATTAATTTATAGAGTATGTATGATTGGATAGACCAGTGTTCTTCAACCTTTTGACACCTATGGACCGGAGGAAATAAAATAATTATTTTGTGGACTGGCAGTTGAACAACACTGGGCTATGTCGTGCCCATCTCCATCCAAACTCCGCCCCAGACCACGTCCCCATAATAGTACTAATTGTAACACCATTTTTTCCATTCATTTTTCATATATACACACATACAATATAATTGTATTAACAACACATAATGGTTAACCACAAAATTAAAATACACAAAACACACAAAGCACATCCATCGGGCATAAGATAGTGTTCTTCAGCCGCCAGTCCACGGTGCGATCAACACGGTGTTTTCGGGCCGGCTCCCTGTGCCTTGCCTTCTGGCCTGCCCCCCCAGTGTTATCTTCAGGCCAGTCCATGGTACAATCAATGCGGCGTCTTTGAGCTGGCTCCCTGAGTGCTGTATTGCAGAAAGCTGTGGGCAGCGGCTCCTTGCGCGTGTCCCACGCCTCATCTGGAAGCCTTCCCTCTGACGTTGCGACCATGGACTGGCGGTTAAAGAACACTGGGATAGACCATTTGGGTCTTTATCTGCTGCCATTTACTGTTACTATAAGATGCCGCTACATATATGCCACTAGATGGCATCAAAGCTCCACAAATATTCACCTAAGGACCAGCACTACATCACTTCTGATTATATGACGTTTGGTATTTTAATAGTTGATTGTACTCAATAAATTCTACTTTATCTCAGGTTGATGTGTATGGTTCCTTCCCCACTTTCTCTCTGTTACACATTTGTCATTGGGTTGTTTGCCTTGCAGAGATACCCGTAACAGATCATCCCTGAGACACATAGACAAGCCACATAATTTCTAGTAATCATTATTTAAGGTCCAATATTTTTTTTAAAAAAAGACTAAGTTAAACATGGAGCCTAGTTTTGGAAAGAACAGGATGATGGAAACTGAGACATCCAAATACCTCCTTCACAAGTGCTCCACCTACTCCAAACTGATCCTACAGCCGAAACGCTACCCACCTGCAACTGCACAGTGCCCACCACACACCATACTGCTCCCACACCCAAAAACAATTGTCCCACCACCCTGTAAACTGCCCCATCCCTAAAACCTACTCCTTTGTATCTGCCCCAACAAACTATGATCTGTCCTATCTCTAAAATATGCCCCTACAACTGCAATACAACCTCACATATTGCTTAATTCCCAAACACAGAGATGCACAATTACCACACCCCATAAACTGTCCAGTCCCCACTTCCCCATCCCACACACATACAGCAAAGCCAACAAATGTATTTTTGTATTCAATTTTCTATACTGTTCTCCCAGGGGAACTCAGAATGTTTTGCATGAATTTATTCAGGTACTCAAGCATTTTTCCCTGTCTGTTCTGATGGGCTCACTATCTAATGCACAGTTCTTCAATTGCTGGTCCGCGGACCGGTGATGCTCCGCAGAAAATTCCTGCCGGTCCGCACAGGACCGGCGAGATCAACATCTTCAATTTCCTGCCAGTCTGCGCAGACCGGCAAGATCGAGGAGCTATCCTTCGCGCAGGGCCAGAGAGATAATAGGGAGCCTCACACTGTGCTTTCTCCTCTCCCAGCGGCTCTCCTTACAAACGCAGCGATTGAAGAAGGAAGCCTTGGAGCTTTTGCTGAGTCGGGGCGCCTCTGATGATGCCACTTCCACTTTCCTCAGAGACGGTGCGACCCAACAAAGGACCCGAGGCTGCCTTACTGAATCGCAGCGCTGGCAAGTAAGGAGAGCTGCTGGGCATGGTGGAAAAAAAAAAAGGGACAGCTGTTACTGGACCTGGAGAGGGAGGATAGATGCTGCTGGGAGGGGAGGAGGGAAAGGAGTCTGGGAAGCTGCTGGGCATGGTGAAAAAAAAAGGGGACAGCTGTTACTGGACCTGGAGAGGGAGGAGAGATGCTGCTGGGAGGGGAGGAGGGAAAGGAGTCTGGGAAGCTGCTGGGCAAGGGGGGAAAAGGGACAGCTGCTACTGGACCTTGAGGGAGAGAGAAGGAGAGATGCTGCTGGGAGGGGAGGAGGGAAAGGAAAGGGAAGAGAGTTACTGCTGAACAGGGGGAGGAGGGAAGGGAGAAGAAAAAAGGAAGGAAACAGCTTAGGAGGGAAGGGAGAAGAAAAAAGGAAGGAAACAGCTTGCAGGGAGATTAGAGGAGGGGAAGGGGAGAGACAGGCATGAGATGGGAAGGGGGGTCAGCAGAGAAATTGAGAGGGACAAAGATGCTAGATCTGGTGTAGGAGAGAAAAAAATGAAGAGAGCAGTGAAGCTGGAGTGAATCGTGTAAAAAGGAGAGAGGGGCATAGGCTGGATGGAAAGGGGAGAGGGGCAAAGAAAGAGGACAAATACCATATGGAAGGGGGAGAGGTCAGACAGTAGATGGAAGGGGCAGATGCTGGATTGAAGAGACAGAGAGGGCAGACGCTGGAAGGAAGAGAGTGAAAAGAAGATGAAAGCAGAAACCAGAGAGAACAAAAGGTAGAAACAAATAATTTTATTTCTATTTTGTGATTAGAATATATCAGATTTGAAATATATATCCTGCTAGAGCTGGTGTTAGACATAACTGGGGACTGCAAAGTCCAGGCAGTGGCTTAGGGCTCTCTCTGACCAGTGGGGCAGTTGCCCTAGTTGCACTCCCCTCACCCTATTCCTGCTATGTGTGACTGCGGTATTCTGTTAGCATGATATTTCTGTGTAGCATTCTGTAATAATTTGGCTTATTCAGTTTTCTTGATAGTAGAGGGGATATATGTGAAGGGGAGGGGAGACAGGGGTTTTGTTGATCCTTGCTCTGTATTATTTGTATTTATAAAATGACACTTGTACAGAATATTATTTCTTTTTATACTTTAATAAAATACATTCAGTATAAAATCATAACTGAGGCTTGTGCGGATGGGATCAGATGGTTTGCGAGGACCGAGCTCGCGGAGACAGGGCGGAAACGGGGTTTTTAAATTTCAGTTCTAGTAGTTTGCCGGTCCACAAAATAATTTTTTTTTCCCGCTGGTCCATAGGTGTAAAAAGGTTGAAGAACACTGCCCTAGAGTACTTCGAGAACTGAGTGATGTCCTGGCAAAGCCGTTAGCTGTGCTCTTCAATCTTTCCCTAAGCAAGGGAAAAGTTCCCCTGGACTGGAAAACTGCCAATGTTATCCCGCTCCACAAAAAGGGTTGCAGGTCAGAGGCTAAAAATTATAGACCTGTGAGTCTCACATCAATATTGAGTAAACTCATGGAGAAGTTGATCAAGAACAGGTTGGACACATTTTTGGATGATGAAAGATTAAGGGATCCCCACCAACATGGCTTTACAAAAGGAAGATCTTGCCAATCCAACCTGATAAGCTTCTTTGACTGGGTAACAAAAAAACTGGATGAGGGTGAGTCCCTGGATATCATGTACCTGTATTTAGATTTTAGCAAGGCTATTGATAGTGTTCCACACCGTAGGTTATTGAACAAGATGAACTCGTTAGGACTAGGAAAAACACTGACAGCATGGGTACAAGACTGGCTTAGCGGCAGACTCCAAAGAGTAATGGTGAACGGTATTCCCTCAAAAATGTCAAAAGTGACCAGTGGAGTACCACAGGGATCAGTCTTGGGCCCGATGCTATTTAATATCTTTGTTAGGGATCTAACTCAGGGACTTCGAGGCAAAATTACAATATTTGCTGATGATGCTAAACTATGCAACATTGTGGTCAGAGCAACACAACCTGATAGCGCAACCAGGCCCAGCACTATGGAACAGGACCTGCTTTTATTGGAACAATGGTCCAGTACTTGGCAACTAAACTTTAATGCCAAAAAATGTAAAGTAATGCACCTTGGAAGCGGAAACCCATGCAGAATATACACCTTGAACGGTGAAAACTTAGCAAGAACCACTGCAGAAAGGGACTTGGGAGTTCTCATCCGGGAAGATATGAAAGCTGCAAATCAGGTGGAGAAAGCTTCAGCAAAGGCTAGACAAATGCTGGGTTGCATCAGAAGGAGCTTTATCAGCCGAAAGCCTGAAGTCATACTACCGTTATACAGATCCATGGTTAGACCTCACCTGGAGTACTGTGTCCAGTTTTGGAGGCCACATTATCAAAAGGATGTGAAGAGAATGGAGTTGATCCAGAGAATGGCCACTAGGATGGTCTCAGGCCTGTCCCGTTGTCCCCAAGCATAGCTTCGGGATGCTGAAATGTTCCGTTTTCAGGGGCCTGCTGAAGAAACAAATACCGTAGCAAATACAACCCCCCCCTTTTTTTTTTTTAAATCCCAGTGGCTGCCTCCTGTCCTGTCTTCCAGCAGCAGCAGAGCGGCACACCTGCCTGGTCCCACGCCGCTCACTGAATGGCTGCCATCAGTTCTCGCAAGTCCCACGAGAACTGACAGCAGCCATTCAATGAGTGGCGCAGGACCAGGCAGGCGCATGAAAAGCTCATGCCTGCCTTGTGCACCGCTCTGCTGCTGCCAGAAAACATCAGGATAGGAGGCAGCCGCCAGGATTAAAAAAGGTACCGGGGGATGGGGGGGTGTCCAGTCCTGTCCTGAGGAAAAAAAAATAAATGGTCACATTACCCTAAGACCAAGTGTGTAGCCCTCAATGGAGACTGTCCCAACTGGAGAACTTTTCAGCACCCCATCATACATTGGGCTGTTTTGGGGCTTTTTCAAGATAATTGGGTGGGATTATTAAAAAAGTATTTGGCAACACTGTCTCTCCCAAATGCCATTCTAGATTTGCTGCTAAGTGCAAGGCACTAGGGTGCCTAGACTAGCCAATTTATAGACTTGGCTTTATTGTTTGTAAAGGCTAGTCTCTGAAGTATGCAAACAAGTCTATTTTCCACATTGTATATGTGTGGCTGGGCGTCTACTAAAGCCACTACATGCAAAAATAAATCTGTTATCAGCATTCATCCTTAATACGCCCATTTTCTGTACTTCCCAAATTAAGATAAAAGAAGATGGCCGACCCCGGCAAGTTCCTTCGCAGTTACTTTCTAAAATGGGCCGATTCGTGACAACCAATCACAAAGCTTAAACAAATAATAAGAATGGTAAAGGCGGGAGTAATTAAATCAGCCAATCGGTAACAAAAGATCAAATCCAGAGCCCTCGGCCTTTCTACTCAAACGTTTCGGGTAACTGACACTTCAGTGTCACCAATCCGCAGCGAGAAATAATGACTGGCTATGCCTGCAGCCAGTAGGCAGAGGGCAGGGGGGCGGTGCTCAGTCTCAATTTCTCCCGGGCGCCATATTGCAGGCACCCTTGCTACCTACGAGACGGCAAGGTTGTGGACATGGTGAAAATGGCTGCGGCGGGCGGTCGGTATTACGGCAACGAGGGCGGCAGGGCACCCAAGAGACAAAAAACGGACAACAGCGAGCACGGAGCGAGCGGCAGCGGCGAGGCGCCGCCTGGGGTAAGGAAGGGGGGGGGCGGCCAGCCACGAGGTCGAGAGTAACGGCCGCCGGGCAGGGCCTAGCAACCGCGCCGGTGCCACTTCCCGCCCCGTTTTTAGCGATTCGCGCGCGCGCGCGGAGGTGGAGAAGAGAAAGTGAGTTCTGGCTTTCCCCGCTCTCTTCTTTCCTTATCCGTCTCTGGCTTAAAAGAAAGGAAAGTTTCACCGCGGAGGCGGGGAAAGAGCCTGATGTGCGTGCGAGCTGAGCGAAAGAGGGGAGGAGAGTGCAGGGAAGAGAATTTGTAGTGTGGGGAGGAAGGGGGGTGGGGTGAGAGTGCAAGATGTGGGTGGCGATGGAAGAGCCTGAATTGGGGGGAAGGGGAGGGGAGGACAGACATAATGGCCGACTTTTCCAAATGATGGTGAGGGGGGGGATGTGACCTTCTCAATCGGACTTTGGGGTTCAAATGTATCTATTGTAGCTACAGAGTTGGCAGCTGGGGGGGGGGAGGATGAAGATAACGCGGCTGGGCAAGGAACAAAACCGTTTCATTGGAGGAGATGGGAGGGCGGAACGATATTTTTGCCGGTTCAATGTGTATACGTTACTTCTGAATTTATTATGTTTACTGCTTGCTGCTATATTACCCCAGTTTTGTTCCTCAGTAAAGATGAATACAGGCAGTTTCCGGGTTAAGAAAGAGTTCGTCTTTTCCAAACCGTTCTTAAGTTGAATTTGCATGTAACTCGGATCCTGTACAGTACACTCTTTAAAAACATTAAAGAAACAGTCCTCAAAATAAAACACTGTAGTTAAATAGAAAGAAAATATGAGGTTACACTTTTTTTGTTTTTCATCTGTCCCATTGTTCCCTCTCCACCACCACCATATCCATCTCTGCCTCTCCCACCACTATGTCCAATATTTCTTTCTCCCTCCCTATGCCCAACAATAAACCTGCTTTCTTCATTTCCCCATGTGCACTAGCTCTTTCTCTCATTCAGACATCCATGCCCAACAATTCTTTTCTATTCCCTCCCCATCTCAGTATCTCTCACTTCTTCATTCTTCCTTCCCCCTCCCTCCTTTCTTCCATCCTTTGTCTGAAGTTTGTGCCATCTCCGTCCCAACGTGACCCTGCTTCTCCCTTCCTATACCAACGCAGTCCCTCTTCCTCTCTATCTCAACGTCTCCCATGTCACAACGCGATCCTCGTCCCCCCCCCCTTCTGTTCTGCGTCCCAAATTTGTGCCTCCTGCGTTTACCTACTCTGACCAGCTCCCTCCTCCCAACTGCACTTCTGTTGGCAAAGCTGTGAGTGGTGGCTTCTGCACATGGTCCGCTGGTCTTCGCAAAGCCACGATCAGTGGCTCCTGCACACGGCCTTCAGAGGGAAAGCTTCAGGCACAAATTTGGGATGCAGAACTGAGGGGGACGACATAGAAGGAAAGAGGAAAGTCGTGTTTGGACAGGAAGGGAGGAAGAAGGGGTGCCTTGGCACAGGAAGGGAGAGTCAGTACCTGGGTTTGTAAGTACAAGTTCAACATAAGTCGAGCTTTCTTAAACAGGGGACTGCCTGTACAAAAAAGAAGGCAAATGCAAGCCTGAGTGCAGGTATTAATTTGCATGGAAGATATGGCTCTCGCATTGCATTAAAAATGTATGGTAATAAGGGCATTAAGTATTCTGCAGCAGTGCAGAGAAGAAAATCGTGGCTTTTGGTGTGTGCACAACATGAGAAATTTTTTGCCAAGTCCAGTGTAGCTTAGAAGGGCTGGCAGATAGGATTTAATGCTAGTTTTGTCATTTTCTGGTACTAGAAGTATATGTGTTAGGGGAGAGGATGTGCTAATTTTGTCATTTTCTGGTACCAGTATATATGTTAGGGGAGAGGATTTGTTAATTTTGTCTGTTTGTTACCAGTAATGCCTGCAAGTTTAAAGGAGTGATGGGAGGTAACAGAGCTTGTGTGAATTAGAGAATGACACAGGGACAAATTTGTCCCCGTGGGATCTGACTCCGTCCCCGTGGGATCTGACTCCATCCCCGTCCCATCCCTGCAAGCTTTGTTCTCATTTGCACAAGCCTCAAACACAATTTTAAAGTACAGTGGTACATCGGTTTACGAGTGCACCGGTTTGCGAGTGTTTTGCAAGACAAGCAAAACATTCACAAAATCGCCTCAGAAACCAAGCTTGCCTTATTTGCAAGAGGTGCCTCCCGGCATGTCCTGTGCGTTGGTGCCGGTGCCCGAAGATCTGCCTCTTCTTTGCTGGGCCTTGAGCATCTGCGCATGCTCAAGGCCTGCGAGTTCACGCTCTCTCCGGTGGCCAGATGGAAGTAAGAAGTGTGTTCGGGTGGGTCTGGGGGATTTTAGATCGCGGCGGGGGTGTGTGTGTGTGTGCAGGATCACATGGGGGGGGGGCCTTCGGGGGAGCAATGTCGGTTCTCCGGGGGAAGGGGAAGGGTAGAGCAGCGCCGCTGGCCTCGGAGGGGTGGGGTGGGAATGTATCAAGCGAGTTTCCCTTAGTTTCTATGGGGAAACTCGCTTTGATATACAAGTATTTTGGTTTACGAGCATGCTTCTGGAACGAATTATGCTCATAAACCAAGGTACCACTGTATTTGAGGCTTGTGCAGATGAGGACAGATCTTGTAGTAATGGGACAGAGACACAACTTGCAGGGACCAGGATGGAGATACATCCTGTGTAATTTTCTAGTTCGAGTGTCTGCTCATATTGGCACTTGTTTGCATATAAATATTAGTCTTGCAAAAATTTTGTGTCAATTTTTTTTCAAGGCTAATATTTATATGCAGGAAGAGCAGGTGCCTGGTGTGTGCTAACATTTTTGTTCCAACATGGCAGAAGAGGCTGCTTTACTGTGAAACTTTTTTTACACGTGTGTCTGGCAGGCTCCTCCCAATTAACATGCAAGTTGGGCTGTAGCATAAAATTTACATGTGTTTAACTTTTTACACCACAGTCCCAATAGAAACTGAGCACAGGTGTATTGAAATGGGAGTGCTTGGGATTAAAGGTTCAGAACTAGCAAAAAGAGGCTGCATGGGAAATGGAATAGCATCTTAATAAGATAAAGAACTAAAAACTGGATCCCTTCCACTTGATTTTTTTTTCTAAGTTTAAATTAATAATGGAGAAAGCTCTTTAGTAATTGTACTTGTGCAAATAGTGTGTATGTGTATGGGGGCTTATTCTAGTCTTGTTTGTTTAATTATTTCTTTTGTTTGTTTAATTATTTCTTTAGTTACTGACCTTCCATTTCCTCTTGATATGGACTATATAGTTTGATAATTAGTGATGCATGCATGGATTAGCTTGGACATGCAATAAGAATGATATGCTGAACCTTAAGGTACTCTGTCCATTCTCGTGAGCATACTGCAGAAAGATGTCAATCACAGCTTTTGAATCCTTCTAGGAGTCCGCTGCCCCCCTTAAGTTTTTCTTTTTGAGGCAAGCATAAAAGGTGTCTTCTGATTCAGATGGGGGCGTCTTCAAAAACTTTGTTTCTACAGCTAGGGCCCTGGTCTTCCTCTCCTAAAATCCTTTTTCTTTTTTGGTCAGCCCTGAGGTGATTTTAAGCTGGGGTTTTTTTGTGTTTTTTTTTCCCCCCCAGTAATAAAATTCATCAGGGGTGGCCATATAGGATTTTCCATATATATAGACGTATTAATTTTTTTTTACTTCTAAAGGTGCCTGGGATGAAGTCCTCTGACTCATAGCATGCCTTGTTTGCGAAGGATGGGCAGTGGAAGAATGACCTTCCTTAGCACAGCAGCAGATGAATCCAGAGACTAGTGGGATAGCTCACATCGACCAGCAGATGGAGATAGAGAAACTGATTAACAGGTGGTCTTATAGACTGGCATTCCTCCTGTACATCCAGTATGCTCTATCTCCCAGCAGGGGTTCGTAGCTATACATCTAGCTCCTGGATTCTGGCTGTGCTGGGTGAATTTCTCTGAATTTTATTTTCTTCTGTTGAGACTAGTTCTCTTCAGAGAGAAAGGGGTGTCTGGCTGAGCGGTGCCAGCTTTGGGAGCTACACCTGGGCCCCCCCCCATGTCCCTTCTCCACCCTCCCCCCAGTGAATTGAGGGGTTTACTTGGGCTCTGCATTTTCTTCTTTCCAGTTTAAAAAAAAAAATTGTGTACAGAGCCTCCATGTGCTGTGCTGTGCCTTCTGGTCAGCTTCCAGCTTGCAACTACCAGCCATAACTTTTTCTGCTGTTTGTGCTAGGTGACCGTATTTGGGTGAGTAGAAATTACTTGTTTGCGTGTGTCTGGTGCGGTTTGATCGGCTCCTGGTGGTTATTTTTCAGAGTACTGCGTCGACGGTTTTGGCGGGCTTTCTCAGGTTTAAAAAAAAAAAAAATGGCGGCAGAGTCTGAAAAGGTGTTTGCGCTGTGGGAAGCGCAGATCACCATCGGGGCTGTGCTCTGCCGGCTGTGCAGACGCACCGGCCGAAGATTCTTTACTGCCGACATGTGCCTTGGAGTTTTCCCGCGCAGGGGAGGCACGATCGAGCTCCTCTTCGCTTGCCGTTGAGTCGGCCATGCTTCAGGGCGCGCCAGCATCGGAAGAGAGTTTGACGGCGGTGGACGCGTCGGGAGCGCTGGGGGAAGCTGCGGTTTTGCTCCAATGCGCAGGGCAGGCCGGGCCGGCAGGATTTGGGCTGGGCTCATTTTTGCCGGAGTTTATAATGATGATGTACCGTGCCTTTGTCTTGCAGAGCTCTCAGCCTGCTCAGGCAGTGCATTTGCATGCTCCTTTACTTCCTGCTACTACTACTACTTTTGCTAGTAATGCTACCATTAATCAGGTTTCCCCTCCGGTGCAGTCTCAGGCGGTGAAGCGCCGCAGACTTACGGCTGCGGAGGAGGGGGACCCTGCCCCAGTCTCCCCCCTTGTCTCTGACTCTTCCTGAGGCGCTGGAGGACGGTGAGGTACCGGAATTGGACGCGGAGGAGCCGGCAGGTAGAGACGTGGATGATCCTTCCACGCTCCGTCTTTTTCACAGGGAAGAACTTTCCTCTTTAATTTCTAAAGCTTTGCAAGGATTTAACATTTCGCAGAAGGATCCGCAGGTTTCTGGGTCCGCGAACCCCCTTATGGCAGGGATGCGTAAGCCACCTAGATCCTTTCCGGTTCATGAAGCCATGCAGGAGCTTATTGCGACACAATGGGACACGCCGGAGGCCAGTCTGCGGGTGTCGAAAGCCATGCGGCAGTTGTACCCGATTGCTCTGAATGAACTGGAGAAGTTTAAATTGTCTAGGGTTGACGCGCTGGTGGCCGCGGTCACCAAAAAGACTACGTTGCCGGTGGAGGGGGGTGTTGCGCTGAAGGATGTCCAGGATAGGAAGTTTGAATCTTTGCTTAAAATGGCCTTTGAAGTGGCAGCGGTCACATTACAAGCCGCGGTTTGCAGTTCATATGCTGCGCGTGCATGGCTGCAATGGTCTCATCTGATGGATCACATGATGGAATCTGGGAGTTCTGTTCCCTCAGAATTGGCTGATCTGGAGTCTGGTCTGGCGTATTTGGCGGATGCCTTGTATGATATTATTCGTGCTTCTGCCAAACAAATGTTTCTTTCCGTGGTTTCTTGCAGATCTTTGTGGCTGCATAATTGGGCGGTGGATGCGGCGTCCAAACTTCGGCTCGTGAAACTCCCTTTTAAAGGTCGTCTGTTGTTTGGGGAGGATTTGGATAAGTTGGTGAAGGATTTTGGTGATTCCAAAACGCAGCGGTTGCCAGAGGACAGGCCTAGACCGCCTTTGAAAACCTCGTCTGCCAGACCTCGCTTCAGGGATGTTAAGAGAGATAGGCCGGGTAAGCCGTCCTTTTAGCCCGCTTACAGTTCCTTCGCTAATTCGAGACCTAGATTTCCACAAAAGAGTTCCTTTCGTGCAGCAAAACCCCCGACAGGTCAGCCGCGACCGTTCAAGAGCCAGGCCGTAAGACTAAAGTGGGACGGATTTTCCATGGAGATCGGGCCCTGAGTCAGCAAGTCCGGAGTCACCGGGAACGTCAACCGATCGCCTGCTGACAGCTGCATCAGGTCCGCGTACCACGGCCGACGTGGACAATCCGGAGCCACCAGGATCACCCTGCTCGGAAAGAGATATGCAGTGCAACACCCAACCTATCATCGGCCAAAGAGGAAACACATAAAAGAAGGCAACCCGGAGGCCACGGAAGAGCCAACGCGTCCACCCCCTCCGACTCCCGTTCCTTGCGTCTGCTGAAGCTATTCTGACCAGGTTATTTCCACTCTTCTTTGAGCCAAAAAGATTTCTACCTCTGCCTTCTATGCTATGAGAGTTTTCGAGCCTGGTGTGGGGCGAAGGTTCTTTCGCCCTTCCAGGCGTCCCTGTCGGCTATTGTTTCCTTTCTGCAGGAAGGCGTCGCCAAAGGGTTGGCCTATAATTCCCTGAAGGTTCAAGTGGCGGCCATTGCTTGTTACAGGGGACGGGTTTCTCGTTCAGCGCTAGCGCCTCAACCTGATGTTGTGCGATTCCTGAAAGGGGTTCACCATATTCGGCCTCCTGTAAAGAGAACCTTTCCGGAGTGGAGTCTTAAGCTTGTCCTTGGGGCACCCTTTGAGCCTTTGTCTAATGCTACTCTGAAGGATGTCACGTTGAAAACGGTGTTTTTGGTGGCTATGGCTTCAGCCAGACGGGTGTCAGAGTTACATGCTTTATCTTGCAGAGATCCTTTATCCCAGGACAAGCAGGCAGGTATTCTCACTAGTGGGTGATGTCATCAGACAGAGCCCCGGTACGGACGTCTCACAAGCACGTGTTGCTTGTAGAAACTTAAAGTTTCTAGATGCCCGCACCGCGCATGCGCCGGTGCCTTCCTACCCGGAGATCCGGGCGTGTCTCCTCAGTTCTTTCTTTTCCGCGGAGCTGAGAAGTTCAACTTCATCATGCGCTAGCTGAATTCAGTTAAATTTGCCTTCCTTGTCCGCGTTTTCGCCTTTCTTTTAATTACAGTTAACAGTTCTTTTATTTTCGTAAAAAAAAAAAAAAAAAGAAGATTATTTCCTCCGGCGGGTCGAACGGGCCGGCCACGTGGCTCAGGCCCACTGGCTTCGACCTCGCGGCGGAGATTTTCCGGCCTATGTCCCGGCCAACCACCGGGTTTAAAAAGTGCAGCAAGTGCCAACGCGCGATTTCACTCACGGACCCTCACTGGCGCTGTTTGCAGTGTTTGGGCCCTGACCACATCCCGAAATCGTGCGGGCCTTGCTCTACCCTTACGGCACGCTCATTCAAGCGGCGTTGCCTATTGTGGGAATCGATGTTCAAGATGGACACAGCTAAGGATCCCACAGCCTCCACTTCATCTGATACCTCCCCGGTTCGGGCGAAACCGGCATCGACCACCCCTGCATCGAGTGTGGTGAAACCGGCATCGCTCGCCCCGACACCATCCACGAGCTCGACGTCGGTGCCTGCCCCGGTCTCCTCGGTTCAGGTACCTCTTCCTTCCACAGTGCCACCAATGGTCATCAAAGTGCCGAAAGCTGCTAAGCAGAAGCACTCGACCTCGAAGGAGCGCGATGTCCGTGCAGGAGGACCCCCTTTCGGTGCGGATCCCTCCCTATCGGCTTCGCTACGGTCCGTGCTGGAAGCTCAATTCGTTGAGCTCATGCAGACCATCGGACCCGGGCTCATCGCTGCCATACAGGGTGACCTCCCGGTACCGACCCAAAGGGGCGGTCCGCCCCCTCCCCCTCCCCCACACCGTTCGACCTCGACAACCGACGAGGACGAACGGGGGAGGGCGGCGATGCCCACGCGGCAAACCTCGCTTACCGATATGCCGCCATTAGAACCCATTACGCCTCCGCGCCAACATGGGACCAGACCCCCGCTCGATACTCGAAGCCCTGGGCATAGTCAGGAAGAGTTCTTCCGCACTCCTTACCAGACTTGGGTAGCATCGCAAGAATCCGCATCGCAAACCCAGTTGCGATCCACCGCTTCCAGCCCTATCCACTTGGGGGCCTCGGGAGACCATGCGATGCACACACGATCCCGATCCCCGTCCCGCCACCGAGACGGGCACCGATCGAGACACTCATCCTGGCACTCCTCACGCCATTCGGAGGTGTCACCGCAGAAAAAACTGCAACGTAGGGGATACTCCTCAACAGAGGCGTCCCCTCCGAGGGGCCCGGAGTACGAGGAGACACCGGTACCCGATTCTCCTTGTCACTCCCCGATGTCCACAGACCTGGAGGCCTCATCCTCCTCCAGCCCGTCCCACAGACCGACGCTGGCGGAACAATTGTCCTTCTCATCATTCCTCCGACAAATGGCGGATGATCTGGACGTGACCCTTGACACGGGCTCCAGATACTCCAAAGAGTATCTGGACACCATGCACTTACCTAACCCTCCAACGGAGTCGCTCCGGCTCCCCTTGCATAAATTACTGGACCAGACCTTCATGCAGTGCTTCGAAACGCCGTATTCCATACCGGCGATCCCCAGCAAACTCGATGCTCGATACCGCATCGTGCACCATAAAGGGTTCGAGGGCCCCCAACTCTCCCACCAATCCCTATTGGTCGAGTCCTCCCTCAAACGCTCTCATCCCTCCCAGGTCTACGCTTCTGTACCGCCGGGCCGAGAGGGAAGAACGATGGACAAATTTGGTAGAAAATTCTACCAAAACTCCATGATGGCGTCACGGGTGCTAAACTACAACTTCTTTTTCTCTTCCTATCTGGAGTTCTTCTTGCCGGTACTCCGCAAGTTCACTCCGTTCATAGACAACCAAGCTCGATTCGAGTTCGAGGAAGTGGTAGCCTCCCTCTCCCAATTACGCCTCCAGCTGATGCAATCCTCCTTCGATGCATTCGAACTCTCGGCACGCGCCGCCGCAAGCGCGGTAGCTATGCGTCGCCTGGCATGGCTCCGTACAATCGATATGGATCCCAACCTACAGGACAGACTCGCCAACGTACCATGTGCTGGAGCTGACCTGTTCGATGAGTCTATCGAAACTGTTACCAAGAAGCTGTCGGATCATGAAAAATCCTTTCAATCCATCCTACGGCCCAAACCCAAACCTCAACAGTCTCGACCTTCCAGGCCACCCCTGATTTACCAGCGGCGTTACATGCCCAGACAAACGCCCGCGGCGAGACAGCCTGCGAAGAGACAACCCCCCCAGAAGTCTCAGCAAAAAGTCCAGCCACCCGCTGTACCTAAGGCTCCCCAGCCCTTTTGACGCCCCTCCCGGGAGCATAACCTCGGCCTCTCCCATAGGGGGCCGCCTCCATCTTTTTTACCACAGATGGGAGGCCATAACCACGGACCTATGGGTCCTCTCCATCATAAGAGAAGGATACTCCCTTCAATTCCACCGGGTCCCCCCGGACCATCCTTCAAGAGAGTATCCTTCAAGCTCGACGCAGACCTCCCTTCTTCTTCAGGAAGTCCAAAACTTACTTCAGCTTCGGGCGGTCGAGACGGTCCCGTCAGACCAATTGAACCGAGGGTTTTACTCCCGGTACTTCCTCGTCCCGAAGAAAACGGGCGACCTGCGACCCATTTTAGACCTTCGGGCCCTCAACAAGTTCCTGGTCAAAGAGAAGTTTCGCATGTTGACTTTGGCTTCTCTATACCCCCTCCTCGAGCAGAACGACTGGTTATGCTCCCTGGATCTCAAAGAGGCCTACACTCACATCCCCATTCACCCGGACTCCCGAAAGTTCCTCAGATTTCGGGTGGGAAATCTGCACCTACAGTATCGAGTGCTACCATTCGGCCTATCTTCGTCCCCCAGAGTCTTCACAAAGTGCCTGGTGGTAGTGGCCGCAGCACTCAGGGACAGGGGTCTACAGGTCTTTCCATACCTCGACGACTGGCTCATCAAGGCCCCGTCAGCCCCAGAGGTCACTTCGGCGGCCTTGGCTACAACCTACTTCCTCCAGAATTTGGGCTTCGAGATCAACTTCTCCAAGTCCCATCTACAACCTACCCAGTCCCTCCCCTTCATCGGAGCGGTCCTGGACACCACCCGACTCCGAGCATTCCTGCCCCGGCAACGCATGGAGTCTCTTCTTCACCTCTGCCAGTCGGTGATCACTCACCAATCCATACCGGCGAGACAACTGATGGTACTCCTGGGCCATATGGCCTCCACAGTACACGTGACACCCTTTGCCAGACTCCACCTCAGGATCCCCCAGTGGACCCTGGCATCACAGTGGAATCAGACATCCGATCCACTATCCAAACGCATCGTAGTCACACCTGCTTTTCGGCAGTCTCTACTTTGGTGGATGACCTCTTCGAATCTATCCAGAGGTTTGCTGATGCACTCTCCCCCCCATCAGAAAGTTCTCACAACCGACTCGTCGAATTACGCATGGGGGGCCCACCTGGAGGGTCTCCGCACCCAAGGATTCTGGACCAGTGCGGAAAGACTACACCAAATCAATCTATTGGAACTCAGAGCCATCTTCAATGCGCTCCAAGCTTTCCAACACCTACTTCACGACACGGTAATCCTCATTCGCACAGACAATCAGGCTGCCATGTATTACATCAACAAGCAAGGGGGCACGGGCTCGTCCCTCCTTTGCCAGGAAGCTCTACGAGTCTGGGACTGGGCGGTGCGCCACAATGCCTCACTCAGAGCAGTATACATCCAGGGGGAGAACAACGTCCTAGCAGACAAACTAAGCCGTCTGTTACAACCGCACGAATGGACTCTCCATTCCAACCCCCTTCACCAAATCTTCACGCAATGGGGGACGCCTCAGATAGACCTCTTTGCGGCTCCCCACAACGCCAAACTGCCTCAGTTTTGCTCCAGGATCTACACTCCTCATCGCCTCGAGGCAGATGCTTTTCTACTGAACTGGGGGAAACGATTTCTATATGCGTTCCCACCATTCCCGCTGATCCAGAAGACTCTGGTCAAGCTGAAACTCGAACGGGCCACCATGATTCTAATAGCCCCTCGGTGGCCCAGACAACCTTGGTTCTCCCTCCTACTTCAACTCAGCAGCAGGGAACCAGTACCACTTCCAGTGTTTCCTTCACTACTTACTCAACATCAAGGATCACTACTTCATCCCAACCTGCAGTCTCTCCACCTGACAGCTTGGTTCCTCTCAACGTAACCCCTCACCAATTCTCACAAGAAGTGAGGGAAGTCTTGGAAGCTTCCAGGAAGCCCGCCACTCGTCAATGCTACTCCCAGAAATGGACCAGATTCTCCTCATGGTGCGTTTCTAAGTCAAAGGAACCCCAGCGAGCTTCCTTATCCTCCGTGCTGGACTATCTCCTGCACCTATCTCAATCTGGGCTCAAGTCCACATCCATACGAGTCCACCTGAGCGCTATTGCGGCGTTCCACCAACCTCTACAAGGGAAACCCCTCTCGGCCCATCCGGTGGTCGCCAGATTTATGAAAGGACTCTTCCATGTTAACCCTCCTCTCAAACCACCCCCAGTGGTTTGGGACCTCAATGTAGTCCTTTCCCACCTCATGAAGCCCCCGTTTGAACCACTCAACAGGGCCCCTCTGAAGTATCTCACCTGGAAAGTTCTTTTCCTTGTAGCCCTTACGTCCGCTCGCAGAGTCAGCGAGCTCCAGGCATTGATGGCGGACCCACCATTCACAGTATTCCACCATGACAAGGTGGTCCTCCGCACTCACCCGAAATTCCTGCCTAAGGTGGTCTCCGAATTTCATCTCAACCAATCCATCGTACTTCCAGTATTCTTCCCTAAGCCTCATTCTCACCACGGAGAATCGGCCCTTCACACTCTAGACTGTAAACGTGCCTTGGCTTTCTACCTGGATCGCACCAAGCCACACAGAACCACTCCTCAACTTTTTGTCTCCTTCGACCCTAACAAGTTGGGAAGACCCGTATCAAAGCGCACCATCTCTAACTGGATGGCGGCTTGTATCTCTTTCTGCTATGCCCAGGCTGGATTATCACTCCCTTGTAAGGTCACAGCCCATAAGGTCAGAGCAATGGCAGCCTCAGTAGCATTCCTCAGATCAACACCAATCGAGGAAATTTGCAAGGCTGCCACCTGGTCCTCGGTTCACACATTCACCTCACATTATTGTCTGGATACCCTATCCAGACGGGATGGACAGTTTGGCCAAACAGTATTGAAAAATTTATTCTCTTAAGTCGCCAACTTCCCCTCCATCCCACTGAGGTTAGCTTGGAGGTCACCCACTAGTGAGAATACCTGCCTGCTTGTCCTGGGATAAAGCAATGTTACTTACCGTAACAGTTGTTATCCAGGGACAGCAGGCAGCTATTCTCACGTCCCACCCACCTCCCCTGGGTTGGCTTCTCAGGCTAGCTACCTGAACTGAGGAGACACGCCCGGATCTCCGGGTAGGAAGGCACCGGCGCATGCGCGGTGCGGGCATCTAGAAACTTTAAGTTTCTACAAGCAACACGTGCTTGTGAGACGTCCGTACCGGGGCTCTGTCTGATGACATCACCCACTAGTGAGAATAGCTGCCTGCTGTCCCTGGATAACAACTGTTACGGTAAGTAACATTGCTTTTTGCGCATTTCGGATGCTGTGTCTGTTGGGACGGTGCCGTCCTTTCTGCCTAAGGTGGTTTCTTCCTTTCATGTGAACCAGTGTTTATTCCTCCTGGCTTTTCGGCGGGAGGATTGGGGGGAGCGCTTCTCTTCATTGCGTTTCCTGGATGTGCGCAGGATTGTTCTTCATTATTTGGAGGTGACTAATGCCTTTCGTCGGTCGGACCACCTATTTGTGTTGTTCGCTGGCCGGAACAAAGGTATGCCCGCGTCTAAGGCTTCCATTGCTCATTGGGTCAAGGAGACGATTGCTTTGGCGTACTTGATAGCGGGGAAGCGGTTGCCGGAGCAGCTTCGTGCTCATTCGACTCGAGGGTTGGCTGCGTCTTGGGCGGAGTCCGGAGGTCTTTCCTTGGAGGAGATTTGTTGTGCGGCTTGGTCTTCTGGGAATACCTTTTCGAAGCATTACCGGTTGGATGTGGCAGCCCTTGCGGAGGCTAGTTTTGGCGCTTCAGTTATTGCGGAGGCGGCGTTTGCTTCCCACCCAGTTTGAGTTTTGCTTTGCTACATCCCACTAGTCTCTGGATTCATCTGCTGCTGTGCTAATGAAGGAAAAATTATGTTCTTACCTGTTAATTTTCTTTCCTTTAAGAGCAGCAGATGAATCCAGAGCCCCACCCTTTCTGCAGACGATATGTCAGGTTTCTGTGTGGCGTACTTCAGTTATTCAGGTAATTTCAGGTTATTGTTTATAGTTGTATTCTGTATTTTCCTATTTGTTATTCGTTACTGGAAAGAAGTTTTTTGGATGCTCATTTTTCCTATATCTGGATGCTTGGGCAAGGAACATTACTGGATGTACAGGAGGCATGCCAGTCTATAAGACTACCTGTTAATCAGTTTCTCTATCTCCACCTGATGGTCAATGTGAGCTATCCCACTAGTCTATGGATTCATCTGCTGCTCTTAAAGGAAAGAAAATTAACAGGTAAGAACATAATTTTTCCTTGTGCCACTTTGAGTTTAGCTGCCACATGGCTGCTGGGGAATGGTTTTGGAGCCTATTAAGGGATCGACTTCCCCAGGAGCCCCAGAACAGTGGCATGGTATTCCAAACTGCAGCCAAAGAAGAAGTGTCTCCTCCCTTCTAAAAAGGAAGGAGAGTTGCCTACTAAGGTTTTTGCTCCAGAGTTCATTAATCTGCTCTGGCAGGTGTATGCACATGTCCAAAATATGCAATTTCGGTCTGCTGAAGAGCAACCCTCGGTGCACACCTCTAGGAATCCTATCCTATGAGCGCTTCTTCTATGGGAGTGGAGCTCTTCCCTGACTGTCAGTTGTACAGGGATTTAGGGGGACAAAAGATCCCCTTACTGTCTCAAAGCGAAGCCTCCCTGTTGGGAGATTCAGCCTCCTGCGTTGAGGATCAGGATGGAGTCACAGCTGAGGATCCAGGAGATGATCCCTCCATACGCAAACAGTTCAAGTCTTCGGCCCTGCCAGACATTGTGAGCTCAAGATTGATCCGCCTCAGCTCCAGTCGTCTTGGTATTCTCTTTTGAGTGGGGTCTGATCTCGGCCCACATCCTTTCCATGGCACCCAGACATGAAACTTCTGGTTACAGAGCCCTGGAAGGTCCCAGAAGGCATGCTTAAAGGGGCGAAAGCCATGAGTAGGCTGTATCCTCTGGATCAAGAGTTCCAGCAAATGTTTGCTATGCCAAAAGTACGTTTTTACTCGATGAGGGAGGAAATACAGTGGTGCCTCGCATAACGGACGCCTCGCACAGCGAACGCTGCGCACAACGAACTTTATGTCTTGATTCGTACAACGAACTTCGTTTCACACAACGAAGTCGCAGGAGCTGCATCCTTCCGCGCAGGCACTGCGCTTAACTGCCCTCTCTCCGCCTGGCTCCCTCTTGCCCCCCCCCCCCGACTCCCCGACACGATCGGGGCAAGAGGGAGCCCAAGCCCTCTTGCCCCCCCGACTCCCCGACACGATCGGGGCAAGAGGGAGCCCAAGCCCTCTTGCCCCCCCCGACTCCCCGACACGATCGGGGTAAGAGGGAGCTCAAGCCCTCTTGCCCCCCCGACTCCCCGACACGATCGGGGCAAGAGGGAGCCCAAGCCCTCTTGCCCCCCCGACTCCCTGACACGATCGGGGCAAGAGGGAGCTCAAGCCCTCTTGCCCCCCCCGACTCCCCGACACGATCGGGGCAAGAGGGAGCCCAAGCCCTCTTGCCCCCCCGACTCCCCGACACGATCGGGCCAGGAGGGAGCCCAAGTCCTCCTGGCCACGGCGACCCCCTAACCCCACCCTGCACTACATTACGGGCAGGAGGGATCCCAGGCCCTCCTGCCCTCGACGCAAACCCCCCCCTCCCCCCAACGACCGCCCCCCCCAAGAACCTCCGACCGCCCCCCAGCCGACCCGCGACCCCCCTGGCCGACCCCCACGACACCCCCAACCCCCTTCCCCATACCTTTCTGTAGTTGGCCGGACAGACGGGAGCCAAACCCGCCTGTCCGGCAGGCAGCCAACGACGGAATGAGGCCGGATTGGCCCATCCGTCCCAAAGCTCCGCCTACTGGTGGGGCCTAAGGCGCCTGGGCCAATCAGAATAGGCCCGGGAGCCTTAGGTCCCTCCTGGGGGCGGAGCCTGAGGCACATGGGCCCAACCCGACCATGTGCCTCAGGCCCTGCCCCCAGGAGGGACCTAAGGCTCCCGGGCCTATTCTGATTGGCCCAGGCGCCTTAGGCCCCACCAGTAGGCGGAGCTTTGGGACGGATGGGCCAATCCGGCCTCATTCCGTCGTTGGCTGCCTGCCGGACAGGCGGATTTGGCTCCCGTCTGTCCGGCCAACTACAGAAAGGTACGGGGAAGGGGGTTGGGGGTGTCGTGGGGGTCGGCCAGGGGGGTCGCGGGTCGGCTGGGGGGGAAGGTCGGAGGTTCTTGGGGGGGGGGCGGTCGTTGGGGGGAGGGGGGGTTTGCGTCGAGGGCAGGAGGGCCTGGGATCCCTCCTGCCCGTAATGTAGTGCAGGGTGGGGTTAGGGAGTCGCCGTGGCCAGGAGGACTTGGGCTCCCTCCTGGCCCGATATTGTCGGGGAGTTGGGGAATCGGCGGGGCAAGAGGGCTTGGGCTCCCTCTTGCCCCGATCGTGTCGGGGAGTCGGGGGGGCAAGAGGGCTTGGGCTCCCTCTTGCCCCGATCGTGTCGGGGAGTCGGGGGGCAAGAGGGCTTGGGCTCCCTCTTGCCCCGATCGTGTCGGGGAGTCGGGGGGCAAGAGGGCTTGGGCTCCCTCTTGCCCCGATCGTGTCGGGGAGTCGGGGGGGGGGGCAAGAGGGCTTGGGCTCCCTCTTGCCCCGATCGTGTCGGGGAGTCGGGGGGGCAAGAGGGCTTGGGCTCCCTCTTGCCCCGATCGTGTCGGGGAGTCGGGGGGCAAGAGGGCTTGGGCTCCCTCTTGCCCCGATCGTGTCGGGGAGTCGGGGGGGCAAGAGGGCTTGAGCTCCCTCTTGCCCCGATCGTGTCGGGGGTGCCAGGGACCACACGGAGTCACCCACCGTACCACCCGATTCGGGTAAGCGCAGGTATCGGTGGGTGGCTTATTTGCGGGGGGGTGCCTTATTTTACATTTTTTTCTAAAAAGGGGGGGCTGTCTTATTTGATGGCCCTGTCTTATCATCGGGGAAACACGGTAGAAAAAAAAAAAATGAACAGTTAAGTCCCAGTTTTTGCCGCTGAGACTCTGCCCTCTCTCACTGTAAAATTAGACTCTACTTAGTCTGTCTTTAAATTTAAAAAATGTGTGTTGTTTTAAAAAACAATTATGTTTTTAGATGTATCTAAATAAAAATAATAACCAAAAATTTATCTTTTTTTATGTCATCTTAGCATATTTTATGCTGCAGAACGAATTATTTTTTTTTTACATGTATTCCTATGGGAAAACGCGTTTCACATAACGAACGTTTCACATAACAAACTTGCTCCTGGAACCAATTAAGTTCGTTGTGTGAGGCACCACTGTATAGTGAAGGATACACAGGACTGCAGAGTGGGAGGCAGTTTGAGGCCCTGAGAGTTGAGGTGGCGTCTGCTACTTCTTTTGTAGCATGTGCCTGTCATTCACTGTTATGAACTCTAGACATGATGACAGCTGAGCCATCACCTTGGCTTGTGCTGGCAGAAGTTGACTATGTGGCTGATGTACTTTATGATGTAATTAGTCATGGCAAGAGTCTCTGCATATTCCACCTCCAAGGCTACACTTAGTAGGCTCCCCTTTGAGGGACAGATGTTTTGTGGCAAAGGCCTGGGTGATCTTATGACCAGTGTTCAAGATCATCCCTTACAGGACTTGGCTAGAAGCCAGAACCGGAGCTCCTTTTCGAGGGCCCCAATGTTTTTGCTAGTATACCTCAGGAGGCTGATCTCGGAGAAACTATCAAGGTTCCAGACAGGTATTCTGGAAGCCTTAAAATTCAAAATACAGTGGTACCTCGGTTTACGAGTGCACCGGTTTTGCAAGATGAGGAAAAAATTTGCAAAATCAGCGCCTCGGAAACTGAGCTTGCCTCGATTTGCGAGCGGTGCCCACCGCGATCCGGCATCCCCCCGCTCGCGTCGCACTCCCCCGCCGCGATCTGAAATCACTCAAGGCCCAGCAAAGAAGAAGATGCAGAACTTTGGGCACCGGCGTGTCCTTTGCGTTGGTGCCGGTGGCCAGATGGGGGTAAGCAGCGTGTTCGAGTGGATGCTGGGGGATTTCAGATCACGGCGGGGGGGGGGGGGGGGCAGGGGCGACGCGAGCGGAGAGATGCTGGATCACGGGGGGAGGGTGCCAGATTGCGGGAGAGGCCTTCGGGGGTGAGCAATGCCAGTTCTCGGGGGGGGGGAACATATCAAGCGAGTTTCCCTTAGTTCCTTCCCCACTTTCTCTCTGTTGCACATTTGTCATGGGGTTGTTTGCCTTGCAGAGATACCTGCTTTGATATACGAGTATTTTGGTTTGCGAGCATGCTTCTGGAAAGAATTATGCTCGTAAAACAAGGTACCACTGTACCGGTTCCCAGGCCACATAGGCAGCCAATAAGCTGCAATGACACCAGCCCTCCAGCTGCACTTCAGAAAATTGGTGGTCAGCTCTTGGATATTGTCAGGAAAGGTTAAAATAGTTTGCATACCTTCTGTTAAGACTGGCTTATAGATTTTCCAGCAGGCCAACCAGATCGGGCAGTCCAAGGCCGGGCAATGTTAAACAGATTGCTGGATACAGTTGCAAAAGAACTCTTGGCCAATTACTTGATATACTTTGTCATGCCCAAGAAAGATTCAGACATTTCTGGATCTCAAACATGCCAATGCGGCTCTGAGGGCTCCATGTTTCTGGATGAAGAAAGTGAGATCTGTCATTGCTGCAGTTCAGCCAAGAGAGTTTCTGGCCACGCTGGATTTGACGGAAGCTTATCTCCACATTCCAATTTTCCTGGCACACAGAACATTCCTGAGATTTCACGTGTTGGAGAATTGCTATCAATTTACAGCACTGCCATTTAGGCTGGCGGTGGCATCCCTGATGTTCACCAAGTGAGGGTGGTATTAGCAGCTCATTTACACAGGCCAGGCTAACTAGTTCATCCTTAATCTAGACAATTGCCTCATTAGAGCCTCCTTTTGAAGAGTTTAGAAAGAGCAGTGGCAACACTTTTGCAAACTTTGCAGAGTGCGAGCTGGATTGTAAGCTTTCGAAAGAGCCAATTAGTCTCCAGTCTTTGGAATACCTGGGAGTTCTTTTCAACACAGCAGAAGGCTAAAGTTTTCTACCAGAGATACATAGACAGAAATTTTGGAAGCAAATTATGAACCTCTTATCACAGCCAGTGCCTGCAATGTGGCACTACCTACAGGTTCTGGGCTCAATGGCATCTGCCATAGAAGTAGTGCCCTGGGCAAGGGTGCATATGTAGCCACTTCACGATGCACCATTGGAAGAGAGATGTAGATCTGCAACATGGTCTTCCCTGCACATACTCACTAAATTCTATAGAGTACATGTAGATCCACTTTTGGATCCTTGGTGCTGAAAGCAGGCTTCTCTCCCACCTAGGTCTTCGGAAATTGCTTAGGTATTCCTATTGCACTGGAAAAAGAGATTAGGTTCTTGCCTTGATAATATCTTTTCCAGTAGATGGGAATGGTATGCTGACCCCCCCTTCCCCTCCGGGCCTGTTAATTTCTGATGCATCTGTTTCTGCCTTAGGCTTCATTGTGTTCTTCATTGCTAAACTCTGCCTGTCGAGGTTATAGGTTCAGAATCAATTTGCAAATAGAATCTAAAGAGCTAATTGAACCCTATTAATATTCAATCTGTTGCTTTTATTTGATGTGTTACTGTTCAATGGTAAAGTTAGTTCATTTATACTTTACTACAGTTTCATTATTGATTGTTGTAATGTTATATGAGCAGATCAGAATCTTAGTTTTGGGGAGTTCCTTGTGTCCCACCTTCTGTCTTTTACTCTAGAGCAGGGCTGCCCAAGTCCGGTCCTCGAGATCTACTGGCAGGCCAGGTTTTCTGGATATCCAAAATGAACATGCATGAGAGATTTGCATACCAAGAAGGCAGTGCAGGCAAATCTCTCTCATGCATATTCATTCATTGTGGATATCCATAAAACCTGGCCTGCCAGTAGATCTCGAGGACCGGACTTGGGCAGCCCTGCTCTAGAGCTTACATGCTTTGGAACGAACTGAAGGGGGCAGCAGACTTCAGGGAGGAGGTTTCAAAAGCTGTGATTAACATCTTTCTATACTATGCTTGCAAGAATGGACAGAATACCCTGAGGTTCAGTATACCATTCCTATCTACTGGAAAAGATATTAAAGTAAAATCCTAATCTCTTTTTTTTTGGTTGCTGGTGTTTTATTTCTTTATTGTTTTTTCTTTGAGATGTAATTTTGAAATGTCAAGAAAAAAATTAGCACCTGTTTGAATTTTGGTTATTTGATAACAGAAATTTAGATGTAGAATTGCAGCTTTTGTTTAGGATTACAATCTAAGAAAATAATTTCTTATAGGAGACTTATGATGATCCTCATAAAACTTCTGCTTCTCCTGTGGTCCACATCAGAGGCTTGATAGATGGAGTTGTGGAAGCCGATCTTGTGGAGTCTTTGCAAGAGTTTGGACCTATTAGGTAATTGAAACATATAACCTTATCCTTTTTTGGATATTTAGTATTCATTTGTTTCATATTAAGTGGGCTAGCCCATTGACTTAATGGCAGAACTGGGCACTGTCCTATTGGAGGGTCCCTGGTTTGATCCCCAGATCAAGTCTTCCACACACTGGGTTAGTTTGGATTCAGGTAATAGTGTTCTAGCTTCTCAGTGAGGAGGAACTGATCATTGTAACTTAAAGGTTACTGGATATAGCACTCATGACGGACTTCCTGGCTGCAGGACTGTTACTACAGTAACCAGGGTAGTAATGGTGGGAGAGAGGAGGCTATTAAAATGAGAGAAATTCCCAGATAGCTGTGAATAGAGAGGCACATAGTGCCAAGATTCTGACGCTGGATCCAGCTGAGTGAATCAGAAGAAAAAGAGAGAGGGAACTACTGAAGAAAAAAAACAGCTTCCATGTACATAAGAACATAAGAAGTTGCCTCCGCTGAGGCAGACCAGAGGTCCATCTCGCCCAGCGGTCCGCTCCCGCGGCGGCCCATCAGGCCCATTGCCTGAGCAATGGTCCCAGACTATCCCTATAACCTACCGCTACTCTTATCTGTACCCTTCAATTCCTTTATCCTCTAGGAACCTATCCAAACCTTCTTTGAAGCCTTGTAACGTGCTCCGGCCTATCACAGCCTCCGGGAGCGCGTTCCATGTGTCCACCACCCTCTGGGTGAAAAAGAACTTTCTGGCATTTGTTTTAAACCTGTCTCCTTTTAATTTTTCCGAGTGCCCCCTTGTACTTGTGGTTCCCCGTAATCTGAAAAATCTGTCCCTGTCTACTTTTTCTATACCCTTCAGGATCTTGAAGGTTTCTATCATGTCTCCTCTAAGTCTCCGCTTTTCCAGGGAGAACAGCCCCAGCTTTTTCAGTCTGTCAGTATATGAGAGGTTTTCCATACCTCTTATCATGTAGCTGCATGGGCCTTCCCAGTCTGGATAGATAAGTGTTTGAATACTAGAAAAGGTTGTGCTGCTAAATCATGTACTACAATTAATTGCATTATTCACTCTAATGGTGTGTTTTCTGTGGTGAAATAGTAATATGTGATGGCTTCTTGAATTTGTATGCTTAAATTCTGTTGAAATGTGGCACTTTCTTTTTCAGTTATGTGGTGGTGATGCCCAAAAAGCGACAGGCCTTAGTGGAATTTGAAGATATTCTTGGTGCTTGCAACGCTGTGAATTATGCTGCTGACAACCAGATCTACATAGCTGGACATCCAGCATTTGTGAACTATTCTACGAGTCAGAAAATATCACGCCCTGGTGATTCTGGAGATGATTCTAGGGGTGTGAACAATGTGCTCCTTTTCACCATTCTCAATCCTATCTACTCCATTACCACAGTACGTAGGAGCCTTTTACACTTTATGTAAAACATTTTTAACCTTTTCCTATCATAATAAATTTTACGTTACGCTGGTTCCAATCATAATTATTTTAGCAAAGTTTTGTATTATTCACCGTTATCATTTACGGCTATTGTAAACATAATGTAAATAAGTCCATAAGTCTGTAAATTCAAATATTTTGTGTTCCTGGCTCTTTATTAGTCCATACAGACTGTTTATCCACTGTCTGTCATTTTTGGAACGTCCCGTCATCCGGGACACACGATAGGAAAAGGTTAATCTGCCTTTATCCAAGTTTCTATACACAATAAGTTTACAAGTTTCCATACACAATAAAATCGCAAAGTAAAAAGACCTACATTAAGTAGAGGAAAACACAGTTACTACTAGATCAGTAGTTTTGAACGCAGTCCTTGGGGACCACCTACCAGTTGTATTTTCATGATACCTATAAATGATTGTGCATGAGAAGGGTTTGCACACAGTGAAGTTCATGCTAATACTTCTCGTACATATTTATTATGAATATCTTGAAACCCTGACTGGTCCCTGAGGACTGAGTTAAAAATCACTGTACCAGAAGATTAGTGTTGGTTTGCTATAGTGTCTTAGAGAAGTAGAATTAATTTCAGCTTTAATGACAGAATATTCTGTATTCTTGACAACCTTCGGTGTCCTGTCCATAATTATTATTTTTTTTTTTTCCCCCTGATCTAGCTTTTATTAAGTGCTCAGGTGATATAGAAATGAATAGCCAATTTGGTTTGGGGGACATACCAGTATGCCTATAAACAAAGCCATCCTTGGAAGGGACAATTAAACAGTCACCCTGGGTCTGGTTGGTGTCATTTTGTACTTTGACAGCCACAGTGTGTTTTCACTTCTATCTCTACCCCATATTTTCTTGGCTTAGGAGGAGGTAGACAAGCAGTCTCATTTGTTGCTGCTTCCTTTGGATGCTGTTTGCCTGTGTGAATCTGCACATTCAGATGGCAGAGGATGCGGGAGCTCTTCTGCTTTGTTAGGCAGGGGAAAGAATGGAGGACAGAAGGGTGAGAGAGGAGAAAGTCAGATTTACATATTGCATATCTAGGGGGCCCAGCAGCCCAGCCTGCAACACATTAAACATAATGACTAGTAAATCCGCCATTCACACAAAACAAACATGAATATTGATGATCTCTTTTGCTTATGTTTCTACTTTGCTAGGATGTTCTTTATACTATCTGTAATCCTTGTGGACCAGTTCAGAGGATTGTCATCTTCCGGAAAAACGGAGTCCAGGCAATGGTGGAATATCCTTTATTACCTTTAAATTTCCAGGTCCAGGGTGCCAAATGCTTATAATGATTTGTTTTCTAGTTTTGCAGCACTTAGGCACAGGAACATTGTCCCGCATGGATGCCTTTTGGGATATGGGCTTGAATTCTCATCCCACCCCACCAAAAAAAAAAAAAACCTGTTTGTATTTTGGGACAATATAGGTAGCTGACTGCATTCTAAAACCTAGTTTCTTTTTTTTTTCTTTTTTTTTTTTTCAGCATGAAATGAAAAACTGGTTTGAAATAACAGGTGCAACGCTGATTTTCTGGCAACGGGTGGTCCGGCAGCAAGCAACATCTGCAACCTGTTGCTCCTGCCAGCCTTGGCTCTCCCTCTGATGTGACTTTCTGGCTCAAGACCAGAAAGTGACAGACAATCGAAGCCAGTGCGAGTAGCAGGTTGCAGATACTGCTTGCTGCTGCTGAAGATTTAAAGAAGTACCTGGGAGGAGGAGGGAGAGAGGTGCCAGGGTTAAAGCATGTTCATTGTTAGTTCAGCAAAACAGTTAATCTGGCAAGGGTTTGGAACCAGGGGTACTGGAAAATTGGTGGTGTACCTGTATCTCTAATTTTATTTTCCAAGTTTTTTTCCTTAACTATTTAAACATTTGATTCTGTGCAGAGTGCACAGAGAGCCAAGGCTTCTCTGAATGGTGCTGACATATATTCTGGCTGTTGTACTCTAAAAATTGAATATGCAAAGGTATGTAAGCATGGGAACTTGTCAGCAGGGATAGGGCAAGATCTCAAGTTTGAAAACCTTTATGGGAGGTATACATGAGGAGAGTGAGTAATCACTAAAAGTTCTCAGTTGTGCCTGAGCTGTCAGGGGTTCATTGGAGCTGGCCACTGTTAAATGTTTGTGTGTGTATGTGTGTGTATATATATGTATATATATGTATGTATATATATATATATATATATATATATATATATATATATGTGTGTGTGTGTGTATATGTATGTGTGTATTTATTTATTTATTTATTTTTATGACTTGTAAAGTTTTTAAGAATGACTTGTATGTTTTTGCAGCCCACACGCTTAAATGTGTTTAAGAATGATCAGGACACCTGGGATTATACCAACCCCAATCTCAGTGGTCAAGGTAATCTTTCTAAAGATATCTCTAAACTTTTTATAAGCTTTGCTTCTCAATTTCTAAAAGAACACATTCCTTAGCTGAGATTTCATGTCTTGTAATGCCATTGAATCAGAATAAAAACATGAGGCAATAACAACTGTTCAGAGCATCCTAAAATAAAATGCTTTTAAATAAGGGGCGGTTAGCTTGGATAAACTGGAACTTTTGGGGTGTAGTTAAGATCTGTTTAGTTGCTGTGGGCATTTACTGTCCGCAACACTGATGCATGAGGAGGAGCCATGCTTTTTAGAAAGGAAGTAAGGTGCCCTCTTGTAAGGAAGATGTGCTGTTTGTAACAGGCTCAGTTGTAGCCTTTTCTTGGGGCTGTAATTCCAAATTTAAATTCTTCATAGTGTTGTGATAATTAGGGTAAAGGTCAGTTGCTGAAACTAGGGCAGGATTAACTGTTAGGGCAAACGAGTTTGGGTTGTCCTTTTCCATCCTCATTTTAAATCCTACAAACCTTTGAGTGCCTATTTTAGTCTCTTCTTACCTGCTGTTGCCTTCTCTGCAGGTGGGGTCACTTGGTGTTACGAGATTACAGGGCCCCACATAGCATGGAGATTACTTGACAGCCCCTAACTGGGGAGAAATACATAGTAAGGGGAAGATTAGACGTCTGTGGGCAGCAGTAGCTCTTATCCATTCTACTCGGGACAAAACCCTGTCTTGTAAATCACCTAAACTTTGACAAGTTCTCCTCCACCATGTGTGGTGGAGGAGGTATGTACCTAGTTTGTCCATGCTTTAATCCAGCTTAAACTGTTAACTTTTATAGAACTGATTTTTGTTTTGTTTTTTGAGGCTCAGCAGATTTTTCTTGTTTTGTTTTTTTTTTTGTTTTTTTCCTTACAGTGCAATCAGAACTGGTGCTGTGACCCTATTCATTTGCAGCTACTTATGAATTTCCCTTAATTTTATAGCACCTACCATTTACTTTAATTCTGTTGTGTATCAGCAACTTTAAACTAGTGCTTCTTGATCCCTGAATCCAGTCATCTAGATTTTGCTCTTAAACAATTACCATCACTTCTCTTTCCCTTGCTTTGATGGGGATGGCAAAGCAAGAAGTATGAATGATCTGAATAGCATTCCCAGCAAAATTCAGGTAGCAGAAGGCCTGACACAGATTTTGAGCCAAGGATCATTTGCAACTCATTTCTAAGATGATGCCCCACCTCAAGGCTTTAATAGATACTATTTATGGTTGGAAGTCAGGTTGCAGACAGCACAGCTTTCGTATTTTAGTGTAATCATGTCTTTATTTAAATTTTTAATTCAGTAGTGTCAAACGCATGAAAAAAAAGGGGCTTGTACCATGTATGGTATTGTTTTATCAGTAAAGTCCTGTTTTCATGAAGGGTTCTCTTCTGTGATTTACTTCCTTTTAAGCAAGGCTATCTCTAGAAGATGGGTTTGGGGTGGGATGGTATACTTAGGCCTTGATGCTCATCAGCCAAGACCCCTGCATCTCACTGTGTTTGACATCCCTGTTTTAAAACATGTACATTGTAACAACAAGTAATGGCATTGCATGACAACCCTTAAAACATGACATTTCTCCTCCCATGTACATAATAGAGATGTGCAGAGATGCAGGAATTAATTGCAGGCTGTGCATTATTTGATGCATTAAGGGTGGTATATAATAATTAACTGGGAGAGGTTATAGCTTTACTTTTTAATGGGAGTTCCCATGTCTGAGCCTATATTGCAGAAGGGGGCTTGATGGGCTATGAAAGCCCAGAATTGCCTGCGACCTGCCTCTGCACATTCCTAATAACACACAGTGTAGAAAGAAACAATTAGCTCTTTCCTGAAGAGAAACATGCATCGTATGTACCAGACCAGCAACAGACTGAGCTCATATTATCAAGAACACAACACGGTGATCCAAGAATCCGCTGTCCAAGCACAAAGAAAGAGGCTGAACATGCCACAACCTACATGTTAATGCAAAAGCCAAAGAGAGAATGTACACAGATCTAGGAAAACACAGAACAAAGAACTCGACAGCAGGCCAACGGAGAACCTTTTAAATACAGAGTGGAGTAGATCACAGTACCCTCCAAGACATAAGATGCTCTCCTTTTGCTTCTGCATTCCTTTCTGGAGGGCAGTTTGTGCAGACATCAGATGCCAACATTCATCGCCAACAGGAGACAAACCAAAGGCACACCGCATTCAGCGTGTAGCTGGGGCTCATTCTGGTGCATGCAGACAGGTACTTGGGCCGAAACACACTTCCATAACAGAGGAGACACGCACATGGGAGACCTACACAGAGCCAGAAGCACCACACAAATGCAGGAGATGAAAACATGGAGGAACACTCATTAACACACCCTTAATGGCTGCTTTTCTGATACCTTCTGAGGACAAAAAGCTGTGAGCCTTTCAGATTTTATTTCTATATTTTTTTTTAAGTTGTACTTTGATAACTGAAAAGTATTTGACTATAAAAACCATGTAATGCAGGGTCGCAGTGTATATTTGATGGGACGCCATCTTTCAGAACTGTGCTAACTCACTGTTGAAGTGTCCAATGGTAAGAGAAATACAGATTTTTATGTGAAACTGGAGCATTGTACTCTGTACTTCTACTGTAAGTAGCCTTTTTGAATCTTTGTGATTTTAAGTACATACTGTATGAAACATGTAATCTTGAATGAGTGTGAATGTTTTGGCTTGTACAAAATGAAACATTTTTTTACCTAGATTTTCTTTGCTGTTTTGCTATGTTTTCATGCAAATACTGCACATTCGCCTTCCTTTTTTCTCCTGTTTTGGGTGGGGAGTTGTTTACTATCGCTTTTTTTTCTGCCATCATTGTTACAACCAGCTGTGGGAAGAATGGGCATTTTACAGCTATCGTATCTGGTGGAATGATAATTTGTCTATTTTCTTTGCATAATATTTTGCAGGGGTTCCACGAAAGGTTGTGATGGTGTTTTGGGATAAGCTTTACGTTTACCAGGCTTGAAGTTAGTAATAAAATGTAAAGAGACAGAGTATTGAGATTTCAGTTGCACAGGTTGGTAGCCCCAGGCAGTGAGGGGAAGTATGGTGATTAAGCAATCAGTAGGATAGTCACTAATCAGAAATGTCCTGATAAATGTTAGTGAAACGAATAGAAATGGAATTGGGCTCACAGTTTAAGAATAGGTTTTACAGTTTTGTATTCTTCATGGTGAAACAAAAAAAAAAAAAAAAAACCAGAGACAGTAGCTAGAGAGAGGAGACATCACAGATGAGGCTTAGCTAGCTTTGAGTTTGATCCTTAATAGTGCGACACTTGAATATTTAATTTGCTTAAATTTTCACTGTCCTTCCTTTTAGGTGATCCTGGTAATAACCCAAATAAGCGTCAAAGACAGCCTCCTCTTCTTGGAGACCATCCTGTGGAATATGGTAAAGGCTTGAATGCTCAATATTTGACACTTGGGGTTTTTTGTGTTTTTTCTACCAAGCTGTATTCATAAAGCACCATGCAATATCTGACAGGGTGTTGAAAAGGAGTGTTAAAATGAAAGGAGTTTGAAGATTTTGTAGTTCAGATTGTAGGTATCCAAGAAGTATAAAACAGTAGGGAAAAGTGCTTGTAACTATATTGAATTTAGATGAGGGAGCGAAGCCTGTATTTGGATATAGTCAAGATGCTAGTTTGTGGATTAAAAAGGAGAAATTAGGTTCTTATCTGCTAATTTACTTTCTTTTAGCCTGTCCAGACCGGTATAGGTATCTTATCCCAGGACAAGCAGGCAGGTATTCTCACTAGTGGGTGATGTCATCCGACAGAGCCCCGATACGGACATCTTGCAAGCATGTCTTGCTTGAAGAAACTCAGAAGTTTCGAGATGCCCGCACTGCGCATGCGCCAGTGCCTTCCTGCCCGATGCTCCGGGCGTGTCTCCTCAGTTCTTTTTCTTCCGCGGAGCTGAGAAGTCTATCTTCAATTTGCGCCCATTGAATTTCTTTTTTTGCCTTCTTTTTTGCCGCGGGTTGAGTTCTTTTGGCTCTCCTGTGCATTTATTTCTTTCTTTGATTTCTTGATTTCAAAAAAAAAAAAAAAAAATTTTCCTTCCGATACTGGGTCGGCCGCGTGGCTGGGGCCCCGCGCCTTCGACCTTGCGGCGGAGCTTTTCCGGCCTATGTCCCGGCCGATCACCGGTTTTAAAAAGTGTAGCAAGTGCCAGCGCGCGATTTCGCTCACGGACCCTCATCGACGCTGCTTACAGTGCCTGGGACCGGATCACTTCCCGAAATCGTGCCGGCCTTGCTCCACTCTGACGGCGAGAGCGTTTAAGCGTCGCTGTCTGCTGTGGGAGTCCATGTTCAAGATGGAAGCTTCATCGGATCCTGCAGCTTCGACATAGACAGGTGCTTCGACTCCTTCTGCGAAGCCCTCTGCCTCCCTGGCTGCTTCGGGCCTCCTGAAACCGGCGTCGTTCACACCGGCTTCGGCGCCGGAGCCTTCATCCGTCTCCTCGGAGCAGAATTCCTCAGTGGACCCTAGCTTCTCAATGGACTCGAGTGTCAGACCCGTTGACTCGACACATCATAGTCACTCCTGCTCTTCGGCAGTCTCTACTTTGGTGGATGACCTCTTCGAATCTATCCAGAGGTTTGCTGTTTCACACTCCTCCTCATCAGAAGGTTCTCACTACCGATTCCTCGACCTATGCCTGGGGGGCTCATCTGGATGGGCTTCGCACTCAGGGATTCTAGACCTGTGCGGACCGACTCCATCAAATCAATCTTTTGGAGCTCAGAGCCATCTTCAATGCTCTTCAAGCTTTTCAACATCTGCTTCACGACATGGTGGTCCTCATTCGCACCGACAATCAGGTCGCCATGTATTATGTCAACAAGCAAGGGGGCACGGGTTCGGCCTCCCTCTGCCAGGAAGCTCTCAGAGTCTGGGATTGGGCGGTTCGCCACAACACCTTCCTCAAAGCTGTCTACATTCAGGGGAAGGACAATGTCTTGGCGGACAAACAGAGTCGTCTTCTCCAGCCTCACGAATGGACACTCCACTCCAAGCCCCTTCATCAGATCTTTGCTCAGTGGGGAACGCCTCAGATAGACCTCTTTGCGGCTCCCCACAATTTCAAGCTGCCTCAGTTTTGCTCCAGGATCTACGCTCCTCATCGCCTCGAGGCAGATGCTTTTCTGCTGGATTGGGGGAATCGCTTTCTGTATGCGTTTCCGCCATTCCCTCTCATTCAAAAGACTCTGGTCAAGCTGAAGTCCGACCATGCCACCATGATTCTGATAGCTCCTCGGTGGCCCAGGCAACCTTGGTTCTCCCTTCTACTTCAACTCAGCAGCAGGGAACCGTACCTACTTCCAGTGTTTCCTTCACTGCTTACTCAGCATCAGGGGTCTCTGCTTCATCCCAACCTGCAGTCTCTCCACCTGACAGCTTGGTTCCTCTCAACGTAACTCCGCACCAGTTTTCCCAGGCAGTGAGGGATGTCTTGGAGGCTTCCAGGAAGCCTGCTACTCGTCAATGCTACTCCCAAAAATGGACTAGATTTTCTTCATGGTGTATTTCCAATTCTAAGGAGCCTCAGCGAGCCTCCCTATCCTCTGTTTTGGACTATCTTTTACATCTGTCTCAGTCTGGTCTCAAGTCGACATCTATACGAGTCCACCTGAGTGCTATTGCGGCTTTCCATCAGCCTCTACAAGGGAAACCTCTCCCTTCTCATCCTGTGGTTTCCAGATTTATGAAAGGACTTTTTCATGTCAATCCTCCTCTCAAACCGCCTCCAGTGGTTTGGGATCTAAATGTTGTCCTTTCTTAGCTTATGAAACCTCCTTTTGAGCCTCTGAGCAAGGCTCCACTAAAGTTTCTCACTTGGAAAGTGGTTTTTCTGGTGGCCCTCACATCTGCTCGCAGGGTCAGTGAGCCTTCAGGCCTTGGTGGCGGACCCACCTTTCACAGTATTCCATCATGACAAGGTGGTCCTCCGCACTCACCCGAAATTCCTGCCTAAAGTGGTCTCTGAATTTCACCTCAACCAATCCATTGTGCTTCCAGTGTTCTTTCCAAAGCCTCATTCTCATCCTGGAGAATCAGCTCTTCACACTCTGGACTGTAAACGTGCTTTGGCTTTCTACTTGGATCGCACCAAACCACACAGAACTGCTCCTCAACTTTTCGTCTCCTTTGATCCAAACAAGTTGGGACGACCTGTATCGAAGCGCACCATCTCCAACTGGATGGCGGCTTGTATCTCTTTCTGCTATGCCCAGGCTGGATTACCCCTTCCCTGTAAGGTCACAGCCCATAAGGTCAGAGCAATGGCAGCCTCTGTAGCCTTCCTCAGATCGACACCGATTGAGGAGATTTGTAGGGCTGCCACTTGGTCCTCGGTTCATACGTTCACCTCTCATTATTGTCTGGATACTTTCTCCAGACGGGATGGGCAGTTTGGCCAAACTGTGTTACAAAATTTGTTCTCCTAAGTTGCCAACTCTCCCTCCATCCCATTGAGGTTAGCTTGGAGGTCACCCACTAGTGACTAGTGCTTGTCCTGGGATAAAGCAATGTTACTTACCGTAACAGTTGTTATCCAGGGACAGCAGGCAGCTATTCTCACGTCCCACCCACCTCCCCTGGGTTGGCTTCTCTGCTAGCTACCTGAACTGAGGAGACACGCCCAGAGCATCGGGCGGGAAAGCACTGGCGCATGCGCGGTGCGGGCATCTCGAAACTTCTGAGTTTCTTCAAGCAAGACATGCTTGCAAGATGTCCGTATCGGGGCTCTGTCGGATGACATCACCCACTAGTGAGAATAGCTGCCTGCTGTCCCTGGATAACAACTGTTACGGTAAGTAACATTGCTTTACAAGCGGGTAAATTATCTCATCATGACCTTAGGTGAAGACTGAAATAAAACTGTGGAATAGTACAAAATAGGTGCCCTTCCCTATTCCTATCAGTCTGCCAAATAGCCAAGCAGAACTAAAAACTTGAAACAGAAATTAAGAAGACTCCGAACAGGAGTAACAACTAATATACCCAAATGCTGTTGGAAAATGCAAAAGGAGCGATCCCAGCAAGAAAATGTCTCCACAGTTCGCCAGCTATACTAGCCGAGCCAAAGCCACTGTTCTTCAATTCTCCCCAGCCCTAAAAAAATACTAGAACCAGCAGAAAAAACAAAATCTGCATACGCAACAGCCACAATAACACAATAGGCAGGGTGGGGTCCTATACCAATCTGGAGAAGCTGAAAGAAAGTAAATTAGCAGGTAAGAACCTAATTTCTCCTTTAGCAACTCTCCAGACCGGTATAGATATCTTACAAGTAGGACATACCAAAGCAGTCCCCATCAAGGGCTGACACCAGAACATGCTCACCAAACACCGCGTCCCGACACGCCTGAACGTCCACACAATAGTCAAGCCAAAAATGTCCAGCAGATGACTGCCCGGAACCATGAGCAGAGCCACCTCCTGTGCCACCAGACAACTTTTGGTGCCCCCCTGATGATTAATATAGGCCACTGCTGTGGCATTATCCGAGAGAACCTGGACCAACTTGCTCGTCAATAAGGACTGGAAGGCTTACAACGCCAGATGAATGGCTCTGGTCTCTATTGACCCAGGACTTCTCTGGGGACCAATTGTCCTGAGCAGAGTGACCTAGACACTGAGCTCCCAAACCGAGGAGACTGGCATCCATGAGAAGCACTCAACTGTGGTTGATCCAGACTCATCCCTTGAACAAGATGGGAGGTCTGGAACCACCAATGAAGACTTCAGCGCGCCAAGCCTCACAGAGTAACAGGGAGATCCAGACTGTGCCTCCTGAAACAACCAGTCGTCCAGGTAGGATGCACCAGAATGCCCTCTACACAAGGCCGCCACGACCACCACCATAACCTTTTTTTAAAAAAAATATATTTTATTCATTTTACATCTAACAAGTGTATCAATAAATGGCATTTGAAATTGAATACATCACTTGAATTTCTATCATATTCAATCTTAAATCATAAAATTTAACCGCCTCCCTCCCATCCCTACTATCTGGGGTGTTTGCGTACTTTTGGCCGGTTCCACACTGGTCGAGGGGCCACTTCCTTTCCGGCCTCTGGTTCCTCCCGTGGCCATATATTTCAGCGCATGCAGTCTTTTGGGGGGGCCCGCCAGGGAGCTGGGAATTCCCCCGCTGCCCATCCTGCCCAATGACTCCTTGCCAGCGTCCCTTCATCTGTGAGAGTTCTATCCAAAGTGGGCAGAAATCACTGGAGGCGATTCAGGATGGTTATGCTCTGGAGTTTGCCCGCTCCTTGCCAGATCATTTTCTCGCTTCTCCTTGTCAGGTGGCGTGGAAGAAGCAAGCTTTTTGCCAGACCCTTCAAAGATTGCTAGATCTCAAAGCAGTTGTTTCAGTACCCCTTCAGGAGTGTTGCACCGGCAGGTACTCGTTTTATTTTGTGGTGCCCAAGAAAGAGGGGACCTTTTGACCTATCTTAGATTTGAAAGGGTTGAACAGAGCTCTGAGTTCATCTTTTCATATGAAGACGCAGTCTGTTCTGGCAGTTCAGTCGGGGGAGTATCTGACTTCTCTCGATCTGACGGAGGCCTACTTGCATGTTCCAGTCCGGGCCTCCCATCAGCACTTCTTCACTTTGAGATCTTGGGTCGGCACTATCAGTTTTGTTCGCTTCCATTTGGTCTGGCCACGGCTCCAAGGATGTTCATCAAGGTTCTTGTGGTTGTGGCGGCTTTACGCAAGGAGGGCATTCTAGTTCATCCCTATCTGGACAACTGGTTGATTCGAGCAAAGTCCAGGAGAGCACCTAAGTCACGGCTAAGGTGGTGGAGTTCCTGCAGTCATTGGGATGGGTTGTCGACCTCTCCAAGAGCCGGTTGACCCCCCTCCCAGCACCTGGAGTATCTTGGGGTTCGTTTTGACACCTCCTTGGGGAAGGTCTTCCAGAGGCCAGGGTATGCAAATTGTAGTCTCAGATTCGCCGCCTCTTGGCGTCCCGGTGTCTTCGGGCGCAGGATTTTCTCCAGGTCTGGGATTGATGGTGGCTTCCCTAGATGTGGTGAGGTGGGCTCGGGCCCACATGCGTCCGCTTCAGTATGCTTTGCTTCGGAGGTGGTTGCCCCAGAGACAGTCTGGATTGTCCTGTTCCTCTTTGAGTTTTGGCTCTCTGCAGTCTTCGTTAGTAGTTTCAGTCCTCCAATCTGGTACAGGGGGTGGTGCTTCTCACGGACGCCAGTCTCCTCAGCCAGTCTCCTCAGTGTCTAGGTCACTCTGCTCAGGGCAGTTGGTCTCCGGAGAAGTCCTGGCCAATAAATGTTCTGGAGACCAGAGCCATTCGTCTGGCGTTGTTAGCCTTCCAGTCCTTATTGACAGGCAATTTGGTCCGGGTTCTCTCAGATAATGCCATGGCTAGGCATCAAGAGTTGTCTGGTGGCACAGGAGGCGGCTCTGCTCATGGTTCCAGGCAGAGTCTCATCTTCTGGACATTTCGGCTTCTTACATAGCGGGAGTTGAAAATGTTCAAGTGGATTTCCTTGGCTGTCACGTGCTGGATACCAGAGAATGGTTTCTGTGTCCTGCGGTCTTCCAGCTAATAGTGCAGACTTAGGGTCTGCCCCTCATGGACCTGATAGCCACGAATGTCAACGCCAAAACACCATGCTTCTTCAGTCATCGTATAGATCAGTGGTTCCCAACCCTGTCCTGGAGGAACACCAGGCCAATTGGGTTTTCAGGCTAGCCCTAATGAATATGCATGAAGCAAATTTGCATGCCTATCACTTCCATCATATGCAAATCTCTCTCATGCATATTCATTAGGGCTAGCCTGAAAACCCGATTGTCCTGGTGTTCCTCCAGGACAGGGTTGGGAATCACTGGTATAGATCACAGGTGTCAAAGTCGGTCCTCGAGGGCCGGAATCCAGTCGGGTTTTCAGGATTTCCCCAAGGAATCTGCATGAGATCTATGTGCATGCACTGCTTTCAATGCATATTCATTGGGGAAATCCTGAAAACCCGACTGGATTCCGGCCCTCGAGGAGGGACTTTGACACCCCTGGTATAGATGGTCAGGCCAAGGGGCTGGATGGTCTGGTGCAGCCATGGCCGATGGAAGATCGTCTGTATATGTTTCCTCTGGCCATAAGTGGACAGAGTTCTTAGCGTTGTTCGAAATCCCGGCTTCGTGATCCTGGTGGCCCCAGACTGGACAAGGCATCCATGGTATATGGATCATGTAGCGCAGTGGTTCCCAAACCTGTCCTGGGGGACCCCCAGCCAGTCAGGTTTTCAAGAGATCCCTAATGAATATGCATGGAGCAAATTTGCATGCCTATCACTTCCATTATATGTAAATCTCTCTCATGAATATTCATTAGGGCTAGCCTGAAAACCAGAATGGCCTGGTGGTCCCCCAAGACAGGTTTGGGAACCACTGCGGTAGCGGATCCTCTGCCACTGCTTCTCTCAACCAACCTTCTGACTCAAGGGTCCCATTCCGATGTTCGATCCAGGTCCCCTTTTTTTTCTTACGGCTTGGCTCTTGAACGGGCGCAACTAGGTAAGAGGTTATTCAGATAAAGTGATTATCCCAGGACAAGAAGGCAGGTATTCTCACATATGGGTGACATCATCTGATGGAGCCCAGATGCGGACGCCTCACAAGCAGACTTGCTTGAAGAAACTCGAAGTTTCGAGACGCCCGCACCACGCATGCGCGAATGCCTTCCCGCCCAGCACAGGGCACGTCTCATCTGTTCTCAGTTTTCCACAGAGCCGAGAAATCCGTCTTTGACTCTCTGCGTTTAACTTCGTTCACTTTTTGCCTGCTCTCAACTGCAGTTGGTGTTTTTTTCTTAACGAATTTCTGTTTTATTATCTTTTATTTTAGTAAAAAAAAAAAAAAATTTGTCGTCTTCCGGGACAGGCCACTCGGCTGCAGCGCGCGAGCTTCGACTTTGCGGCGGCTATTTTTCTGCCTATGTCCTGGCCTGCTACAGGCTTTAAGAGGTGTAGCAAGTGTCAGCGCACGATCTCTCATGGACCCTCACAGACGCTTCCTCAAGTGCCTTGGGCCAAAACATCATCCTAGATTGTGCCTGCCTTGCCAAACACTTCAGCCTCGTGCTTTCAAGTGTCGTTGCATTCTGGTGGACAAGCTTTTCGAGATGGAATCTCCTACTGATCTCTCGACTTCAAACGCGTCTTCGGCCTCGACTTCCATCGAGGCTCCTTCTGCGCCTACTGCTTCCACCTCGAGCCTCATCAAACCTTCGTTTGCAACGGCTCTTGCTTCAACGTCATCTGCTGTATCTTCCCTGTTTTCTCAGGTCAGATAGCTCAGCAGTGGGTTCCACCTGTGGTGATTAAAGTGTCCAAGACTACTAAGTCGAAGCACACTCACACTACCTCGAAGGAACCTCAATGCTCCAAATGTCTCTAAGACCATTTTTTGGCTTTTTATTTACATCTAACATCTCTTTCCCGTCCACATCCTCCTCTATTAACACGCTCTTGTAAATCTTTCTCCTCTCTCTTCCTATATTTTTAAACTTTGTAAACCGTGTCGAGCTCCACTTCTGTGGAGATGATGCTGTATATAAACTTAAGGCTTAGTTTAGTTTAGTTTAGTTTAATCCAGATATTAATTTATACCACTGTGCGGCTCTATGATCCATAGAATCCATCTGAAAGCATAAGAATTCCAGACTATGATAATTAATAAGATTTTTCCATTCAGGGAACCCTACCTGAATGGCCTGCTTCAATTGCAATCATCTAAAATATTGCAACTTATTAAGACTAAATTTATGTTGCAAATGTGAAAACTCCAGCAGTTTACCATTATTTATTACATCCTCCAAAGTACGGATTCCTGCCAACATCCAATGCTTCCAGATGATTTTAAAACCGCCAATTTGATCTTGGGATTTAACCAAATCGTTTGAGTTGTTGATTTATTTATTGGAATAGGAGTTAGATTACTTATATACCTTAAAGTTTTCCAGGTATCCACAAATATTTTACGCTCTTTATATAACCTTGGCATTTTGATACTAACTACATTTTTCAAATTCTTTATTCATTTTTCCATCTTACATCAAGAATACAATACAATATTACATCATTTAAACCTTGTAAACATTACTTGTATTTCTTTTAACATCATCTTAAAAACATACATTTATATCCTCCCCTGCCACCCTTCCCACAAATATTTTAATCAAAAAATATCATATAAATGTTATCAATTGATACCAATAAAATTATCTCTAACCATTGTAAGGGGAAATCAGGAGAGAAGGAAAAACCTTTTCACATCAATGTATTTTTCTTAATAGAATTTACAGCAAAGAATGATAGAGGAGCATTGTGTAGTGAAGAAGCATGCTAAATATACCTCCATGAATGTTTTTCCAATGATTGGTCACACATTTGTAGCTGGGAGAGTAGAAAAGAAGAGAGAGGCTGTTAAACATCAGTCAAGAAATTGCTGCTTTAGAAGCGTATCGATGCTCTCTGATCTGTAAAAGGTACAAGATTATTTGTTTGCACTACTTTTAAATGTGTGCTAAATCTTTTCTTCCCAGGGGGACCACATGGTGGATATGGCCATTATGATGAGGGATATGGTCCACCTCCCCCCCACTACGAGGGAAGAAGGATGGGTCCTCCTGTTGGAGGACCCCGCAGGGGTCCTAACCGTTACGCACCTCAGTATGGACATCCCCCTCCTCCACCACCACCAGAGTATGGACCTCATGCTGACAGCCCTGTATTAATGGTGTATGGCTTAGATCAGTCCAAAATGAATTGTGATCGAGTTTTTAATGTATTTTGTCTGTACGGAAATGTTGAGAAGGTGAGTAAAAGGAGGTGGGGTGGTTGTAAATTGTCTTGGTGTAGGCACATGATTACATGATGAAACATATATAGTAAACTAGAATGAATTAAAGCTGGACTTTTGTAAGGAGCTTATACTTGAAGCAGACATGTGGCCAAAGTGCTCTATTTTAAAAGTATTGTCTCTTTATATTTTATTCCCCCGTACTTTGGGGAATAGTGTAGTGGCAGTATTTGTTGCTGGTTTAGTTTGTTTTTTCTGAATTTCTGTTACTTTGTTCTATACTCATATGCTAGAAATCCAAAGACTATACAGGTTTCTATTAGTTATAAATTAGCAAAGGGATGGAAATATCTCAAGAGTGGCTCTGATGCTGATCAATATGTTCAATACATAATTAAGCTTGGAATTGACAAGTAGGGTGATCACTTTTGGCAGGTTAAATTCATGAAGAGCAAACCTGGTGCTGCTATGGTAGAAATGGCAGATGGTTATGCTGTGGATCGTGCCCTTACCAATTTGAACAACAGCTTCATGTTTGGCCAGAAGCTGAATGTATGGTATGTACTCTTCATAGTATTACTCGGTCCTTACCTAGTTTCCATTAAGTTAAAAGCAAATACAGTCAAACCTCGGTTTGCGAGTGTTTTGCAAGATGAGCAAAACATTCTTGCAAATCTTGTCTCGCAAACCGAGTGTTGACTCGATTTGCGAGCAACCCTCCCTCCCCCCCCCCCCCGAACAACAGATGCTCAAGGCCCAGTAAACGGCAGGAACTTCTTTCAGCGGCATGTCCTGTGGGCTGCATGCCGGTGCCAGATGGGGGTAAGGTTGAAGTTCACGCGGGGGGGGGGGAACAGCGCCGCTGGCCTCACGGGGTGGGGGTGGGTGGGAACCTATCAGGCGAGTTTCCTTTAGTTCCTATGGGGAAACTTGCTTTGATATACGAGTACTTTGGTTTACGAGCATGCTTCTGGAACGAATTATGCTCGTAAACCAAGGTTCCAATGTATAGCAAATCAGAGTTGGTTTTAGAGCCAGAAGTATAGAAGACTTAACATGGCCTAAAAAGGGGCAAAACAAGTGCCCACTGAAGTTTGTGACTGTCACATTTGATGTAAGGAATAGTGGGTGGCAGACATAATAGTATTTTGCGGGGTTTGTTTTCTGTTAGTGTATCCAAGCAGCAAGCAATCATGCCTGGTCAGTCATATGGGCTGGAAGATGGTTCATGCAGTTTCAAGGACTTCAGTGGTTCACGCAACAATAGATTCTCTTCTCCGGAGCAAGCTGCAAAGAACAGAATCCAACATCCCAGCAACATCCTTCATTTCTTTAATGCTCCTCCAGAAGTGACAGAAGATAACTTCTATGAGGTCAGTGAATAAATTGATGTGGGGTTTATATGTAGGTAAAGGGGTGCAAGACTAACTTTGCTTGTTGCAGTGATTTATAATTGGTACTTCAGTAGTATACTAGGTGTTTTGTTTCAAATAGTGAAGTTGCTTACCTGTAAAGTGTTGTCTGCAGGGGAATGCAGTCACACTTATTAGTAGTGAAGTCCTTAGGCTAATCCTGTGTGTCTGCTCTCCCATAGGTACAGTAAGCTTTTGGCTTGTGCAGGGACTCCTGCCTTCCAAGGCTCATCCCCTTCTCAGTCAGTTTTGTCTACCTGAAAAATCTTAAAATCGTAATGGAGAGGGTAAGTGTGTTGGCTTTATCGTCCCTCCAGCTGAAAAAGTGCTCCTGGTCGATCAATGTTCTGGAAACCGGCGCCATCCAGTTGGCGTTGCTGGCATACCATACGTTGCTGAAGGGCAAAACAGTGTGAGTTCTCTTGGACAGTGCCACAACAATGGCTTATGTCAATTGTCAGGGGGGAGCTAAGGGTCGTCTGGTGGTGCAGGAGGCTTCTCTGCTCATGGCTTGGGCAGAGATTCATCTGGACATCATGGACTTCATCAGTCATGTGCTGGATCCTGGCAAGTGGTATCTCGGTTCCACAGCCTTCGAGTTGATTGTACAGGCATGGGGCCATCCGGTCATGGACCTGATGGCCACGAGTGTTGGTGCCAAAGCGCCAAGGTTCTTCAGTCGGCGCAAAGATTTCCAGGCCAAGGGGCTGTGGTGCAGCCTTGGCCGATGAACGGCCTCCCGTATGTTTTTCCTCCATGGCCGATGGTGGGCAGTGTCATTCTTCGCATTGCTTGTTGTTTCGGCTGCGTGATCCTGGTGGCTCCGACTGTCCCAAGCGCCCGTGGTACACAGATCTGGTTTGTCTTCTCGTGGCAGATCCTCTAATGCTGCCCCCTCTCAGCCAATCTTCTGATGCAGGGCCCCATTCCAATGTTCGATCCAGGTCTCTCTTGTCTTACGGCTTGACTCTTGAAAGGGAATGCCCGAGTAAAAGTGATTTCCACCCTCTTGGGTTCCCAGAGACTTTCCACTTCTAGGGCTTATGTGCGAGTTTGGCATCTCTTCGAATAGTGTTCCATGTGTGGTGTGGTTTCCCTTTGCGCGTCTTTGCCTCACATCTTAGAATTCTTGCAGGCTGGTCTGGACAGGGGCCTTGCCTAGTCCTCCCTTCGGGTTCATCTTGGTGGCTTTGTCTACATTTCACGCTTTGTTGCAGTCTGTGTTTGGCCTCAACTCCAGATGTGATTCGTTTTTTGAGGACGGCAAATTTGCTCCATCCTCCTGTATGGCCTTCGGTTCCAGCCTAGGAGCTCAATCTGGTTCTTTCTGTGCTCGTGCACCCTTCTTTTGAGCCTCTTGGCTCCTGCATGTTGAAGGACCTTACTCTTAAGGCAGTCTTCCTGGTGGCCATTACTTTTCGTGTAGGCCTCCCTTCCTGGAGTTCTCTAGGGAGTGGGTCATGCCGCGGCCAGTTCCTTCTTTTCTGCCAAAAATAATTTTTCCTTTTAATGCCACAGTCTGTGGTCTTCCCAGTCTTGGGTAGTCAGGTGAGTTCTTTGAAACAGAGACAGTTCCGCAAGTTGGATGTCGGTAGGGTCCTTTGCTCTTAAGTTCAGCGGACCCAGGAGTTCCGGAAATTGGATCATCTTTTTGTCCTCTTAGCGGTTCCTCATAAGGGGGACGGTGCTTCTAAGGCTACCATTATATGATGGATCAAGGAGACTATCGCTTTGGCATATCTTCTTCAGAAGAAGCCTGTTCTGGAATTTCTCAAAGCTCAGGCAGTTTCATGAGCTCTCTTTTGTATCTCCGCTGGATATCTGTACAGCTGCAGCTTGGTCTTCTCTCCATTCTTTTGTGCGACACTACAGTGTGGACGTTCAGGTGTGTCGGGACGCGGTGTTCAGTGAGTGTGTTTTTATGGTGGCCCTTTGATGGGAACTGCTTTGGTACGTCCCATCAATTTTGTGTCAGTCTGGAGGGACAATAAAGGAGAAATTAGACCCTGCCTTTTTTTTTTGAGTTGCATGCAGAATATTTTTTTCTCAGTGTCTTTGTCGGGGGAGATTGAAAGAACAGCGGCGTTTGGTTCATCTGGCATAGTTGGTGAGCTGTGGGGATGTTTTTGAAAGTTCTTATTCTAATCAATATCCAATAGTATTTCTCTGTTCTTTACTATTTTTCTGGAAGTGAAGTTGCTATTTATGTATTCAATTTTCTATACCATTCTCCCAGTGCCTTCACAATCTATCGAATGTACCTGGGGCATTAGGGGGAGTAAGAAACTTGCCCAAGGTCACAGGGAGCAGCGTGGGTTTGAACCCATGACCTTAAGGTGCTGAGGCTGTAGCTTTAACCACTGTGCCATATTCTCTTATAGTTGTTATTTATTAGTTTTAGTTGGCTGATTGTACTTGGGACTGCACAGTCCACTTGTACTACAGCCAAAAGTTTGTATCTCAGTCTCCACCTGCTGGTCAAGGTAAGCTATAACCCATCAGTTTCTGTACTGGTCTGGAGGGACTAAAAGAGAGAAAATTAGCAGGTAAGAACTTAATTTCTCCATTTCGGTGCTTGTCTCCGATGCTGAAGCGATTCCACGGTGGTCCTGAAAGATGCCTGCTTCAGTTAAAGGCTTTCCAAAGAGATGCTGTTGTGAAGGTATTTCCGTTTGTTTTTTGAAGTCTCTAAAGAGCTTCTAGTGACAGCAAACCTGTCCAGTTTCCCTGTTGATCTTTCTTCTCTCGCTCTCTTTTTCTTTTTTTTTTTTTTTTTTTTTAAGAGGGAAAAACCTTTTCTTGATTTGGTAAAATGGAATTTTTTTTTTTTCTATTGAGGTGTGAGGGGAGAGCTACAACTGGCAAGACTCCCTATACATACCCGGTAAGACAAAAGCTAACTGTAGCTAGGGAAGAATATTGACACAGGATCTGTCTAAGGACTTCACCAACAAGTGTGCCTGCATATCCCCTACTTGTCTCCGGAGAAATAGTTATCACAGGCATGTCGTCATCTTAACTGAATTTTATGCCATTCCTGCTGTAGGCAAAATACGTTTTAGAGTTCTTTGAGTCATTCTGACATTTCACTTTGTTTGTTTACACAATAGATATGTGAAGAACTGGGTTTGAAGAAGCCAACTTCTGTGAAGGTGTTTTCAGGGAAAAGTAAGTGGCATACTTGTCAGTTTTTAAGCAACACATTGCTATTTGAGAACAGCTTGATATCCAAACCTCATAACTCAGGGGTCTCCAAAGTCCCTCCTCGAGGGCCGAATCCAGTCAGGTTTTCGGGATTTCCCCAATGAATATGCATTGAAAGCAGTACATGCACATAGATCTCATGCATATTCATTGGGGAAATCCCAAACACCTGACTGGATTCGGCCCTCGAGGAGGGACTTTGGAGACCCCTGTCATAACTTGTAGAATGATTAGTTGTTCCTTCTTAAGCTGAGCTTTCTACTCTGCCTTTTTGGACCTGGAATTTTGGTAAGGATGCAGTCTGATAGATCATAAGGAAGATAACGTAGAAAGAGTTGAATTCTAAAACCGCAAGGCTGTCTGATTTATTTTCATGTTCCATTGTCACGTTCTCTAGGTGAAAGAAGCTCCTCTGGGTTATTGGAATGGGAATCAAAAAATGATGCTTTAGAGACCTTGAGCTTACTGAATCATTTCCAGATGAAAAATCCAAGTAAGTCTACTTATAAGTAAAGGTCTTATCTAGTTTAACTGGAAACAATGCAGTATATTCTGTGGCAGCTATGTTAATCATTTATGGCAATATCTTTAAAAGAAAGGGCATATAATAATAATAATTTTCTTATGTTGTATAATCAGTTACAGTAATTAGGTGTAATCCTGAATCAGTTAACCACTTTTTTTTTTTTTTTCCTCACACAGATGGTCCATATCCATATACGCTGAAGCTCTGTTTTTCTACTGCACAACATGTTTCCTAATTGTCACCAACTCGCTGGATGATCAGCATTCCTTCAAAATGTTTTATGACTCTTTTTTTTTTTTTTAATGCTACAGTTAGTAGTCATAGGTAGTTTTTTGTTAGGCAAAGCACAGGTGTTCTAAGGCTAGTTCTTTTAAATGTATTATATATGTAATTGTTCATACATGTGCAACCTGTGACTGAGTATTTCAATAAAACTGTTTTGAAAATAAAACTTTAACATTTATTAGTACGTCAAACCTCGGTTTGCGAGTGTTTTGCAAGATGAGCAAAACACTCGGCAAACTTTTGACTCACAAACCGAGTGTTGACTCGATTTACGAGCACCCCCCCTCCCTTCCCCCCCACCCCCCTCCACACACACACACTCTCTGGCACCGGCACGCAGGCACAGATCATGCCGGTGCCTAGAAGATCTTCCGTCTGCCTTGAGCATGCATCTGCGCATGCTCAAGGACTTCTAATTCTCCCTCTCGCTGAGATTCTCGGTGAGAGGGAGAATTAGAAGTCCTTGAGCTTGCGCAGATGCATGCTCAAGGCAGGCGGAAGATCTTCTAGGCATCGGCACGATATGTGCCGGGGGGGGGGGGGGGGAAACGTATCAAAGCGAGTTTCCATTATTTTCTATGGGGAAACTCGCTTTGATAAACGAGCATTTTGGATTACGAGCATGCTCCTGGAACGGATTATGCTCGTAATCCAAGGTACCTCTGTATTAACTAGTTAGATGATAGCTGAAACGAATAGGTCCCAATTTGCATTAGCCTCGTTCTGCAGTCCTGACTACAGATGCATCCGTTGACAGAAAACACACACACAGAGATAGCCAAAGAAAGATGAAATGTTTATTCAGACCATCATCACATATTTATAGTCCCCCCCCCCTTTGTACATGCCCAGTCACAAGCTAAAAAAGAACTTTGGAAGGGTACAAATGTTTTTTTTTTTTGTTTTTTTTTTTAATGTTTTATTTATAAATCATTCTTACAATAATTTAATTGTACATAAAACTTCAATTAACACATGAAAAATTGTGATTACAAATAATTCATCTTATCACATAAAATATAACCCTCCCCCTTTTTTTCATTTCTTAAATCCATATCATATACATTCCCCTCCCCTCCCCATTCTTATATAATCATTAAGGGTACAAATGTTGAGAAGTACTCAAGAAAGGAAAAACCTCCAAAAGGAAGCAGAAGCCACAAGTGAAGATGTCTGTATCGCCTTGATAAGAGAAGAAACAACCTGCTTCGCATAACCCTTACACATCAGCCATGACTTTTCAAAAGCTAGGTCGCAATACCAAAGTAGTACGAATATCCATGTTGATTCGACCCTAGGTGAACAAATCCAGAGATACCAGGAAACTCAACAGTCTGGCTGTCGAAAAACTCATCAGATCCTTATAACAAGGATGGTGCAGCCAATCCAGAGATTCTACAAAAACTGCCCTGAAAGCGAGCGTGAGATGGCAAATCCAAGCCATCATCAGCCAGGGGAAAACACTGAAAAAAGAGAAACCAGAGGCAAGAAAGAAGCCACGCTACTACCCCCTCTGACTCCCACTCCCTGTGCCTGCCGAAGAAGCTTAGAATTTTGAGACGAGGCCATGAGGTCTAGTTCCAGGAGATCTCACTTCCATAAAAAGAGCTGAAACGCCTGAGCCAAAATTCTCAATATCCAGGATGTAGAAGATTTCACTAGTACTAACATTTACACTTTCTATAGCGTACACAGCACTGTACACTGTAACATACAATAAATGGGCCATGCACAGATTTTGTGGAGAGAAAGTCTATCCAAACTCTTGACCCATAAAATGATCTGCCAACAGAAGAAGATGGGGGTCCACCCATTGAACTAGAAGCACAACTTTACCTGCCAACTGAGCACATCACCTACTGCCCAGGCTGTAGAGAAATACCCCCATCATAATACTGACTGAAAAAGACCTTCAGCGTCATTCCGGAAGAATGGTCTGAAGCTCCAGAAACGGTAGCCTGACCATGGTCCAGAGTAGAAGAATAAACAAGTACTGAGTCGTCTCTTAAGACCAGACTCCTGGAGCTGAGGATGGAAGGCACCGAGTCCCCCAACCAGACAGCCCGTGATTATTGGTGGCCAGGATCTAGTCCAGCAAAGACCGAGGTATGCCTTTGAAAAGAGAAATCTCACTGAGCCACCAAATCATACAGAGCGATGCTTGAGGAGCCTACCAAATAATTGGAGCCTGAGATACCAGGAACCACCGGAACAAAAGCGACTTCTGTAGCGATATAATGGGAAAGCAAGCTGAAGTTCCCAGTGGAGTCAGCAACATGGATCCTAGAACCTGTACAGAATCCCATACTCTTGGTCATGGTGACCAAAGAAGAATGCAAACCTGAGACTGTGACCCATCGCTCTAGTCTCTGGGAAGAAACACGTTTCTCTCCTATATGAATAAAAACATCTCCCCGATATACCTATAAATAGTACAGGAGAAAAGAGCTCTGTGCCAATTCGAAGATTCACGTCCAAAGAACTGAGGAAAAGAAACCACCCTTTTCTTGTCAGTCAAATGGCCCGACTGGAAGACGTCTGAATCATGCAGTCAGTCAAGAAGAAATTAGGTGAATCGCCTGGTAGCGCCAAAACAGTACCACTGCCCACATTTTCTAAAATGTTCATGAAGCCTTGGGTAGGCGAAATGGCATGTGCCAAAACCGAAAGTGCTGCTCCAAGAGAGGCAAGCAAACCTAGTGCAAATTCGGAGTTCATAGTGAAAATGTAAATATTCTCCCAGTTTTTCTGCAGAAATGTGTAACCCTGAGAAACTAATTCATCAGAATGGGATCCAGCCTGCCCAATGCCCCCATCTTGGGCACCATGCAGTAAGTGAAACAATGTCCCTTAGTTCCTCAAGAACTGCCCTGAGGACCAGTAACACTTAAAAGGAAAACACAAAACATAGAGACTCCAAGAACTAACTGGAAACCTGAGGAGGATGCAAAGTTGCAAGCATCCTGAAAAAAGTTCACAGCCACCTGACCTGACATTATAGCATCTTCTCCCTCATGAGAAAGCCTGAAGAGTCACTGGAAGAAGTCAAGATCCCCTCAGAATGAAGTGCAGAAGGTCAGGGAACGGCAGGATGAGAACTGTAGGATCTGTAAGAAGAAAGAAATTCTCCTAGGAGAAAACAAGTTTTGCAATGTAAAGAGGAGTATACTGGAACCATGAAAACAGTACTAACTCCATGCAACGTGAGTGAAATACGTATGTCCTTTAAAGTGAATACGTACTAGACGCAATCAAGATGCTGCCTAATCTAATCTAATCTAAATCTTGGGTTTATATACCGCATCATCTCCGCAGATGGAGCTCGACACGGTTTACATGGTTAGGGAAGGAACGGAACTCCAGTGGAATTATATAAGTATGAGAGAAGAGAGATTGGTGTGAGAGTGCCAGGAGCGGGACGGGGTTACGTTCTGGAGAAGAGCCAGGTCTTCAGATGCTTACGGAATGGTAGAAGGGGGCTCAAATTGCGGAGAGGGGAAGGGAGACTGTTCCAGAGCTGAGTGATTCTGAAAGGGAGGGAAGAGCCAAGTTTACCAACAAGGGAGATGCCTTTTAAGGAGGGGTAGGATAGTTTTAATTTTTGAGTGGATCTAGTGGAGGTTGGATTTGAGGAATTCCAGGATAGAGGGATAAAAGGAGGAAGGATACCGTGGAGGATCTTGAAGGTTAGGCAGGCACATTTAAAGTAGACCCTGGAAATAACGGGAAGCCAGTGGAGTTTGGATAGGAGCGGTGTGACATGGTCAAATTTACTTTTTGAGAAGATAAGTTTGGCCGCGGTGTTCTGGATTAGTTGGAGTCTGTGGAGGCTTTTCTTTGTTAAGCTTAGGTAAATGGAATTGCAATAATCCAATCTGGAGAGGATAATGGATTGTACGAGGACGGCAAAGTGTTTTTGGTGGAAGCAAGATCTCACTTTCCTCAGCATGTGAAGGCTGCAAAAGTATTTTTTTATCAGGGAGTTGAGGTGGTCGTTGAAGGATAATGATGAATCTATGGTGATGCCCAGAACTTTGCTAGAGAATTCCAGCTGTAGAGAGGAGCCTGTGGGCAGTGGGATGGAAGTGGGTAATTGATCAAGTTTAGGGCCGAGCCAAAGTAGTTTAGTTTTGGACTCGTTCAATTTCATTTGTACAGTGTGAGCCCAGGATTGAAGTTTGGTTATGCAAGAAGAAATGTTAGCTGCGAGATTGGTGAGGTTCGCGTCGATCTCGATGAGGACCAGGATATCGTCGGCGTAAGTGTAGAGTGTAGAGTAGTGCCTCTACCGCCCCGTGGAAAACAACAGCATCCTAACAGGTATCAGACAAAGCTCACATCGCTAATGAGAGCTTCAGGGACGAGGCAAACCGCCACACAGCGCATGCTCCTCCGCGCGTTTGATAGGTAACTGGCTCCTGGTTAGGAGCTGTACAGCCCTTCCTGTCTGGTCGGGGGTCCATCTAGCATGTGCAATGAGAAGATGGCGACAGGAGAAACTAGCGTGATAAGCATGGAAATCTGAAGTCCAGGCCCCCTCAGAGAAAGAGAGTCCTAGGCCGCAGAAAGATGCGAAGTGTCATTATGCCCATAGAGACAGCCTAAACTTGGAAATTGTTAGTACCACATTTAGGCATATATATCCTATGCCACTACTAGACACATGCAGCGCAGTGGCCCAAATAAGGACAGTTACCAACAGACAAAGGCTCAATCTGCAGGGACCCCAAGAGAGACAATGAGATACTGGAACGCTGCAGCTCTGTCGCCGGAGACCCAAGCGCACGCCTGATTCTCGCTGACCGCATCAACGCTCCTAGAAACATAGTTGGATTCAAGCCCTGCAAAATTTACCCTGCCGCGGCATGCATAGAAAGACTCGGGGAATAACCAGAAGAACGGTGCAGTGCTTCCCACAGCGCCGGAAAAAACATGTCCCATCTCATGTGCGCTGCTATAAACCGGCACCTGTACATGGCCGTGACAAACACCAACGAAAGAGAGCCTTGGAATAAACAGGATTATTACTGCTGCACTGAAACTCAACGAGGAGTACAAGTGCAAGCATGAAATCGCACCGCTACTGTCACGCTGTAACTAACAAGGAAACCAAGCGCGTGCATGCAAAGGGTGGGAAAGTCTCTGCTCCCTCAACGGATTTCTAGTCATAAAACTTGGTCTCAATAAAATATTCATTCCTTAAACGTATATTGACCGAACTCACAGTACTAAGACTCCCAAACAGAACCTGAAGTTCAAACAACAGTAAAAACACAGACATACTCACAAGCTTCAGGCTCAAAAAAAATTTGATCATGTCACACCCTTACTACAAAGTGCTCATTGGTTGCCTATATCTTACAGGATTACTTACAAAATAGCTCTTTTAGTCTTTAAGACACTAAAATCTAATACTCCGGCCTTCATAGATAGGCTCTTGATTCCATACAGTTCGTCCAGAGCTCTCAGATCAGCTTCACAATTTACTTTAAATGTTCCCTCTTTAAAAGTTATCGGAACCCGCCGTGCTTCAATTTTCTCCGTTACAGCACCAATGTTATGGAACGCTCTTCCTTTGTATTTAAGATTAGAACAAGATTTACAAATATTTAAAAAGAACCTAAAGTGTCTTCTTTTTAAAGAAGCCTTTAATTGACAGTTTACTCTTTCAATAATACCAGTTAATTTTTTCCCCTTAAATATAGATTATAAATACTCATTCTTATTGACCTTTTTTCGGTCTCTCATTTTTTCCCCTTATCTCCCCAATATGTTTCCCTTTTATGTACTCTTAACAAATATTGTATTTCCTCCCCACCTTCCCATTGTTATCAGTTGTCTTCTTGTCTAATGATGTAACCCTGTTCGTTTAGTAGAATATTAATTGTATAAGTGAGTCCATTTTAAACTCTATTTTATTTATGTAAAACGCTTTGAAATTGGAAAAGCGTTTAATCAAACAATCTAATAAACTTGAAACTTGAAGCCAGTTAGAGCTGGATGTGTAGCACTAACAGAGCAGAATGTAGCAACTGTGGTTTGTTTTTTTTAACAGAGGGGAAAGAAGAAAAAATCGAGACCCAGTCAGACCCTCTAGCAATGGAGGGAGGATAAGGCAGGGACCTGGGGGGGGGCCAGGTGTAACCCTTAAAGCCGGCACCGTTCAGCCGGACACCCCTGTCTCACTGAAGAGAAAATCTCAACAGGAGAAATAGCATTGCCAGCTCACTGAAGAGAAACCTCAACAGGAGAAAATAATTTTCCAGTCACAGCCAGAATTCAGGAGCTAGTTGTTTAGCGATCATTTCCTGCTGGGAGATAGAGAATACTGGAGATACAGGAGGAGTGCCAACCAATATGACCACCTGTTAATCAGTTTCTCTATCTCCGCCTGCTGGTAGGTAGAGACACACCTACTCAACATCTCGGCGTCCCACAAAGCAGGAGTGGACAGTGTTAAAGCAGATTTCCTAAGTCATGTGCTGGATCCCAGCAAATAATGTCTGGAGATGGAGGCCTTCGATGTGATAGTTCGGTTGTGGGGCCGGCCAATGATGTATCGCATGGCCACGCATTTCAAATCCAAGGAACAGAGATTTCAGTTGGCGCAAAGATTCTCAGGCTGAGGGGCTGGATTCTCTGGTGCAGTGTTGACCGACAAAAGGGCTGCTGTATGTCTCCTCTGGTGACATGTCACACAGGTCACACGATCTTGATGGCTTAGGATTGGCCACAGTGCTCATGGTACGGGATCTAGTTTGTCTCTTTGTTGCGAAGCCTCTTCCTCTGCCCCTTTCGGACACCCTTCTAACTCAGGGTTTCATTGCCATGTTCGATTTGGGTTCCTTTTGTCTTATGGCTTTGCTCTTAAGAGGGAGCGTTTAAGCAAGAAAGATTATTCAGATGGGGGTCTCTACTCTTTTAGGTTCTCTGAGGTTCTTGACTTCCTGTGCATACGTGCACATCTAGCGTCTCTTTGAGGACCACTGTTCTGCGAAGGCAGTGGTCCCCCTTCACACGTCTGTACCTCGCATCCTGGATTTTTTGCAGGATGGGTTTGAGAGGGGCCTTGATTGGTCCTCTTTGCAGTTTCAGATTACAGCCTTGTCATCCTTTAGAGGTCTGGGGCTTGGACAGCAATTGTCTTCTCATTCTGATGTTTTCTGTTTTTTGAGGGCAGCAATGTTGCTGTCTATGGAGAATCCATGTTAAAGGTAAGCAACTTTGCTTTCTCTGGACACAAGCATAAGAGGGTGGAGGAAATTAATTATGGTGCAAAAAGGTTCCCAAGGACAGATTGACCAAAATGAATATCCTGTGCTGTGCTCTGGTCTAGACAGAAATGCTCTGTAAAGGTGTGAACTGAAGATCAGGCTGCAGCCTTGCAGATGTCCTGTAAGGGTATTGAATGGGTTCTGCAGTGGACGGAGATTGTTGAGGCCTGTAAGGAAGCATACTACTAGGGCTTGTAGAGAAATTGGAGCTTGCCATCTATTGGGTGTAGTAGGCAGATATTGCTGAAAAAAACCAGGAAGTTGTGTCAGGGGGCAGGTCATGGCAGAGGAAAAGCTTTGGGGTGGCACCAGCAGCTTGTGAGAATGGCTGCCACGCTGGGGCCCCTCCGGCAAAGATTTGACTTTGAAAGGAGACTGGGAAAATGAGGGGAAAGAAAGAAGGGGGGAGAGATGCCCAGACCGCAGGCCTACTCTGGTCACATGTGGTCCCAAAAATATAGGGGGTGCTTGGGCACCCACAGGGCTAGCGTCTATATATGACACATTGTGAAAATTTGTATCCTGATTTTTCGCTATCTGACTTCCAACATTGACAAAAATAAAACACACATTGCTATCTATGATTATTGGAAAGTACGCAGGTGAGGCTGGGCTCATTTAGAGCACTTGTCTTTGACCTAGGGCGCCGCGTGAGCGGACTGCTGGGCATGATGGCCCACTGGTCAGACCCAACAGTGGCAATTCTTATTTTCTTATTGGTTAATGGGAATCTGAAGACCTTGAACTGTTTCAGATTGGTGCCTGGTAAGAAATTTATTCTTACTCTGGTATTGCTGGGTCTTTCTGTTAGGTCCCTTCAATGCCTCTGAATATTTTATTTTCCTCCCATTAGTGCAAAGGCAATCTGGCAGTAAGTAAACTTTGAAAGTGGTATATTTAGGGTTACCAGGTGTCCAGATTTCACCGGACATGTCCGGGCGTCCAGACAGCTTTTCAAAACCCAGTACTTTGTCTGGGTTTTGAAAAGCTAGTAATGGACGACTTCGAAATGGCATCTGTGCATGCACAGACACCGTCCCAACGAGCAAACAGATCGAAGGGGCAGGGATGGGGGCAGAACAGGGCATGGCCATGGGTCTGGATTTTTGTTCCCGAAAATCTGGTATATTTGACTGAATAACTTGGCCAAGTACTGCCTGCGTGTTGATATTTCTATTTCACAGCTACAAATATTTATGTTTTAAAGTGTCTGTGGGTTAGTTTGGGAATATTGTATCCTGTTAAAAGGATCCTCAATCCCCTCTGGGTGGCACCCCCCTTAACTGGTTGGGGATTTCCAAGTCTGCCTCTTCACCTGCTGCCAGTTAAGTTTGGACAAATTTCGGCAGGACAGAATCAATCCGCCTCAAAACTCCACTCTGGAGGATTTGGTGGGATATAATATCACATATAACATAACGCAAAAAAATATAAGAAACACAGCAACAACATATGTTCTATTCTACCATCATAAAGCAAATAACCCTAACAAGCTACAACGTGGATCAACACCAGTAACTCGAAAATGTCATCATTGGTGTTCCCTCAATAATTAACTTGCGAGTTTGTTTGTACTTTAATCCTGCTAATGAATCATTTCAGCAACATCTGTGGAGCTGTCTTAATAATACAGAATTTTCTGAATATGGGGCCTGAGACCTGCCGGTTTTATTTCTAACTAATCCCAGCAGCTTTCTCAACCCGTCCGCCATCTTAGATTTGGTAGCGCTCCCCATTTAGCTGCCGTCGGGAACGGTTCACTTGAGAGAAAACTCGAGCAATGCGAGGCATACTACGAGATGCACAGCCTGTCCCGACCTTCAACCTCAAGTAGTAGGGAAGAAATAATGGAAAACCTCTAGAAAGCTGCCGCGCTCTCATCACATTCCCTCCATCTAAGATGGCGGATAGGGGTGGGGCTACGGCGGCCTCGGTCAATCATTAATACGAACGTATTAACTGCAGGTTGAACGACCATGGTTCTGCTGAGAAGAGTCCTTCAGAAACGTGAGTAAGCAAGAAGTTGGGTGGGAATGGATATTAAACCCGAGACCAAGACCTTATAACCACAAGTTCCGTGTTTCTGCCTCCATTCCCTCCTCCCCTCCCCAACTGTCTAATCTTTTCCCAGGCGCAGCTCTTCTTTCTCCCTTTTTAGTTCTGGCGTCTAGCTCTGCCTCTGATTGGTCACAGAGCATCACCTGATCTTGCAATAGCCTTTGGTCTTGTCTGTAATGGACCACAGAAAAGTGAAATGTTTTCTGACAACAAAAAAAGTGTATACCATTTTTAAAGTTTTGTGTACTCTTTGTTAGAAAAAGCAAAATATTAGCACTAGTTTTTGAGTGATAAGTTAAACTGAAAGTACAGAAAAAAGTTCTTTGTGGCCAAGCTGTGGTTTTAATCCTTCCTGTAAGGATTACTCAGGTGTGTGCAATTTTTTTTTTCATGTGAGTGACAAGTTCTAAAAAATGTTTTCATGTGAGCCAGAAGTTCTAAAAACCAACAATTTTCCAGATTTGCAAGTATTTTTGTTAAGGTTACCAGATTTGCTGAAGAAAAAAGAAGACATGTGGCCCTGCCCCAGTCCCGCCCTCCATACAAACCTCCTCTCTTCTTCTTCATAAGGACATGAGAATAGCCTTACTGGGTCAGACCAATGGTCCATCAAGTCCAGTGACCTATTCAGGTCACTAGTACCTGGCCAAAACCCAAGGAGTAGCAATATTCCAAGCTAATGATACAGGGCAAGCAGTGGCTTCCCTCATGTCTTTGTCAATAACAGACTATGGACTTTTCCTCCAGGAACTTGTCCAAGCCTTTCTTAAAACCAGCTACGCTATCGGCTCTTACCACATCCTCTGGCAAACGCGTTCCAGAGCTTAACTGTTCTCTGAGTCTTGGCCTCTGAGCATGTGCAGATGCAATGCAGTGAAGTGCACACGTGTGTGATGCCATTGCGTCACATCTGTACAAGCTTGGATGCCTTCCAGATATAGCCCTGAACTTGGAGCCTTCCAAAACTTGGACAAACTGCCAAGATTTGAAATGTTTTTCCGGACGTCTGTTAACTCTAATTTTTGTATGCGACCATTTAAAATCTGTGAGCGACAACTCCTAGAATGTATAAGCAATTGCTCACGTGTTCAGGCAGGGATCTCAAAGTCCCTCCTTGAGGGCTGCAATCCAGTCTGGTTTTCAGGATTTCCCCAATGAATATGCATGAGATCTATGTGCATGCACTGCTTTCAATGCCTCATTGGGGAAATCCTGAAAACCCGACTGGATTGCGGCCCTCAAGGAGGGACTTTGAGATCCCTGGCTTAGAGGGAACATAGGTTGGCCTTCCACTGTATATAGTGTGTGTTTTTGTTGCATTTTACAGATCACCCTTTAACAAACAGCAAAGTGGTTTTAAAAATCCAGAAAGGAAATACATCATAAATAGGAAATAGAAAAACATAAAGATTATTATTCCAGTACAACACAGAACTACATGGCAGCAAACTCAGCCTTCAGGTTTTGAGGGGAGCACAAAATTGAAGATATGACATCCCAGGGGCTCCTAAGTTTTGATGAAAGATGAGTGCTTTGGATTCATTTTATATATGAGCTGATTTGTTTTTTTGTTAAGCAGCCTGAATAGTAAAGATGTTTTTGCAGATTATGCTTTTTGATATAAAAATTAAAAAAAAAATGCAAATAAAATCTGTCTGATGAGGAGGCTGATTACTTGTATTTCAAAGCTAAAATTTTTGTTTCTGAGTGTAGCCTCTGAGGCCTGAGTAGTGCTTTAGTTACTACAGTAAAAGTGTTTTGTAAAACTGGAATCACAAGGAGTCCAGCAGGATACAGACCCATGTAGACAAAACAGGTGTAAAATAAAAGTGGTGTGGGATAATGGACCTTCCACCAAACAAAGCCAATGGATGAAACCAAAGCCAGAGGACAGATACTGTTAAAACTGTTTATTAACATCCAAGTTGAACAGTCCAAACCCAACACAGTACTGTGTTTCGGTGTGGAGAACACGCCTGTATCAAGGGTACTGAGAACCTGAATCTCGTTCAAATAGTAGGTGATGCTTAAGTATCTGTACACAGTACAGCTCTTTAAAATGGTCACAGGCAGCGAAAATTAATGCAAAACTACCTACAACTAACCCCACACCTTATAAAACTGGAATCCAGAACCAACCCCAGTAGTGGAGGAGTAACCTAATGTTTAGCAAACAGTGGGAATAGGGGATCAGGATTAAATTCCCACTGCAGTCCTTGTGACCCTTAAACCTCCACTGCTCCAGGTACAAAAACTTGGCTTATGAGCTCACTAGGAACTGAAAAAAAGTACCTGAATTTAAATGTAAACTGCATTGGCAGTGCCACAGAAAGGCAGTACAGTATATCAAATGTATTACCCTTACTTTTACGCAGCACACACATGTACATTTGCTTTAATATCACAGCTCTGTCCATGCAGTTTGTCTGGAGCTTGGAAAGCTCGAGCTCAAGACCACGTCTGGAGAGGCATCGAGCATGTGCAGATGTGAAGCGATGATGTCACATGCATGCATGCAACATCACATCTGTGCATGCTTGGAGGCCTGGACTCGGGGTGGAAGAGACAAGGTTTGTGTGGGGCTGGGAGGGTGGAACGTGCTGGGGGTGGAATGGGGTAGGGCTGCATGTCCTTTTTTTTTTTTTTTGCACAAACCAATCTGTTAACTCTATGTATATCCCTGCTCCAGTGGCGTACCTAGGGGGGGGGGGGGGGCGGGGGGGGGGGGGGGGCGGGGGGGGGGCGGGCCGCCCCGGGTACCAGCCCTAAGGGGGTGTTCCCGGCCTTGCCGTTCAGTCCCCCGCCACCCCCGAAGGACCGCTCGCCCCCCTGGCCTCCCCGCACCACCTATGAACAGCCGCAGCAGGATCGCGAAGTCAGCGTCAGCATCCCTGCGCTGCTTCCTACGACGCGATCCCGCCCCTCCTCTGACGTCAGAGGAGGGGCGGGACCGTGGCGCAGGAAGCAGCAGGGATCGCTGACGCTGACTTCGCGATCCTGCTGCGGCTGTTCATAGGTGGTGCGGGGAGGCCAGGGGGGCGAGCGGTCCTTCGGGGGTGGCGGGGGACTGAACGGCAAGGCCGGGAACACCCCCTTAGGGCTGGTACCCGACGCTGACTTCGCGATCCTGCTGCGGCTGTTCATAGGTGGTGCGGGGAGGCCAGGGGGGCGAGCGGTCCTTCGGGGTGGGTCGGGGCATCAGGCCTTCAGGGTGGGGCGGGCGGGCAGGCAAGCAGGCTTTCAAGGGGGAGGGGGGTGACAGGCAGGCAGGCAGGCCTTCAAGGGGGGACAGGCCTTCGGGGGGGGGGGTGCAGACATTCAAGGGGTGCAGGCCTTCAAGGGGGGCAGGCAGGCCTTCAGGGGGGTGCAGACCTTCGGGGGGGGGTGTAGGCCTTTGGGGGGGTGCAGACCTTCAAGGGGGTGCAGGCCTTCAAGGGGGGAAAGGCAGGCAGGCCTTCAAGGGGGGGACAGGCCTACAAGGGGGGGGGACAGGCCTACAAGGGGGGGGGGGACAGGCCTACAAGGGGGGGGGACAGGCCTTCAAGGGGGGGGGGCAGGCCTTCAAGGGGGGGTGCAGGCCTTCAAGGGGGGTGCAGGCCTTCAAGGGGGGAAAGGCAGGCAGGCCTTCAAGGGGGGGACAGGCCTACAAGGGGGGGGGGACAGGCCTTCAAGGGGGGGTGCAGGCCTTCAAGGGGGGTGCAGTCCTTCAGGGGTGGGGTTTAGGCCTTCAGAGGGGGACAGACCTTCGGGTGGGAGGTAAAGTCCTTCGGGGGGTGCAGGTCTTCAGGGGTGGGGTGTAGCCCTTCGGAGGGGGGACAGACCTTTGGGGGAGGGGGGGTCCTGGTGTAAAAGTACACAGAGGGAGGGAGGGAAGGGGGGGTTCAAAGATACATGCATATGCCAGACTTTGGGGGTTAGAAATAATGGGTCTAAAAACAGAGGAGTGGGAGAGAGATGGTGCATAATGGGATTTAGGGAGGGAAGGAACAGAAAGGGAGAGAACTTGGAAACAGGGGATGGTGTGGAGGGGGGATAGAGATACTGGATAGGAGGATAGTTGGGAACAGAAAGGGAGAGATGGTGGATCCTGGGGTGGTGGGGAGTTGAGAAAAGGTGAATCTGTGGATGGAGACAAAAAAAAGGAAAGATGCCAGATCTCCGGGAGAGGGAAGGGAAACGGAAGGGGAGAACAGAGATGGCAGACGGATGGTTAGCACGGAGAAAGGAGACCCTGGCAAGCAAGACAACAAGAGCCTGGGACCAACAAGATTTGAATATTGATCAGAGAACAAAAGGTAGAAAAAATAATTTTATTTTCTGTTTTGTGATTACAATATGTTAGATTTGAAAAGTGCTGAAATAACATATAAAGGAACAAAGCCTACTTCAAACAGCTTTTATCATACAGTGGTGCTCAGATTCCAAGATGGAAGATGAAAGAACTCAAAAAGGGCAACAGCCCTAAAGAGTCTTAAATGGTATCGATCATTGCACCGGATTGTAAAAGATGTTATGAAGTACTAATAAGTGGTTTGTAAAGTTCATAAATCCAAAGATTGCAAAAAGGTTTATAGTCCAATTTTTAAGCAACTTTAAATGATTGGAGCTTCAATGAAGTAAATAACTTAGCTGAGATATAAAGAGTGCATAGGTGTAACCGGGTCCTGACGCGTTTCGCCGCTATGGCTTCTTCAGAGAACCCACTCGCAATCAATATATTCACTGCTTATTTTCAGTATAAGTCCTGCAACATCAAAAAACAAAGTGCATGGAGATGTTGAAATGGATAACATTAAACTAAACCAAAAAACTTTACCAGACTCTCGACGCTGTCGGCGGGACACCTACTGTTGATTCTGTAATCTTTCAGTTTCCTGTGACGTAAGCGCTCAGCTGAGCACCCGGCATTTATACACTGAAGAAGATGTCAGTCATCTAGTGGAGGAACGCCCACCATTCTACTTCTTTATTCAGGCCAGAGGGAGTAACCGTCCTCCAATGATAGATCCAGCTTTGTTCACGTTTCCATAGCCATGCCTGGGTATTACCTCCCCTACTGCCATGAGCCACCTCTAATACCGTGAATTGTAAATCTTGAAGCTGGTGCGACATAGCCTGCCAATGTGACACTAAAGGGGCATTGATATCGCCCCTTCTAATTTTGCTGAGATGTTCTATGATTCGTGTTTTAATGCTTCTGATAGTATGTCCGATGTATAACAGATTGCATGGGCACTGAATGAGGTAAACAACCCCTGTGGTATCGCAATCCGAAAATTGCTGTAACATGTGTTGCTTAGGGAGCAGGGGATGGTGAATACAAGAAGTTTCCAAAACATGCGAACACATAGTGCAATTGCCACACTTGAAATGTCCTTTGGGCTCAGGTATCAGGATTTCACCTGATGTATCAACAAAGTGAGACTTGGATACAAAATCCCTTAAGTTTTTGCCTCTGGAATAAGCAAAAAGAGGTTGTTGCCCCAAACATTGGTGTGCCTGAAGAATGTGCCAATGTGTGTTTATGATTTTTTTAATATGAAATGCTTGATAAGAGTAAGGCAACGTGCACACCAATCGAGGTTCGCGTTGGTCAAGAGAAGGTTGCAACAAGTAATCACGGTGAGCAAACAAAGCCCGTTTGTAAGCTTTTTTGATAATGCTGTGGGGGTACCCACGTACACTGAACCGTTGCCACATGTCATCTGCCCGGAGTTTAAATTCTTCTCTAGTACTACACAGGCGCCTAAGTCTTAAAAATTGGCCCACTGGTAAATTGTTCTTCAAATGCCGAGGGTGATAACTCCCATAGTGCAACAACGTGTTTCTATCAGTGGGCTTGCGGTGAATGGTAGTGACAAAAGTGCCTTCATTGATGGTAATGTGAATATCCAAAAAAGCTATATGAGTGTATGAGGTGCATGCAGTAAATTGCAAATGTGAGTTGCATGTATTCAACCACTGTAGAAATTGATGAAATAAATCTAAAGTGTTAATCCAGATCAAAAAAACATCATCTATATATCGTTTCCATGTGTATATTTCTGGAAAATATGTAGATGGATAAACAAAAGTGTCCTCGAAATCTGTGACATAGAGACATGCCAAGGACGGGGCCATCGTGGCCCCCATCGCAGTTCCTTGTATTTGTTGGTAAAAATCAGCATCAAACATGAAGTAATTATGTTGGAGAGCAATGCTGGCAATAGAGACTAAAAAATCTACTCTGGCTTTAGACAATTGGAGGGTGTCAAGATGTTTGCGTACCACCTCAATGGCACTACTCTGCGGAATATTAGTGTATAAGGCCTGGATGTCAAGCGTGACTAATACTGCTCCCGGAGGAATACTATGTGGCTCCTGGAGCCAGACTAACATGGATGTAGTGTCTTTTACATAGGACTTAGCACCAGATACTAAGGGTTTCAAATAGAAGTCTACAAAGTCTGACAGTGGCTCTAGAACAGAACCAATGCCAGAAACAATGGGGCGCCCTGGAGGCTTAGTCAGGTGTTTGTGTATTTTAGGGACGAAGTATATCACAGGGATAGTGGGATGATTTTGATGAAGGAACCGATACTCCCTATCTGTGATGGTCCCCTGTTCTAAAGCCTGTAAAAGAATGTGATGAATGAGGTCAGCAATGCTCACCGTGGGATCACAGGGCAGAGCTGAATAATAATGTCTATCGCTGAGTTGCCTGCGGGCTTCAGCCACATAGGCAATAGTGTCTTGTACAACGATACCCCCTCCCTTGTCAGCCGCTTTGATGACAATGTTCGAATCATTGGTCAATGTCCTTAAAGCTGTGATCATCTCAAGTGACATATTACGTCTACAATGAGAGGGTTGCTGTTCTAGATTCAAGATGTCCTTCTCAACAAGATTTTGAAAAACTTGCAAGTGTGGATCCAACGGCCCAGGAGGATTCCATGTAGAAGTTTTATGTAACTCTATGGGGCCGGGCTCAGAAGGTTTGTCTTGGAAAAACAGTTTTAAGTTACACTTTCTAATGAGTTTAAATAAACTGATCCTAGTGTCCAAAGGGTTGTAATTTGTAAAAGGAACAAATGACAACCCTTTGGAAAGAACAGCAACCTCACTCATCGTCAAAGTCCTACTGGATAGGTTGAACACATTATTCCCTACATTCAGGGTTTCGGAGGGCGTCTCCCCCTGGTGGACCGAGGACCTCCTGTTTTGTGGGAGGCCGTCCCTTGAAAATTTACAGTGGTAGATCGGGTTTGAATTGGACCTGTCATTGTTGAGCTACTTGAATCAGTGCTGGGGTCTTCTCCACTAGATCTACTGGAGGACTGCGCATAGGTAATCTTTCTAGGCTGTCGAGAACGTTTATTGCGGTCCATCCAGGGGTAAACATACCCCCGGATGTAATCACCCTCATCCCTTTTGAATTTGGCGATTTTTGTTTTTCTAATGTCTGCTCTAAAGTCTTCCATAGATTTTTTGAATTCAGACATTTTAGTGGTGAATTCATCTGGTTGTAGTGTATTTTGCACCAGAGACACTTTTTCTAGGAATTCAGATTGGTAAGTATTTAATTCCTGTTTAGTAGTGTCTATTATGAGTAGCATTAGGTCTTGGGAACATTTATTTAATATGGCATTCCATTTTTCAAGAAAGCCCCCATTATCCAAAAAAAGACGGGGTTCAGTCCGCATTCGCAGACCTCTTGGAATACGCTTTGCTCTACAGTACTCGGCCAATGTAGCAGCGTGCAATTCAGCCCGAATAGATCTTTTTTGCAAAAAACTTAAATTTTCCCAGTCTACTGATGGTGTTGTAACATCTTCCTGTGTAAATAGTTTAAATGATGATAAAATATCATCTGCTTGTTGATCCGTGAATGATAGCATGGTGTCCCAGCCTGTAGTCGCCATGATAAAGTGACCCAGATAAATAGGTGCTGAATCCCAATATAAACAACTGGGTAAATATCAAAAAGAATGTTCCTAAAGGGCCATTAACGCTGAAATAACATATAAAGGAACAAAGCCTACTTCAAACAGCTTTTATCATACAGTGGTGCTCAGATTCCAAGATGGAAGATGAAAGAACTCAAAAAGGGCAACAGCCCTAAAGAGTCTTAAATGGTATCGATCATTGCACCGGATTGTAAAAGATGTTATGAAGTACTAATAAGTGGTTTGTAAAGTTCATAAATCCAAAGATTGCAAAAAGGTTTATAGTCCAATTTTTAAGCAACTTTAAATGATTGGAGCTTCAATGAAGTAAATAACTTAGCTGAGATATAAAGAGTGCATAGGTGTAACCGGGTCCTGACGCGTTTCGCCGCTATGGCTTCTTCAGAGAACCCACTCGCAATCAATATATTCACTGCTTATTTTCAGTATAAGTCCTGCAACATCAAAAAACAAAGTGCATGGAGATGTTGAAATGGATAACATTAAACTAAACCAAAAAACTTTACCAGACTCTCGACGCTGTCGGCGGGACACCTACTGTTGATTCTGTAATCTTTCAGTTTCCTGTGACGTAAGCGCTCAGCTGAGCACCCGGCATTTATACACTGAAGAAGATGTCAGTCATCTAGTGGAGGAACGCCCACCATTCTACTTCTTTATTCAGGCCAGAGGGAGTAACCGTCCTCCAATGATAGATCCAGCTTTGTTCACGTTTCCATAGCCATGCCTGGGTATTACCTCCCCTACTGCCATGAGCCACCTCTAATACCGTGAATTGTAAATCTTGAAGCTGGTGCGACATAGCCTGCCAATGTGACACTAAAGGGGCATTGATATCGCCCCTTCTAATTTTGCTGAGATGTTCTATGATTCGTGTTTTAATGCTTCTGATAGTATGTCCGATGTATAACAGATTGCATGGGCACTGAATGAGGTAAACAACCCCAGCTTTAAGGACATTGACCAATGATTCGAACATTGTCATCAAAGCGGCTGACAAGGGAGGGGGTATCGTTGTACAAGACACTATTGCCTATGTGGCTGAAGCCCGCAGGCAACTCAGCGATAGACATTATTATTCAGCTCTGCCCTGTGATCCCACGGTGAGCATTGCTGACCTCATTCATCACATTCTTTTACAGGCTTTAGAACAGGGGACCATCACAGATAGGGAGTATCGGTTCCTTCATCAAAATCATCCCACTATCCCTGTGATATACTTCGTCCCTAAAATACACAAACACCTGACTAAGCCTCCAGGGCGCCCCATTGTTTCTGGCATTGGTTCTGTTCTAGAGCCACTGTCAGACTTTGTAGACTTCTATTTGAAACCCTTAGTATCTGGTGCTAAGTCCTATGTAAAAGACACTACATCCATGTTAGTCTGGCTCCAGGAGCCACATAGTATTCCTCCGGGAGCAGTATTAGTCACGCTTGACATCCAGGCCTTATACACTAATATTCCGCAGAGTAGTGCCATTGAGGTGGTACGCAAACATCTTGACACCCTCCAATTGTCTAAAGCCAGAGTAGATTTTTTAGTCTCTATTGCCAGCATTGCTCTCCAACATAATTACTTCATGTTTGATGCTGATTTTTACCAACAAATACAAGGAACTGCGATGGGGGCCACGATGGCCCCGTCCTTGGCATGTCTCTATGTCACAGATTTCGAGGACACTTTTGTTTATCCATCTACATATTTTCCAGAAATATACACATGGAAACGATATATAGATGATGTTTTTTTGATCTGGATTAACACTTTAGATTTATTTCATCAATTTCTACAGTGGTTGAATACATGCAACTCACATTTGCAATTTACTGCATGCACCTCATACACTCATATAGCTTTTTTGGATATTCACATTACCATCAATGAAGGCACTTTTGTCACTACCATTCACCGCAAGCCCACTGATAGAAACACGTTGTTGCACTATGGGAGTTATCACCCTCGGCATTTGAAGAACAATTTACCAGTGGGCCAATTTTTAAGACTTAGGCGCCTGTGTAGTACTAGAGAAGAATTTAAACTCCGGGCAGATGACATGTGGCAACGGTTCAGTGTACGTGGGTACCCCCACAGCATTATCAAAAAAGCTTACAAACGGGCTTTGTTTGCTCACCGTGATTACTTGTTGCAACCTTCTCTTGACCAACGCGAACCTCGATTGGTGTGCACGTTGCCTTACTCTTATCAAGCATTTCATATTAAAAAAATCATAAACACACATTGGCACATTCTTCAGGCACACCAATGTTTGGGGCAACAACCTCTTTTTGCTTATTCCAGAGGCAAAAACTTAAGGGATTTTGTATCCAAGTCTCACTTTGTTGATACATCAGGTGAAATCCTGATACCTGAGCCCAAAGGACATTTCAAGTGTGGCAATTGCACTATGTGTTCGCATGTTTTGGAAACTTCTTGTATTCACCATCCCCTGCTCCCTAAGCAACACATGTTACAGCAATTTTCGGATTGCGATACCACAGGGGTTGTTTACCTCATTCAGTGCCCATGCAATCTGTTATACATCGGACATACTATCAGAAGCATTAAAACACGAATCATAGAACATCTCAGCAAAATTAGAAGGGGCGATATCAATGCCCCTTTAGTGTCACATTGGCAGGCTATGTCGCACCAGCTTCAAGATTTACAATTCACGGTATTAGAGGTGGCTCATGGCAGTAGGGGAGGTAATACCCAGGCATGGCTATGGAAACGTGAACAAAGCTGGATCTATCATTGGAGGACGGTTACTCCCTCTGGCCTGAATAAAGAAGTAGAATGGTGGGCGTTCCTCCACTAGATGACTGACATCTTCTTCAGTGTATAAATGCCGGGTGCTCAGCTGAGCGCTTACGTCACAGGAAACTGAAAGATTACAGAATCAACAGTAGGTGTCCCGCCGACAGCGTCGAGAGTCTGGTAAAGTTTTTTGGTTTAGTTTAATGTTATCCATTTCAACATCTCCATGCACTTTGTTTTTTGATGTTGCAGGACTTATACTGAAAATAAGCAGTGAATATATTGATTGCGAGTGGGTTCTCTGAAGAAGCCATAGCGGCGAAACGCGTCAGGACCCGGTTACACCTATGCACTCTTTATATCTCAGCTAAGTTATTTACTTCATTGAAGCTCCAATCATTTAAAGTTGCTTAAAAATTGGACTATAAACCTTTTTGCAATCTTTGGATTTATGAACTTTACAAACCACTTATTAGTACTTCATAACATCTTTTACAATCCGGTGCAATGATCGATACCATTTAAGACTCTTTAGGGCTGTTGCCCTTTTTGAGTTCTTTCATCTTCCATCTTGGAATCTGAGCACCACTGTATGATAAAAGCTGTTTGAAGTAGGCTTTGTTCCTTTATATGTTATTTCAGCGTTAATGGCCCTTTAGGAACATTCTTTTTGATATTTACCCAGTTGTTTATATTGAGATTTGAAAAGTGTACATGAGACAGCTTGAAATGGGAACTTTTCTATTTTTGTGAATGGCAAGGCTGAGTTCAGTTAAAATATATGCTTTATAAGAAAATATAATAATGTGTTTTATAAAGTTTATAAGCATTGCTGGCATACTCGGTGAGGTGTTCCTAGTGTTGGTGGTGGTGGTAGCATGTCAGTGTGTTGAGAGGAAGAGGTAGTCTGGGAAATTCTGCTGAGCAAACTCTGGGCCCATTTCCACCCCCAGTTAGTCCACTCCACTCAACTGGTTCACACACTGAGTGGGTCTTTGGGTGTTATTTCTGGGTAGTTGTTTTAGAATCTCTTCCAGTGGTTTGTCAGTATCTCCTTCTGGTCCAAGGAAGGAAACTTTGTCAACCTTAGCATTGACCTTCAGAATATGTTTGTAACAGCGCTGCTTGTGTGGCATTAGGCTATGTAGTGATCGAAAGAAAAAAACAGACCTTTGCACATTTTTGCACTATATGGTGGGTGTATGAGGAGATTCATTTCCTGCACAGTTAAGTCCATTTTTTCTACTGAATAATAGTATAGGTACAATGAAAGTAAATAGCAAAAATGTTTGAGTAGATAATTAAGGAAATCTTTTTCATATTGCTTGCTTATGGACTGGGAAAAAAGACTGTTCAAGCAAATGTCTCCAGAACTGCTTTAATGGAAAAATGTGATTTTTTTTTTTTTAAGTACTTTGTGAAATTTATTGTTGTTGTGAAATTTATTGTTATACTTTGTTTAAACTTAAAAAGCGGTGTCATTAACAGTGAATCTAATCGAAAAATCGATTCAACAGGGTGAATCGGATCGAATGAAATATTTTTCTCTGAATCGGGCAGCACTATTGGCTACCATGAGAATGGGCTACTGGGCATGATGGACCATTGGTGTGACCCAGTTAGGCTATTCTTATGTTATGTTCTCATCTGTAGGGGCCTTTGTTTTCACTTCTTATTTTAATGTATTTTTTTCCTGGGAACTTATCAGTGTTTTTTTATAATGGGAACAAAAATGGAAGAGAATTAATGTGTGTGGAATGGGGGGGGGTAACTAATTTCTTCAGCTAAATAATTCAATCCACTTCAAACAGACATAGGAGAACTCACGCACCATTCACACACCCTCCAACCAAAAACGTCAAAAGAAAAAAACTGTTCGACAACCTCCTAGCCATTCGAGCTGCAACACTTGACCCCCAACTCTACAACCTATTGACCTCGACCACAAACTACAAAACCTTAAAAAAAGAAATAAAAACCCTTCTATTAAAAAAACACATAAAACCAAACTAACATAATCAGAACTGTCCCAAGCATCACCTGCAACTACTCCATATGTACTTCTGATGTCATGACAATTCAGACATAATTTATGTTATGTTATGTTTGGAATAATGGTTACATAAATGAGGTTCAATAAAAGAAAATTTTCTGTGGGAGCATTTGTTGGAACTTCTGTTATCCTGATTTCTTCTATCTGTGGGCTTTCTTTAGCTAACCTACTTATCTGGGGCTTTCCACTTCTGCAGCTGCCCTTTTCACGGTCCACTTTGCGCTTGCACTCTCTGGGGAGGGGGGGTTGGGTCTGGGCTTGGTGGGGTAGGTGTGTCTGGTAGTTTTGTCTGGGTGGTGGCTGGGTGTTTCTTGGGTGCTTGTTGTGCGGATTGGTGTGTCTGGTGAGCGGTCTGGGTGTTGTTGCTTGTGGGGGTTTTTTTCATTATAAAATATGGCTGAGGGTCTAGTCCGGCTTATTATTCTTGTGGGTTCTGGGGTGGGATTTGTTTGCTTGCCCCAAGTTTTGGCCTTTTGTTGTGTATTGCTATGCCTCTCATTGGCAATTTTCTCTTGGGAGAGGCTTGTTCATGCTTGTTGTTGCTGTTACTCTCATTCTGTGTTCTTTTTGATAATGTATAAGTTTCTGTACAGACCATGGTTGCTTGTCTGGACCTTTTGCCATTCTCAATAAAAATACTTTGGAAAAAAAAAAAAAAAAAAAAAGAAAATTTTCACTGCCTGTTTCTATTCTGACCATTTATTCCATTTCATGGTTATTGCAAAAAAAAAAAAAAAAAAAAAATTTTACATGAGGGGGGGGGGTGTCAAAAAATGATGGGCCCCGGGTGCCACATACCCTAGGTACGCCACTGCCCTGCTCAATTCTAAGAACATAAGAGCAGCCATACTGGTTGAAGCCAAAGGTCCATCACTCTTGTTTCCTGCTTCTAATGGTGCACATACAAGGTCACTGTACCTAACAAGGTTCCATGCTGTTTACCTCCATAGATAAGTTGTTTTCTATGTTATGTTATCCCCATATATCAGTGTCTCTCAAACTGTGTGCCATGGCACAGTGGTGTGTTCTGAAGAGATTCCAGGTGTGCCATGAGAGAGTCCAGAATTTTACTTTATTTTTAAAAATTCTCTTCATAAATATACACTAGAATAGATGACATGTACATTACATATGCAAGAGTCTGTCAATGTTATGAGCGTCTGTGTGTGTAAGAATACAACCGCCCAAACAAGCATCATTCTTTGACATGATTAGTTCTTGAAAACTAATGGCAAGTAATTTTAGTTTTATTTTTTATGCAGTAGTTATCCTATACTTGAGCAACAAGTAGAGATTGACTCGGTGAGAAAATTCATCTCCATTCCCGTCCCTGTGGATAACCACGGGAAACTATCTCCATGTCATTCTTTAAGGAGAGAGGGAAGAATCGGAGTATGAATGGGCACAACCACTGACCCTCAAGCCTTGCATTGAAGAATGCTGGTGTAGAAGGACTGAGGTTGAAACATACACTAAAGAATGACAGTCTCTGGTATCCAGAGCTGATAATGTGACGTCATAATGCTTCATTCTACCAATAAGAGCCAACTTCATCAGTGATGTCACAATGGCTTCATTATCCTATACTTGGCTCACATAAGAATCAGAGTATGAATGGTCTTGCATTGAAGAATGCTGGTGTAGAAGGTCTGAGGTTGAGATAGACACTATAGAATGACATGGGATTGTTTCCCGTGGTTATCCGCGGGGACTGGAACGGTGATGAATTTTCTCACCGTGTCATTCTATACCAAAGCAATCGAAGCTCTGTTACCATTTGGATCTTCTTATCTTTTCGAACTTGGATTTTCAGCTCTGACAGATATTAAATTGAAAAAAAGAAAGTGACTGCAGATGGTGGATGATGAAATGCGTGTTTGCTTGTTGACTATCAATCTGCATTGTGAATTAATTTGCACTCAAAAATAAGCTCATCCAATCGCATTGATTAGCAAGTCTATTCTATCTACTTTAGTTTCACCGTTGTTACAATTACCCCTTCCTAGCTTAAAGAACTTTAAATAAATAACTCTCTTAATTTTTTGTTGGTTTTGCAATTTTATAATTTCAATTATAACGTGAAAAACATTTGCTCAATTTAGGATCCACGTTAGCGGTTTTAGTGCACGCAGCTTTGTAGCGCACGCTAAACCCACGCTATGCGGCTAGAACTAACGCCAGCTCAATGCTGGCGTTAGCGTCTAGCGTGGCCGGCAGTTTAGCGTGCACTACACGTGCGTTTAACCGCTAACGCGGCTTTGTAAAAGGAGCCCTTAGTGCGCCAGAGCTAAAAAAAGTTTGAGAGACACTGCCATATTTCCTTTGTTCCTCGATTCAGGTATTTTATCTAACTGATTTGAAAATTGAGAAATATGTAATAGGGGTGGGGGGACACTTCCATCTAGAAAGCTGTCTGATAAATTAGCAAAAGATATATTTTAAAATGCAGATCAAAGCATCCGTGGCTTACTGGGTCTCCAGTTTCGCATGATGACTTCCGAAGCTGGGCATGCAGGTTCCTCATATACCTTCAAGACTCTGAAAGTTTCCCAAGCATCTGACAAAGTATTGCACGTGGAGCTGAACCGGCCAGAGAAAATGAATGCCATGAATATAGCACTTTGGAGGTAATGGAGCAATGTTTACATGAACTGTCAGGCCCTATAATCCTATGGTACAATCTGCGTTTTATATTCCCTCAACTTAGGGCCCCTTTTACAAAGCTGCGGTAATTATGCTACTGCAGTTAATTCCCTTATGGACCTGATGTGTTTACCGCAGCATCATCATTACCGTGGCTTTATAAAAGGTGCCATTAATTGAAGTAAACCCCTGTGGTTGTGTTGTTAGTCCACGTCGGTTCATAGAAATCAAGGTCAACCAGATTATTTTGAAAAGCTTACTAGTGTATTTTCAAATATATGCTTGGAAATTGTTTATTCCACATCTTGGATTACAAAGTATGTCATATTTAATTTGAATAAAAACATTTTTGTTTATGTTGCTACTGTTACTGTAGTATAGTGAATACTTAGGTATCTTGTGGCTAGAGGGGAAGTTACAATCTCTCACAAATTGGTGAAATCATCAGTTTGGATCTGATGATATGTTTCATGTCTAGCACAGTTTTCATGATTCTTATCTCTATTTTATTCTTGAACCAGAAAAAAATCCATTAGCTAAACCAATACTTTTTGTTCTATAAATATACATTTGCCCATCTGTCTGCAAGGGGACAAGTCTGAGGTAGGGTGGAGGATAAGGCAGGAAATGACAAAGTGATGAATGGTGATAAAGCTGCCTCAAGCTCATGGCAGGTCACCTTGCAAGATGGCAAGATTGTTTGCTTATGCTCCTCAGCTAATAACAAAATGGATAAGAAGGGACTTCCTGCAGGTGATCAGGAACTCTATGAGCGTCAGGAGCAGTGCAGGCCATTCTGTGCGGCTCTCTGTGCTAAAAACTGTTAGCGCAGTTTAATAGAAGAGGGGGTAAATGAAGGAAAAAAGCCTCAGAAGTCCATAATTTTTTTATATTTTGCTGTTTTATAGCCTAGCAATCGTTCATAGGCAAAGAAACCTCCATTCATAGCATCCACAATATTCAAAATATACTGAATCGAGCTGTTGCGTGCATGTATGTACATAACAATGATTCTCAGTGAGAACTTATCTTTTTAAGTGTTTACTTTATGTTTTTGAGATCCCTCACTTTTTGTATTGCTTTTTGCATACTTTATCAAAATACATTTGGGAAACTTTGTATGTGCCAAAGAGCAGGTATAAAAGTGTGTACTGTATATGTTTTCTGTGAGGTAATTTTCAAATGGAAATTATCCCAGGACAAGCAGGCATGATATTCTCACATGTGGGTGACGTCATCTACGGAGCCCCAGCGCGGACAGCTTTTCAAGCAAACTTGATTGAAGTTTCAAGTTTGCTATGCTGCACCACGCATGTGCATGCCTTCTTGCCCACTAGAGGGCGCATCCCCACCTCGTGGTCCTCAGTTCAGTTTTTTCCGCGGAGCCAGAAGCCTTGTGGAAATTGTGCTCTTTCTTTTTTGCCTTCTGACACCGCGTCTGAGTCGTTTTTCTCGGTCGCTGTGCTTGCTTTATTTTTTTATTCGTTCGTGTGTTTGTTAATCGTCGAAAAAAAAAAAAAAAAGATTTTTCGTTCGGCTCCGGGGGCTCCCGGTAGCCGCGGCCGCGGGACCTCGTTCCGTTCCCGGCCGTTTTCGATTTCATGTCCCGTCCTTTGACGGGCTTTAAAAAGTGCACCCGGTGCGATCGGCTACTTTCTCTCACCGATCCCCACCGGTGGTGCTTACTTTGCCTGGGTCCCGAGCACCCCACCGATTCCTGTCCCAGGTGCTCGACTTTTCAGCCAAGAGCTCTCCGCCGCCGTCGTGCCAGAATGGCGGAGCTCTTTGCTGTCGACCCCGCGGAGCAGGCCTCGACGTCGGCCTCGGTTTCAGCCCCGGCCTTGACCTCGGCCTCGACTCCCTCGGCCTCGCCGAGACATCCTGCTTCCTCGAAGCCAACCTCGACTTCGAAGTCGACGGGGAGTAAGTCCTCTCTTCCTTCCTCAGCTCCAACTTCGAAGAAGCCATCCTCGGGATCCTCAACGGGGGCGGGTGGGTCGTCCTCGGCCCTGCCCCAAGCGTCGAAGTCGGGTGCCCCATGGGAATACTCGAGACCGAGGTCGCCCTCGAGGGAGCACCCGCCGGCCCCGGATCTACCAGCCATGATGGCGGTGCCGGCTTTTCAGGACTTGTTCCGTGCCCTCATTACCTCGGAGCTGTCCGGCGCCTTAGCGCACCTGCAGCCGGCTTCGGTGGCCTCGGTCTCGGTGCCCTCGACTTCGGCCCTCGGGGTGGTTCCGACCTCGACCCCGACCTTGCCCTCGACCTCGGTCGACCAGCCAGAACGGAGTGTGCGGCCTCGGGACAAGGTGCGGAGAGTTCGGAGGATCTCTTCCACTTCTTCCTCGTCGAGGTCCTCCCGGAGCTCCTCGCCCTCGGGTCGGCCTCGGGCGAAACGCCGGCCGAGGAAGCCCAAGCGTTCTCGCGGGTCTCCTCAGAGGCGCGGTCGCTCCTCGCCGACCGGGGCTGAGACGCTACATGTCTCGGAGCTCCGCCTCGATAATCCGAGGTTGTTCCGTTCCTCCAAGGGAGGGTTGTCGAGAGACTCCTCGCCGAAACGGAAGGGGCAGACCTCGGTGCCTCGTACCCCGGGGACTTCACACAGGGGTTCCTCGGGGCATAGGCGGTCCCCGACCCCGTCGAGATCGCTCGGGGCGGCCTCTTGGGGCTCGGGGTCTGGTAGGGAACCTCATTATTCCCATGAGGCTTCCCCTTCCTTTTTGGAAACATGGGCCTCTCGATCGCCCTCCCCTCCGTCCAAACCCTCCTCTTTTTCCAGATTTGTGCTTGATATGGGGAGGGCCTTGGACCTGGATCTGGTGTCTGGTTCACAATACACCAAGGAGTTTTTAGAGGAGCAGGATTTACCTTCTCCCCCGAGGGAGACCCCTCGTCTGCCTCTTAATAAAGTCCTCCATCAGACCTTCCTGAGGAACTTGGACTCCCCTCTTACAGTCACAGCGGTTCCATCTAAAATGGAGTCGAAGTACCGTACCATCCCATGTAAGGGCTTCGAGAAGGCGCAACTGTCTCACCAGTCGTTGCTGGTGGAGTCGGCGTTAAAGAAGTCCCAGCCTTCTAGGGTCTCCGCTGCGGTCCCTCCCGGGCGGGAAGGGCAGACTTTGGACAAGTTTGGTCGCCGCCTCTATTCCAATTCCATGATGGCGGCCAGGGTCCTTAATTATGCTTTCACTTTTTCATCTTATCTGAGGCAGATGGTGAAGGCATTACCCCGTTATCATGGGGTCATGCCGGATTCCCATAAGGGGGACTTTGGTAAATTTATGGCCAACTTGTCACAGCTGCGCCTATACCTTTTTCATGCGGTTTACGACGCATTTGAGTTGGCCTCCAGAGTCTCCGCCTTTGCAGTAGCGATGCGCCGTCTCGCATGGCTCCGAACGGTTGATATGGACCTGAACTTGCAGGAGCGCCTAGCCAATCTGCCATGTGTCAGATCGGAATTGTTTGATGAGTCCTTGGAGGCGGCGACCAAACGCCTGTCCGAACACGAGCGCTCCATCGCCTCCTTGGTCCGTCCTAAACCACGGGTAACGCCGCAGAAGCCATTTAGACCTCCGCCACGGCGATACCCTCAAAAGTCTACACCAGCATTCTCGGGGCCTCCGCCCAGGCGCCCACCGCAGCAGGGCAGAGGGGCCCAGCCGAAACCTCAGACGCAAGGGGCATCTAAGCCGGCGCCGTCTTTTTGACGTGATGAGCGGATGGGGGCGGGCCCCCTCCGCACTCTCTCCGGACCCCCTGCCCATCGGGGGCCGTTTGCGGGCCTTTCATTCGGCCTGGACTATGATCACGTCAGACGCTTGGGTGCTCCGTCTCATCTCCGAGGGTTACTCGCTAAACTTCTCGGCCACGCCGCCGGAACAACCGCCGGAGGCATCTCTTTGCAACCGAACCCAGCTTCCTCTTCTACTCTCGGAAGCCAGGGCCTTGTTGAGCCTTCGGGCGGTGGAGCCGGTCCCCCCAAACCAACGGGGGCGGGGGTTCTACTCCCATTACTTTTTGGTCCCAAAGAAGACCGGGGACTTACGACCCATTTTGGACCTCCGGAAGCTCAACAAGTTCCTGGTCCGGGAGAAGTTCCGTATGTTGTCGCTTCCGGTTCTCTACCCTCTGTTGGAGGAGGGGGACTGGATGTGCTCCCTAGACTTGAAGGAAGCGTATACTCATGTTCCGGTGCATCCCGCCTTCCGCAAGTTCTTACGGTTCCAGGTGGGGGAGTTGCACCTTCAGTATCGTGTCCTCCCCTTCGGGCTGGCCTCGTCTCCTCGAGTCTTCACGAAGTATATGGTGGTAGTCGCGGCTGCCCTGAGATCTCAGGGGCTGCAGGTCTTCCCCTACCTGGACGATTGGCTGATCAAGGCATCATCCCGGGAGGGGGTTATCTCAGCGACCCGACAGACTATCATCTTCCTTCAACGTCTGGGGTTCAAGGTGAATTTTCCCAAATCGCAGCTGTGCCCTGCTCAATCCCTTCAGTTTATCGGGGCCGTGCTGGACACGGTTCGCCTTCGTGCGTTCCTTCCCTCTTCGAGGCTGGAGGCTCTGCTTCGACTGTGCCGTCAGATTTCGCTGCAGCGCTCCGTCTCAGCACACTGGCTGATGATTCTACTCGGCCACATGGCATCGACAGTTCATGTCACACCGTTTGCCCGATTGCATCTGAGACTCCCTCAGTGGACCTTGGCCTCCCAGTGGCGTCAGGATCGAGACCCGCTCTCCCTTCCTGTAACAGTGACTCCTTCCTTGAGACGCTCGCTCCGTTGGTGGACCAACTCTTCCAATCTTTCCGGGGGTTTGCTCTTTCTCGTCCCTCCACATCGCAAGGTCCTGACCACGGACTCTTTGGAGTACGCGTGGGGGTCTCACCTCGACGGTCTGCGGACTCAAGGTCTATGGTCTGCAGAGGACCGTCTTTGTCACATCAAAGTGTTGGAGCTTAGTGCCATTTTTCTGGCAGCTCGAGCGTTCTGCCATCTACTGCGCAATCAGGTAGTCCTGGTACGGACGGACAACCAAGTGGCAATGTATTATGTAAACAAGCAAGGGGGGACGGGCTCTTTGTCCCTGTGCCGGGAAGCCTTGCGCCTTTGGGAATGGGCGGTCTCCCAGAACATCTTCCTACGGGCGGTTTACATTCAGGGAGAGAAGAATTGTCTGGCCGACAAACTCAGTCGTCTTCTCCAGCCGTACGAGTGGTCGCTCAACTCCCGAGTTCTGCGAGAGGTCTTCGACCGCTGGGGGACTCCTCAGGTGGATCTGTTTGCCTCCCCGGAGACTCACAAACTGCCCCTCTATTGTTCTCGGATTTACTCCCAGGACCGTCTCGAGGCCGATGCCTTCCTTCTCGACTGGGGAGGGAGGTTCCTTTATGCGTTTCCTCCTTTTCCTCTGATCTTGAGGACGTTGGTTCATCTCAAGTCATCCAGAGCCACTATGATTCTCATTGTGCCTCGTTGGCCTCGTCAGCACTGGTTCTCCCTGCTCCTTCAACTCAGTGCCAGGGAGCCTCTACTTCTGTCTGTTTTTCCCTCTCTGCTGTCTCAGAGTCGGGGTTCGCTGTTGCATCCCAATCTTCAGTCATTACATCTGACGGCTTGGTTCCTTTCCCCCTGACTTCGGTTTCTGTTTCTCAGTCGGTCAGGGAGGTGTTGGAAGCCTCGCGCAAGGTCTCGACTCGGCTTTGTTATTCCCAGAAGTGGACCAGATTTTCATCCTGGTGTTCCTCGCACCATCTGGATCAGAGTTCGGTTCCGGTGTCCTCGGTTCTGGAATATTTGTTGCATTTGTCCAAGTCTGGGCTAAAGACGACTTCCATTCGGGTGCATCTCAGTGCTATTGCTGCTTTCCATTGGCATCTTGAGGGACGTTCTCTCTCTTTTCATCCTCTGGTGGTTCGTTTCATGAGGGGTTTAGTGAATGTTAATCCTCCTCTGAAACCTCCTCCTGTGGTTTGGGATCTTAATGTGGTCTTGGCTCAGCTGATGAAACCTCCTTTTGAGCCGCTTGACAAGTCTCTTCTTAAGTTTCTCACTTGGAAGGTGATCTTTTTACTTGCGCTCACGTCTGCTCGTCGGATTAGTGAGCTGCAGGCTTTGGTTGCGGACCCGCCCTTTACTGTGTTCCATCATGACAAGGTGGTTCTTCGCACCCATCCTAAATTTTTACCTAAGGTTGTGTCTGATTTCCACCTCAATCAGTCAATTGTTCTTCCAGTGTTTTTTCTGAAGCCCCACGCTCATCCTGGGGAGGTGGCGCTTCACACTCTTGACTGTAAGAGGGCGTTGGCTTTTTATCTGCAACGCACCAAGTCTCATCGGAAGGTTCCTCAATTATTTTTGTCCTTTGATCCTAATCGGTTGGGACGTCCTGTTTCCAAGCGCACCTTGTCCAACTGGTTGGCTGCTTGTATTTCTTTTTGCTACGCTCAGGCTGGTCTCGAGCTGCATGGTCGGGTTACGGGACATAAGGTCCGAGCGATGGCAGCTTCTGTTGCTTTCCTCCGGTCTACTCCGATGGAGGACATCTGCAAGGCTGCCACTTGGTCTTCGGTTCATACTTTCACCTCCCACTACTGTCTGGATACGTTATCCAGGAGTGACGGCCGGTTTGGCCAGTCAGTTTTGCGAAATCTGTTTTCCTAAATTGCCATCCTCCCACCTGCCCTTTTTTGGTTGGCTTGGAGGTCACCCACATGTGAGACTATCATGCCTGCTTGTCCTGGGATAAAGCACAGTTACTTACCGTAACAGGTGTTATCCAGGGACAGCAGGCATATATTCTCACAACCCGCCCTCCTCCCCGGGGATGGCTTCTTTGCTGGATATGGAACTGAGGACCACAAGGTGGGGATGCGCCCTCTAGTGGGCAAGAAGGCATGCACATGTGTGGTGCAGCATAGCAAACTTGAAACTTCAATCAAGTTTGCTTGAAAAGCTGTCCGCGCTGGGGCTCCGTAGATGACGTCACCCACATGTGAGAATATATGCCTGCTGTCCCTGGATAACACCTGTTACGGTAAGTAACTGTGCTATATGTGCATACTTTCCCTTCAAAATCTGGTATAACTCAAGTGTTAGTGTACCTTAGACTTAAAAAAGTTGGACAAACATTTTCAAAGTTAATTGGTCCCACCCATCTCCTCTGAGCAACTTTGGAGTTCTTATACCAAACCTTCAACTTCAGATCTATCTCTGGGTCCTTTATTTTTGTGCTAACCAACAACAACTACAGCACCTTCTGATATTAGGCTTTGCATTTTTTGTTCTGGACAAAGATATATAAAGTATAAAATGCTAAAATTACTATATATTATTATAATGGGATGTTTTTTAAATTATGAAGCTGGAGTTGGAGTCGGTATGTTTTTTACCAACGCCAACTCCACCCAAAATTTGCTTCTAGCAGCACGAACATGGAACCGAATTCTCACGGCCCAGAAAAAGCAGTGGACACCCCACCATAGACTGGAAAGGCGACACAAAGGACGTGGCATCATTTTGAAGTTGGGGGAGGGGGGAGAACAAGCTCCTCCACACCTTGAATATTATGGATGCTAGGTCTCCCTCCCCACACATCTAGTTTCAAGTTTATTAAAAAAAAATTTAAACCGCTTAATCGGGTTTCTACGCGGTGTACAATATAAAAATTGCATAAAAACAGATTAAAAGTTAGGGATACTAAACAATACCAAAGTAGCTTAGTAAAACACATAATAAGACATATGGACTTACTTCACTATCTCTAGCATGTCTGAGCCACTGCTGGAATCTTCTGTTGTTGCGAGGTGCATCAGGCAATGGTGATATTTGCACAACTTGTGTGCATACCTGCCACGCAAGTTAGTTGGTCAGTTATAAAATAATCTTCCATTACTTGCACTTCTGTAGATGTCTGGAATTTACTGGCAACAGAAGTATGGTTGCAATTAACCAGAAAATGCTTTTATTTGATGGTTAGTTAAAAACAGTGGAAAGAATTGAGACTTTTGGATGGACCTGAGAGGAAATGCTTGACAAAGTCCACCGTTAAGAGCCTTGCTACTGTTAAGAATAGCTTGCACAGAGAATCTGTCCTAAGCTCAGCTTGAAGGAGCCTGGTAAAATGGCAGATCTAGGGGTGTTCCCCCCCCCCGCCCCCCTCCTTATTGGAGTAAGTCAGTAGAATGAATTTCAGGAGAGGGAATCCATGCACTGTTCTGAATAATTAGAAATCCATACAATGTAGTATTAAGAATAAGCAGTAGAGGGGGCACTACACTGTTGAAATTAGAGAATCGGGAGACATGCGTCTACAAAAGATTTTTAAATACGTGAAAGAATAAATTCTGTATACGATGCCCGAAAAAATTAGCACTAAGCACCATTTTATAAATGGCACTCATAATTTATAGACTAGTGTTGACACCGAGATCCACGCCAGAGGATTTATACTAACTAAAACCTGGTATAAATCTTGCACCTAAATTAGGTACAGATCTGCCTAGTTCTGTAACACTGTGTGCAAACTCCAGGAATGCCCCTGACTTGGCCATGCCCTTCCTATGCAGCCATGCATAAAAACTTATGCACGCATCTTTTTACAATAGTGACTAAAGGTGTGCATGTAAATTTTAATTACCATATTTCACCATGTATAGGCCGCGGCCTATACATGGGTTTTACAAATCTGTGCAGTGAGTGCGTCTAGCTTAAATGGGGCCTACCCCCGGTATAGGCTGGCGTAGTTTTAAAAAAAACTCTTAGATAAGCTATGGCTAGTAACATGGGGCAGCTTATCTAAGAGTTTTTAAACCTACATCGGCATTTCCTGTGGTCTATACACGGGGGCAGTAAGTGTCGAGCAACAAAAACCAAAGAAGAAACTGCAGTACTGATGTACTTGATGCAGGAGCTTTATTTGAATCAATAAAGCGTTGTATTGAAAGTGGTTCATCTTGGTTCTAAAGAAACGAAGACCCAACACAGTCCGTGTTTCGATGAAAACGTCTTCTTCAGGGGTCCAAAGTGTTTCTTTTTATGGAAAATAATGTGGCACATAACAACGTACGAAAGAATCCAATGGCTGTTTAATTGCTAGAGTAAAAACGTTTAGAGGTGCGTCTCAGAACATAGCTGACGACGTAGTCATTCTGAGGCACACCTTTCCACTAGGGACAGAATTAAGTACCTGCATATAATATATGTAAACCGCTTTGGTTGGATCCATGACCCTTTACCTTCAGTAGCCTTATGTAGGGGCACATTTTATCATGTTAAAGGAAGAAATGACACTCTTAGAAGGAGAGAGAGGCTTGCAAGATGACCCCAATGATACGAGCTGAGGGAACTGGAAAGATATGAGTACCATTCACAGAGATGGAAAAAGAAGGAAGAGACATTTTGAGAACTTTGGTATTGATTTTCTCACCATGTGGGGCTCTGTAAATTGCAGTTCACTTGTGTCTTGGCTTTGACAGGATATAGAAATCTCTCATTTCCCTCTCAGGAATCGGAGCTTGCCTGCTGTTGCTATTTTCCTCTTCTTGACTGATATCATCTTTTGCTTTATTATTTTTTTTTCTTCCCAGAGAGATGGTGGAGTGTTTTAATGAGATTGCAGAGGACTCGGAGTGCAATGCTGTTGTACTGTCTGGAGCTGGGAAGATCTTTACAGCAGGTACAAATTTTGAAAAAGGATGTAAAGGCCTGATATTGGAGATATCTCCCATTTTTTAACTGTTGGTATTTTTATACATTGTACTTCAGAAACCAACGTTATATACACATGGACAGACAAATTCTTATAGGTGCTATTACATAACATAACATAAAACTCACTTGTATACCGCAAATACCATTAAGTTCTATGTAGTTCACAAAGACTAGTAATACAAATGAATAAACATCCAATATCTAACTTCTGAAAGATTCCCTAAAGAGATACGTTTTTAAGGCACGTCAAAATTGTATACCATCCGGTCCTGGAGATTTATCACTTTTTAACTTGTCAATTTGGCTTACCACATCTTTCAGATTCACCGAGATTTCTTCCAGTTCCTCTGCATCATCACCCTTGAAAACCATGCCTACTCCAGTGATTTTCCTGGTTTTTGTGTTAGGACCATGCACAGACCAAGATTTACCAAGACCAAGTAAAGCAGAAAACAGGGACTGAAAGGTTAGGGAAGAGAAGGTGACAAGCCTAGGTTCATAAGGAAAATTTCTGGTTCAAGTGTGGATAGTGCAAGTGGTTTTTTCTCCTGATATAGCAAACCTGTGAACATAAGAAATGCCTGCACTGGATCAGACCTAGGGTTACCTAAAAATATTCACACATCTGTATTAATAAAAAATAAAAATGTTGGTCCACAGCCAACTACGACACCTGAAGCATTGCTAACCTTTTACTGTTATCTACCAATAGGTCTTTAATTAAATCCATTCAAAACTTACCTGTTGCCCATAAGTAAAGAGGAAACCCCCCCCCCCCACCCCCATGAACCTTTTGGCAGCAGCCATTGGTTGACTGAACTGGGGGAGGGAAAATTGCCTAGCACAAGAATACCAGTGCATGCTCAGGGAAGCCAAAAGCGCTTACCTGAGCTAGAGGAGAGCCCCACTCGCAGGTTTGTCAGGAAGATGTTACCAGTTAGTGTACAAATCAATGGACCGTATCATATAGGTTAGTAGCTTTTATGGGGTTAGCTTCAGTCCCACCACTCCACCGCTATACTATCTCGTGACCACGGGAAGATTTATGTGGCACTTCATCACTGGCTGTCCATGTTTATATTTTCATACTCAATATTTTATATTATTTTTTGTTTTTTTAGTTTTAAAAAATATATACTCTATGTTTATAATTTTCCATCAATAGTAGTATATGTACTTAGCTTATATCAGCCACCGCCTGGGAGTCTGACCCGACATGACATGTTTCGCACCCTCCGGTGCTGTATCAAGGGTCTCCTTATATACAGTAGAAAAGAGGCCGTTAATATCATTTTTATCCAACCTCCCTCTACAGTTCCTATGCATTTCTACCCCATTAGTGCTTACCGAGGTCGCGCGTGTCATCCGACTCAGTTTAATATCCAGAGAAAGATGGCGGCGGCGGCTGACCTCGGGGTTAATATACACTCAGCTATCATTCATAATCAAAATCCCTCCCCCTGAGGCTCATTGGTCCAACCACTAACCAATCACCGAAATCCACTCAATCTCCCCATTCAATTTGTGAGGTTCAACTGTATTCAATGAAAAAATGTATCTTTGTTCAATTTCATTCAGCTTTTTATGGTCTTTCCCACCATCCCTCCCAATCACTCTGCTTATGACCCGCCACTTAATCTCATCAAGCTTATGGTTATGTGCGATCCAGTGATCTACCAAAGGGGCATTAATAACTCTGTTTAAAATCTTTGATTTGTGTTCCGTAAGACGGACCCGGATTGTCCTCAACGTCCGTCCTATGTATAACAAGGCACACGGGCAAACAATAACATATATCACATCTTGTGAGGTACAGTCCATGTCAGTCTTGGAACACAAAATAATATCCCTCCCGGGGATCTTCCATGATTTCCCTTCAATGGTAGATGAACACCATTGACATTTACCACATCTCCTGTGCTGACCTCCATCTTTCCTAGAAGCCACCCCGTATTTTTGGAAATTACATCTTTGTCCCAGCGTGATGCCTCTAGAATATGCCATCCTAGGGAATTGTTGTAAAGCTCGGTGAGTCTGTACAATGTACCAATGATGTTTCATCATTGTAACCATCGTATTAGCCGCCCTAGAATAGGGGAGCACTCACGTCAGTGTTTCTCCTTCTATGTCCTGGGAATTAGTGACCTCCTGAAAAAGGAGTTCGCATTGGGCAAATCTAGCCCTCAAGTATGCCTGGTTAATCTCTTTTTCCGGATAGCCCCTCTGTCTAAATCTTTCTGAAAGGAGAGTAGCCTGAATCTTGAACTCCCCTATAGAGGAGCATATTCGGCGGATCCGCAAAATTTGGGCAATAGGTAAATTAAACCGAAGTTTAAACGGATGGAAACTATCAAAGTGGAGGACAGTGTTTCTCGTAACTGGTTTTCTATATAAGGAAGTGCTAATCTTTCCCTCGGTTACTGAGATCGCAATATCAGCCCAGGACCCGCATAAATTTTCATAATGTTCAGCCCATCCAATACCCTTCCTATCCTTCACCCGAAATGGCCCCCTCCTTCCAATCCCTTCTCTCCCAGCAATGCTGGAACCCTCCTCCCACCCCCAGTCCTGATGGGGCCCTCTTCCTTTAGGCCTAGCTTGAATCCCTTGTAGTCAGTGGAGGCAGGAGCAAACCTCACTAGTTCCTGCCCCTAGTGGCTTCCACAGCAAAATGACTGTCGTGATCACAAGCCCACTGAAATTGCTGGGGTTTGTTTTGGATTCTTCTCTTTCTCTGACCAATCAAATTAACAATGTATCTAAAAAATGTTTCTTTAGTTTACGGAGGTTAAGGAGGGTTCGTTGTTTTTTCATCAGTGTCACTTTGCTGTATTGGTCCAAGCCATTGTTTTAGCTCATTTGGACTATGCGAATTTGTTTTTTCATCAGTGTCACTTTGCTGTATTGGTCCAAGCCATTGTTTTAGCTCATTTGGACTATGCGAATTCGTTTTTTCATCAGTGTCACTTTGCTGTATTGGTCCAAGTCATTGTTTTAGCTCATTTGGACTATGCAAATTCGTTTTTTCATCAGTGTCACTTTGCTGTATTGGTCCAAGTCATTGTTTTAGCTCATTTGGACTATGCAAATTCGTTTTTTCATCAGTGTCACTTTGCTGTATTGGTCCAAGCCATTGTTTTAGCTCATTTGGACTATGCGAATTCGCTTTTTCATCAGTGTCACTTTGCTGTATTGGTCCAAGCCATTGTTTTAGCTCATTTGGACTATGCGAATTCGCTTTTTCATCAGTGTCACTTTGCTGTATTGGTCCAAGCCATTGTTTTAGCTCATTTGGACTATGCGAATTCGCTTTTTCATCAGTGTCACTTTGCTGTATTGGTCCAAGCCATTGTTTTAGCTCATTTGGACTATGCGAATTCGCTTTTTCATCAGTTTAAGTAAGTGTAATTTTAAAGAGATTACAGCTTATCTAGAATATGGCTGCTAAATTGATTTTCGGAAAGAGTAGATATGATCACGTTACTCCGTTGCTGAGAACATTACATTGGAAGGTTCAGTTCACATGTGCTAGTGTTGTATTTAAAAGTTTATATGGGATTTTCCCCCCCATTGCTCACCCTTTGTTTTAACTCTCAACAACCTCTTTTAACTAGAGGAATTCATAAATTTAAATTAATATTTCCTTCAATTAGAGGTACTCAAGCTTTGGGCAGGCTTTCACACTGTATGGCATTCACCTTGGTAAAAATTTGGAATGCCCTCCTTCAGAAATTAGACTCCTTTCCTCTTTGACATGTTTTAGAAAAACTCTGAAGATGTATTTGTTTGATAAATTTTTAGCTGACAAATAAGAGACTGTAGTATATGTTCTTCTTGTCCAGTTATTTTTTTCCTATGTATTTTTGAGCTAACTTTGTTAACCGGTTCGAGTCACATCTGTGAATGACCCTGGTATATAAGACTAAGGATTGGTTTGGATAAAGTGCAATCAAATTTAAAAATAGAGAATGACACGGTGACAAAATTCATCACCGTTCCAGTCCCCGCGGATAACCGCGGGAAATCATCTTCATGTCATTCTTTAAGGAGAGAGGAAAGAATCAGAGTATGAATGGCCACAACCACTGACCCGCAAGCTTTGCTTTGAAGAATGCTGGTGTAGAAAGACTGAGGTTGAAATAGACACTAGAAAATGACATGGGATTATTTCCCGCGGTTATCCGCGGGGACGGGAACGGTGATGAATTCTGTCACCATGTCATTCTCTATTTAAAAACACTGCCCATATGAAACCTGAGAACGCTGCAAATATTTAGCACCAGGTATGGCACTGATTACTACCAATATCACAATAATGACAAATGTTTAGCACCATTATCTGGATACGAATCCAGATAACTTGGCTATGTGTTTTGTTTTTTCTGCAGTGAGATATCTAGACAATTACCTGGATACTGGTGTCGAATATTGCCAGTATCTGGATAAATCTGACTATTCTGGCAATGTCTGGATAGCACCAAAATGGTTTGTGACAATTTTCAGCAGTAGCATCCAGGAGAGCATATATACCCATGTGTCTGGACTAGTCTGGAAGGACTCAAGGAAAAAAAATTAGCAGACAAGATCTAATTTCTCCTTTTACATTCCAAAGTTAGATATTGTACTTTTTCTTTATGACATGGTTAATAAACCCTCTCCTTTGTGAAATGGGTTTTTCTTTTTTACTGTATGTAGCAAAACGATTTCACTTTATCTCCACATTGTTCTGTATTTACTAGCAGTGTATCCTGTAGTGCTGCTTGAGCAGACTTCCCAAACTAGTTGTGTTTTTCAGACTATCCAGATAAGATATGCTTGAAATAAATTAAAATACAGTACATAGAAATGATGGTAGATAAAGACCAAATGGCCCATCCAGTCTGCCCATCTGCAGTAATCATTATTTCTTCCTCTCCCTATTGGCTAAGGTTCTTAACATTTGCATCTCCTCTCCCTATTGGCTAAGGCTCTTTATACCTGCATTGTAAGGTCATAGAGCATTATTGTTAGAGAAACATAGAAACATGATGACGGATAAAAGCCAAATGGCCCATCCACTCTACTCATCTGCAGTAATCATTATCTCTTCTTCTTTCTGAGATCCCACGTGCCTATCCCATGCTTTCTTGAATACATCAGATCTGCAGTGAATGAAAAGTTTGTTGTACGTATTCAGGGACGGCTCTGGAGTGGGCAGCCTTCTGGGGTGTGGGCAGGGATGGTGTGTCCCCTCCACCCTCTTATCATAGATCATCCAGGACACCATACAATACTCCCAGTTTTCATGTACTCTGAATGAACAGCTCTGCTGGTTGCTTCATACTTGGAGCTCCCTGTGGTGTCTCTTGTCATACAGTGGTCTGGGTGACCACCCTGCTCACCCTACCCTAAAGCTGACTCTTCATGTATTCATTGTGGATATCCTGAAAGCACAATAGGCTATGGGAGCTCAGGACATATTGGGAAGCCTTGGCCCAGTCTTGGGGCATATGGGGGTAATTTTTATAAAAGTCATTTTTATGCATAAATGGGTCTCTAAAATACCAGTAAAAAGAGTACAATTTGACATGCTGGCACCTACTTGTCTTTATAAAACTGACCTGAGGAAGAAGGGGTTACCTTCAAAAGCTAATCATAAACTACATTAAGGGCCTCTTTTACGAAGCCGTTTAGCGCGGGCCACTGCGGTAACGGCCCCAAAGCCCATAGAGATTTAAAGGGCTTTGGGGCTGTTGCACGGCTTTATAAAAAAGCCCTAAGTTGATCCAATAAAAAAGGGATTTCTTTTTTTTTTCCCTTTTTTTTCCTTTGTTTTCATTTTATTTCTACATATTACCTTGAAGAGTGGACTAACATGGCCACCACACCAATTCACTTAAAATGGACCTAAAATAGGCACTTGAAAATACATTCCCCTCTTAAAATTGTCCAAAATCTGCTTACTTAGCCATTTTTCTATCTGAAAATTGCTCACTCTTCCTGTGTGCAAAAGCGTGTTATTATCTGTACGAGGTGGAGTTCTTCTTTTCAAATATCTTTATTGGTGCGTCCAACAGAATGCACACACAAAGCAAACCACAAGGTGGTGATCTGTGCATGATTTTGTACTTTCAAAATATGTGTGTTTTTGTGAAAGAGTAAGAAATATCTGTAGAAAAAGCAGGTTCAGATCTCTGTGGGTACTTTTTCTGTAGGGAGTTCTTAATAGGAAGCTACACATGAAAATCGGGGCGTCTGTGGGTCAAAGCACCTTTTGGTGTCAAAATTTTACATGCAGGACAAATAGTCCTTATTTTATAGTATTGCAGAGTAGTATGGTGATAAATATTCAGGTACAAGAGGTCTATGCTCCAAAGATCTTAGTCTAAGTGTATACTTGAAGTAGTGGGAGGTAAAGTGACTCGCTGAAGGTCATAAGTGCCAGTGGCAGAAATAGGATTTGAACCCGTGGGATCTATTCACAGAGAAAGGTTGTGGAGGGTCATTGGGGTGGGCAGACTAGATGGGCTATGGCCCTTATCTGCCATCTATTTCTATGTTTCTAACCCTGGCATTTCTGGTTCTTAACCTCTTCTCTCTAATCACTAGATCACTTTCTTTCCCAGGTATAGATCTGATGGATTTGGGCGGTGAAGTGCTGCAGCTAGAAGGTGATGATATAGCCAGGAAGACCTGGAATTTGCGCAAAAAAATCACCAAGGCCCAGGAAACCTTCACAGTGATTGAGAAGGTGAGGTGATGTATATAACCGCCATAGCCCAAACAAAAGGTCATTTCATGATCATGAGATTAATTGACCGTCCAGTCCTCTTTACCATAGTAAGGTAAGTACAGTACGTGTGTGTCATTTCACCAAAAGGTGAGGTTTGCTTCGCTATGTAGTCTTTTAAATCTTGAAGTGGGCAGGGTCTGAGCTATGAGCTGAGGGTGGTTCCTTCATGGCCAAGATTGAGAGCCTCTATCAAGTGTGTGTGTGGGAGGGGGGGGGGTTAATTCTTAACTCACATTTAGAGACTTGATAACATAATGACCAATTCCAGAGGTGAAAAGTAAAATTTATATTGTAGAAAATGTGCAATTACACGCCCTCTGAGAATGTGAGAAAGGAAGGTTTAACTGGTTCCCTTCTGTTTTCTGACTTTATTTCGTGATGTTTTTTCTCTTAGTGCTCAAAGCCGGTCATTGCAGCCATCCATGGAGCCTGCATTGGAGCAGGTGAGGAGAGGCTTGTGCTTACTATTAAAATGGCGGAATCACACCATGGAACAGGGAATGCATAGACTGACTGGTGTCTGTCTTCGATACAGCATTGTTGGGGGGGTCAATATTCAAAGCAATTTAAGCAGCCAGGAGAGGTTCCTGGATGTTTAAATCGCCTGTCTGAGATTAACTGGAGATATTCAGCAGCCCCTGAATACCCCCCTTTAACTGCCCATGCTGAAATTTGTTAGTTTGTGGGCAGTGCAGAAGCAGGGGAGGGGGGGGGGGTTGAAAGCTAGCCAGTTAGCAGAGATTTTCATAACGCTAGGACAGAAAAAAAATGGTGTTCTAACTTTATAAGACAAAGGCAACCAGGCACCAGTCTAAATAGCAGCTGATGTCCGGTTAATGTTTTGGGTCATGACAAAGCCCCATCCTCCTCTTCAATATCCATGCCCTCCTGGAAACAACAGCAGAACCCTCCCTGCTGGAGTCCTTCCCCCCTCCCTGGAATAGCAACCCCCTCCATGTTATCAGGCTTACCTGCCCGTTTCCTGATGGTCCATTGGGTAAACAAGTAGGAGTGATGTGCATTCGTTGGCACTGGAGGTCATGGCAACCATTTTGGGGAAGCTGTGAAATGGGCAGGAGCGAGTGGGCATCGCTCCTGTCCATTTCCCCACTGGACCACCAGGGTACGAGCAGGTAAGCCTGATTTAACATGGAGCAGGGTTGCTATCCAGGTGGGGAGGGAGGAGGCTCTGGTGGTGGAGGGTGGTCCTGCCATTGATTCTGGGAGGGTAGGGGAGCAGGCATCGAAAGGGGACCATATACTTATATGGGTCCCAGCCGAAATTCAGTTTGGACCGGCATAAGTGTTTTAAGCAGATCCCCCAGCTGAATATCAGCCATGGCCCACATAAGCTCCCACGTAGGCTAGCACATGCCGATTTAGACCCGAATGTTCAATACTGGTGACTGGACATGGCTTGGCATTGAATATCTGAGGCTCATTTTGCCCACGGTGGTCAGCATTTAAAAAAATGCAGACTTCCACAGGCTGAATATTGATCGTGTTATGTTTGGGGGGGGTTATTTTATTTGTTAATTTATTGTATAATGTTATACAGTAGTTTATTGTATATTGCTGCTGTTTTGGGTGACCCTTTATGGGCTGGGAATATGGTTTATAATAAATGTTCTAAGGAGGTGGCAGCAGTTGTAAGGTTTTACCCTGGAATTCCACAATGCTGCCCTTGGCACAGAAAATGCACACCAGGGAGAAGGCGAGAGGTGGCAGTGCACGGGCTGAGCAATGCTGTAGATTTGTCATGATACAGTAAAAAAAAAAATTGTGTATATTTCAGGCACTTCTTTGATCTCCGCTTGCGATATCCGTTACTGCACCCAGGATGCATGGTTTCAAATAAAGGTACAGTCACAAGCTCACAAGTATTGTGGCCCCATTCTGAGACACTTTTCACTAACAAATGTATCCATTTTTCCCTCTCCATCCATACCCAACAGATGCATAGAACCCTGTTGAAGGCCATCAGTTGGTACGGATACTATTAAAACAGAAGTTAGGGCATCCTAATAGTGGTTGCAACAAAGGCAAAAGTAAGTCAAGACTCTTTAAAGCAGGGGTGTCCAACCTGTGGCCCTGTGAAGTATTTTGTGCGGCCCCGGTCGAGGGCGATGCAGTGTTTTCCTCTGTTGCCCCCGGGCATTTACCGTCTTGCCGGCTCCCTCCTCTTTCTTGCTGCAGTGTTTGCGCGGCCCCAGAAATATTTTTTTCGGCCAATGCGGCCCAGGGAAGCCAAAAGGTTGGACACCCCTGCATTAAAGGAAAAGTGGAGTAAAGATTTGCATATTATCACTATCGGCTGCTAAGTTGCTTGTAGATACAAACATAAAACACATTTTGAAATGTCTGTATAAAAATGCTAGAAGTCTGAAAAATAAGATAAGAACATAAGAAACGCCTTCACCGGATCAGACCTAGGTCCATCTAGTCCGGCGACCCGCACACTCGGAGGCCCAGTTAGGTGCTCCCTGTTGAAGACCCGGATTTCCCGTATCCCTCGATATGATTTGCAAGGAGGTGTGCATCCAACTTGCGCTTAAAACCCAGTCTCCGTCACAACCTCCTCCGGGAGAGCATTCCAAGCATCCACCACTCTCTGTGCGAAACAGAACTTTCTGACATTTGTCCTGAACCTGCTTCCTCTCAGTTTCAGGCTATGACCTCTTGTCCATGTCACATCTGAGAAAGTCAGTAGTTCTGCTTCCTGGCCTATTTTGTCAAATCCTTTTAATATTTTAAAAGTTTCTATCATGTCCCCTCGCAGTCTTCTCTTTTCTAGGGTGAACAGTCCCAGTTTTCCGAGGTGTTCTTTGTAGCTCAAATTCTTCATACCTTTGACTAGTTTCGTGGCTCGCCTTTGCACCCTCTCCAGCAGAGTTATATCTTTCTTAAGGTATGGAGACCAGTGTTGGACACAATATTCCAGGTGTGGTCTGACCATTGTTCTGTAAAGTGGCATTATGATGGGGAGAGTTAGAGTACAGTACTCCTCCACGAATTCACGGCCTCAATCAATGGGGGGGGGCTCTTACTCCTCCTGTTGCTTCTGATCCATGTACACACATCACCTCATCCTGTCAATTATTATTAGCGTGGCCTCTGCGAGGGAGATTGGAGAGGAAGGAGAGAGAGGAGATCGGTGGCGGTTGCAGTGGTAGAACACACACACACGATGGAGCCTTCCAGCCGACGGCGACCAATGGCAGCAGCTGTTTGGCTGAGAACGATGCACAGTCACCGTGGCAATGAGAATCCAAAAACGGAGCGGGAAGGTGGGCCCTAAAAGAAATTAGGCATTTTTGTATTGCATCCATTTTTCGTGGTTTTTCACAATTCGCGGTCAGTCCTGGAACGTAACCCCTGCAAATTTTAGGGGAGTACTGTATATAGTACTAATTGGGGGTGAATAAGCACGTGGGTGAAGGAGAGCCGGTTGATATTGAGGCTCATTTTCAAAGCACTTAGGTTTCTGTGGTACTTAGTGTATTTAAATGCTTTGAAAATGAGCCTCATTGCATATCTGGATTTTGAAAAGGCATTTGTTCTGTTTTGTCCTCTATTTATAAAATGTTCCACGCATTGCGTGTACAGCAAACCTTAATAAAACTTGAAACTACCTCAGGAAAGACTTCTGAGAAATTAGAAAGTCGTGGGATAGGAGGTAATACCCTATTATGGATTAAGAACTGGTTAAAAGATAGAAAACAGAGTAGGGTTAAATGGTCAATGTTCTCAATGGAGAAGGGTAAATAGTGGGGTTCCCAGGGGTTTGTGCTGGGACCGCTGCTTTTTAACATATTTACTAGTGATCTAGAGATGGCAATAACTAGTGAGATAATTCTATTTGCTGATGACACAAAGTTGTTAAATCACAAGAAAATTGTGAAAAATTGCAAGAGAGACTGGGCATCAAAATGGCAGATGGCATTTAATGTGAGCAAGTACAAAGTGATGCATGTGGGAAAGAGGAACCCAAACTATAGCTGCTTGATGCAGGGTTCCATCTTAGGAGTCACAAGGAAAAAGGATCTAGATGTCATCGCTGAGAATATGTTGAAATCATCAACTGAGTGACAGCAAATAGAATGATAGGAATTATCAAGAAAGGAATGGAAACCAAAGGAGAATGTCATAATGCCCTTGTATCGCTCCATCATGCGGTCGCACCTCAAATTCTGTGTGCAATTCTAGTTGCTGTATCTCGAAAAAGATATAGGGGTCCTTTTATCAAGTCGCGCTAGCGGGGTTAGCGCTTCGGACATTTCATCACGCACTGACACGCGTTGGACGCTCATTGACACGCGTTGGACGCTCATTGACTATTGTTCCTGTCTCTGGAGACATGTGTTTTCCTCTGCTTGTATCTTTGTTTCTACTAAGCAAAGTTTCCTTTGATAAATAATCCTTTACATTTTGAATGCCATTGTATAATATTAGTTAGGCTACTTGGGTGATGTCCCCAATTATGATTTAAACATCCTCAGTTTTATTTTATTTTATTTTTTTACAGGAAGTTGATATGGGATTAGCAGCTGATGTTGGTGCTCTTCAGCGCTTCTCTAAAATCATTGGAAACCAGAGGTAATTTGTAAAGCCAGCATTTGTTTTTAATGGCCACTGACTGCCTCCCTGCAGCTATCATTTTGCTTTCGGGGAGCACCAGAGGGGTTGCATAACCTTTTTCTAAGACATGTGTTTGGTTCAGGATTCTTATTGTTTACCTTGTTTGTTAAATGCTTTCTCCTTTGACAAGCAGGATGAATCGCACACACTGATGATGTCATCAATCAGCGCCATTTAAAGATTAGTTCTCCTAGAGCTCAGAAAACCCTACAAAGCTTTTCTGAGCATCTGCTATCCACCCCTTCTGCAGTACCCATCCATTTCTTTCTCCTCAATCTATTCTATCCACCCCACCAGATGGACCAATCCTCTTGCTGTCATTTTTATTTCCCTTCTTACTTGTTTAATTTCTGAAGAAAATTGAGGCTTCAATTTAGGCTTCCATCAGCAGTTCCTTGACATACCTGCAGTATTTTCCATGGGACCAAAGTCAGAAGGGGGAAGGGAGAGCTGTTGCCACTGTTAAATTCACCGTGCCAACATGTTCCCTGATACTAAAGAATCAGAGCAATCTCCATGTGGCCCTGTTGAAGCCACCAGTTGTCATGCTTAGTGGACACATCCCTGCTCCTGCCACTTTTGCAGTTTCATGTGATTCAAGTTTCAAGTTTATTAGGATTTTATATACCGCCTATCAAGGTTATCTAAGCGGTTTTTACAATCAGGTACTCAAGCATTTTCCCTCTCTGTCCCGGTGGGCTCACAATCTATCTAACGTGAGACATGCTGAAGAACAAGTAGTGAGTCTGTATAAGCTTGTAAGTTCCAAAGAGGAAATGATGGTGTAAGGCTTTGGAGGAGTAATGTTGAAGCAAATAAGCCCCAGTGATCTATTGTGGCGGCCTTACAATCTGCCAGGCCCTAGGTTCAGAGACTGCTTGTATGTGAGAGAGAGAAAGAGAGGACAGTTTACCTGCATTACAGAGTCCAGAGGAAAGAGAGAGTGAGAGGGGAGGGGGCGATGGTCCAGGCTTAAGGTTCCAGACAGAGAGAGGGGAGTATTGCAGAGAGGAGGCTTTTATAGGTTGGAATCTTATTCTAAAAACAGAAAATATTGCATGTCCCAGTATCTTTCTGTTTATAATTGGTAAACTGTTTGAAACAATGGTTACCATAGTTTAATTGATAAGGAAGGTGTGACACTTGCAGGAATGGTAGATAGGATTAGTCTCTGGCTTCTTTGTCCCATTCAAGTAGCATATCTTCTTGATAAACAATCCAGTCTGGCTGGATACTTAATGTGCAGTCAGATGGCAGGAAAGGAGATTCATTTTTTGTGGATGGGGGATGGGGGTTTTCCTAGACCATTCATGGTATTCTGTGGTGAAGCATGAGAGGCTTTTGGTTTACAGTCACGTGTTTTCATTGGATCTTAGAAAGGACGTCCAACTCAGTACATCGCACGTGGGCATCCAGCATGAACATCCATTTTACAAACTGAAACATCCAAATTACAAACTGGGAAAACAAAGGGACATGATGGCTATGCGGCAACATTGGAACTGTATTATAGTGTAATGGGCACGCATCTGTCCATGAGAAGGAGTGGCCTAACGGCTGGAGCAGCCTGCATAGAAACAAAAGGTTTCTGGTTCAAGTCCCATTGCAGATTTTTAAAATAATTTTTGTTTCCTTTTTTTAAATTTTGTGACATCCCTTACTCCGTTCAGTAGAGAACTGCTTAATTGGAACGCCTCTCTGTATCCTGAACGTGCCAAGTAGCAGGTCTAAATACAGATGTCCATCTTTTTGAACATGGATGTCCCTTCCCCTTCTGCAGTCAAGAGTTGAACTTACATCTTTTGGCCCCTTTCTAGTCCCAGTTAAAACACCACTCCCCCTTGCCATATGGTCATACAACAGTTTTTAATATCCATATCCTAGCATTATAAAATCAGTATTTGGACGTCCGTGCAATATGGATGTCTAAATACCAGTTTTCAGACTCGTGCTCAAGTCCTAGCAACCTGATGAATTACAGATCTAAAAAGAAATCGGTTTTGTGCTAGCCCAGTAAGGTCCTCCAGCATCACCCCCATAGTTTTTTTCAACATGTCCAGACATAAGATTGCAGATTGCCCTCTTCGCCTGGTTCCTTCGATCTTCCTAAACAGGATGTCCTTCTCATGATGTCCTTCTCCAGTGATCCCTCTCACGGTTGACCAAAATAAGACAGTCATAACTTCATCATTTGGGCTTCGAATGGTATAGCCGGTTTAATCTCTTCCAGTATCAATTTGTTAGCTCTTCTGGCGGTCCAGAGCTTCTAAAATAACCACCTAGATGTTTCTATGATCTATTGAAGATTTAATTGGAAAAGAAGAAAATAAAAAAATAATGTTAGAGAACAAAGTGTGTGTTGGGGGTGGGAGGGGGCTATAGGTGATGGTATATAAGGCTATAAATGGCTGGAGAAGATAGTGTGCACGTTTTTGAGATTCTAACAATGTGTTTGCCTTTTCCCTCTTTCAGTTTAGTGAATGAGCTGTCTTTCACCTCAAGGAAAATGATGTCTGATGAAGCCAGCAACTGTGGCCTTGTCAGGTACAGTATATACAGAAGTATTTACAAATCTTTTTTTTTTTTTTTTTTGCTTCCGAAATGCAAGTAGAATGGAGGCAAATACGCATATGTGTGCACAAATGTTTAACTAGATGTACATGTGAATTTGGATTTTAGATTTCATTGCCTGTTTTTCTGAATATGAGCTTGAGGTGAGCTATTGTTGGGCCAGAAGGGGTTAAGAACATAAGCAGTGCCTCTGCTGGGTCAGACCAGAGGTCCATCTTGCCCAGCAGTCCGCTCAAGCGATGGTCCAACAGGTCCAGGACCTGTGTAGTAATCCTCTATCTATACCCCTCTATCCCCTTTTCCTTAAGAAAATTGTCCAATCCCTTCTTGAATCCCAATACCGTACTCTGTCCTATCAAGCCCTCTGGAAGCGTATTCCAGGTGTCCACCACCCGTTGGGTGAAGAAAAACTTCCAAGCATTGGTTCTGAATCTGTCCTCTTTCAACTTTTTCGAGTGCCCTCTTGTTCTTTTATTTTTCGAAAGTTTGAAGAATCTGTCCCTCTCCACTTTCTCTATGCCCTTCATGATCTTGTAGGTCTCTATCATATCTCCAAGTCTTCTCTTCTCCAGGGAAAAGAGCCCCAGTTTCTTCAATCTCTCAGTGTATGAAAGGTTTTCCATACCTTTTATCAATCGTGTCGCTCTCCTCTGAACCCTTTCGAGTATCGCCATATCCTTCTTAAGGTACGGCGCCCAATATTGGACGCAGTACTCCAGATGCGGATGCACCATCGCTCGATACAACGGCAGGATAACTTATTTCATTCTGGTTGTAATACCCCTCTTGATTATACCTAGCATCCTATTCGCTCACTTAGCGGCCGCTGCACACTGTTCCATGGGCTTCATTGTCTTGTCCACCATTACCCCCAAGTCCCTTTCTTGGGTCCTCTCACTCAATAACATCCCTTCCATCGTATAGGTGTACCCCAGGTTTCTGCTTCCTACATGCAATACTTTACATTTCTCTACATTGAACTTCATCTGCCATCTCGTCGCCCACTCCCCTAGTTTGTTCAGGTCCCTTTGTAATTCTTCGCAGTCCTCTTTAGTCCGAGCACCACTAAATAGTTTGGTGTCATCTACAAATTTTATTATTTCGCACTTCGTCCCTTTTTCTAGATCATTTATAAATATGTTGAATAGCAGCGGTCCGAGCACCGACCCCTGCGGAACACCACTTGTGACCCTCCTCCAGTCCGAGTAGTGGCCCTTCACTCCTACCCTCTGTTTCCTACCCGCCAACCAATTTCTGATCCATCTATGTACGTCTCCTTCCACCCCATGGTTCTTCAGTTTCCGAAGTAGGCGTTCATAGGGTAACTTGTCAAAGGCTTTTTGGAAATCTAAGTATACGATGCCTGTGAGGTCCCCTTTGTTCATCTGTTTGCCAATTCCTTCGAAGAAGTGCAATAAGTTCGTTAGGCACGATCTCTCCTTGCAGAAGTCATGTTGGCTTGTTATCAGAAGTTTATTTCTTTCAAAATGCTCATCGATGCTGTCTTATCAGCGCTTCCGCCATTTTCCACGAAACCAAGGTCAGACTCACCAGGTTACAAAAAAAATACAGTGAAGTAATAAAATAGAAACAGTAGCAAGTTGATGATGGTGACAAAATAAAAGTGTAGTCATACACAGAATTCACAAAAGAATAACACTTCAGTCTTGTCCTTGAGCAGATTAACTTGGAATATATAATATGTTATGTAATTTTTTTTATAATACATCTGTATACGGACTGTTCTGTGCTTGTATGTAAGTGCACATATTAGAAATTTTATAGTCCAAAACTTTTGATCTGTGAAAGTTATAGAAGGACTTTTTTTTAGTTTACTCTGGCTAGTATATATTATTCCAAATTAAAGAATGATGTTCCTGAAAAGTGGTGTTCAAACTTACAGTCCAGAGTTATAAACTTCCTAAGAACTTTGATCTTATTAAAATATTTTAATTCCTGAGAAACAAACTAAAGAAGGTTAAGTATGAATTATGAAATGATTCATTAATTTCTCATTGGAAAAGAAATAGTGTCTGAGGTTTTTGTATGCCTGTGATTCTTTCTGTACATCTTTACCTTCTCTCTCTCTGCCTTGCTTTCTCTTCTCTCCCTCCTTTTCTTGCCTCTTTTGTTTCTTTCCCTCCACATTTTTGTTCATCTCTGTATCTTCATCTTTGAGTCTTAGGGGGTGTCTTAGGGGTACTAGTTTCACTTTTATATTAAAGCTTGATATACCGCTTGACTTTCCTAAGCGATTTACATCATACAATATTAAAAAATAATATATTAAAAATTAAAAAAGGGAGGCTAAGACTAACATGATTAAAATAATAAAACTAGACAGGAAACAAAAGGAAAGTAGGTAGGGTTACATTGTTTAAAATAAATAAAAATTGAATGAGGGAGGATAAAAACACAAGGGCATGCGGAATAACTTGGATTAATCTCTGAGTCTAGACCTCGTACGCATCTTTAAAGAGAAAGTCTTGTGGAGCTGTCTTCCCTCTGCCATGGTCCTGCCCCTCCTCTAAGTCTGAGACAGGCTTGGGGCAGAGGGAGGACGGCTCCTGAGGCCTATGGCAACCTGCGGGGATCGCTAAAGTACCAGCGATCCTCTCTGCAGACTGCTCCCTGCTGGAATTAGGTAAATGGATGTGGGGAGGGTAGGCCTTCGGGGGGGGGGAAGTGCAGTCCTTCAAGGGGTAGTGCAGGCCTTCAGGGGGGGAGTCAACCTTTGAGGGGGAATGTGCAGACCTTCAGGGGGGGTCAGGCCTTCGGGGGAGGGGGGCTGTATAATAAAAAAATATTTGAACATAAATACAAAGTACACTCGGTGTGTATATATATATATATATATATATATATATATATATATATATATATAAATAAATATATATATGTTTAGCATTTTTATTGTTGGTAGATCATTTTGACTTGGTCATTTTAAAAGTAGCTCGCAAGCCCAAAAAGTGTGGGCACCCCTGATATAGATGATAAGAAATGAAGACCTGGTGGGCCACCGCGGGAGCGGACCACTGGGCGGGATGGACCTCTGGTCTGACCCAGTGGAGGCAACTTCTTATGTTCTTATTTTTTAATCACTTGCTTGTTATATTTTGATCTTTCTTCTGTTTTTATTCCTTTCATTATTTTTCCTTCATGCTCAGTCGTGTGTTCCCAGATAAGGAGTCCATGCTTCAAGGCGCCTTTGACCTAGCCTCTGAAATTGCCAGCAAGAGTCCAGTGGCTGTCCAGGGCACAAAGATAAACCTAGTGTATGCCAGAGATCACTCTGTGTCTGAGAGTCTGCAATATATGGTAAGCAGCTGCAGCCTGTAGAGAGAGGATAGTTAGTGATGAGAAAACTGAATTGCAAGCTGGAAGAAAATGGGAAATTTATTTATTCATGTACTCAAGCATTTTTCCCTATCTGTCCTGGTGGCTCACAATCGATCTAATGTACCTGGGGCAATGGGGGGATTAAGTGACATTCCCAGGATCACAAGGAGCAGTGCGGGTTTGAACCCACAACCTCAGGGTGTTGAGGCTGTAGCTTTAACCATTGCACCACTCGAGAAATAAAAATGTAGCACAAGTGATCCAAGTATAGGACAATCAAGCCATTGTGATATCACTGATGAGATTGACTCTTCGGCATTGGTGGAATAAGTGCAATAGTAAAAAGTTGTTATTATAAACTAAGAATGATTAGATCACTGGTCCCTCTTTTAGATACTAATTCCCTTAACATTCTGATTCATTCACTAGTAATTTCAAAAATGGATTATTGTAACTCTTTACTAAATGGTATCTTTCATAAAGATTTAAAACGCTTGCAACTTATTCAAAATACGGCCATTAAAATAATCTCGGGAGCAAAAAAATACGATCATGTTACCCCTCTGCTTCAAAAGGCCCACTGGTTGCCAGTCTCTCATAGGGTAACTTATAAAATCGCACTTCTGGCATTTAAAACAACACAGACCAACACACCAGCTTTTATAGATAGACTTCTGATTCCTTACGACCCCCCAAGAACCTTAAGATCCATCTCTCAATACAACCTTAACGTTCCCTCTTTAAAAATCATTGGCACGCGTCGCACCTCTACGTTTTCTGTTACAGCCCCTACAATTTGGAACGCTCTCCCTTTGTATATAAAAATGGAAAAAAACTTAAAAAATTTTAAAAGCAACTTAAAGTGCTTTCTTTTTAATGATGCTTTTAATTGAACTTCTTTTTCTTAACTATTAATTTTACTGCTCCCCAGTTCCTAAGTGTTCTTCCCTTATATGTTTCTCACTTTTCTATTTCAAGTGTATTTCTTCCCCCTTTTCCTTATGTTTAATGGCCTAAGGGTCAACATTTACCCAGTTTGTACGGTCTGTTGTCTTGTATTTTTACTATAAGAAAGTATGTTTAATTGTCATTTTAGATAAATGTAAATACTTTTCGTCATTTTTGTTAAATGTAAATATTTTTTATTCTGTACAACGCTTTGTAGTAACGAAAAGGCGTTTAATCAAAAATTGAATAAACTATAAACTATAAACTATTATGATGTCACAATACCAGCTCTGGTTATCAGAGGCTGAAACTCTTCACGCTATTTATTTATTCATTCAATTTTCTATACTGTTCTCCCAGGGGAGCTCAGAACAGTTTACATGAATGTATTCATGTACTCAAGCATTTTTCCCTATCTGTCCTGGTGGGCTCACAATCGATCTAATGTAGCTGGGTCAATGGACGGAACAGCGTGGATTTGAACCCATAACCCCTGGGTGCTGAAGCTGTAGCTTTAACCACTGTACCTCACATTCTTCTCTGACACTGGTCTTGCTGGTCTTGGATAAACCATCTATCCCGTTGTGCCCAACTTCACCCATCTATCAATAGTGGCATCATTCCTGGCCCTGTTTCAGGTCCATCTGGCTGCAGTCTTACAAGGCCTGTACTATGAAATAAGCAGGGATCCTGTTTAATTGGCTGGCACAGCAACACAAACAGGAGTTAAGATGAACTGACCCCCCTTCTTGGTCTGAATGTGACAATTGGCTAGCTCACCCATTCCAATTATCACAGATTAATTCAGAAGCTATCAGTATTATAAAAACTAAATAGAAAGTAACCAATTTAAAGAGCCTTGAATCTATACCAGGAGTGGGCAACCATGTGGCCCACCATGGAATTTTATGCTGTCTGCAAAACTATAGGCATTAGACTCTTCCACTTCCCTCTCACCTCCAAGCTGTTTTACCCCTTTTTACTAAAGCAAGCTAGCCGATTTAGAGCGTGCTAAATGCTAACGTGCACATTTATATTCTATGGACGCGTTAGCATTTAGTGCGTGCTAAATCAGTTAGCATGCCTTAGTAAAAGGACCTCTAAATTCCTCACTCTCAGGGTGGCAAATTTACAACTGCCATAGCAAACATTGCGTGGCCAGCTGGTATGTAGCCTTGAACCATCTACACATGCTCAAAGTCTGCCGGCCCAACGACGTTTGATGGCAGTTGTAGATTTGCCATTGCGAGTGATTGCAAGCGAAGGAGGTGAGGGATTAAAATAGCTGAGGGATTAAAACAGCTCACAAGTGAGGAGGAGGTAGACAGAAAGTAGGACAGAGAAGCTGGAGTCCAGTGCAGTGGGGGGGAGGGAGGGGGAGAAGTAAGGGAGGAGAGAAATGTTAGACATGGAGAGGGGGTGGATGGGAAAGAAGAATAAATAAAGCTAGGACAAATGAACTGTAGACTTTTTTTTTTTAAAGAAACTCATACTGTAACTAATTTTTGCTTTTCTTATGGAATTAAAAACCAAATTTATCAGTAACCTAATAATCTCTCTTCGGTTGCAAACTTTTTGTCACCAAATTTCTCAGCAAAGTAATGTTTGTACCTGTAGAGACTTCAACTGCTCTGTGTTCCCTCAGTTCATGAAAGCCTCTGAACAGGTCTATTACAAAAAGCACCTCTGCCCCCAGGAGGTTGGGGTGGGGTTCAAGATGTCTAGTATACCAAATACTCAATTTAAGTGAAGCATCTGGGGGGGGGGGAGGGGGGAAGGGAGATAGGAAAGGTAAGGGGGGATAGGATATATTAAACTTTAAAAATTTTGAAGGATGTATAGTGGCTTTGTTAATATTGTATATGTTGATATATTCATTGGATATACACTTTCTTCCTTCAATAAAAACATAAGTGAAACAGCAGTTTAGGACATAGCACATGTGTATAATTAAGAACATTTCAGAGAAGTGAACTAAAACTAAATGACATTTCAATGGGAACTTTGTGAATTATTGCATTACCAATACATAACATAACTTTATTCTTCTATACCGCAATAATCAAACAATTTCTAGGCGGTTTACACAGAAGAAGGCTGGACAATCGGTGAAATACAATTAATTGAAATACAGCAATTTTCCTAAAAAAATTCAGTATAAAATTTTAGTTAACAGTAATGTCCTCATTTGGGTAATAAATTTGTCAAACAACTTTGACTTGATTACTTTTCGAAAATGCATCATAGGACAACACAACTCCACCAATACAATTACCCCACCAGGACTGCTGCTTACTTGCTTGAAATGCAGAAAGGTCCAAAAAGGTCTTATATCTGCAGCCAGTAATTTTTGGATAGGCAAATAAATTGGAATTCCTATTTATCCTTGTTGGACTATATAACACAAAATGAGATAAAAAGTAATTTGGGGCAGATCCCCAAACCAGCCTAAAACAAATGCACAAAAGTTTGAACAGCACTCGTGCTTCCATCGGGAGCCAATGCAGCAGTCAACAGTAAGGACTAAGATTTCATTCTCCAGGCTTCTCTTTCTTCGCCCTGCTTGGAAGACTTTTTTGGTTTCATATCTTAGCCCTCCTTTTCTTTTTTTTTTTTTTTTTAATTCTTTATTCATTTTATAACTTACATCAAGTGTACAGTAAATATCAAACAATTATAATACATCACTTGAAAAATCTTCAATATCATACCAAATAAGATTTAACCCCCACCCCTTCCCAAATTCATATATAACTAATATATACCACCTGAAAATAATATCCTATGACATTCATATATATATTCTTAATGGAAAACCAAGAAACCCCCCCCCACCCCAAATCCACATGTGTATTTCAATATACAAGATATTTTCAGCTATGATGTTTGTTTTCTGTGCTTACTATGGAAAGGCATAAAACCTGCTATTTGGTCTTTGTCAGATGGGAGATATAATAATAATAATTTATTTATATGCCTCCATACCGGGAAGATTCTAAGCGGCTGTATCAGCATCATTACTCCTGCATCCTATTCAGCAACCTTTCAGAACCATTAAAGAACCACTAAAAAAGCAAATAGCTCTCCCCAGTTCCCAAACATCTGACTGAGACTTTCTAGCCACTCGTAGACTGTACAATTCAGTATTTTGGAAATAGCATATAGCACTTGATACTGTACTCTGCTCCTGAAAGATACTGGGAGTGACATGTGTCTTATATCTCAGTTCTTAACTACCTTGTTGGAAAGGTTTGGATTTATATAATATCTGAAAGGGGACAAATGTATTTGTTATGACACTTGGAATGGAGGAAAGAGAAAAGTGTGTTGATTATGTATATTATATGATCAGGGATATAACTTTTCTCTTCTTTCCAATCCCTACCTTATCATGCTTCCCATACATGTTTCTCCTTTGAACTTTAAAAACCAAATTGTAGTTCTTTTTGTACATTATGCCTCTGATATAATAGTTTCCCAGTCGGAGTGGGATGGGGAGGATGATGGATGGACTAGTCCAGGGCCCTGGTGTGCTTTGCTTTTGCTCCTGGACCTAGGTCTGTTAGGGGGGGAATAGTTGGTTAGGTGATTTTGCATTATGTATAAAAAACCTGATGATTACTGTTCTTTCTGCTGTTAAAGCTGTTCCATTGACTCTTACTCGACTTTGATATGTTTGGTTTGTTTATGATTATATTATCAATAAAATCGTTTGAAATTAAAAACCAAATTGTAGTTCCATCCCCTGTATTAGTTTGTTTTTGTATGTCAATTTAGTTTACCCTATTTTATATTCAATTCTTAAATTGTAATAGTACGGTTGTTTCTTGGGGGGAGGGGCTTATTATTCATGACTTTTTGTACCATTGTATTTTGCTTTGTAAAAAAAAAAAAAAAATAAGCGATTATATTAAATTTTAATAAAAACTTGAAATTATAATTTATGTTCTCCTATCTTCAGGCTACCTGGAATATGAGCATGCTTCAAACTGAAGACATCATGAAATCGGTACAGGCTGCGCTCGAGAAAAAGAAAACAAAGGATGTGACTTACTCCAGGCTGTAGTGCGTGCCCTGGACAGCCAGAAATGGCGCTGCTTCCGTTTTAGCCTCCAATTTTACAATTGCCTGTGATTCGGAGTATCGGACGTAGGTTCTGAAGTGCTTCTTTCTGCCAGTAAATCCTGTGCGAAAGACTCGCTATTCACTGCTGAATACAAAAAATGTAGTTAAAGGGAGTAAATCAGATTTAAAGAGGGTAATGAGGAGAATGTCGGTGGTGGATGGGCTGACTATGATAAGGTTAGAAATTTCAGTATGAGATGAATAACAGGCCAAGAATACCTTATTCTTTGACAGCTTCACATGGAATGTACTTTTTCCTCTTTTTCCTCTCTTCTAAGCTGATTTGTTGATGTCCAATAAAAAAAAAAACAACCCAAAACAATGGACATGCTAGAATTAAAAAAAATAATAATAAATCGCCATTGTTCTATGATATACAACGTGGATGAAAAATTCTGGGATAATGGGAGCTATACACAATTAGTGTTTTCTGGGGCCATCCATGCACTACTGTTGTGTATGACCTTTGCAAGTGGAGGGGTTATTTCCCCCATCTTATGGTTGTAATGTTTTATCCTATAATTCACTAGCAAATTATTTCTATTGTAGTATGATGGTATAATCAGGACTGATTTTTGGTGAGGCCTGAGGTTAACATGGGTGGGCATTAGGTACTGCAAATATTATACAGACATTTACTTATGTAAAAGGTATTTACATTACATTACATTAGTGATTTCTATTCAATGTAATGTAAAAGGTATTTAAAATGGCCTTTTCTGAAGATGAGGTGGAGGGATGGGAGAGGAAAAAAAGAATGGAAGGGGAAAATAGGAGGCAGAAAAATGAAGTGGACAGATAGCTGTGAGAAGAGATCATAGCAAAGAGATAAGAGATGGAAGCCAAGATAAGGATGGGAGAATGAAGTAACATTAGGGGCTCCTTTTGTGAAGGTGCGCTAGCGGTTTTAGCACGCGCTGAAGATTAGCGCGCGCTAACCCTGCCCTACATGAAAAATACTAACCCAGGCTCTATGGAGGCGTTAGCATGTAGCACGCATGGCAATATAGTGCGTGCTAAGCGCACGCTAAACCCGCTAGCGCACCTTCGTAAAAAGGAGCCCTAGGTCTCTGCAGGCGAGGGTGTAATCATACTACTACTACTAATTATTATTTCTATAGCGCTACCAGACGTACGAAGCGCTGTACAGAGTCACAAAGAAGAAAACACAGTCCCTGCTCAAAAGAGCTTACAATCTAAACAGACAAGACAGACAAACAGCATGTCATGGATACAGTTAAGGGGAACGGTTAATCAGCGGGCTGAGTTGGAGGGCAGAGGGGAGTACAGGACAATCAAGCTATTGTGACATCACTGATGAGGTTGGCTCTTATTGGTGGAATGAGGCATTATGATATCACAGTCTCAGCTCTGCTTCCCAGAGACTGAAACTCTTCACACTACTACTATGAATTATTTCTATAGCGCTACCAGATGTACACAGCACTGTACAAAGTCACAAAGAAGACAGTCCCTGCTCGAAAGAGCTTACAATCTAAACAGCCAAGACAGACAAACAGGATGTCATGGATACAGTTAAGGGGAATGGTTAATCTGCTGGCTGGGTTGGAGGGCAGAGGGGAGTATGGGACAATCAAGCTATTGTGACATCACTGATGAGGTTGGCTCTTATTGGTGGAATGAGGTATTATGACATCAGAGGAGTAGGGTTAAGGATTGAAAGCTATATCAAAAAGGTGGGTTTTCAGTCTGCTTTTAAACAAGGGAAGGGGCTTGACAGACAAACCTGGATAATTTATTCCATGCATAGGGGGCATCTAGATGAAAGGAACAAAGTCTGGAAATTTGCATTGGAGGAGAAGGGCAAAGCTAAGAGCGACTTATATGAGTAACAGAGTTCTCTGGGAGGTGTATAAGGAGAGAGAAGCGAGGAGATATATTGAGGGGCAGCAGAATCGTAGGTGGACTGTGGCTCGCTCCACTTTGGAGTCGAGCCCATTCAGTCAGCAGCACAGCCAAAGAAGAGAACTGGAAGTGGTTTACCCAGAAAAAAAAGGGTTTGATTAAAATTGTTTTCCCCCCTTCACCCACTCAAGTGCAATTAAAAATGCCTATGTTGGTTCCAACACAAGTGCTTTTATCTGTGACCGAAAAAGGGCGAGATAAGGGAGGGTGTGCCCAGGCAATTTCATTTGTTCTGTGTGCACAGTTACAATTGCTTGAAACCGACTACAAATATAAGTAGGGAGAAGCAAGTCCTGTGCCTGTGATTGGCCTGTGGGGTTTTATTGGATTGATTTTTTTTTCCAGCATCTTGTAAAAGTATTCACACCCTTGTACCTTTTTCATATGCTACTGTCTTAAAAAAAAAAAAGTTCAAAATGCATTGGTGTGTACATCAGTGGAAGCTTCCTATCTCGGTGCATGTGAAGGATGTTTTCTAAACAGCAGAACCTAAAATCGTTACATCCTCATACATTTTTCACAGATTACTGTAACTAGAAAATCCAGGTGTGATTTCCTTTTGAAAACAGTCTTGTGGATCTGCAAGCTCCATGGGTGCTCTGAAAATTGCCTTTTTGGGCCATATTTCCTCTTTCTTCGTCAACCTGTCATTTATGTCATCCCCAGGCATCTGACCTCCACCTCTCTCGGCATTGGCACCATCCAGCTGCTTATGCCCCTTACCTTCCATGCAGCTCAACCCCCTGCAGAAGCCCCTACCACAGCAACCGACTGCTGGTTCTTCTGTATCAGTACTGCAAGCAGTTTCTGAACTTGCAAGCTGATTTTCTACATTGCAGGATATGGGGTTGGGGGAAGGGAGGTAGCCTCAAAGTTTAGAAAATGCTCACAGTACTGACTTTAGATAGGAGCCCATCCTGCAGCGCCTGATGGTTTATCGTTCCTCCTCCTTGGTAGGGTTACCATTTTTCGGACCACAAAAATCTGGACACATGGCCCTGTCCTTTGGCTCCATCCTGTTCTGCCTCAGACCCTCCCAGTTCAGCCTCCAGCCCCGTCCCCACATACCTCCTCTCTTCTTCCCCGGCAAGCTCCGGCCGCATCTGGAGGGGCCTGGAGCTTGCGCGGATGTGTTTAACGTCATCCTTGCACGCTCAGGTGCCTTCCAGATGTGGCCGGAGCTCGTCGGGGCTTTCCAAAACCCAGACCAACTGCTGGGTTTTGGAAAATCCATACGGGACTCCATACGGGACTTGTCTGGGTTTTCATGGACATCTGGTAACCCTACTCCTCGGCATAGGGCCAGCTCTGGGGTGCAGTGACAGCTTAGCATCCGGAATACTAAGCAAGTTCCTTTACTGTATCCAGGATGGGGTAATTTGTGTTGCATTTAGAACCCCCCAATCATTTTGAAATGTTGGCTCCTGGGTCCTGTGAGGGCGAGAATTATGGTGTGCGTAGCCACTGAACGAATGTTGTATGGCTGTGCACACATGTATCTGAAAAGGGAAACCCACTTCTTCACTTAACTCCCAGTATGTGTTTTTCAAGGTGAGTGCAGTAGGAAGAATAAATGTGGTTGATTATAGGAGCGATTAGTTACCCAGCCCAACCTCTTTAACTTCTCCCCCCCTTTTCTTTACAAACCACAAAAGTGTTTTTTAGCACTTGCCGGCATGCTGAATACTGTATGCTGCGTCGACATCATAGAGCCCCCATGAGCGTAGGAGCAGCATTCAGCGTGCCGACCAGCAATAAAAAACGCTTTTTCGGTTTTGTAAAAGGGGTGGGTGGGTAAGTTAGCTAAGCCAATAACATTCTTACTAGTGCAGATGGAATCAAATAAGAGTAAAGGCCTCCACACTGACACCTAATACACACTCACTTTGGCTCAAGTGAGGGAGCACCTTGTGCCAGATGGTTTTTCTGCTGAAGTTGGCTTCTGTCATAGCTCTCCATGCTCAGCTGACACACAATGTTCTCCTTGCAATGCTGTCAAAAATGGAATATTTTCTAGTATTTAGTTTTGTCTTTCTGCTGTGTGCTCAGAAGGGCTTTTATTATAGAACAAAGGGGTACTTTACACCACATGCAGGCTGGAGGCCCTCCACCTACTGTTCTTTGCTGTTCTATGCTGCTGTGACCAAACAACCCCATTCGGGCACCCCGGAAATCCCAAGCACGAATGTTCAAACAGCATGCCTCTGAAGATAGTACAAGTGAAATGCCTCTGAAAATTTAGCTCTGAGGAAAACTCCCTGGCAAAACATCTTTCTAGTAATCTTCTTCTGAAAGCGTACAATGACCACAAAAAGAAGCAACACGAAATCCTCACAGAAGCAAGCAGCGCAATCACAGGGCGTGGGAAAACAAGAGATGCTTTTCAAATGGGATCTTTATGTGTAGTTACACTGATTTTCATAAACCTACATACAATGTCTAATCTACAGTTTGTGAGTCGCTCTATGTCGATAATAGGTTCAAGGCAACGTACAAGTCAAATGATGGTGAAAGAATAAGGAGTGAGGAGACATCAGGAAGAGGAAAGGGAGATAGTGAAGTCACTTCTACAGGGAAGAGATGAGTAGGCATTGGAAGTACAGATTACATTGGATGAGTGGGAGATGTTTGAGTTGGAACAAGCTACTGATTGTCAATGGAGAAAATTGTCTTTAATTTCTTTCAAAATCTGAGATGACAGGATTCTGCTTTGATGGTTATCAGGAGTCTGTTCCAGGTCTTTGTGCCGATCTAGGTGATAATTGTGTTAAATATGCGTCTGTACTTAGGGATAGATTCACTAAGCAAACCAATCATGGACCGATCGGTTTGGGATCCCTTTGCGACCCGATTTCCCCCCCAACCCAATTCACTAACCTCGACTCCGATCCGTGCATGCAAATGAGAGGAAACACCATGCAAAGTAGGCAGAGACGCGATTCATTAAACAAATCTGGGACACCGACTGGGCTGGCCGATCAACAGAAGAAACGATTGCTGGGGACCAGTCGCACACATCTCTGCCGACTCTCTTGCTCCATTGCCGCCCTGCACTCTGCCCCAATCTTCCTGCCCTGCTCTCTGCTCTGAGCTCTGCCCCAATCTTCCAGCCCTGCTTTCTGTCCCGATCATTCCCTGCTCTCTGACCCGAGCTCTGGATCTCTGCCGCCTTCCCTGCAGTGCGAGCCTGGCGTGCAGCCCTGCAGAAAGTAGGAGAGTTGGGCGGGTTAAGGTCTAGCGTGTTCTGGCTGATTGCCCCCCTCCCTGCCTGCAAGTGTCTTCCTTGCATGGAGAGAGCATGCGCAGACCATCTACAGGGAAAGCAGATGGTCTGCGCATGCATCAGGGTTGCACACTAGCGATCCATGCGGTCGGAGGGGGCGTTCCTCCGATTGCCCTCATTTTAATTTTCTTGTTTGGTGAATTGGTCGGGCATGGAGAGTCGGGTAAGTGAATCTAGCCCTTAGTTCTCTTGTGTACTCGGAGGAGGCTCTGGTTAATACAGCCAATCTGGAGGCACGGAACGATGAAAAACTTGTTTATAACGTGCATAAGATGGATGAGAAAATGAAGGTATTTTCCCATCTCTGTCTGCTAGTTTGTTCATTCTGGACACTACTGATAAGAAAAATATGCAAGGACTAAAAAAAAAAAAAAAAGAAGCATGTTTTTGTAACACTGGGCAATCTCTCTTCTACCACTCTAAAAGGCAAAAAGTCCTCTTCTACAAAGCAATATCAACCGCAACAGGTGAGGACTCCAGTAGAAATCAATCCTTGCTGATTATAATACCGCTCTCAGAACCCTGTGATGTCCTAACACAATAGTGTTTGGAAACGGGACCCGTTTCACCACAAGTAAAGGGCTTCTTCAGGGGTCATGCGTTTAGAAATGTGCAACCGTATTGACGTTGACACAAAAATGGCGCTGGCCAGCGCCATTTTTGTGTCAACGTCAATACGGTTGCACATTTCTAAACGCATGACCCCTGAAGAAGCCCTTTACTTGTGGTGAAACGGGTCCCGTTTCCAAACACTATTGTGTTAGGACATCACAGGGTTCTGAGAGCGGTATTATAATCAGCAAGGATTGATTTCTACTGGAGTCCAATCTCTCTTCTAGCCAGAGTAGAAAATAATGCAGTTTAAAAAGAGTGCTTTAGCAATATCATCTAGGCCTCCCATCCTGACTTGCAGTAGCCATAACTTATCTGGCCATTCATAGTCACCCTGATCTGTAGCTCATAATTTTCCAGATTAATCTTGTCATTAACTTTTTATTTCTTCATTTTAACATGTGCAAATGTATTATGGGGGGTTCATGTTATTTAGGGCCTCTCCTATCAAACTGCGCTAGCAGTTTGTAGCATGGTGAGCCGCGCTGAATGGCCCATGTTGCTCCCGACACTCATAGAGTTCCTATGAGAGTCGGGAGGAACGCAGGCCATTCAGCGCAGCTCTCTGCGCTAAAAACTGCTAGCGCAGTTTGATAGAAGAGGTCCATAGTGTCTGTATAAAACAAAATGAAAAATTATTCATTTCATTCTTATATTTCTCCTTTACCATTAACCAGACCGCCATAAATTTACAAACCCATCATAAACAAAAAAAAAATAATAAAATAAGACATTACCCATACATATCCATAACAAGTGCAACAAATCAGTGCCCTTCCCCCTCCCATCTTCATCTTGTCAACTGCACTATCTCACTCCACTAACCTAACTACGACATTTCCCTTTCCTGTTCTGAATCTCCTACTACTGTCATTTCTATAATGCTGTAAGGCATACGCAGCACTACATTTAACAAGTAATAGATGGTCCCTTCTCAGAAGAGCTTACAATCTAATTTGGACAGGCAAGACAGGACATATAGGCTTGGGCTTGACAGGATGGACATAGGTATCTTACAGTGAGTGGGAGGTAGGTGTTGAAAGCAGCCTTGATAAAATTGGTTTTTAGCTTGGATTTGAATACTGGTAGGGACGGGGCTTGATATATTGACTCGGGAAGCCTGTTCCAGGCATACGGTGTGGCAAGATAGAAGGGACGGAGTCTGGAGTTGGCAGATTCTGAATCTGAAGGTTAATAAACCCCTCAGCCTAAGTGGTATTTCAAATTTGTGCAAGCTGTCCAACTTTTTACCCATTTCTGCCTATTTCTGGCCTTTTCGCTAAAAGATACTCTAGATTGGGGATTGCATAAAGCCTTAGAAAACCACACCTTCATTGCTGAATAACAAAAAATGGCAGAGATAAGGTTTAGATGTGGAGGTGGTGCTCTGAACTTTGGATCCTTCCACTGGCTGAAAACTACAGGCTCTCTCCCTTCTCGGCAAACAATAGTGCCATAGGAAATGAGAGCAAATAAAGATCTGAACAGTCCATCCAGTCTACTCAGTAGTCATGCTTGTGCAAATAGGAATGCTTCAAATTCTCTCGGGGGATATTTTGAATGGAGGGATGGGGGTAAAGAGGCCAAAGCCTTTAGTGTGAGGGAGAGTGGCATGATAGTGATATGGGTGACCCACTCTCTTTTTCTTCCGTATACATAGTAGATGACGGCAGATAAAGACCCGAATGGTCCATCCAGTCTGCCCAACCTGATTCAATTTAAAATTTTTTTATTTTTTTTTCTTAGCTATTTCTGGGCAAGAATCCAAAGCTTTACCTGGTAATATGCTTGGGTTCCACCTGCCGAAATCTCTGTTAAGACTTACTCCAGCCCATCTACACCCTCCCAGCCATTGAAGCCCTCCCCTGCCCATCCTCCACCAAACGGCCATACACCGACACAGACCGTGCAAGTCTGCCCAGTAACTGGCCTTAGTTCAATATTTAATATTATTTTCTGATTCTAAATCTTCTGTGTTCATCCCACGCTTCTTTGAACTCAGTCACAGTTTTACTCTCCACCACCTCTCTCGGGAGCGCATTCCAGGCATCCACCATCCTCTCCGTAAAGTAGAATTTCCTAACGTTGCCCCTGAATCTACCCCCCCTCAACCTCAAATTATGTCCTCTGGTTTTACCATTTTCCTTTCTCTGGAAAAGATTTTGTTCTACGTTAATACCCTTTAAGTATTTGAACGTCTGAATCATATCTCCCCTGTCTCTCCTTTCCTCTAGGGTATACATATTCAGGGCTTCCAGTCTCTCCTCATACGTCTTCTGGCGCAAGCCTCCTATCATTTTCGTCGCCCTCCTCTGGACTGCCTCAAGTCTTCTTACGTCTTTCGCCAGATACGGTCTCCAAAACTGAACACAATACTCCAAGTGGGGCCTCACCAATGACCTGTACAGGGGCATCAACACCTTCTTCCTTCTACTGACTACGCCTCTCTTTATACAGCCCAGAATCCTTCTGGCAGCAGCCACTGCCTTGTCACACTGTTTTTTCGCCTTTAGATCTTCGGCATAGGGCAATTGGTAACAGGCTGCCGGTTGTAGGCATGCTGGGGCCCAGGGCAGAAATTAAGAAGGGGGCCCCTCTTCTACCTAACCTTCTCCCAATGCAGAACAATGGATCAAAAATTAGAAATAGGAATATGAATACCAAAACTTAGGGTTACCGGATTTCCCCGGACATGTCCTCCTTTTGAGGACATGTCCTGGGGGGTCCAGACGGCTTTTCAAAACCTGGCTGCCCTGTTTGCCCCCCCCCCTCCCTAACACCGGCCCTGGTAGCAGGTATTCTTCTACACTGAAACCTTGGATAGCGAGACGAGCAAAACATTTTCAATTTTAACTCGATAAACGAGCGTTGTTTTGAAGTACAAGCACATATCGCGCGTCACGTCGTCCGAACCCACAGTTGAAGTGCTTACATCTTATGCTGAGCGCAGCTGAACGTGATAAAAGTGTCGCGCCCAATTTACCCACAGTCCAAGCACGCATGACATGCGCGCATCTTACGCCGTGCGCGGCTGAACATAATAGACGCATCACACCTAATTTACACATAGCTCAAGCGCTCACAGCTTACAGTATGATATGAGGGGATATGATAGAGACTTACAAGATCATGAAGGGCATAGAGAGAGTGGAGAGGGACAGACTCTTCAAACTTTCGAAAAATAAAAGAACAAGAGGGCATTCGGAAAAGTTGAAAGGGGACAGATTCAAAACGAATGCTGGGAAGTTCTTCTTTACCCAACGTGTGGTGGACACCTGGAATGCGCTTCCAGAGGGCGTAATAGGGCAGAGTACGGTACTGGGGTTCAAGAAAGGATTGGACAATTTCCTGCTGGAAAAGGGGATAGAGGGGTATAGATAGAGGATTACTGCACAGGTCCTGGACCTGTTGGGCTGCCGCGTGAGCAGACTGCTGGGCACGATGGACCTCGGGTCTGACCCAGCGGAGGCATTGCTTATGTTCTTATGTTCTTATTTTGTATTAAAGTTTTTGGATTGTGGAACGAATCGTCTGAGTTTCCATTATTTCCTCTGTGGAAATTCGCTTTGGATTACGAGTATGCTTCCAAAACAAATTAGGCTCGCAAACCAAGGTTTTACTGTAAATTATACTAATTTTCTAAGGGAAAGTATGCCCATGTTGTCAATAAGAAAGGACATTTTATTTTAGTTATTTATATACTGCCTATCAACGATAGTTATCTAAGTGGTTTACATTCAGGTACTCGAGCATTTGTCCCTATCTGTCCCAGCGGGTTCGCAATCTATCTAACGTACCTGGGGCAACAAATACCTTCTTGTAGCGTTCCTTGTGACCCTGGACATGTGTTGAAGAGCAGAGATCTTGTATGATGGAAATTCTTTTTGAAATAATGGATGTTTTTCAGTTAAAGGATTTGGTGAAGATTGCCCCTAAAGAGAAAGGAGTTATTTGATTTTGTTATGCAAAGCCAGATTGAACGCTCACAGCTTGACCTTGTTATAGATACAACATTTGATACACCACTTATGTAGACAAATGTGGCACCGAAACAGGGGTTTTGTTGGATCTGTCCAAGATGTTGTTTTGACATCGCTGTTACTTTTGGGGTTTATTAAAGATATTTTTTATATTCCTGTTTTGATATTCTAAAATTAATGACAATAAACTTTGGATTAATACCGTTCCAATGGAAGACTTTTTTCATCCCTACTGCATTTGGAAAATACGTGCAGAAAATTACACCTGCTCTCGCAAACTTTCCGGCCGGCGGCACACTAAATCCAATGCCCCTAGCGGAAGGCACCCAGAAGTGCGCGGATGTCGACACGATGACACCACACATGTGTGACATCATTGCATTGACGTCTGCACATGTGCAGAGGCCCATCTGGCCATGACCAACTTCGGTGGAGGGATCCGGGAGGTGCAGGGAGAGAAGGAGAGACGCTGGCCAGGAGGAGAGTCATCTGCGCCGGGGTTCAAGGAGGGTCTGGATAGGTTCCTGAAAGAAAAGGGGATTGAGGGGTACAGATAGAAGTGGAGGTAGGTTACACAAATAGTCAGAAACCACTTCACAGGTCGTGGACTTGATGGGCCGCCGCGGGAGCGGACCACTGGGCACGATGGACCTCTGGTCTGACCCAGTGGAGGCAACTTCTTACGTTCTTATGTACTTCCTCCAGGACGTGCATTTCGCAGTCAGCCGATGTGGATGACTCCTCGCCAGTGTGTTGCGGCACACCTGAAATCTCAGGAGGCACACAGTTTGTGATGCACTGAGTTAGAGGGTAATATTGAGCCTGAGCTGACCACCATAGGTTAAGAAAAAAAAAAATCCAGTGGCAGTATGCGGCTTATGGCTGACACTGAATATCTGGAGTTTGCAGTCACTGCTTCCATTATCTGGATAGCCAATCCACATATATTTAGGATTGCCTTTTTTATGCAAAGTTATGCATAAAGTGCAAAGTTATGCATATTGATGCTGAAAATTGCCACTATTTGAATAAGGGTCATTTCCACCCACAGACCTCCCTGGTACTGTCTGGTTAGTGCCACTGAATGAAGACATAGCATAGCAATTACTGCTATCTGTATAAGCTCTGTTGAATGATGGCCCTAGATGAGAGCGGTTCTACAACTAGGCCGTCGCAGGTGCACAAGGGCAGAGAAAAGTAGTGGCTAAGAGAAGATATGATTGAAGTCTACAAAATCCTGAGTGGTGTAGAATGGATGGTTTTTGTTTTTTACTGCATCAAGATTTACAAAGACTAGGGGACACACGATGAAGTTACAGGGTAATACTTTTAAAACCAATAAGAGGAAATATTTTTCACTCAGAGAATAGTTAAGCTCTGGAATGTTTTGCCAGAGGATATGGTAAGAGCAAGTAATGTAGCTGGTTTTAAAAAAGGTTTGGACAAATTCCTGGAGAAAAAGTCCATAGTCTGATGTTGAATCAGACATGGGACGGTAGCATGGAATGCTGCTATTTATTTGGGTTTTTACCTGATATTTGTGACTTGGGTTGGCCTCCGCGAAGATGGGATACTGGGCTAAATGAACCATTGGTCTAACCCAGTAAGGCTATTCTTAAGTGTCCTAGAAGCTATTCTATAGGTACCTGTAATTACTATAGCACACAACTAGAAACTAACTAATTGTGCGGAATAGAAATGTGGTAAAAAAAAATTAACAGCTGCAAGGGGATGAGGACATGGCAGGACGCCCAGTTACACGGGTAACTTACAGACCACTGTTACAAATCAGAAAATGCTTTTTCACAGAAAGGCGTGGTGGATGCCTTCCCATGAGAGACTGTGAAGACAAAACCAGTGACGGAATTCAAGAACGCATGGGATGAACGCAGAGGAAGACTATACACTTCTCCCTCCATATTCGCTGTGATAAGGGATTAACGGACCCGCAAATACAAAAAAAAAAAGGGGAATAACTTTTTCATATGTTATTCGTTGTTTTCTTTTAAAAACCATCGTGAATATGGCGAAACCCACGAATAACATGGTGGGAGACCTGGCCTGTTCCTGAAGGCGAGGCACAACATGGTGAAGAAAGTGCTGGGAATCGGCAATTTTCTCAGTAAACGCTTGGAATCGGCCATTTCTCTATGCAAGCTGATTTAATTTGGACGGAGGAGCCAGCAAGCTAAAAACCACGAATAATCAAAACTGCTATTGCTGAAACCACGAATATGGAGGGAGAAGTGTACATAAAAAGGATGGAATCCAATTAAAGCTAAGTTTAAATGACCTCAGAAGGGGTGAGCATTGATGGCAGCTTCAGAGATTGGTCTTACGTTCCAGTGCTGGGCAGATTTCTACGGTCTGGGTCTGGGCAAAAAAAAAAAAAAAACAGTTCAGGATCAGGACTGGAGTAGGCTTTGATGGCAACTCCAGTAGTTTGGCAATAGGACCGGGGCCGAGCAGTCTTCTACGAAATTGCCAGGGAGAGAGAGATTAAGTATAATCATGAAGATGTAGAACCTATGCAGCCTACCGGATTTAACTCTCCCACCTTGCTGGACAGTGAATGGACTGCTGCCACGTACTTCTTGCTATGTTTCATGCGTTAAAGAACATAAGAACATAAGCATCGCCTCTGCTGAGTCAGACCATAGGTCCATCGTGCCCAGCAGTCCGCACCCGCGGCGGCCCCCCCAGGTCCATGACCTGTAGTGTTCTTTCACTTAAGACATTTTATCCTTTATAGTACCCCTCTAGCTATACCCATCAATCCCCTTTTCCTTTAGGAACATGTCCAATCCCTTTTTGAAACCCAGAATCGTACTCTGCTCTACCACCTCCCCCGGAAGCGCATTCCAGGCATCCACCACCCGCTGGCTGAAGAAGAACTTCCTAGCATTTGTTCTGAATCTGTCTCCCTTCAGTTTTCTTGCGTGCCCTCTTGTTTTTGTTTCCCCCGCCAGTCTGAAGAATCTGCCCCTCTCCACCCTCTCTATACCCTTCATGATCTTGTAAGTTTCTATCATGTCCCCTCTAAGTCTCCGTTTTTCCAGAGAAAAGAGCCCCAGTTTCTGGAAAAACGGAGACTTAGAGGGGACATGATAGAAACTTACAAGATCATGAAGGGTATAGAGAGGGTGGAGAGGGGCAGATTCTTCAGACTGGCGGGGGAAACAAAAACAAGAGGGCACGCAAGAAAACTGAAGGGAGACAGATTCAGAACAAATGCTAGGAAGTTCTTCTTCAGCCAGCGGGTGGTGGATACCTGGAATGCGCTTCCGGGGGAGGTGGTAGAGCAGAGAACGATTTTTGTTCTTGCAGGACATATTGTATAGGGGTTGAGGAGTTTCTTGCAGAGAGAATGGTAGCATAGACATCAGTATGAGTGGGAGTTAGGACTCGAAAGTAGCTTCGATAAAGTGGGTTTTTTTTTTAGCTTGGATTTGAATGCTGCTAGGGGCAGAGCCTGATGTAATGACTCATAATGAAATTCCAAATGAAATGTGAATTTTTGAGTGGACTGCAGGTGACATTCAGTCTTAAGACTGAGGGATCAGCTGAGGAGGGTGAAAAGTCAGCTGTGGCAAGATAAAAAAAATGCCCCTCCTCTCTGGGTATATAAGTAACCTTTCACTCTTCAGCAGTCTCCAGCATTTGGCAGCAGTCTCCTCCACTGTGATACCAGTAATCAAGAAGGATGATGTTTGTTCCAGCCCCGGGATACCAACCCATGTATAACCCAGTAAGTATGAATTAACTCAACTTTCCAATTAATAAAACCAAGGGGGGGGGGGAGATCCACTGTCAAATTGAGGTTTCTGATGCCAGAGTTTTCTCTAGGGATTGATTTCAAGGTTCCATTATGGAGTTTATACTGAAGGAGAGCAAATTTTATTTATTTATGTAATTAATTCATTTTCTATCCTATTCTCCCCAAAGAGCTCAGAACGGATTACAGGTCGACATACATAATATATCGTTTACAGGTTACAATTTGGATTCATAGTCATTCGCACGCGAGACATCAGCGCGCCGACCTTGGAGCGCAGACAATTCGGCTCAAGACACTAGCGCGCCGCAGGAAAACTTACTTTTGAAGAGCTCCGACGCGGGGTATGAGTGGGGAACTCCCCCCCCAAGTTTACTTCATACTCTTCGCGCTGCCGTTGGGGTGGTGTGGGGGGTGCAAACCCCCACATTATAGAGAAAACTGAACTTTTTCTGATTTTTTTAGGAAAAAGTTGTTTTCTCTATAATGTGGTGGTTGCACCCCCCCCAAAGGCAGCGCAAAGAGTATAAAGTAAAGTGGGGGGGTTCCCCCACCCCCTTGTCAGAGCTCTTTAAAGGTAAGCTTTTCCTCGGCGCGCTGGTGTCATGAGCCGAATTGTCTGCGCTCCAATGTCAGCGCATTGATGTCTCGAGCGCTTTTGTCCCGTCACCACAATTTGCCGTAGTTCCAGTGCAAGGTTTTTCAATAAAAGTTTTATCCTTACTTGACATATACTTGGGATCTAATACCAATATACATAATATGTAATTACAGTACTGGATAAATTTGACATTTACAGTGCAAGATTTATCAATATAAGTTTTTATTCTAATGTGATACATATCGATATGGGTATAGTGGGTTTTGGGGTGTTCGGGGGGGGCTCAGCATAACCTATAAGGGAGTTCTGGTGAAGTTCACAGCAGTGCCCCACTGTAAGGTGTCCCACTGCTCTGTTGCCATGTCTGGGTGGCCAGTCCATCACATTGATGGTCCCTTCTACGTCCAAATGGTCTTGTTCTGGTCATTTGGGACTTGGATAAAATTTTGGTCGAGAATGTGGTATAAAGATAGACGTGTTGGCGGTCTGGAGGACAAGCAATAGCCTGGACGTTCAGATAGACGATTTTTAATAAAAAAAATTTTAGACGTATTTTTCGAGAATGGGCATTTTCCCACTGACGACTTTGGGCGTCTAGTCAAGTGCTTTACATCCCAATCAGACTTAGACGTATTTTTTCATTATGCCCCTCTATGCAAGTAAATGTTTAGAACAATGGTTCCCAACCCTGTCCTGGAGGACCACCAGCCAGTCGGGTTTTTGGGATAACGCTAACGAATATGCATGAGAGAGATTTGCATATAATGAAGGTGACAGGTATGCAAATCTGCCCCATGCATATTTGTTAGGGCCATCCTGAAAACCTGATTGGCTGGTGGTCTTCCAGGACAAGGTTGGGAACCACTGGTTTAGAATATTAGAACATATGTGTTTGTGTGTGTATGTTTGTGTGTGGTGTGGTGTGTGTGTCTGTGTATTGTGTTATGTGTGGTGTGTGGTGTGTGGTTTGGGGGTGTAGTGTGTGGTGTGTGGTGTGTGGTTTGGGGGTGTAGTGTGGTGTGTGGTGTGTACAGTGTGTGTGGTGTGTACAGTATGTGTGGTGTGTGGTGTGTACAGTGTGTGTGGTGTGTACAGTATGTGTGGTGTGTGGTGTGTACAGTGTGTGTGTGGTGTGTATAGTATGTGGTGTGTGTCTTGTGTGTATGCATGCACATACCTCTGGGTTCTATGTATTTGCAGGGGTGGTCTTAGGCATGTGATCTTCTTACATAAGTGCATCCTTACCGCATTTAGCCACTCGCACTTAGGCCAGATCTATGGCAGTGGGCACCTAAATGTTGGGTGCACTGATAGCATTCTATAACGGAACTTGGGCGCCTATATTCCGTAATAGAAAAGATCAAATTATAGTCTTGCTCTCGAAGAGGGTGATTTATAGGGCCTATGATCAGAAAACGGCACGGTGACAAAATTCATCACCATTCTTGTCCCCCGCAGATAACCGCGGGAAACAGCTCTGTGTCGTTCTTTAGTGTTTATCTCAACCTCAGTCCTTCTACACCACCATTCTTCAGTGCAAGGCTTGAGGGTCAGTGGCTGAGCCCATTCATACTCTGATTCTTATGTGAACCAAGTAAAGGATAATGAACCCATTGTGACATCACTGATGAGGTTGGCTCTTATTGGTAGAATGAAGCATTATGACATCACAGTATCAGCTCTGGATACCAGTATCTATCTCAACCTCAGTCTTTCAACATCAGCATTCTTCAATGCAAAGCTTTGAGGGTCAGTGGCTCTGCCCAGTCATACTCTGATTCTTCCCTCTCTCCTTAAGTAATGACATGGAGATGGTTTCCTGCGGTTAACCGCGGGGACGGGAATGGTGATGAATTTTCTCACCGTGTCATTCTTTAGTGGCTACTTATTTGAAGGCTAGTTTATAAAGATGTGTAAGTCCCAATGTATCTTTATACAGTAGTTTCACAAAACCTACTGAAATCGCATAAACAGGATGTGACTGCATACATTTACCCCAGCTCTGGAACGGCCGTAAATATACATGAGTGAAGTGTGCATACAGTAGGTATTTTATAACCCCTGTGCATGCTTCAGGCCTTCACCCATCTTCCTCCCACATTCCTCTCTTGAACTCGCTTACCCTTGGGTCACATTAAAGTGCCCACCTTCTTGTCGCTGCATGCAATTTTATGGGTGGGGTAATTTTATGAGACCTGTTATACAGCTACAGTTTATGTGCAGAGATCCTTTATAAAATTAACTCCAAAGTAGAACAGAAAGCTTGTATTGCATCTAACTCTGAATGTCTCTCTCTCTTTTGCTTTCAGGCTGTCCCTTTCCATAACCCAATCTATGGCGGTCTACGACCTGGGATGTCTGTGTATATCCAGGGCACCCTTGCACACCATGTCAAAGGGTAAGAACAACTTACATTTCTGTAGGGTGTTTCCCGTTTCATGCAGCTCCTCTGTCTAAGGAAAGGTCCCTCCAGCTCACCCTGAGAGAGCCTTCTTCTGTAGTCACGTGTTACAAATTCATAGCGGCAAGAAACAGTTTTCTCTTCGCAACAGCTGGAGAATACATCCTTCTCTGTAGGGTATGAATAATTCTAGATCTATGGTCATATCTGTAGCAACTAAACACACCTTAGCACAGGGGTGTCAAAGTCCCTCCTCGAGGGCCGCAATCCAGTCGGGTTTTCAGGATTTCCCCAATGAATATGCATGAGATCTATTAGCGTACAATGAAAGCAACGCATGCAAATAGATCTCATGCATATTCATTGGGGAAATCCTGAAAACCCGACTGGATTGCGGCCCTCGAGGAGGGACTTTGACACCCCTGCCTTAGCAGTTATGTCAGTCTCTGCCTTTGTCAACAAGCCCTGCTTCTCTTTTCCTCCTATTGGGTCTGTTCGTCCCACTTGAATCCATGGCCCTTTCTGTGGGATCAGGTTGGCGAGGATTGCAGCCACGTGAAAGTCAGACTTGTGATAAAGAATAACAGAGCCGGTGGAAGGGAATTAAGTGCCCTTGGCAACTCTATACCTTTGACCCCGCTCAGATAACTTTCAGACTCTTAATTCTTCTCATTGGCCAATATTTGACCTATGCAGGTGGCATGATTTTTAGATGCCAGCCATTGTGGTTGATGTAAATCAGGATATTCAGAGCTGCTATCCGAACACTAGCTCTGCTGAATATTCAAAATTACAGCCTTTTTTCTGTCTAACTTTATCCAGATAGATAGTTAATCTGATTGGTGGACTGAATATTGCTGCAAACCAAATAACTTCTAACTCTCCTTAAGCTCCCCCCCCAAAAAAAAAAAACCTACCCCAGCACTATAAATATTGTGCCAAGATGGTAAATGTGAATTGCATGTTTACTGTTCTCAAAAATACTAGGACTAGGAATCATGCAGTGAAGTTCCTAAGTATAGGGCCTTTAGCTTGTGTGTGTGCTGAAGGCTCTGCTGTGTCCTGCTGTCCCCTTTGATGCAAACTTCCTGTTTCCAGGGGAGGGAAGTGAGGTGGGGGGGGGGGGTTCCTTCTACGCACACATTTGCACAGTATTATGGAAGTATTGTGTTTGTTTGGAGAATCAGTATTATATGGGACAGTGGCATGCGGTGACTTTTACAATAGGGGATTCAGTGAATGTGCCAAACAAGAACAGGGGCTTGGCAGCCGTTACATAGTACTTCCTACCACCATAACAGTTCCCACTCCCAGCAGAGAGGTTGCGACTCGGTGACCCCCAACAGCACACTATCTGCATCGCTTCCCAGTCCTCTTTTCTGATGTAATCTGTCCCCAACAGCTTCTTTCTCTCCCTGTCTCTTATACCCCTTGCACTTCCCCTCACAATCTATCTCAAGAAAGATATAATGGCGCTAGAAAAGGTTCAAAGAAGAGCGACCAAGATTTTAAAGGGGATGGAACTCCTCTCATATGAGGAAAGAATAAAACGGTTAGGGCTCTTCAGTTTGGAAAAGAGAGGGCTGAGGCGAGATATGACTGAAGTCTGCAAAATCCTGAGTGGAGTAGAATGGGTACAAGTGGATTGATTTTTCACTCCGTCAAAAATTACAGACTCGATGAAGTTACAGGGAAATACTCTTAACACCGATAGGAGGAAATTTTTTTTCACTCAGAGAATAATTAAGCTCTGGAATGCGTTGCCAGAGGATGTGGTAAGAGCAGATAACGTAGCTAGTTTTAAGAAAGGTTTGGACAAGTTCCTGGAGGAAAAGTCCATAGTCTGTCATTGGGAAAGACATGGGGGAAGCCACAGCTTGCTCTGGATCGGGAGTATAGAATGTTGTTAACTACTTCAGATTCCGGAATCTTTTGTTACTCTTTGGGATTCCGGAATCTTGCTGTTCTTTAGGATTTTGGATGGAATGTTGCTACTCCTTGGGTTTTGGCCATGCACTAGGGACCTGGATTGGCCACCGTGAGAACGGGCTACCGGGCTTGATGGACCATTGGTCTGATCCAGTAAGGCTATTCTTATGTTGTCATGTTATCTCCCATCCCTTCACCCCCCCCCCCCCCACACACACACACCCCTTATCCTGCTCTTCACACACTCTCTCACTCCCTCTACCTTCTCTTCCCCTCCTTTTGCCTTTCTATCCTAACCCCACCCCACGTCCTCATATCTGTCCTTATCCCTTTGCTCTTCCCTCTTTGTTCTCTGAGCTTTCCTCACTTTGCCCACCACCCCTCCTTTTAACCCAATCTTTCTTCTTTCTTTTTATTCTGCACCAGCCCTGACTCATCCCTCTTTCCTTCTTGCCACCTAAATTCTCCCATCTATATAACCAACCCCTCCCCTCTGTACCCCCTTTGCCCCCATTCCTGCTCTACTGTGGAAGAGGGAAAGAAAGAGAGGAAAACACTGCAGATGGTAGAGAAATGGGAAAAAAAAGATAGTCAACAGCAGGGCTGGGGATTCACCGAATCCCTTGAAGGTCCTAACTGCATGCTACTGAAGGATCTGGGGGAATGGATTGTATGTATGGGGGGCATCAGTGGCTTAACCAGACATGATATTTTGGGTGGATTGAGGCCAAAGTGGGTGGGCATGTAATTCCCCTCCACCCCTGCTCCTGCACCAGTGATCCCCAACAAATAAATATCCGAGCTGCTGGGGATGCCCAGGCCCCGTCCTCTGGAAGAGGTCCTCTGACGGCCAGAACTGCTCATTCTTTTATTTATAATGAGGCTGGCAGCATTATCTACATGGTGCAGCTGCGCCAGCCTCTCCCATCCCACAGATGCTCATGCATGAAATCTAAGCATGTGCGGGGGAGGGGGGGAGGGTCAGTGTGGCAGAAACATGTGGACCGTGCCACCAGCTGCAGCGAGTAGCAGAATAAGCTATACCGGCTGCTGGAGGACCTGGCAGGGCTTGGGGATTCCCGCCAGCCCTATCAAATGTGTCAGAATGTGTTGGGGAGCTGAGAAGAGGGCTGAACAGAGCAACTTCTTGTACCCTCCACTGATTTGTCTGGCAGGAGATGAAGACTGCACGGCCACCCTCGCTGTTATTAGGGACGGGATATGGGGGGTGGATATGGTGTATACCAGGGGAGCAGCATGGTCAGTGGCAACTGTATCTCAGGGTGACTTTGGAAGGTTTATCTAGAGTTTGTGATACCCTTGCATAAGCCGTGGAGGTGGTGCTAGTAGAGGGGCAATTTTGTAATCCCTGAAGTCATAATGCCGTTGTACAGGGCCATGGTGAGACCTCATCTGGAGTACTGTGTGCAATTCTGGAGGCCACATTACAGTAAAGATGTGCGCAGAATTGAATCGGTTCAGCGGACGGCCACCAGGATGATCTAGGGGCTCAAGGGTCTCTCGTACGAAGAGAGACTGAACAAATTGCAGCTCTACACTCTCGAGGAACGTAGGGAGAGGGGAGACATGATCGAAACATTTAAGTACCTCACGGGACGTGTCGAAGTGGAAGATGATATTTTCTTTCTCAAGGGACCCTCGGCCACAAGAGGGCACCCGCTCAAACTCAGGGGCGGAAAATTTCATGGCGACACCAGAAAGTATTTCTTCACAGAGAGAGTGGTTGATCATTGGAACAAGCTTCCAGTGCAGGTGATCGAGGCAGACAGCGTGCCAGACTTTAAGAATAAATGGGATACCCATGTGGGATCCCTATGAGGGTCAAGATAAGGAAATTGGGTCATTAGGGCATAGACAGGGGGTGGGTAAGCAGAGTGGGCATACTTGATGGGCTATAGCTCTTTTCTGCCGTCATTTTCTATGCTTCTATGATCTCCAGCTTACCCTTTGCACTCCAAAGTACACGGTATGTAGAATCCTTACAGCGGCTGGAAGATTTTCAAAGGAATTTTCTCTTTGAAAATTATCATTAGCGTGCCTTTCTACATAAACACTGACCAAAAAATTATAAAACCTATAGTCTAAATGAGTTTGCCCCGTACATCACAATGTCTTCCCCTTCACGGAACAACTAATAAGTGAAAATTAAATAAAGTGGAAAAAACAAACAAACATTTTATGTATATGTTGTGTGTTCTCCTAATTTTGACAAATGCTGTCTTCAATTTCTGTGAGCTACTATAATATATAGCAAAATTGCAATTCAAACATTAGACTTATCCGAGTATAAAGAACATCCATTTCTGACCGACACAGCTCTGTTTTGTTGTCTTCTTCAGGAGCAGAAACCCCTTTAATCCAGTTCATAACCGATTAAGGTCCAAATAGTATAATGTTAAAAAAAACCCGTCCAAAAGATATAAGAGGTGAGTTTAAATGAAACTTCCTTCCTCGGTTGCTTCAAAAAATAGTAAAACGTAAAATTATAAAATGTCAATTGTGGATAAAACCAAACAAAAATGCATTGTGACAGGAAACCCGCAGGTGTGTTGTTGATTTTTGACATTGGGAGAGGCTACCATTATGACCCTAGACATGGAGTCCTTAGCAATGCTTCTTTACTAGTCTCAATTTCTTCATGTTTTAAAAATAGATTTCACGTGAATTTTACCTGTGGGCAGCATGAAGGATCAGACATCGCTTTCCATTTTAACCCTCGTTTTGAGGGACGTGACAAGGTGGTCGTCAACAGTTTTGAAGGGGGCTCTTGGCGCTCAGAAGAACATAAGAAGGATATGCCCTTTCACAAAGGAAAGCATTTTGAACTAGTTTTCATCATTAATAGCCATTGCTATCAGGTAAGAAGGGGTGTGGGGTGTCATCCTGTTGGCTCATGACAGTGCTATTCATTGGGTACACCGTCAAAAGCGTGGAGGACAATGGCGTGCCGACAGTTGAGCGCAGGACAAAAGCGTTCCGTTGCTTCCGCCGCTATGAGGCCTTCCATTTTATCCCCCCCCCCCCGACTACAGTTAGAATTCTTCACACTCCCATTGGGGGAGGTTGGGGGGACCCCCCAGTACACTGAAAACTCCTGTTCTCCTTCCCTTCGGGAGTTTTCAGTGTAATGGGGGATTCCCCACACACACACACACCTCCCCAACAGGAGCGTGAGGACTTCTAAGTATAGTGGGGGGGGGTCCCCCCTACACCCTCCTCTTAGAGTGCAAAATGGAAGGTCTCAAAGCAGCAGAAGCAGCAGCGCGCATTTAGTCCTGCATGCAAATGTCAGCGTGGGATTGTCGGCGCGCTGTTGTCCTCCGGGGGTTTTGACATGTCGCCATTCATTGCCATGTGGAGAGAACTTTGCTCAGAGCAGTCATTCAGTGGTGATACCTCAAAAAGGAAACCCAACAACAATAAAAGTGATAAAACCAGGCACAAGGAGGAAATTGCCAGAAAAGATGTACGTGATGCAGACGTTTATTCAGTCAATAAAATAATGTGTGATGTCATACAATAATACAAATCATAAATACGGATCCGCAGTTTCTGTGTTGGAGGTCTTCTATCTCTTTAATGTCCACTGTAATGACACGGGGATAGAATTTGTCCCCATCCTCACAGATAACTTCGTCATTCTTTAGGGGCAAATTCTATAAAAGATGTCCCAAATATAGGTGGTGGTAGGAGACAGGCTGCCTACATTGTAGGCTTTTTTGCGAGCCCAAGGAGGCACATAGGGCCACTTAAGCTCACCCAAGGCTAGGCGGGGGCATGGTTTCACTTGGAAGTGACCGTGGCATCTCCCTAGGGCTGCAATAGGCGCCTGAAGTGTAGGCCAACAAGTCTACATTTCAAAAAGACGCAGCCGCTGAGCCAGTTTCGGCAAGGAAAACTCCCTGCCGCAATCAGTTTAACGACTGCAGCAGGGAACCTCTCCCCGCCACGAAGTTGGCCGGCAGGAGGGATGCCCACTCCCTCCTGTTGGAACCCCCAAATCTCCACCTGATTGGATCGGCCCCTCCCATAGGAGGGGCCTTAGGGATCTGGCCAATTGGAATCTTAGGCCACTCCCAGTGCATCCTAGAATGTACCAGGAAGGGGAAGGCCCACTACTTTGCAGTGACGGGTCTGCCGGCAGGAGGGAGTCTGCATTCCTCTTACTGGCCATCAGACAAAGGTTCGGGGATGGTACTCAGAGGTTGAGTACCACTGGGGGATCTTGTAGGTGTCAGGGGGGTATTCGGGGCATGTTAGGGGAATCTTGGGGTGTCTGGGAGTGTCAGGGGTGGAGTTGGGGTGGAATCGGGGAGTGTTTGGGGGGCTTTGGGGGATGATGAGACCAGCGGCAGGAGGGAGTGGGCATCCCTCCTGCCGGGGAATGTCTTGAGGAGCAGCAGCAGGAGGAATTGGGCACTCCTCCTGCCATGAACATTCGGAGGGGGGTTTGGGGGTCCTGGCAGGAGGGAGTGGGCATTTCTCCTGCCGGTCTGTTATAAAATCTCTTCCAAATATAGTACTTGGGCCTGATGTTTGGCTCAGTTGTCTCAGAGCTCGTTGGAGAAAAGGAGTACAGTGTCATTTTGTTTAAAGATTTTGATGAGTGATATTCATTTAAAATATTTACTCTGGAAAAAAAAAAATAGACTATAAACTGACATTCACAATGCAGAACTGGACATTCCTGTAAAGCCAAACTAGGACAATCCATCAAAAATAACACCGATACTATAAAAATATAGTGGGGCACTTTTCAAAATCTCTGTTGCCCACAGGACTGTCACTACTTTCTACTCGTGGGTCTGCAAGCAAACTTTCAAAGAGAAATCAACAAAGTTGGGCCTGTGAAAATTTGGAAGGGGGAGGAGGGGCAGCACTGTCGAGACTTCTGAACCTACACATTTTTCACCTTCATAACCGCAAAATTGAGGCCACAAATCACTTGTGAGGATTTAAATAAAATCCCCAAACGTTGATTGTTGACCCCTGCCCTTTCCAGTGTATTGGCAGTGGCTGCTGCTGGTTAAATTAGATGGCCGTTGCTGGCCTGTATCCAGGCACCAGCCCTGAATATCCAGGTTTGGAGTGGCTGCCAGGAGTTACCCAGTCACCATTGATGATATTCAGCAGTGGTACTCAAACAGCTACATGGTTAAGAATATAAGCATTGCCCCTGCCGGGTCAGACCAGGGGTCCATATTGCCCGGCAGTCCGCTCCCACGGCGTCCCCCCAGGTCCATGACCTGTAAGTGCTCTACAACTTCCATACCCTTTTCACCTAATGTCCAGTGAAGTAACCCTCTATCTGTACCCTGCTATCTCCTTTGCTTCCAGGAAGTCATCCAGTCCCTTTTTGAACCCCATTATTGTACTTATCACCTCTCCTGAAAGCGAGTTCCAGGTGTCCACCACCCGTTGAGTGAAGAACTTCCTTGCATTCGTTTTGAATCTGTCTCCTCTCAGTTTTTCTGAGTGACCTCTTGTTTTAGTTGCCCCTGCTAGTCTGAAGAATCTGTCCCTCTCCACCTTCTCTATGCCTTTCATGATTTTATAAGTCTCTATCATGTCCCCTCTCAGTCTCCGCTTTTCCAGGGTAAAGAGTCCCAGCTTGTCCAACCGTTCGGTATATGAAAGATTCTCCATGCCCTTTATCATCCTTGTTGCTCTCCTCTGGACCATCTCGAGTATTGCTATGTCCTTCTTAAGGTATGGCGACCAGTATTGGATGCAGTATTCCAGATGTGGGCACACCATTGCTCAATACAGTGGCAGGATGACTTCCTTTGTTCTGGTAGTGATACCTTTTTTGATAATGCCCAACATTCTGTTTGCTTTCTTTGAGGCCGCTGCACATTGCTCCGCCGGCTTCATTGATTTGTCCACCAATACCCCCAGGTCTTTTTCTAGGTTGCCTTCCCCCAGTACCCTCCCTCCCATCGTATAGCTGTACATTGGGTTAACTTAGGATAATCGCCTTTTTGCCAAATATTGGTTGTATCTGAGTTAAAGGATAAAGGGGACTTTTCTGTGTGGTTTATATATTTTAGACAGGTACTTATTTTGTACCTGGAGCAATGAAGTTAGTCAAGTGACTTGCCCAGAGTCATAAGGAGCTGCAGTGGGAGTTGAACTCACAACCTTAGGGTGCTGAAGCAGTTGCTCTAGCCATTCCTCCACTCCCAGTGACCTATGTTGCTAATTTCCCCCCTTAGTGTGAAGAATTTCAGTCTCTGCTAACCAGAGCTGAGACTGTGATGTCATAATGCCTCATTCCACCAATAAGAGTCAAACTCATCAATGATGTCACAAAAACTTGATTGTAAAGGACTTGATATACTGTTTTTTCTGTGTGGTTAAAATCAAAGCAGTTTGCATATTTTAGACAGGTACTTATTTTGTACCTGGGGCAATTAAGTTTTAGTTACTCCTGGCTCCACCCTGACTCCACCCCCCAGGCCACTCTGATATCTCCTACCTGGTTAACTAGCGCTGATTATTATCCCTACTATAAAGCTACATACTCGGTGAAGGGGGTACAGTATTCACCTGCTGAATTTATCCAGGTAAATAAATAGTTACAGGTAAAATTGTTTGCGGCCCCTTCTTGGTAGATTGTGGTCTGCACTACACCATTTGAATGTTAACGGGTTCAATAGTATTTTCCTCATGTGCTGGATTTTTTTTGTGTGTGTGTGTGGTTGTAATACCTGTTAAATGTTGAATTTGACATTTCCCGCCTGCCTCTCACATCGTTTCTCCTTCCAGGTGAACGTGAACGGGTCTCTGTTTTATGAGTTCACACATCGTGTCCCTTTGGAGCGTGTGGAGTGCCTACAGGTTGCCGGAGATCTCACCCTTCAGTCTGTCAATATTATGGGTGGCGGAGGATTCCAAGGCGGAATGGGAGGAGTAAGTCACCAGACCATTTCCTTCCACCCCATTCTAAATTAACGTCTCTCAGAATAAGGTGTGCAAAGAGCTGCCTGCCATTTCTTCTCTGATGCTGCAACAAGATCATAAAGTGTCAGGGGGCCAGAGACTGACCGGACAGCGGTGAAAAGAGTATCAGCAGAGTTGTGTGCATGTCTCTCTGTTTTTAGACGGTGCTGTGGGGAAGGGGTAAAACGCGGACCTCACGGACCTGACGGACCTCGCGGATCTAAACCCGTACGGCCTTAAAAATCTGAGGTCCGTGTCGGTCTGTGTCCGTGGTGTTTGTAATTGCTGTTGCTGACAGACCTTGATGAAATTTTTGCACTGACGGATCCGTCTCAGCATAGGGAGGGAAAAGTGTTAGGATCCGTCGGCGCTACAAATCTCTTCCAGGTCTGTCAGAGCCAGAGACTCGTGCTGGAGTTTAGAGACTTCTTTTCCATAACGCACGTCCAAAACCTATGTCCCCGCTCTCTTGGCTTCTGCTCTGCCGCTCCAGCACTAGTCTCTGGCTCTGACAGACCTCGAAGAGATTTATAGCGCTGATGGATCCTAACACATTGGCAGAGCTGTGTGATAGGATTTTAGTACTGTAATAGCAGGAAGTGCTAGGGGGCAGGAAACAGGTATATTGATACAGCTGTGTCTGTTTCGGGGAGCTTAATGCAGGGGGAGGCAATTCCGGTCCTCGAGAGCCACAGGCAGAGTCAGGTTTTCAGGATATCCACAATAAATATGCATGAGATAGATTTGCAACTCAAGGAGGCAGTGCATGCAAATCCATCTCATACATATTCATTGTGGATATCCTGAAAATCTGACCTGCCTGTGGCTCTCGAGGACCGGAATTGCCTACTCCTTGGATAGATCATTGAACTTTGCTCCCACTTGTGTGTTTTGGGCTTTGGACTGGGTGTAAAACTCATAAATTAGTCAGCTGAGTACATAATGGTATATATTTTGCCATGTGCTCCCTGTTTAGATCATTGGGAGTCAGAGGTTTGTTCGATTTCCTCACTGCTCTGCATTGTGGCAAAGGTGATTGTGTAAAAGTGAGTCATTCAGGTGTGATTTACCCACTGAAGTTTGAAGAGACTGGATATTACCGGGAGGGGGTTTTGTCTACCACCCACCATTATATTTATAATAGGTGGTTACCAGTTTATGTTCAAACAATATTTATTGATGACAACCAGTAATCACAAAACAGTAAACATCAAAACATAAAACACAGGTTACAAACTTAAGTGCTACAAATGTTCCAGAAGTCCAAAATCTGTAGTATCAACCAAATTTAGTACAACAGTATTTGGTTACCAGTTTAAAACCTAGAAAGTGATATTTAAATAGTTTCTTCAATCATGGTTTAAAAGCATGAAGACTTAATACGATATGTTTAATTTGTCGCAGGCTCCGATGCAAACACCTTCCTACCCAGGCATGCCCGTAAGTAACACCAAAGACTAAACACAGTTGTCATAAGGGTTTGGATGTAATTACTTATCATCTAAGACTGGTGATAAAGTTACAGTAGGTAAGTTTTGTCCCAAAAGGGCTTGATATCTAAGTTTATATCTGAAGAAAAGGATAGTGAAGTGTCTAAGGCAGGCATGGGCAACTCTGGTCTTCGAGGGCCGGAATCCAATCGGGTTTTCAGGATTTCCCCAACGAATATGCACGAGATCTGTTTGCATGCACTGCTTTCAATACATATTCATTGGGGAAATCCTGAAAACCCTATTGGATTTCAGCCCTCGAGGACTGGAGTTGCCCATGTCTGGTCTAAGGTGAAAGAAGTGGGATTTGAAATTTGGCTTCCCTAGTTTTCATCCCGTTGCTCTTATCATTTGCCCATACCTCTGCTAAATTCAGGGCTGTTTTATGTAATATATACAATGATACAATACAATAAATCAGGGATCTCAAAGTCCCTCCTTGAGGGCCGCAATCCAGTTGGGTTTTCAGGATTTCCCCAATGAATATGGATTGAAAGCAGTGCATGCACATAGATCTCATGCACATTCATTGGGAAAATCCTGAAAACCCAACTGGATTCCGGCCCTCAAGGAGGGACTTTGAGACCCCTGCAATAAATCAATTTCTAGACCGCAAAACCAGGTAGTTCAATGCGGTTTACAAAAGATTAGTAATACATACAGGATGAAATAGTTAAAGAATTAGTTGCCTATGAATTTTTTTGAAAAGATGAGTTTTCAACTGCTTTCTATATGTATAACAATTTTTATTGAAAGAATCAAATAATCAGTACAATAGGATAATACAAAAATACATTCAATACAATAAGAATTACAATAATATTTCATACAAATTTAAATCATTCTTTCAAATTTAATTTCCATATGAATTAATTCAATCTTATCTATACCCCCCTTAATTCCATCCCCTACCCACTATGTTCCCCTAAATGAAATCCCTCACCCTGGATGAAAGTTGACAAAAATAAAGCATTAAAATAAATAACTGGAATGTAATTATTAAACCTAATTTTCATAATAAATCATTGATAACCAAACTTCGTATTTTTGGTGACAGATTCTGAATATAAGGATCCCAAACGTCCATAAAAAGATGAGTTTTTTTAGGCGAACCTCGAACCTCCCAACTCTCAAATAAAATTAAGCGATGTAATTGATTCCTCCAATGCCCAAAACTTGGAGATTCTTTCTGCAACCAAAATTGCATAATACATTTATGCCCAAACATACAGGCTTTCTGAAATAAAAGACATTTTAGTTGGCCAAAAACCCCACAAGCTGATGCTTTACCAAAAATGATTCCCCTAGGACAACCCACTATCAAATTACCCCATAAAGAACCCAAAAATAATAGGATGGCAGACCAAAATGAGTTGATCAAAGGACACAACCAAAAAGCATGAGATAATGTGCCAGGATCTTAAATTGAAGATAAGAGTAAGAGCTTAGGAACCGATTCTTAAAATCACTATCGTGCAATGCAACGTGAAAAGAAAGTTGTCGCTCATGAAATTTTTTTGTACTTGCATCCACTAACTGAAGGGAAAACAAATAAAGCCGTGAGTTTTTCTTGGATTTTTCTGAGTTGAAAAGACAAATGAATCGGTCAAATGTTGTGGAGCTTGACCAGTGGCGACTTTATAATAGAAATAGCCCAGCTTAAATGCAAAACGCGCCTCCACTGGTTGTGATGCGTTTAAGAAGTTCAAAACTAAAAAGACTGTGGAATCCAATGTTGCTGATGTAGGCTTTTATTAGAACAAAAATAGTCAATTTAAAAAATTTAAAAAAATGAAGTACATCCACAGTTATGGTTGATGAAGAGGACCCAACATCGTCTGTGTTTCGACCAAAATGGTCTTCCTCAGGGGTTTCTAAAGGTCTCTTCGCAAGTTTTGTGGATATTGCAACCCATGCCCAGCATGGGTGAATATATTCCTCAAGCGCGGTTCTAGGGGGTTTAAATTTTATGAATGTAAAATCTGGCAACCCTATCCCAGAGTGACCTAAAATCTCCAGACTGGAACTGGGCAACTGGGCATCTCTGTACATATTTATGTGGTTAATCTGGCCAGTTAAGTGATGAATTTCAACACCTAAAGTCAGCTTTAGATGGACCTTTTGAGATTTACACCCATGTTTTGGCCAGGTACTAGTGACCTGGATTGGACCGTGAGCACAGGCTACTGGGCTTGATGGACCATTGGTCTGACCCAGTAAGGCAGGGATGTCAAAGTCCCTCCTCGAGGGCCGCAATCCAGTCGAGTTTTCAGGATTTCCCCAGTGAATATGCATGAGATCTATTAGCATTCAATGAAAGCAGTGCATGCAAATAGATCTCATGCATATTCATTGGGGAAATCCTGAAAACCCGACTGGATTGCGGCCCTCGAGGAGGGACTTTGACACCCCTGCAGTAAGGCTATTCTTATGTTCTTATTTCCTTTATAAAATAGACATGCTTTTGACTTTTTTAGGTGGCTGTTATAAACTTACGCAATATTTCTGTCTAGGAAAGAGAATTTTCTCATACTCTTTCTCAACTTTCTGCCTTTCAGGCAGGGGTTCTCAACTCAGTCCATATGACACACCAATCCAGTCAGGTTTGCAGGATATCCACAATGAATATGCATGAGAGAGTTTTACAGGCACTGCCCCCATTAAATGCAAACCTATCTCATGCATATACATTGTGGATATCCTGAAAAGCCAACTGACCTGATGTGTCCCGAGGACAAGGTTGAGAACCCTTTTACTCATGGGATAATCCTTTGTCCTTGAATTATCATTCCACGGAAATTGCTTCCTTCTGATACTTTTCTCAAGTCTGCAAGATGTTGAAGTGTTTATATTATATCTCCCTGTTCATATAAAACTGGATTGAGAACCAACTAAGCTTCCAGTTGCGTCCAGCATTTATTCTGTTTGTTTTCTAGGGCATGATGCCTACACCCAACTACCCATCTGGAAATTTCCCTGTAAGTTTCTGGAAAAGAGGAAGGGACTGTTGTATGAGTTTATTTCAATGTCAGATGCTTGCTGTGAATGAAACTGTAAATGGATTCCGTGCTAGCTCACTCAGACTCTGGACGCTAAGCTAGGTGACGGAAGACTGGCGTGACCCTACAAGGCAAAAGAGAAAAGTGGATCTAGTCTGGGTTTTACTGCATTACTCATACTTACAGAAAAGCTCTGGAGTTGACTATGCTAAGTTAAAATTTAATAGAGCTACAATTTTTTTTTTTTTTCTAAGTGACGTGTGTGAGTTTGGCACACTCTGAATTTTGTGAGTTTTTGGGTGTTTTCACTAGTGAGCTTGTATCCTTTATAAACGAGGTCTTTCTGGAGTTTTTGATAAGTGCTCAGTTATATCGTGTCATAATAAACTATTTAAATTAACATGGGGGTCCATTAAATTAATATGGGTGCCCCTCGGTCACAAGGGGGCACCCGCTCCAACTCAGAGGAGGGAAATTTAGTGGTGACACCAGGAAGTACTTCTTCACAGAAAGGGTGGTGGATCACTGGAACAGACTTCCGGTGCAGGTGGTCAAGGCCACCAGCGTGCTCGACTTTAAGAATAGATGGGACATCCACGTGGGATCCCTACGAGGGTCGAGTTAAGGAACTAGGTCATTAGCACTCAGACTTAATGGGGTGGGTCTTTACAGTGGGCAGACTTGATGGGCTGTGGCCCTTTTCTGCCGTCATCTTTCTATGTTTCTATGTTTTCTATTGACACATTTTGTTAACTCTGATTAGTTGGATTATGCCTTCCTATTTGATTTGCACATCCAGGGAGGGTGGGAGGGGGGGGGTAATATATTTTATAGTATTCATTGATCGAATGTAAGTGCTGTCTATGACGTTAATTGTATGTATATATTTAATGCACTGTTCTCGAATTGAAAATTAATAAAGATTTATAATTGAAAAAAAGTAACCCCCAAGGTGGCAGTTTTCAAAAGCACAGGCGTACTTGAAAAGTCCTACAGGACTCTCTCATGCATGTTTATTGCGGATATCCATAAAACCTGTGTCTTTTAAGAATTGCCTTGGGTTTAAAGTACCCACAGAGAGATGCACCTGCTTTTTCCGTGCATACCCTCTTTCTTCCCAACCAAGGGCAATGGCGCCCCTCCCCCACCCTCTCCTTCATCGCCCCCCTCCTGCAATGTGCCCTTTCCCTTTCCCCCTTACCTCTTTAACGTTCCCGGCGCGAGCAGCAACCCCCAAGCAGGGCTGCCCCAGAAGCCTTCATTCTGCAGCGACATCGTGCGGTGGCTGCCGGAAGCTTTAAAATGATGGCACTTTGGGTTTCGAAAAGCTTCTGGCAATGAGTGACATCGGGACGGCATTCGCGCAGGCACGTGATGTCATGTCATCGCATCGCACCGGTGCGTGCATGAATGCCATCTGACATTAGAAACATAGAAAGGTGACGGCAGAAAAGGGCTACTGCCCATCAAGTCTGCCCACTCTACTGACCCACCCCATTAAGTCTGAGTGCTGCTCGACCCACGTAGGGATCCCACGTGGATGTCCCATTTATTCTTAAAGTCGAGCACGCTTGTGGCCTTGATTACCTGCGTCAGATGTTTGTTCCAGTGATCTACCACTCTTTCTGTGAAGAAATACTTCCTGATGTCACCTCTAAATTTCCCTCCCCTGAGTTTGAGCGGGTGCCCCCTTGTGACCGAGGGTCCCATGGGAAGGAATATATCGTTTTCTACCTCGACACGACCTGTGACGTACTTAAAAGTCTCAATCATGTCACCCCTTTCCCTGCGCTCCTCTAGAGAGTACAGCTGCAATTTGCCCAGTCTTTCCTCGTATGAGAGACCCTTGAGTCCAGAGACCTTCCTAGTGGCCATTCGCAGGACCGACTCAGCTCGAAGCACATCTTTACGGTAATGTGGCCTCCAGAATTGCACACAGTACTCTAGATGAGGTCTCACCATGGTTCTATACAGTGGCATTATGACTTCAGGTTTGCGGCTGACGAAGCTTCTATTGATACATCCCATCATTTGCCTCGCCTTGGATGAGGCCTTCTCCACTTGTTTGGCAGCCTTCATGTCTGCACTGATGATCACTCCCAAGTCCCGTTCCTCTGAAGTCCTAGCTAGTGTTTCTCCATTCAAGGTGTATGTTCTGCATGGATTTCTGCTGCCGAGATGCATGACCTTACACTTCTTAGCGTTGAAGCCCAGCTGCGCATTGCTCGTGCAGGTCGAGGGGCAGAACATAGGGCGGGACTGGGGCAGAACAGGGTGTGGCTGGCTGGAACGGGGGAGCGGGGCCATGGGTCCAGATTTTCCGTTTGGAAAATCTGGTAACCCTAGCCATTCTATAATTTACTAAAATGTAAAATAACATGCTCAAGTTCATTAAATTAGAGAGATAGTGTTTGAAAATGATCTGGTCTAAGGTATAGGAACCACAGCACCCACATACCTTGACCAACAATTTGATGATCGACTAAGGGTGGGCCAAGATCCCATACGCTGATTTATTTTCTTTTCCACCTCCTTCCCATCCTAAATATGTTCAAATGCGTCTTTATCATCCGGCTAAAGATTTGCATGCTTTGGAACCCCAGAGAGGGGACAGGTTTCAGCTAAACCAGGGGTCTCAAAGTCCCTCCTTGAGGGCCGCAATCCAGTCGGGTTTTCAGGATTTCCCCAGTGAATATGCATGAAATCTATGTGCATGCACTGCTTTCAATGCATATTCATTAGGGAAATCCTGAAAACCCGACTGGATTGCGGCCCTCAAGGAGGGACTTTGAGATCCCTAAGCTAAACTGATTTACCAAAATCCTAATAAATAAATACCTAGAGAAACGGCTTTTGAAAGTTCTGCTCTAATAATGTTCTACTTGTATGTTTTCCTAGGCTGCAATGCCGGGCCAAAACTACCCATCTGGAAACCTCCCTGTAAGTACTGTTATCAGCAAAAAAAAGGCAGTGGCTTTCCTTCTATACAATATGTACAATAGTTCAGGGTTAGGTTTTGCAATAGATGGGATTATAAAAGCATTTGGTGCCAGCACATGCTTAGCTTGCTGACGGAAACCAGCATGACTAAGCATGCAGCCTCCAGTCGCAAGGGACGATTTCAGCTGTTTCTGGTTTGGTTTGTTCCAAGTGAGTCTAGAGAACTCTGATGTCTCTGAGACGAGTAGGATGACATGTGCATGCATGCTATGTGGCAAAACCTGGACTGCTTCTCTGCCTGTCCCTTGGATTGGAAGCTGTATGATCTCCCTATGAAAGACGAAATTTATTGTGACAACCAAAGTATATTCAAACCTTTTTACCAAACAAGGGACCCAACATGGTCCGTGTTTCGGACAACCTTCATCAGGGGTCCATAGTTGTAAAAGGAAAAAACATATGTCACAAAAAATGTTGAACAATCAATAGAAACAAACAGATAATGTGTCGCACCGGAAGTCACTAAGAACTGTAAAATTCGTGACTTCCGGCGCGACACATTATCTGTGACATATGTTTTTTCCTTTTTCAACTATGGACCCCTGATGAAGGTTGTCTGAAACACGGACCGTGTTGGGTCCCTTGTTTGGTAAAAAGGTTTTAATATACTTTGGTTGTCACAATAAATTTAGCCTACATCGTTGTACATATCTGCAGTTTTGGTTTGTTTGTTCCTGGTTGGTTTTCTCACTGCAGACAAGGTTGGACCCCTCTTCCTTTTGGTTCTGTCCCTCCCTATGAAAGACACAGCTAGGGAGGGGAAAGGGTTTGGATCAGGGGTAGGGAACTCTGGTCCTCGAGAGCCTTATTCCAGACGTCCGGATTTCCCCAGATATACCATCTTTTTGAGGACATGTCCGGACGGCTTTTCAAAACCCGGCACTTTGTGCGGGTTTTGAAAAGCTTCCTGACAAAATCGCATCGGTGATGTCATATGTGCATGCGTGGATGCCGTCTGGGGGCGGGGCTGGGGGGGGCAGAACAAGGCGTGACAGAGGCAGAACTGGGCGGTCCTGGGGGTGTGACCATGGGGTCCGGATTTTCCCAAAGGAAAATCTGGTAACCCTAGGATGGGTGCATGCAAATTTTTCTCTTGTGAGCAACAAGTTCTAAAAATCAATTTTCCGGATTTGCAAGTATTTTCGTGAACAACCATGTAAAATCTGAGTGATGCACTTAGAATGTATGTGCTCAGCTTAGAGGGAACTTAGACTTGGACTGGGAGCATTTGGAAGGAGAGGAGGGAAGTATAACGAGTGAGTGAACCTTACACACCATTATCTCAAAAATAAAAGAGTCATTTCTCTGCACCTGAAGCTACTATAGTGGAATTGGTAGGGTCACCCGACATCCGGGAAAACCTAGACCTGTCCTCTTTTTAGAGGATTGTTCAGGTGCCTGGAGGGATTTCCAAAACCCATCAGTTTTTCTGGGTTTTTGGAAGTCCTCGAGCTTGGGGCCACGTCTGGAGGACGCATCTGTGGATGGCGACGCGATGATGTCATACACATGCGCGTGATGTCATTGTGTCAACATCTACGCACGCGCAGAGGCCCTCCAGACCTCAGGGAATTAGACAGGAAGTTCAGCTGGCGGCGGGGCTGGGGCGGAACTGGATGCATAATGGGATGGGGCTGAGGGTAGAACGGGGCAGAGTCAGGTGTCCTCTTTTTTTTTTAGAAAGGAAATCTGGCAACCCTAGAAATTGGGATGGGGGATGAATTATGGGGAGCTGAATTCAGCTCATGTCTTTCTTTGTGGTTCTAGGTGACATATACTTAAGTATAGTAGATATTCTCCTGTCTCTGGAGGGTTTACACTTTAAGGGACCCCTTTACTAAGGAGTGCTACATTCTGGGCTTAGTCATCTTCTACCAACCTTGCTACGCTCATGTCACCCCCTCTCCTTAAGTCACTTCACTGGCTCCCTATCTGCCATCACATCTTATTGCTGACCTTACAAGTGTATTCATTCTGCCTCTCAATATCTCTCCTCGCTTCTCTCTCCTTATACACCTCCCAGAGTATTCTGTTACTCATATAAGTTGTTAATATTTGGTCTTTTTACTATTGTTATGCTGTTAACAAAATTGTAAGTTTTATGTTAAATTGTACTTGTTGTATACCGCCTTGGATGGATTTCTTCATAAAGGTGGTTAATAGAAAGAAAGAAGAGAGAAAGAAAAGAGAAAGAAAGAGAAAAAGGAGAGAAAGAGAGAAAGAAAGGAAAAAAGAGAAAGAAGAGAGAAAGAAAAAGGCGGTTAAAAGAAAGAAAAAAGAAAGAAAGAGAAAGAAGAGAGAAAGAAAGAGAAAAAGGAGAGAAAGCAAGGAAAAAAGAGAAAGAAGAGAGAAAGAAAAAGGGGTTAAAAGAAAGAAAAAAGAAAGAAAGAGAAAGAAGAGAGAAAGAAAGAGAAAAAGGAGAGAAAGCAAGGAAAAAAGAGAAAGAAGAGAGAAAGAAAAAAGCGGTTAAAAGAAAGAAAAAGGAGAGAGAGAGAAAGAAAGAAACGGACACAGGGAGGGTAGGAAGGTATATAGCAAGCCAGGACAGTGAAAACACGACTAATGATAGCTGATAGAATGCCAAAGGACTGACCATGAAATAATGAAGATATTTCTGAAGGAAAAGCTAAGGCGAAGATGTGGGTTGCGAGAATTATCTGTGTCTATATCTGATGATCAATGGAGATTTCATATTCCTCAAGCGCCTTAGATGTTGCCAATCAGCCTCTATGAAACAGACTCTATTTTTTGTAATTAGGCCCGTTGTATGGACTCCGGTTAAATTAAACAAGTTTAAACTCTGAATATTCTCCTTTGTGCTGGTCTTGTAGTCATGAAAAAGGCCCATTATAGACCATATGTTATTTTATTGCCCTATGGTTCATGACTTTTGGCAGCAAGTTTGGAGTCAAGTGCAATTATGATGGATGTTTCCTTAACATATGCGGGAGCAATTTTCAATATCTTTGATGCTTCCATTGAAGCGGCAGCGGCAAAGAAAGCAAACAGAATGTTAGGCATGATAAAGAAAGGAATCACGAGTAGATCGGAGAAAGTCATAATACCGCTTTATAGAGTAATGGTCAGACCACACTTGGAATACTGTGTCCAACATTGGTCTCCCAACCTAAAGAAGGATATAAAACTGTTAGAGAGGGTGCAGAGACGAGCAACGAAGTTAATAAGAGGTATGGAGAACTTGGAATATGAGGAACGACTCAAGAAACTAGGACTGTTCTCCCTTGAGAAGAGAAGGCTGCGAGGGGGACATGATCGAGACGTTCAAAATGCTGAAAGGCATCGATAAAATAGAGCAGGAAAATAAATTATTTACATTGTCCAACGTGACACGGACAAGAGGACATGGTTTGAAGCTAAGGGGGGACAAGTCCAGGACAAATGTCAGGAAGTTCTGTTTTACGCAGCGAGTGGTAGACGCCTGGAATGCTCTCCCAAAGGAGGTTATCAAGGAATCCACTGTGCTGGGATTCAAAGGCAAATTAGATGCACATCTCCTTATGAGAGGCATAGAGGGATATGGGTGACTAAAACTACATCAGGTGTATACCTGACTGGGCCTCCGCGTGTGCGGATCGCCGGACTTGATGGACCATGGGTCTGATCCGGAGATGGCAGTTCTTATGTTCTTATGTTCTTGACTAATGATCACAGGAGGTTAGTAATAATACTGCTGTTGCGATCCAAACTATTTTGAAAGCATGGAAAGAGGCTTCTTTATTATCTTTTCAGTTTTGGTGGAACTCAGTTTGCTTAATTGGAAAATACGAGGCAGCCATATTGGAAAAGAGAGGCAAGAAAGCTAAATTCAAAAGGTTCAAAGGGTTCACTTATACAAGAGTATGTATAAAATGGTTGAGTGTTATAAAAGAACCCGTCTCGCTTAACCCTTCCTTTTGTCTTATCCCTTATTTGTCTCATTTTCTATCAATTATTGTATTTCAGACCCTTTTTTCCTAATTGTACTGTATGTCCTGTACGTCAAGTCTACGTCGCATGTAGTGTTTCTCTGAATGTTGTAAATTATTTTAGCCATGTTCATCGCTTAGAAGTATGATTAAGCAATAATTAAAATTTTAAATAAAACTTGAAACTTGAAGAATGGATATGTACGTACAGGTATGATCGAGACCTTCAAAATACTGAAAGGAATCGACAAAATAGAGCAGAGAAGATTATTTACATTGTCCAATTTGACACGGACTAGAGGACGTGTAATGAAGCTAAGGGGGGACAGGTTCAGGACTAATGTCAGGAAGTTCTGCTTCACTCAGAGAGTGGTTGACACCTGGAATGCCCTCCCAGAGGAGATTATTGCGGAATCGACCGTCCTAGGCTTCAAGAGCAAACTAGATGCATATCTCCTTAAGAGAGGCATATAAGGATATGGTGGACTATAAATTACGACAGGTGTACACCTGGCAGGGCCTCCGCGTGTGCGGATCGCCGGACTTGATGGACCGAAGGTCTGATCCGGAGATGGCATTTCTTATGTTCTTATGTTCTTATGATGTATGGTTTTTCACTCTCTGCAAATGGGGTGGGATGGGTGGGTTTGGGGATAGTTTTCTTAGAAGTTTTAAGAATATCCTTTGCATTGTGACGATATTGTTTGTGAAGAAATTTGTTAGAATTTATATTCTCACCTGCTTAAATGTATGTTTAATATATAAAATTTGGGAGTGTATCCACGCAGCTTTGTTTCAAATGCCACGTAGCAGTAAATTTCTATGTCCATGGGCTATGGGTGTGTCCTTTGGTTCAGGGGTTTTGGCGACAAGATGGCTTTGTTTTTGGGCTCTCTTTTGCACATTCCGGTCTGTCTTTCAGCGCCTGCTATGCTGTTTTGCCACTTTACTTTGTTCAATATGTATCCGGCTAGGGTACGTCTATTCCTTAGTAAATGTTATAGCGTGGGGGAAAAAATGTATCTTGATCCATTGGCTCTTGGACCAACCTCCTTGCATTTGATTGTGGAGGAATAAACTGCATGAACTGCTGAGACAGGAAGCGAACTTTCCTTCAAGTGTGGACACCTTTTTTTTGCAGATTTTTGAGTCCGAGGGGCCGTAGTCACATTTTGAACACTTTATGATGTGCAGTTTCCCGTTTGTTATCTAGGGTGCTCCTGGCTGCTGGAATCCTCATAGGGGAGTGGGGGGTTTGGTAGGTGGGGTCTGGGATGGGGGGGAGGGGTGGTATCAAGTTCTCTCTATTTTGAATTGTTTTTCTTGGTTGTACCTTGTCTGTTGTTTTTGCATTTAATAAACAGAATTTCAAATAAAAATAATATATAAAATGTAATAAAATTTTGGAACTTAAAAAAAAAATACCGCTTTAAAGCGATTTTCATGGAGACTTGTTGAGTGACTGCTGTCTTTTTTTTTTACATATAGATGATGAATGGGCCAGCTTCCTATAATCCGGTGAGTTCCATTCCCTTTAACACATCTGAATTGTGTGTTCGGTGCAGTTCTGACATGACTATGTGAAAAGGCGGCTCTGTACCACCAAAAGGAACAGCTTAGTTCAGGCTAATCCAGGACATGTCCGGGGGGTCCAGGCGGCTCTACAAAACCCAGCACTTTGTCTGCATTTTGAAAAGCTTTCCAGGTAGTGGCAACGTCGGGACGGCATCTGCGCATGCAACACGGTGGTGTCACGCGCACGAATGCAAGTACATCCTGTCACGCCAGCACGTGCACAGATGCCCTACCCACAAGTGACCAGGTTGAGGGGGTGGGGCTGGAGGCGTGGCAGGGGGGGGCAGAACAGGGCGTGACTCGGGCAGAATGGGGCGGGGCCATGGGTCCAGATTTTCGTTCCCGAAAATCTGGTAAACCCTAGGCTATCCTTATCACAGCACATTGTTGTTTGTTGCATATCATAAGAACATAAGCAGTGCCTCTGCTGGGTCAGACCAGAGGTCCATCTTGCCCAGCAGTCCACTCATGCGGCGGCCCATCAGGTCCAGGACCTGTATAGTGATCCTCTCTCTATACCCTTATATCCCTTTTTTCTTCAGGAATTCATCCAATCCCTTCTTGAACCCCAATACCGTACCCTGTTCTATCACACCCTCTGGAAGCGCATTCCAGGCATCCACCACCCTGTGGGTGAAGAAGAACTTCCTAGCATTGATTCTGAATCTGTCCCCTCTTAATTTTTCCAAATGCCCTCTTGTTCTTGTAGTTTTCGAAGGTTTGAAGAACCTGTCCCTCTCCACTTTCTCTATGCCCTTCATGATCTTGTGAGTCTCTATCATGTCCCCTCTAAGCCTCCGTTTTTCCAGGGAAAATAGCCCCAGTTTCTCTAATCTTTCATCATATGAAAAGTTTTCCATCCCTTTTATCAGTCGTATCGCTCTTTTCTGAACCCTCTCGAGTATCGCCATATCCTTTGACAAGCAGCTTGGGAGAACTGACCCTTCATTACCAGGACTCCTCAAAATGTAACATCTCGCGTAGACCCAGATTTAGGGAGGGTGACCAGGTGCTGCCTGTTTTTGGGTGCTTATGGCACTGTTATATGACCGAGCTCCAGCCATGGTAACAGTTAATTCTGGCACTAGGGCGCACTAACAGGACAATTGCATATATTTATTTATTTAGTTATGTATTTAGTTCGATTTATATCCCGTCACAGTGACCCACAAGTTAAGTTCTAAATTTAGTGCTCAAAATGGGGGTATAATGGCAGTTAGCTACCTAATTGCACTTAGGGTGTTATTCTATAAGTTAGCACCTACGTTCTTTAGCTTGTAATGGCTAATGCTGCGCAATTCAGGGAAAAGTTTTTTGATTCGATTCGGCCTATTGAATCAATTTTTTTCGTTTTGATTCATTTTTCACACTGGTGCTGTGGTGTAAACAAAATAAACAAAAAAGACTTTTCCTCTGTTAGGTCCTAGCTCACGCTCGCTGTCTAACACCAGCTCTGGCAGGAAACACATTTCAAATCTGACATATTATAATCACAAAATAGAAAATAAAATTATTTTTATCTCTACCTTCCACTGCCATATCCAACATTTGTTCCTTTCTCCCTCTCTTCTCTCCATGCATGTCTCCCTCCCCTCCACCATATGCAGGATTTCTCCCTCTCACCCCTTTCTACCTGTTTAACATCTCTCCCTTCCTCTCTTCCACCCCAACAATTCTTCCTCTCTCCTCTCTTCCACCATGTGCAGCAGCTTTTCATCCCTCCCTCCCATCCGCCTGTGCAGCAGCTTTCCATCCCTCCCTCCCATCCTCCTGTGCAGCGGCACCCCACTGACCCTCCCACAGCAAGACCTGACATACCTCTGGGCCTCCCAAGGCAGCAGCAGCATGGCAGTGGCCGGCCTCGAAGAGGCAGCGCTTTGAATAAGCTGATTATGGCCTGCCCCACACAGGGCTTCCCTCTGCCGCATCATTAGTGATGCTTCAGGAGACCCGGAGGTATGTCAGGACTCACTGGGGAGAGGGGAGAGTGGGGAGTGAATGTTGGTCGCTGAATTGGTGAGTCTGATTTTTTCAGTCAATGAATTGATTCGAATCGATTCGCCAAAGTGAATAGGTGAATCGGGCAGCATTAGTAATTGCAAAAGGGACATGAATGTGGAGGAGGGGCATGGTCAGATCACCCATGCAGGGCCAACTAGAATGACACATAGCGTGATTCTATAAAAGGTACACACACCTTATAGAATTGCACCAGGTGCCAGTGCATGTCTTAACTTTAGGCACACCCATTTAGGCCAAAGAAAACCAGGTCTAACTTGTGCACGCATCCAACGTATTTTATAACAGTGCACACACATTTTAGGAATGCCCACGATCCACCAATGCTCCTGCCCTGGCTGTGCCCCTTTTTTCAGATTCATGCACTAGAACTGGGGTGCAGCACTTTATAGAATACGTCAAGTTGTGTTGCGTAACTGAATTTATGTCAATTAGTATCAATTATGTGTTAGTTAGTTAAGAGTAAGGGGAAGGAGAATTTGTTTGATGAGGGGAAATATTTAATACTCTTTCATTTTATGGATATTATGGGAGTGATGGTGTCTAATCAATTTTATTTATATAAGTCGGAATGTCAATGCTGGAATTTTAGTGAATTGTACGATGGAGACTAAGTTTTATTCTCTAAATGTCAATGGCCTGAATCACCAAATTAAAAAGAAAAAATGTTAAATTTCCTTAAAAAGCAACAAGCAGATGTATATTTCATCCAAGAGACCCATCTGTCCACAATAGAATCTAGAAAGCTGGAAGGGGGCTGGATTTCAAAAGTATTTTTTGCTCCAGCAAATGGGAAAAAGGCTGGAGTGGCCTTTTTAATTAATAAAAAATGTACAGCTGATTTTAAAATGGTAGCAATGGATCCATTAGGAAGGTGGGTACATATTGAAATGAGCATGGAAAATAATACCCTGGACTTATTTAACATCTACGCTCCTAATACGAATCAGATGGAGTTTTTTAAGAACCTACAACAAATTTTACTACCACTGGCTGCTTCTAATTTAGTGGTGGCTGGAGATTTCAATGCTGTAATGCACAGTTCTTCAACCGCCGGTCCGTGGACCGGTGCCGGTCCGCAGGAAATTTTTGCCGGCCCGCGCAGGACCGGCAAGATTGACTTACTTTAACTTCCTGCCGGTCCGCGCAGGGCCGGCAAGATCAGCATCTGAAGTCTGCGCTGGGCCGGAGAGATCTTGGGGAGCCTCCGACAGTGCCTTTCTCCCCTCTCTGCAGCTCTCCTTTACTTCCCAGCGCAGCGATACACAAAGGCAGCCTCGGGGCTTTTGCTGAGTCGCGGCTGCCTCTGATGATGCAACTTCCTCTTTCCTCAGAGGCGGCCCGACCCAACAAAGGACCCGAGGCTGCCTTCGTGAATCGCTGCGCTGGGAAGTAAGAAGAGCTGCTGGCAGGGGAGAAAGCCACTATCAGAAGCTGCTGGGCATGGGAAAAAAAGGGACAGCTGCTACTGGAGAGGGAGAAGGAGAGATGCTTCTGGGAGGGGAGGAGGGAAAGGAATCTGGGAAGCTGCTGGGCAAGGGAAAAAAGGGATAGCTGCTACTGGAGAGGGAGAAGGATCCAAGAGACCCATCTGTCCACAATAGAATCTAGACTGGTTGTACCTAGAATGGCGACTCATGTTTCCTATACATTTGGTTCATCTTCTGAGTATACCAATGCCTAATAGGTACAAAGAGAATAGAATCTTGATTGATACTTGGAAGATTTTGAGATATGTCACTAAATTATCACCTATTCCAATTTTTAAATCATTAAATCAATCCATTTGGCTAAACTCCAAGATTAAAATAGGCGGTCATAAAATTCTCTGGAAACAATGGATCATTGCAGGAATAAGAACTTTAAATGATGTTATTTCAAATGGTGAACTGCTTAGTTTTTCACAGCTGCAACATAAATATGGTTTTACTAAGTCACAAAGTTTTAAATGGTTGCAGCTGAAGCAGGCTATTCAGGAGGGGTTCCCTGAATGGAAAGATCTTGATACTCAATATAGTTTGGAAATCCTATGTTTCCAGGCGGGTTTCTTGGGTCACCAAGCCGCTAAGTGGTATAAATTGATATATGGTTTTACAAATAAAATACAAAAAACGGGTCTAAGAGACATTTGGAGCATTGAGATTAAGCATCAAATTTCTGCTTAACAATGGCCACGAATTTGGTCTTGGAGAATTAGATGTACAGTGTCGGCATCTATGAGACAGACTTGGTTCTTTTTGTTGCATAGAGCTCTTTTGACCCCAGTACGTTTACAAAAGTTTGATAGCTCTAGATCTAATAAATGTTGGCACTGTAATCTAGAAGCAGGGACTTTGGATCATCTAATTTTTTATTGTCCTTGTATTAACACCTTCTGGAAGTCAATTTGGTCTCAAATTAATTATTTTCTAGAAAATCCAGTTGTTCTGTCATTTGATACAATTTTGTTTGGAACAATGATGAGAGCAAAGAGCCAAATTTCAGCAAATAATAATAAATTGCTAATGATTATGACAGGGGTTGCCATTCAGAATATAACTAGAAATTGGAAAGATTATACAAGACTTAACTATACTTTTTGGTGGAATTCTATATGTTATGTTTATAAAATGGAACAAGTTCTTGCTATGCAAAAAGGAAATTATAATAAGTTTAAAAAAATTTGGGGGCCATTGATTGAATATTCGAATGATTAGACACCTTTTTATAGAAGAATAGTATGATATGGGATTGGGAGGGTATAATGTGTGAGATTCAATAAAATGTTTATATGTGTGGAAGGGAAGGGGAGAGGGGATAATGTAGGATGTAATATTATATGAATTATACAAGTGAATTGTATGAATATTGAATGTTTATTGTATACTTGTTATGAGATATAAAAATGAATAAAGAATTGGAAAAAAAAACCCATCTAAAATACAAAAAAAACCCAAAATTCCAGACAATAAAACATTGGTGACTAGCACCTTCCTGTCAGCAATCTCTATTCCTCCTTGTTCATTCAATCTCATACCCTGGGTTTCATTAGGCAAAAGAATGCCATTTAAGCAATCTCTTAAAATTTTGTATATTCTGTTGTTGATGAATATACCCAGGGAGGGACTTTTTTTTAGTTTCGTAGCTGTCCAAGTGTGAAGAATCCTTAATATTTGTTATTCTGTGTAGAAAAGAACATGGGCCCTAATACTATCTCACTTTCTGCTTTTCAGCCTGTACCGTACCGTGCCAACCTCTCTGGTGGGATGTTCTCCAAGCGGACTGTCATCATACGAGGGTTTATTCCTCAGGGCGCCAACAAGTACAGACATTGCTTGGTTTAATTTCTGGTTCAGATTGCTGTAGCATTTCTATCCCATTTTGTAAATTATGCTGAAAGTTTTCAGGATTTAGGAACTAAAACAATAAGAGTTAAACATGGAAATAAGATTGCTAAAAACTTTGATTTCTAAAGTATAAGGTAATACCTAGTCCAGGAACCAGCTCTACATGGAGCCATATGAAGGGCCGGTTTTAAACATTGTGGGGCCAGAGCAGAAATTAAGAAGGGCCCCCCCCCCCCCCCGTGATCTTCCCACCATTACTATCATACATAATACAACTTTAGTTTAATTCTGCATGGTGGGGGGAGACAACAACTACATCAACAGTAAAGGAACAATAGGGTCATTATTGAACATAACAGGGAAGGACCCTTCTATTGTCTCTAAAAATGCAGTAACTTAATCTAATTGAAAGCTATCGCCTTATTTTCCATTTTCTATTTTGTATTTCTATTTAATTTATAATGTACAGTTTGTAATGTGTCAGTTTTTACAATTTATACCTGCTATTTTTATATTTTCTACAGTACATGAAGAAACAAGTGACCGTTTCTCTTTCTATGGTGTTGCATTGTGTGCAGGGTCTGGCTTCTTAAGGGTTCCATGTAATTTTTGTCCATATACTGTATATACTCGAATATAAGTCGAGACCCCCCATTTCCCCCAAAAAGGAGGAAAAATGGTTGACTCGAATATAAGTCGGGCGGCTTAATATTCAAGCGTCCTGCCCTGTCAGGTTCTGCACTCAGCCCCCCTCCCTGCCAAGTTCTGCACCCAGCCCCCTTTCCTCCCTGCACTCAGTCCCATTCCCTACCAGGCTGTGAACCAAGCTCCCCTCTCTGCCAGGCTCTGAACACTGTCCCACCTTCCTTTCCTGTACCCTCTTCCCCCTAAAAAAAGTCAACCTCATCAGTGATGTCACAATGGCTTAATTGTCCCATACTCCCCTCTGCCCTCTAACCCAACCAGCAGATTAACCCTTCCCCTTAACTTAAACCACCTAGTGGTAGGCCGGGACAGAAGGGATCCCTCCCGTCTCCTGCCCCGGCCGATACTAATAATTACCACTCTCCCTCCTTCCCTCCCACCTGAAATCCTCCTTTGTAAAGGTAGTAGCCAGCGGCGCACCTGGGCCGGCAACAGGACTGAGCTTTTTGTGCTGCTGGCCAACCTTGCACCACTCCTTGATAGGCTGCCACGAGAACCACGAATCCCGTGAGAACTTGCGGCAGCCTATCAAGGAGTGGTGCAAGGTTGGCCAGCAGCACAAAAAGCTCAGTCCTGTTGCCGGCCCAGGTGCGCCGCTAGCTACTACATTTACAATCTTCAGGAGGATTTCAGCATGAGATACACGCTGGACCACCAGGAAACAGGTACGCAAGGGAGGGAAGGAGGGAGGTGGTAATTATTAGTGTTGGCCGACGTAGGAGACGGGAGGGATCCCTCCTGTCCCGGCCTAAGCCAGGCCTGCAGGAAGTCTAGGAGGGTTTCGGGTGGTCACTGGGGGATGACCCAAATATAAACCGGGACTCCCATTTTTGGGCCAGTTTTTTGGCTCCAATTTTTTTGGCCCCAAAATCCTGGTTTATATTCAAGTATATACGGTATGTTGTGTTTTTATCTATTAACCTTTAGAGCAGAATAGCACAGCTATGACACTGCTTTATCCTGGTCTAGTAATTTAATTTTTCTAATCGTGTTGATTCCAGTCTCCAGTTTCTGCCTTCCTCTGTCTTCTCTTAACTCTCTCTTGCCAGGGGTTCCTGTCCATTTGTCATTCTCTCTTCTCCTAAATTCTTCACTTCCTCCATTACATCTATCACCAGCACTATCTTTTCCTTTCAGTTTTTTCCATTTATTTTTCTGCCTCTGTCTAGATTTAATTACTACTACACAATCTTTAAATTTCTCTGTTTTTACTACATCTACCTAAAAAACATCTCCATCTCTTTCCCTCACTCTGGACCTCCCCTTCCTCTTCCTCATATTTCTCAGAATTTCACTAACTCTGTCCTCCTATTCCATCCAGTGTCTCCTTCTTCTCTCTCTCTCTCTCTCTCTCTCTCCCTTCCTTCCAACCAGAGTCTCCCCTTCCCTCCAGTTTCCTCTCTCCTCTTCGATTCAGTGTTGTCCCTTTTCCTCCCATTTCCTCCAGAATCTCCTCTCTCCCCCTTCTCCAGTACAGGCATCCAGGATCTCCTCCGTCTCTCCCTCTCATACTCCCCTACAATCCAACATCTTCTTTATTTCTTTCCCCATCTACAATGCCATTTTATCTCTCATCCTCAGCATTACCCTGTCTGTCTTTCCTTCCTCTCCTCCCCTCCACATTCAACATCAACTGTCTCTTTCCCAATACTCCTATCCCACCCTTTTTTCCTTTCCCATCATGACCCAGGCATGTGGCATCCTCTGCAGGGCCCACCCAAGTGGGCTGGTATTTTGGAGTAAACTCAATGCATATGCATGAGACCAATTCACATCTCATGCATATTCATTAACTCTCTCCCTCCTGAGTCAGCTTCTCCCCTCTCATGTGTCTTTGTGGTCTGGGTTCCAGTTGCCTCCCCATCTGTATCCCAGTAGTTCTGCTGGTAGAGGAAGAAAGCTGTCGCTATTGGAGTGAAGTGAATGGGCTGCTACTAGCATGTCCCACCGCTAGCCCCGAAGCTCGAGGAGCGCTCGGCAAGACCCCAGCGGATGGGGGGTCCCATCTCTCTTCCCCTCACCCCATTGTCAAATTATCTTCATCTCTTCCTCCTGAGCCCCACAGCTACAAGCAGCCCTCCGACGGCCTGGAGAGGTGAGGTAGGATGTCCTCTCATGACGTAACTTCCCATTTCATTAATGGAGGAGGAGGGAAGCCAGCAGCAGCATGCGCAGAGAGTCCTGCAGCATGTGTTAAATTTATTTACAGGCTGCGGGAGAGAGAACAGCAAGTGAGTTGAAATCCAGGTTGTCAGGGGCCCCTTGTAGCTGTGGGGCCCAGGGCAACTGCCCTGTTTGTCCCTTCCCCCCCCCTTTAATGCCGGCTCTGGCCACATGGCTTGTAGAACTTAGTAGTTGGTATATCATTTTTTCAGAGAATGTGTAAGCCTCCTCTCTGACAATAACTGAATGACAAATATTAATTAATCTGAAGAAATCCTATTTTTAAACATAAAATTTTGCAATTTTTATAGACAGAGGATGAAAAAAAAATATATTATTTGGGCTACCCAGCCTGCCTGTCTGTCAGGTCTTATATGATCTGTATTCTTCCTCCATCTGTTATTAAGATCTTATAGATAAAATTTCAGTCATATTTAGGCTCCCAAATTGAAGGCTGAAAATCATCTAACTTAAGTGTCCGAGTCTGCTTAGCCAAATGAAAGTGCTTAAGATGGTCATCGAGCCACAGCCGGCAGTGCTGAGCGCCAATCTTTTTTTTTTTTTTTTTTGTAATATCTTTATTGTCCCAAGAGTAAAGACATGTAACAAAATATCAAAATCATGCAACAGGTGTACATCAAGATAAGAAGAATATTACAATGCAACAATAACATAGTCTTCACAACAATGGCGGCACCACACTGACCTCTCCCGTCTTCAGAGTCCCGCCATCCAGTGGCATAGTAAGGGGGGATAGGGGGCAGTTGTGCCCTAGGCGCCAAGTTGGTGGGGTGCTGCCACCCCTCTGTCCCCCACCTCTTCTCTTTCCTCCTCCTCCACATGCCCCCCTTCTCTTCCTCCATACCTCTAGTTGAAGTTGCTGTCCACAGCAGTCAACAACGTGCTCTTTGTAACCCCATCGGCTCTCCCACTGATGTCACTTCTGGGTGTCGCACATAGGTCGCGAGGAGCACATTGTTGACCGCCGTGAGCAACAACTTCAACTAGAGGTAAGGAGAAAGGGGATGAGCGTGAGCAGCAGGTGGGATCAGGTAAGGAGTGGAGGGTGGAGATGAGAGCAGAGGAGAGGAAGGAACGCCACTGCCCTGGCCACCTCTCACCCTCGCTACTCCACTGCCAGCATCTGCCCTTCTATCTCTCAACCCCGTACCTCCCCGGTATACCTTGCATATGTTCCAGCACCTGCAGCGATTTATTTCTGTTGCTGGTGCCAGTCTCGAAGACTTCCCTCTGCTGTATCCTGTCCTTGCTAAGATCACTTCCTGTTTCCTGTCTGGTGAGCTTCAGGAAAAGGAAGCCTTTGGCATCAACGCCAACAGCAGAAATAAAGCGCTGCAGATGCTGGGACGCATACAACGTATACCAGGGAGGGATGGGGGTTGAGAGATAGGAAGGCAGGTGCTGCGACACCACGAATGAGAGAGGGGAAAGATCTTGGATGGGTATACAAAACCTGTATTATTTTTTTTACTTTCTCTGGGAGGTGGGGCAGGGAGATGTGGAAAGGCCCATCCAAGACACTGTTATCTGGCTTTGCCACCACTTCACAATAGGAGAATATGGGATGGTTGCAAAGCCAAGAAGTGACATCAGAGGGAAAGGCAACGCTGGTGCAAGCAGCAGGCCAGAGAAGCTGCTCACGTTGGCAAAGATTTAAAGAGGTCCGTGGAAGGGAGTGTACGAGGGGGGCATGAGGGGCACAGAAGGAGTTGGGGGTGGAGAGGAAGGAGGGGCACCTCCTACCTTCGCTAAGCCACTGGTTCAACAGTACGGATAGGTATCCAGAAAGCCTCAGACACTCCATCTGCCAGTACCCACATTTTGTTTAGCTAACAAGTTGGTTAGACAAAATGTAACTTGTCCAAAGTAGAGGAATTTCAGAAGATCTGTTTCAGTAACTCATGAGGCTGCCCAGATAAATCTTAAATTTATAAGCATCAACGTTTCTGCTTTTCCTCCTCCTCATAATATTTTTTTTAGGTTTATTATTCTATTGTTTCTAGTTTCCATGTCAACTTCAAGGTGGGCTTCTCCAACGAGATTGCTCTACACATTAACCCTCGGATGACTGAATGCTGTGTAGTGAGGAACAGCTTCCTCAATGGAGGATGGGGTCGTGAAGAAAGAGACTTGGCTCACAATCCCTTCAGGCCTGGCGAGTACTTCGAAGTAAGAGTCTCTTTCTTAAATTGTTGAAAATATACAAGTAATCATTAGAGATTCTCATTTGTTTGAAGCAACACGGGAAATTTCAATAATGTTTTCTATGTTGTTTTGTATTGTTTTTGCCCTGAAATGACAGGAAAAGGGCTTAAATTTCAGGTTTCGCCAGTGTCATCAAAAGTGTGCTCTATTGATGACATTAGCCCCCTGAAATAAAAAAAAAAATTAAAAAATTAAAATGCTCAAAACCTAAATAAAATAAAATCATGTATGTGATGTAGATGGAAAACCAAACAAACTGAACGTTTCTATCATACATCTGTAGTTTATCCTGTGACTTGTATAATTATCTCTTTTCTCCCTGTGTCAATCTTTCTTCTTCCACTCTACTGTATATCTCTCTTATCTCCTCTCACAAGTTCCTTCTCTCTTTCTGCTCTCCTTCTATAATTGTGAGAATCTTTCATTTTCCATTGGCTCTAGCTTTCTGATTATTGATTAATCTGAAGAAATCCTATTTTTAAACATAAAACTTTGCAAGTTTTATAGATAGATGAGGTAAAAAAATTTTTAAAAATGATTATTTGGGCTACCCAGCCTGCCTGTCTTATATTATCTGTATTCTTTCTCCATCTATTATTAAGATCTTATAGATAAAATTTCAGACATATTTAGACTCCTAAGTTGAAGGCTGAAAATCATCTAACTAAAGTGTCTTGAGTCTGCTTATCCAAATGAAAGTGCTTAAGATGGTCATCGAGCCACAGCCGGCAGTGCTGAGCTCCAATCTTTTTTTTTTTTTTTGTAATATCTTTATTGTCCCAAGAGTAAAGACATGTAACAAAATATCTTCATTTTCATGATCTACCTTCAATTTCCAGCTGTCTGTGCGCTCTGGCAATCATCGCTTCAAGGTATTTGTGAATGGAGAGCCCCTCTTCAACTTTGACCATCGCTTCCACAATGTCCAGCAGATAGACAGCATTGAGGTGGACGGAGATGTTGTCCTCTCATTTGTTCAGTTTTAAATCTTCTTGTCTTCTAAGGCATGCTCCCCTTATCCGTCTTCCACCACCAGTTCTGAACAAGAAAGTCCAAGTATATCTGTTTCTTCTTCCAGCAAGATACTCACTTCAATCCTATATGGCTTTGCCTCACTCTTGTGAGGGCAGCCTTAATTGTACCTACCATCTTTACCCCATTCTTTAAGAAGATCAAAATAAAAACTATAATGTTAAGGACACTTTTCTAAAGGTGGTTGATTAATCCAGGTGGGTGTTGGGTTTAGAACCTCAAACTATTTCCTTCCACCACCCCCCTCACAGCCCAACAGTTGTCTATGAATTAATAGAAATGGAAAAGATTGATCAAAGAGCAATTTAAAAAGACAACATTAAGCACATAGAATTGATAAAAACCATTTTTCTGGTTAATTGGGGGAGCTATTGGGTAAATAATTTGTTTAAAAAAAATTTGGGTATGCCATTGGCTTATATTTTGGCCGGACAAAAATATCCGGCCAAAATTTAACCAGTGAAGAGAGAAGGTTGAGAAACAGTCTGGGCCGGCTGTTAAAAGTTTAACCGGAGATTGATGTCATTCAGCTTTATTTGTTTTGTGTGCAAAACCAAAGCATTCTTAACTAAATTGGCCTTGGAAATGGAACAAATCTGATGAAATGAAATCAAGTGTGGAAGACATGCAAAGCACGGCTCATAGACTTCTTTCTATCGGGGGTGGGGGTGGGATGGGAGGAAGTTGGACTTAAACAGAGCCGAATTAAAATGTTTTGTGTATTTGGAAAGAATAACATGAATCCAATTATGATGTAAAGTCCATTTTTTTATATAAAACCATTAGATGTTACCACCAATGGATTTGAAAGGATGGATTTTATAGTTTAACCAAAAGATGCCACTGTCTAATTGCAGTATTAGTTGACAGCACACGTAGCAGCCTTTAAGAAAGCTATTTGGCTCGCTCACAATAAAATCTGCAACAACAAAGAAAATTAAATACTACAAAACCCTCCAAATGGAAATAAAGACCCTGCTGTTCAAGAATTTTGTAAAGACAAGTTAATGCCTTACCAAGTATCCCGTAATTCGGACAATGTCATAGTCGTGTCCAAGTACGACCCGAACCTGTAATTCTCCTGGAAATGTCCAGCTTACCTCTTGTAGTCCGCCTAGAATTTCGAGGTTAAGGTGGAATAAAAGTCACTAATGCAAGTTTCCAAGTTTATTTAAAAATTTATTATACCGCTTATCATAATTCTAAGCGGTGTACAGACTTCATAAAAATAGGGTCACACGTACAATTATAATCAATGGAGGTACAAGAAATGAGAGGGTAGAGGGAGAACTCCATTAAATTGAGAGGTTAGAACAGTAGGAAATGGTAATCTTGGCTGAGATAATCCATTAGAGAAAAGATTCATATATCATAGGCGTCTTTGAATAAAAAGGATTTTCGTTTCAACTTGAAACGTTAGAGTCGAGATTCTTCCCGGATGTAGGTTGGGTTAGAGTTCCAGAGTGAGGGCTGCAGTTACAGAGAACATAGAAGATCGGATGGAATCGTAATTTATTTGGCGTAGTGATGGAATCACTAAGGGCTCCTTTTACTAAGGTGCGCTAGGGTTTTTAGCGCACGCACAAGATTAGCAAGCGCTAGCCGAAAAATTACCGCCTACATAAAAAGGAGTTGGTAGTGGCTAGCGTGCGTGGCCTTTTAGCGCACGCTAAGCACACGCTAAAACCGCTAGCGTGCCTTTGTAAAAGGAGCCCTACAAGTTTTTGAGATTGTGACTGAAGTCTATTAATGAATTCTGGGGCGTTGGTGGCTAAAGACTTAAACGCGAGTAGTATTTTATATGCAATTCTGTAGGAGATTGGGAGCCTTATCAATGCGGGCTTAGCGCATTGGACATTTCATCACGCGCTAACCCCTGCGGCAAGCAAAAAAACTAATGCCTGGTCAATGGAGGCGTTAGCGACTAGCGCGGCAGGTGGTTTACCGCACCTTGATTAAAAGACCCTTAATGTTAGCACTATTTTACAACCAAGGGACCCGACATGGTCCGTGTTTCGGTTAACACGCCTTTATCAGGGGTCACAGGTTGACAAGGTATCAAATTAAACTGCAAACAAAAAAAAAAAACAATAGCCTGTGTGAATCTATAAAAATCGCTAACAGTCTCTGTATAAACTTACTATGAAGCAAAGCAGAGGCCACCCATCATGGCTAAAACTATAGCCTCAGCACCCTCGGGTTGTGGGTTCAAACCTACACTACTCCTTGTGACCCCGGGCAAGTCACTTAATCCCCCCCCATTGCCCCGGGTACAGTGGAGAGATTGTGAGCCCACCAGGACAGACAGGAAAAATGTTTAAGTATCTAAATAAATTCATATAAAACATTCCGAGCTTCCCTGGGAGAACAGTATAGAAAATTTAATGAATAGTGTGAAGAGTTTCAGCCTCTGCTAACCAGAGCTGGTATTGTGATGTCATAATGCCGCATTCCACCAATGCCTAAGAGCCAACCTCATCAGTGATGTCACAATGGCTTCATTGGTTCACTTCTGCTACATTTTGACTTCTAGAGTGGCGCAGTGGTTAAAGCTACAGCCTCAGCACCCCGAGGTTGTGGGTTCAAACCCACGCTGCTCCTTGTTGCCCTGGTCAAGTCACTTAATCCCCCCATTGCCCCAGGTACATTAGAGAGATTGTGAGCCTATGGGGACAGACAGGGGAAAATGCTTGAGTACCTGAATAAACTCATGTAAACCGTTCTGAGCTCTTTTGGGATAACAGTATAGAAAATTGAATAAAATTAAACATGGGTGGTGGCAGCAGTGTGTGTGTTTATTAGGGATAACACATACACACACAAAGTATGAGATAGTACGCATCAACAGTACTTTCTCCACTGGGATCAGACCTCTCTCTTGCGTATTCAGTAATGATAGCCTGAAAACCTAACCCATCGGTGGCCTTCAAGACCTGGGCGTGAATAAACCGCCACTTAATTGCTGTGTTTTGCGAACTGGGTGTGAATAACCACTGCCTAATTGCTATGTTTCAGTGCATCAGAGCCTCAGTGCTGCAGAAGCTGGAACGACCTCTCACAGAAATGCTTTGGGGTCTTTTTCTTGGAAGTCTCATTTCTTTTTTTTTTCAGTTCAATAATTTTTATTAAGTATTTTAAAGGATACAAGAATCATTTAAAGTACATAGAAACAAAATAAAGCTTTCTGTATATAGAGTATACAAATCTATGTTTAGCTATAGAGGAGCAAAGGCTCCAATTATTGAGGGTGCATGTAAGGGATATGTAAGATAAAGATGAGAGAGAGCAGTAAAGGAAAAAGGAAAGAAAAATGAAAGAGAGAAGAGAAGAGAAGAAAAAGGATAACAGGAGTGTCTAAGAAGATGAGCGCACATAGGAATCTAAGAATGACCATGGAGATTTGTTATATTTCAAGTTCATGCAGGTTCGGAATGTAACTCTTTTCTCATATGCATAGGATTCAAATCTATGATACATACTCAGAGAGTATGAGAGTTGGTGGAGAGTTCCACCAAAAAGCGAAGGTGATTTCCAATTTTTTAGAATGTGCATGAGAGCAGTCACCAACATGGTATCAATGAGTTTAGGTGGACAATTTGATTGTGTGAAACATGGGTGTTGAGAGTGAAGGATTACAATGTCCATAGAGATTTCTTCTGAGCAGTTAGTAATAGATTGTATGGTGTTCCAGACGTAGGTCCAAAAAGAGCGGACTAGAGTACAATGAAATAACATATGATCAAGAGTTCCTTCCTCTTTTAAACAGTTCCAGCAAACTGAGTCTTGCTTTAAGTTAGCTTTCCACATGCGAAGTGGAGTCCATATTGCCTGCCACATAAGTCTCATTTCTATGGAAGCCTCGGTCCCATTTTTTAAAATGAAAGTGTCTTTGTGTCGGTTTTCTCCCATGTGCCAACTGTGGTCCCAGTCCATTAAAATTTCAGGGCGTTATTGTGCCTACAGACAGACATTGAGAACCTGTTGCATATATTTCTTTCCAACCTGTGTTCGGTTTGAAAGAATAAAAGAGAAATATTTAAAAAAAAATCTTAAAACCCTAATACACAACCAACAAATGAAAACGGTAGCATAGTAAACAAATCATATAGGAACAGTATGGATTATGTTGTTTATTTTAACCTGTGTGTATGTGGTTTTTGTTCTCTTTTTTTCTTTCCTGTTTTTAATGGAGTTCTGTTCATTGTGTTTATTGAATTCTTTTGTAAACCATTTTGATCTTATTTGTAGTTTAAGTGGTACATAAAGAGCTTTAAAAAATATAAACAACTCCCACCACCACCCCCAAAATGGAACCAAAGCAAATATGTTATCGAGATGACGTACTTCTGGGCATAAAAGAGCGTCAGGGCCTGGGGGGTGATCATAATCTAATTTTTGATTTTTTTTTAATATCAATTCATCCCAACAGGAGGGCTCTACTCGGTTAACAAAATATTAATAAAATTATACAGGAGATTAGAACAGAAACTATATCTTTTAGGCCAGAATTTTATCTTTTATGATTGATTATTTGAAAAAAAAAAAAAAAAAAGGATCATTAGTGAATTTCTGAAATAAATACGGCTTCAGTACTTTATGAAAAGTGGGTAGATGAGCGAGAACTCTAATTATAGAAGGAAGGCCATGCCAAACTTTGATGAATAAAAAAGAAAACTGACGATTTTAAAGTGGCCAAAGCAACAGCAAAAGCCAGAAGGATGTTTGGGCGCAACAGGAAAGAGGAGGCGATTGTGTCTCTGTGTAAATCTCTTGTGAGATCTTGTTTGGGGACCCTGCGCAGTTCTGGAGGCCACACCTTCAAAAAGACATAAACAGGACAGAGTCGGGTCAGAGAGCAGCTAGCAACATAAAACACATGAGGACAGACTTAAAGATCAGTGGTGTTGTAAGGGGGGTGGGGTGGGGTGGGGGGGCTGTCCGCCCTGGGCACCGTCTCGGTGAGGGCGAAGGCACCCATTCTCCTCTCTGCCCCCTGCTGCCATTCCCCCGTGCCTCTGTAATGTTCCTGGTGCGAGCAGCAACTCCCAAGCTGTTGTTATACCAGAGTAGGCTCTTCCTTTGACATCACTTCCTGGACCTGTGCCTAGTATGTGTCGTCTGAGGAAGAGCCAATGCTGACGCAACAGCAGTTGGGAGTTGCTGCTCGCACAAGGAACGTTACAGAGGTAGGGGGGGGGGAAGCAGCGCATGTGGCAGGAGGAGTGGGGAGGAGCATGTGGAAGTGGGGAGGGGGCAGAGCGCCATTGTGTACACTTTGAAAGAAGGGCAGGAATGGGGTGATATATGAAGAAGTTTAAATACCTATGAGGCATATATGCACAGGAGGCAAGTCTCTTTCAATTGAAAGGTGTTCTGGAATGAGGCGGCATAGGATGAAAATGAAATGGCCTAGACTCAGCAGTAATCCAGTGCAGGTGGTAGAGACGAGGACACAGTGGTTAAAGCTACAGCCTCAGCACCCTGAGGTTGTGGGTTCAAATCCATGCTGCTCCTTGGGACCCTGGGCAACTCACTTAATCCCCCATTGCCCCAGGTACATTAGATAGATTGTTAGCCCACCAGGACAGACAGGAAAAATGCTTAAGTATCTGAAAAAATTCATATAAAACATTCCGAGCTCCCCTGGGAGAACAGTATAGAAAATTGAATGAATAGTGTGAAGGGTTTCAGCTGCTGATAACCAGAGCTGGTATTGTGACATCATAATACCTCATTCCACCAATGTCTAAGAGCCAACCTCAGTGACGTCACAATGGCTTCACTGTCCTATACTTGGCTCACTTCTGCTCTATTTTGATTTCTAGAGTGGCTCAGTGGAAAAGTCACTTAATACCCCCTTTGCCCCAGGTACATTAGATAGATTGTGAGCCTACCGGGACAGACAGAGGAAAATACTTGACTACCTGAATAAATTCATGTAAAACATTCTGAGCTCCCACAGGAGACACCTGTGGCAGTGATACCCCCTCACCCTCTTCTCTACCCCCCTTTTCCCTTCTCCATATTTCTTTATCTTCCCCGGTGTGAGCAGTATCTACAACTTGTTGCCTGTGCCGGCCTCATTCTCCCTCTGATGTCAGTTCCTGGTCGCAGGACCAGGAAGTGAAGTCAGAGGGAGAAATAGGCCGGCACAGGCAGCAAGTTGGAGCTGTTGCTCGCGCTGGCGAAGAGCTAGAGGTATAGGGAATGAAGGTGTGCACTCGGTGGGGGAGGGGTGGAGAGGAAGATAGCTGCCGGTGCCCCTACCAAGATAGCGCGTGGGGCGATCCCCTCCATCCCCCCTTACTTCACCACTGCATTTTGCATGTCTTGAAAATCAGACTGGCTTGGTGTGTTTAGTGAACTGGGTTGGGACTGGTGTACAGCAAGAGGAAACTGACTGGGAGGGTTCTCCATACCTTCTTAGAGTTAGCCCAGGAGTCATAACTAATGTGACCATACGCCTCATTTTGATCGCCTGTCCCATTGTCACCACGTACAGTTTCGGAAGGATGAAATGTCCTGTTTTCAGAAAAAGTGTCCCGAAGCAGTGCGTAGGGACAGACGATCGCAGAGCCCGGGATTAACAGATCAGGTGCATGCAGCGACTGCACAAGCCTCCCCTTCCCCCTCCCCCCCCCCCCCCCGACATAAATTCTGACATCAGAGAGGAAGTTCTGGGCCTGCTAATCGCTGCCTGGCTAGCCCGGAACTTCTTTTCCGGGAGGGAGGGGAAGGCTTGTGCAGTCGTTGCAAGCACCTGGCCTGTTCCTGCGTCGGTGGTGGTGGCTTGGAGAAATTGGCAGCGGTGGTGGCGGCAGCTTGGGGGGGGGGAGCAGAGAGAAAAAAAGAATGCACAGTCAGAAGGAAGTGCAACCAGAGACTTACCAGATAACAAAAGTAGGAAAAATGATTTTATTTTCAATTTAGTGATCAAAACGTGTCAGTTTTGAGAATTTATATCTGCTGTCTATATTTTGCACTATATTTAACGGGGTGGTTCGGTGAGAATCCCGGGGGGGGGGGCGGGGGAGGGGAGAATAGGGTCCTGTCCCGTCCTGTTTTGAGGAAAAATAAATAAATGGTCACATTAGTCATAACTGATAATTGACTAGGCTGTATCTATTCTGATATGCATTAATCAATGATGAATTCTTCTTTGTTCTTGTGTGCGAGTCATGTGTTTAGGATTAAGGGAAATGGTGAGGTGTGTGGTAGGGTGGTTGGTAAGCAGTGGAGAGAGGGAGGGGGGAATTGACCTTTTTATACAAAAGGTGTGCAGGACTGTGAATAGTTATTACTGCATAAACCCAAGCCCTGCCTAAAAGCTGAAAATCTACACCAGACCCTAGTCGAAGAAAAAATTATTTGCACCTTTTACTGGAGAAGAGTTGTGGCGAGTCATCTTCTGTATTTCCTTACCTGTCTCGTTCTCCCTTTCAAGCCAACCAACTTAAAAGGAAGGAAAAACATACTAATGATACGAAATGCAAAAAAAAAAAAAAAGCCTCCACCATCTATTGCTGCTACACCCTTGGCTCGAGGCATGTACAGAGCAGGTTTGCCAACTTCAGTTGTGGAGCACCCTTTCAGGAAACACTCTCAAACACCAGAGCCATGGAGGGCTTGGCAGGGCGTGGAGGCATGCAACAGGGAGTGCTGTTTGTCATCAGACAGGTTAGCTGCCGTTCAGTGGCTGGCTGTGTTTGCGGAATTTCTCACTCGGAAAATTCCACTTGCACGGGAACAGCTTTTAGTGCAATGTTCTTCAACCACCGGTCCACGGACCAGTGCCAGTCCACAGAAATTTCCTGCTGGTCCACAGGGCCAGCACGTGCATCAGGCCCAAAACAGTGTTCCACGGTGCGATCGATGCGGCGTTATCTTCGAGCCAGCTCCCTTTTCCTCACTGATTCAGTGCACAAAGCCACGGGCAGCGGCTCCTACGGGCATCCTGCGCCTGAACCAGAAGCCTTCTATCTGACGTTGCAACGTCAGAGGGAAGGCTTCCAGATGAGGCACAGAATGTACAAGGTGCAATTAGTACTATTATGGGGGCGGGGTCTGGGGTGGAGATTGGGTAGAGATGGGCGGGGTCTGGCCCACGACTTAGCCTTGTGTTCTTCAATCGCCAGTCCACAGACCAATGCCGGTCCACAGAATAATTATTTTATTTCTGCCGGTCCATGGGTGTAAAAAAGTTGAATAAACACTGTTTTAGTGGACCGTGTGAGTCAAGATTTAAAAAAAAATGTTGAATTCCTACATTTGGGCCCTAGTTTCATCCAAATTTGCCTACATTTATGAGCCTAGTGCTGAAAACCGGTGCTAAGCTCCTAACTTCTTTTCCCCGCCCTTACGCCACTTCCATTTCCACACCCTTTCTTATGCTCCTGAATTTAAGAGTTGGGTGAAATTTTGAGCAAACATGCACTCAGCCCTGGTAAATTTTGAAAGAGGCATAACGCTCACAGTTAAGAACATAAATTCTTTCAATATCAGGCAGTGGCATAGACAAAGCTATGATTTTGGATGGATCCTGCCAAACCTCCACTTTAACTCAGCCTTTCCTTTGTCCTTCCTGTCTCCAAAGACCAACATCTACTTCCTCTCAGATGTGTCTTGGCGGCTGCTGCAATTCATCTTCGCTGCCTGCACCAGCCCCCACGTCCCATCCTATCCCAGAAAAACACATCCAAAATGCAGTGGTTCACCTACTAAAAAACCACAGCATATGGGACCACATCACCCTAACACTGGCCTCAGTCCATAAACAAAAGCTGCACATTCAAAGCCCTAACCTTAGCCTACAACTTTGTCCATAACATGATCCTGGGTAGGGTTACCATATTTTCATCCGCAAAACACATGACCCTGCCCCGCCCTCAGCCTCCTCTCTTCCCCGACAAGCTCCAGCCACATCTGGAGGGCCTGGAGCATGCACGGATGTGTGAGACATCATCCACACATGCTCAGAGCCCTTCAGATTCGGCCAGAGCTCGTTGGGGCTGTCCTAACCCCGGACAAATGCCGGGTTTTGGAAAGTCTGTCTGGGAGACCAGACAGTCCTCTAAGAGGACGTCTGGGTTCTCCCAGACATTTGGTAAATCCTAATCCTGAGATACATGCAAGACATGCTCCCAGTTTACACACCCAGTCTTCTGCTCAGATTGCAAGGAGAAAGTCACCAGACAATCCCACCTGGCCGCTCACTGTTACATGAACAGGCCTGCAGAAACTCACAATTTATACCCAAACTCTGGAACCAAACCCCACAATCGATCCAGTCTCTGGATTCACTACTGAAATTCAGGAAGGCCCTAAAAATAATCTGTTTACTTAGCCCCAGCTGACCACTACCCACAACCAAGAACCTACATCGAGCCCAGAAATTCAGAAACCAGCAGAAAAGCATCTTGCACCATATATTAACCTCACGCAACTGTAACAGCGCACCAGCAAATGAACCACGTATGTACCTATTGTAACCATAGTCAGTCTATAATGTCCAAATGAAAATTCATGTTGTCTTATTACATTACATTAGTGATTTCTATTCCGCCAATACTTGTGGTTCATGGCAGATTACAAAAGAAGTTATTTGGCCATTTCCAGAGGAACTGAAGAGTAGAGCAAGTTGCTTCAGAGAATTGGGATGAGTCTTGCGGAGTTAGTTTGTCTTCAAGTATGTCTTGAATAGGATGGTTTTTATTAATGACTAATGTCTGCATATCCTCCCCATTTTATAATTTTATTATTGTAAGCCGCTTAGAAATTAGATAAGCGGGATAACAAATTTTAATAAGACTTGGAAACTTGGATCCTGGTCTATATAATGCATATAACTCTGTAACCTGTATTATGCATGTATGTAACTCTTTAGCCCATTCTGAGCTCTTCTGGGAGGACAGGCTATAAATCCAAATAAATATATAAATAAATAAATGTACAGTCATTGTGTTGCATATTGTATCTTCTTGACACCTCCCAAATAGCAATATAACTTTTTCATATAAATTTATTGAACCTTCTCCCATGCAATACACAATCTTACATGGAGTTCAAGCCATGATTTTTAAAGCCATTCAGTGGAAAGTGAGGTCGCCAAAGGCATGAGAAAAAAGAAGAAGCAATGTCAAGGGACACAAAGGAGAACATGTTTGGGGGGAAGGGGAAACGATATGAGGAACCAGGGCACAGACTTAGCAATAGACATAGGCAATAACAACATCTCCTTGTATTTCAAGAGTGTCGATCTGCTGCAGATTCCTGGAGCGAAGTTCAAAGCTGAAGATGTGATGTCCATTTACGTACACCTTAAATCGCTGATCCCCACTGCGAATGGACATCTGGGGGGGAAATAAAAACACATGAGAAAGATGATAGACAGAGATGAGCCGGATCCAAGTGTGATTCTGTAAAGCAGTGTTATCGCAAACTGTGCGCCTCCTGAGATTTCAGGTGTGGTGAGGAGGAGAGTCGTCCACGCCGGCTGACTGCTGGTGCAGACGACTCTCCTCCTGGCTGGCGTCTCTCCTCCTCTCCCCGCACCTCCCGGATGCTTCCACCGAAGCGGGTCACGGCTGGATGGGCCTCCACGCATGCGCAGACCTCGACGCAATGATGTCACACATGCCCGTGATCTCATCGCGTCGACATACGCACACTTCCAGGTGCCTTCCGGCCGGGGCACTGGATTTATGTTTATTAAGAACTTTATAGACCGCGTAACCGCCTATAAGGATCGAAGCGGTAAAAATAGGGTGCTTGCTGTTTATAGAATTCTGCTTAGTGCAGATTGCCATAATAGACCTTTAAGCGTCATACTTACACCTGGTGTAAATGCTGGCACCCAAGTTGGGCGTGCTGACCCGGTTCTCTAACTATGCACACAGCTTTTTGGAATGCCCCCGATCTGCCCATGCCCTTCCTATGGCCATGACCCCTTTTGAGTTGCATGCTACAGGAGTTAGGCGCACTGCTTATAGACTAGCGTGCAGCCAAACACACATGCAAATACTAATACCATGTTTCCCCTAAAATAAGACCTACCCCGAAAATAAGCCCTAGTTAGATTGCCCCCAAAGCTCCTCCCGAATGTCCACGCATTCCCCCCATTGCCCTGCACAGCATCTTTCCATCTCTCCCTCCCATCCAAACCCCGCCGACCCTCCCACCGCGAGACTGACATACCTCCCTCCAAGCAGCAGCGTCGGCAGCATTTTAAACAGGCTGCTTCGTGGTCTTCTCCCGTCGGGTCCTACCCTCTGCCGCATCACTGATGATGTCATCAGCGACGCGGTACAGGGAAGGCTCCTGGCTGGAGAAGGCCATGAAGCAGCCTGTTTAGAGTGCTGCCAACGCTGCTGTTTGGAGGGAGGTATGTCGGTCTCACGATGGGAGGGTCGGCATGGGAGGGAGAGAGGGATAGAAAAATACTGCAGAGGGAAGGCACAAGGGGATGGGGAGAGGGGAGGAAAGATGCTGCACATATGGGGGAGAGAAAGGAAATAAAGATTGGGGTGGAGAAGAGGAAGGAAGAGATGATCATTGTACATAAAAAAAAATTTGACATCCCCCGAAAATAAGCCCTAGTGCGTTTTTTGGACCCCAAATTAATATAAGACCCTGTCTTATTTTCAAGGAAACATGATAGGTGGTAATTAGCTTCAATAATTGGTTGTTAGCACCCAATTAATGAAGGTTATGAGCTCGTTATTCGGTTATTTTGCACAACTCTCTCTGGAGTGTACCCAAATTTTGGTATGATCTATAAAATCTGGGGGGAGGGGGGTTTCAAGAGGAACCGAGAAAAATAGCATAGTAGCAGGTGCAAGGGGAAAAAGCATGAGAACTCAACAACCACAACATCAGGTGAAAGTGTAAGTGCATCTAAGTCATTTGACCAATGGATCAACAAAAGAATATACGTTTATTGCAAAATAAAAAACAAACAAACCCAAAACCCTATGAGACCACCCAGGTCCTTTCAGAAATGACTGCAGGACTGCGAGATGGAAGCTCTCCTATCTACAGGATGTTGTGGGATAGCACTTGCCGCAGTATATGCATTAGGAGTTATGGTGTGGTGGCCGTGTTAGTCCACTCTTCGAGGTAATAGGTAGAAATAAAACAAAAACGTAGGCAAAATAAAAATACCTTTTTATTGGACTAATTTAATATAGCTTAGGATTAGCTTTTTTAAAGCAATCTGCTTGTCATCCAAAAAGGAAAGTGTCTCTTGATGAATCTCCATTCTTTGAGTTACGGCATCAGAGGAATTTGTAAAGTTAGTGTAAAAATGGTACTTACATCAAAATGTTCATCCTTTTTGAAGGGATTCAGTGCTACTTCACTTTCTTCCGCCCCCCAAACGCCATTCAGAAAGGCATTTCTGGCCACCACGTTCTTACTGGGACGAGGATTAATGTGCACGGGAATGTCTCCAGTGGAGCCTATCTTGAAGTTTATTGAAAAGCTGTGAACAAAAGTAGCAAAAACACTTGAACCTCTGACTGATCCCAAGTCAGCTCATCAGAAGGTCACCTGATTGCTTTGTAGGGCCAACCTGAACTTGGATAGAAATACAAAGTGACAGCAAATAAAGACTTCACAGTCTACCTATCCATACCAACTACTAAACTCAACAAGCCCTTCCCGTCAATCTTCTCCCATGTTTTCTTGAATTGAAATATGGTTCTTGCCTCCAATACCTCCACTAGGAGTCTGTTCCCTGCATCTACCACCCTTATTTCCTTAGGGGAAAGGTTTAGAACAAACGCCAGGAAGTTCTTTTTCACTCAGAGGGTGGTGGATACATGGAACGCGCTACCGGAGGATGTGATAAGCAGAAGCACACTACAGGGCTTCAAAGAGGGTCTGGACAGGTACCTGGAGGACAAAGGGATTGAGGGGTACAGATAGGAGTAGAGGTAGGTAATAGGGATAGAATTAGAGGATCAGAGGCAGTTACAAAATTAGTCAGGGACACTGTTCAGGCAATTAGGCCTGATGGGCCGTCGCGGGAGCGGACCGCTGGGCAGGATGGACCTCTGGTCTGACTCAGCGGAGGCAACTTCTTATGTTCTTATGAGTCTGTCCTCTTTCAACTTCTTCCTGGAAGTTTAACCGTCATCTCTAGCATGAGCGGTGAAGGAAAGCTGATGTGGCACTTACACTCTATGGAGAGAGTGTCTGAAACCTACCTGAAACCCAGAGATGGATCATTAATCTTTGAAGCAATGGATATGGGGAAAAGGAGAAGGTGAAGGGGATCGTGCTTATTTATCTCTTCAGATCTTTTCGCAAAACCTTATAAACCACTGTTTCTCATCGCTTTTTAAGCAATAGCTCCAATGAATGTTAATGGATCTTTCTTTGCGATCTAATCATGTAAACCAAATCGAGCTCCTACTTTTTAGGACACAATTCGGTATATAAGACTAAGAATTAGATTCGATTTTAACCTTGAGAGACATTACATTAGTGTCTTTTATTCCGTCAATACCTTGCGATTCTAGGCGGATTGCAAAAGAGGTGTTCTGGGAATACCTAGTGAAATTACAAGATAGTTAATTAGATGAAGCGTTAAGATCTGGGGATAGGTTGAAAGGTCAGCTAGATCATATGCTAGATTTGAATTAAATCATGCCTGAAATTAGCAAACTGACAAACTTTAAATTAAATTATTGATTCCTGAGGCTGGGAAAGTACCTAGCATTCTTTGATATTAAAAGTATGAACCCTAAGGGGCAGAGATCTCAAAGTGACAGCTCTGTGTGTACCTTTTGGAGCTTGAAGGAACAAATCCTTTGATAACAAATGTCTTCTTGGGGGTCATCCCACCAGGAATATTAGCAGAAAATGGAAGATGCTGAAAAATAATACATATATATTCAGTTTTCTAGTAATCTTTGATCATAGAAATCCATGGCTTCTGGCCTTGTTTGTTTTTTTTGACAATGTCTACATTGTTCTAGTTCAAATACAACCACATTATCTGCTTCAAAGATCCTGGGCTGATTCTAGATAGTATTCAGTCTTCATCAATGTTCTCAACCCAGTTCTTGAAACATACTTAGCCAGTCCAGTTTTCAAGATATCCACAAGGAATGTATATGTCCTAGATTACATACAGTGGAGGTAGCACATGCACATTTATCCCATGCATATTCATTGTGAAAACCTGACTGTCTCTTTATATCTTGACTAGTCTTTAAGCCCGTTACATTAACGGGTGCTAGAATATATGTATGTCTGTCTTTCTTTCTTTCTGTCTCTCTCCCTGCCCTTGTATCTTTCTTCTTTTCTTTCTGTCTCCCTCCCTCCTATTTGTCTTTCTTTCTATTTGTCTCTCTTCCTGCCCCCTATGCAGCATTTATCTCCCCCTCTCCACTTTCCTGTACAGTAGCCATATCAGCATTCCCTCCCCCTCCATTTGCCTGTGCAGCAGCATTTCCCCCCCTCCCCACTTCCCTGTGCAGCATTTTCCTCCCTCCCCACTTCCCTGTGCAGCAGCTGCAGCAGCATTCCTTCCCCTGTCCATTTTCCTGTGCAGCAGTTTGTAATTTTTTGAGACTGCGAGAAGGGAAGGTGGGGGGGGCCGGCAAGGAATTAAGAGAGCTGGCCACCCTCCCCCTCCATTTCCCTGTGCAGCAGCATTTCCCCCCTCCCCACTTCCCTGTGCAACGTTTTTTTAGACTTACCTTAAATTAAGAGGGAGCTGCTTAAAGGCTAACGGCTCCCTTAGTTATTTTTAGAATTTTTTTTTTTAGTTCAAACCCGTCGTCGCGGCTCCGTGCCTCCATGTATGAACAGCCTTTATTTGGCAGCGGGAGTAGCTGAGAGGGAGCATTAGAGGTGGATCGCCAGCCGCCAGCGCTCAGCCGCACCATGGGAGAGGCAGGAAAGGAAGGCCGCCGCAGCCTGTTTGCTGGTTTATCTGGGTAGAGCTGCACCCCTGCCGATTTGTAGGGTGGGGAGTCGTTACGGGGATCGCCGGCCGCCATCGCTCAGCCGATGTTAAGGAAATTAGCATTTATCCTAACTTTGTTCCTTTAGGCAGCCTCGGTCAGCATTAGGGTTTCGCCGGCCACCGGCGCTCAGGCGCACCGTGAGAGCCGGGTGAGGAAGGCCGCCGCAGCCTCGCGGCTTCCCCCCAGCTGTGTAACTTCATTTTTTAGTTCAAAGCCGCCGCCGCAGCTCCTCTCTCGATCCCCGCCCGGTGCGGTTCGAGAGAGGAGCCGTGGCGGCGGCTTGAGCATAAGCCCAGACCTCGGCTGGCTGCAGCGGTGGTAAGCACGCATGCGCACTCTCATGGCCGCGACGGATCAGGGAACACGGCTTTAGAGTGAGCATGCGCAGCTAGCATTTTATTATTATAGATGGCTAAGTTGAGAACCCCTGATCTACATGTTCAAAGGTTTGCAGACAATGGTATGACTGGGTTACTCCTCTTCTGAATCAATTACATTGGTTGAATTTTCTCTTTGGCTTCCGCCACTGGTATCATGATTTGGTAGTTAAAGCGGTATATCAAGCCTCAAATTTGAAACTAACAGGTTTCCGGGTCTTGCTGCATCTGTGTAGAAAGAACCGACATTTCAGCCATCATGCTGTGTCTTTCTTCAGGGTGTGCTGAGCTCTACAGTGTGCCTTTATATATAGTGGGTCGAGAAATTTGAATTTTTGGCAGGAAAGTTTGTGGGCTGACCTGATTGAGAATAGGGAAAGTCTGTTGGTCATGAATTTGAATTTTGGTGAGAAAGTTTGTTGGAGGTCCAAGTTTGAATTCAAATTTTGGCGAACTTTTCCACACAATGTAGACCTCGGCATACCCTGAAGAAAGCCACAGCATGATGGCCAAAACATCGGTTCTTTCTATACAGACGCGGCAAGACCCGGAAACCGGCTACAAAAACATCGATTGATGATGGAGAAAAAAAATAAATAAATTAAATTTGTTCTATATAAATTGTTGCAGGAGATGGGACCAGGAGGTTTAATGAAATACAGTATATAACTTTCCCAATAAATAGAGCTACCTCCCGGTATAAACAGTCATTGGTCATTTGAAATCTTTGATGAACAAATCTTTTGAGTGTATAGGAATAAAGCTTTGGAATGATCTTCCAGCTGCACTCGGTGGCGTAGTACAAATATTTTGAGTTTATAGGAATACAGTACTCCACTGAAATTCACGGGGGTTCCGTTCCAGGAACCCTCGCGAATTTCAAAAATCCACAAATGCGGTTTTTCACCTGTCAAAAGGCAGGGGAGGCAGGAGAGGACAGCTGGAGTGCCAGCGGGTGAAGAAAGTCACTCGTGGTCTGATCCGACCGCCTCTTCCTGTAGTAAAGTCGCAGCTCCTAATTGGTGTAGCCCAACTTTACTACAGGAAGAGGCAGTCGGAGCAGACCGCGAATGAGCGAGTCTGCGATTCATGAACTGCAAATTCACAGGGGAACACTGTAAAGCTTTGGAATGATCTTCCAGCTATACTCGGTGGCGTAGTAAAGGGGGTGGGAAGGGGGGTCGGTCCACCCCAGGCGCTGTCTTGGTGAAGGCGCAGTCACCCGTCCTCCTCTCTGCCACTCTGCTGCCACGCATGTGTGCTGCTTCCCTTTCCCTATAACTCTGTAAAGTTTGTGGCACTAGCAGCAACCCCCAAGCTGCTGTCGTACCAGTGTCACCTCTTCCTCTTGACCTGCGCCTAGGAAGTGACGCCAGAGGAAGAGCTGACGCTGGCGCGACAGCAGCTTGGGGATTGCTGCTTCCGCCAGGAATGATACAGAAGCACAGAAGAAGGGATGCGGCACGCAGGAGGGGGCAGGGAAGGAGGGTGTGGAAGTGGAAGGTGTGGGGGAAGGAGCGAGTAGAGGTGGGGGGGTGGAGAAGAGGGCGGGGAGAGGCACTACTCACTCTTGCTAAGCCACCGACTGCACTAAGAAAAGCTTCTCATTATATGTTTAGAAAATATTTTTTTATTTTTAATGATTGTTAAATGAATTATTTTGTATGGACATATTTTTAAAATTCTTATCTACCTAAAATCTATAGTGTGAAAAGTGCAGAATATAAATATAGAATAGAATATGAACCAGTGTTTTACAAGTGGGTCCTGGAGCACCCTCCGTTGCAAGACAGGTTTTCAGGATATCCATAATGAACATGCGTGAAAAATTTGCATACAATGGAGGCAGGGTATGCAAATCAATCTCATGCATATGCATTATGGATGTCCTGAAAACCTGACCTGCAAAGGGGAGACTCCAGCACCAACTTGAGAAACACTCATATAAACAAGTGGATAAAAGCGCGTGGCGCGCAGCTCATGGAATTCTTTTCAACCCCTCCACATGTGCGCACATGACCAAGTCAGAGGTGAGAGGGGAAGGGGTGGCTCACTGCGGAGACATCTCTCATTATTTACCTTGTTGCTGTTTCCACACAGCCTCTCACTGTTCACGGTCCCTAAGTTAACATTTAACAAAGAAAGTCTTGTTGGGATTTCTGGGCCAGTTATGTACAATGCAGAACAATCAACTGGAGAGTTCTTAAAGGATGTGGAGGACAAGGAGTAGACTAGGGCAGGGGTAGGTAATTCCAGTCCTCGAGAGCCGGAGCCAGGTCAGGTTTTCAGGATATCCACAATAAATATGCATGAGATAGATTTGCATCTCAAGGAGGCAGTGCATGCAAATCTATCTCATACATAGTCATTGTGGATATCCTGAAAACCTGACCTGGCTCTGGCTCTCGAGGACTGGAATTGCCTATCCCTGGACTAGAGGGTTAGGGAAGTACTACTATTTACTACTATTTAACATTTCTATAGCGCTGATAGGCATGTGCAGCACTGTACCACAAAATATTTAAGAGATGGTCCCTGCTCAGTAGAGTTTACAATCTAAATTATTAGATGGCTGGACAGGTAAGGGCTTAGGGCAGACATGGGCAACTCCGGTCCTCAAGGGCTGGAATTCAATCGGGTTTTCAGGATTTCCCCAATGAATATGCATTGAAAGCAGTGTATGCACATAGATCTCATGCATATTCATTGGGGAAATCCTGAAAACTCGACTGGATTGCGGCCCTCAAGGAGGGACTTTGAGACCCTTGATCTATGTGGACTATTCAAATTGTTCCCTTTAACTGGCCAAGAGTACAGATATGTGCAAACTTCCTCAGTTGTACAAACCTAGAAAATCAGAACTAGGAGAATGTTCTATTGCAGGCCTTCTGTTTAAAAAAAAAAAATAAAAAATTAACACACAGTTCTCCAGTATTGAATCGTACACTTACATTATACTCAACTTACCGGATTGTACCAAAGTTGTCCAGTCATTGGCTGCTAAATGAGATTTAAAAGTAAATAAAATAAAATACAACAATTAATCCAGTGGTTTACCGGTAATCAAAGACAGTCCAAAACTGCATGCTGTAGGAATGCTAATCAATTGAAAAACATCAACACAATTGAATGATAAAATAACCAAACATCCAGACAAACAACTTATCCATCCAACTAATAAACAACTAAGAAATTGAGTGGACAGTTACCCAAATATCCAGTAAGCAATTGTGTGCATACCCATTCAACTGCTTAAAAAAACAACAACTAAGGATCCAGACACCCAGGTAACTAGTCAAAGCAGCTGACAGACCAAAATGATTCATCAAACAAGCAGGGCTGGTGTTAGGGATATGCAAACAAGACAACAGTCCTGAGCACCGTGCCACAGAGGCCCTAAACGTTGTCGGAAGCTGGAGGTGGCATAGCCAGCTGTTGAACCATGGGGCTTCTTCCAAATTATTGTTCTGGAGCTCAGCATGATCTAACATTGTCTCTGCAGGCAAAAAATGCTGCAGTGGGAGGGAGGCATTAGAGCAGGGCTACTCGATTGCGGTCCTCAAGATCCACAGGATAGTCACAATGAAGATGCGCGAGAGAGATTTGCATTCACTGCCTCGTTGGCATGCAAATCTCTTGTGGAAATCCTGAAACCCTGTGGACCTTGAGGACTGGAACTGAGTAGCCCTCTGCTCGAGCAAGAAGCCATGAAGAGAAACAAGGAAATATTTATTCACAGCATTGATGGTTATATACACCAACTGGCTTCCCAGTGAAGTTGGAAGAGGAAGGAGACCCAAGATAATGTAAGATAAGCATGAAAGAATGAGTTGTGAGCATGTACAGTAAAGCTGGAAAGCAAATCCTCTGGTGCTACATCTACAAAAGACTGACATTGAATGGTTAAATAGAGTACCACCCACTGTGAAATCAGTTAGAGACTCCTATTTCTGGATCAGTTTGTAGTTTAGATCAGTGGTCTCCAACCCTATCCTAGAGGCCCACCAGCCAGTCGGGTTTTCAGGATAGCCAAAATGAATATGCATGAGAGATATTTGCATGTAATGGAGGTGACAAGCATGGAAATCTGCCCCATGCATATTCATTAGGGATATCCTGAATACCTGGTAGTCCTCCAGGGCAGGGTTAGGGACCACTGGTTTAGGTGTTAAGGTCAATAGTATGCTTTCAGGTCTTAAGTAGGTTGATTCAACCATTTGCTCATCATTTTATCAAATTGTGATTCTTGTACAAGCTTTGAGATCTACTCTCTGATAATCTCCATTTGATTCTACAATCATTCGTATTAAGTAAAATGGACTACTGTAATAGCTTATACTTGGGTTTATGCAAGAATGTGTTAAGATCTCTTCAGGCCCTTCAGAACATGGTGTTGAGATTACTTGGAAGATGCCCCTTAAATGAACCTGATTCTCTGTTTTTGGAGCAAAAGCATCAGCTGCCTTTAAAACAGAGGATCTGGTTTAAAATGGGATATATAATCTACCATTTACATTTTGAAGGGTATCCAGCTTACCTGCCTCACTTGCTCAGGGTGAGGGAATCTAAACTGAATTTATGATCTAATGGTACTAATCAATTAACTGTCCCTCCTGAATTCAAAGTTAAATCCAGTAAAGCATGCTTATACTAGTCCAAAATGCAACAGTAAGACTCATATACACACTATGGAAATCAGAACACCTATAGGTTTACTGGCTTCCAGCTATTCACAGAATAACGTATAAACTTTGTATAATTACCTTCAAAACCCTTTACAATAAGACTCCCGCTTTCTTATTTAAACTATTAATTCCATATTCTGCAAAGAGAATCTTAAGATCTAATGAACAAAACCTATTGTCTATCTCTTCGTTGAAAATTATAAATACAAGATGACAATTTATTTTTTCAGTTACTGCACCACAGACTTGGAATGCCCTCCCTATATTTTTAAGGGAAGAGAAGGAATTTGGAAAATTTAAAAGTAACTTAAAAACATTCCTCTTCAAGGATGCCTTTGCAAACTAATTTTATTATCCTACAACCCCATTCTATTTTTATCATATTTTGTTATTTTGTTAACCCTCTGTATTTTACCCTTAATGTTCTCTCTTTACTTTAAAGATTTGTATTTCATTCCTCCGTACCTAATGTTATGAATATGTTAAATTGAGTGTAATTCTGTCTTTTTTAAAATATTTTTATTTATTGTATTGTCACCTAACAAATGTAAATTTTAAACTGTACATCGTTTAGAAGTATGATTAAGCGATTAATCAAGAAACCTAATAAACTTGAAACTATATGAAACTACTTTGGCTGCCGATAACTGCAAGCATCACTGCCTTTAAGATCCTGACGGGCAATGCCCCCAAACTACCTAACAGAGTTGGCCATCCTACTCCAGGGTGCCTCTAACAGATAGTCCACCACTTAAAATTCCCAGCATGCAACAATATAAAAGTTATCAGGCAAATTACCTTATCCATCTAATATCAATTAGCAAAATGCTGAAACCAACTACCACTTACATTACGATCTTGTGACCACTATCTCGGATTCAGAAAGCTTTTGAAAGCATTTCTGTACCAAGACAGGGAGCCAGCCCTGAAGTAACTGAGAGGGTAATTGTAAAAGCCCATTTCTAAACTGTCTAATGCAACTCCTGGGACAAAACGATGAGCCAACGATGACTTACTTGAACTTGTAACTATGTATTTGTAACTAATACCTAACTTGTTATTAGTAAATGTATTGATCTACCTGTACTAGCAACTCTATTGAATGTCCATGTTAAACTGTCAATTGTAACTTTCTGGGCTACTGACCCAACCTCTTGTAATGTAATCCAACCTTGAACTAAATAGGTAAAGGCGGAATAGAAAACCTGATTAACATAACATACGGTTTAGCATAGCAGATGCTATTTTAATGGAACTCAACTACCCCAAATTTAGAAAGCAGCTGAGAAGCCTTTTGGCCCCGAGTCTATAAAGTCCGCCTAAAGTTTTCTCAAACCTTTGCTATGCTTAAGTAGTGACTTTGAAGTCATTTTGATGATTTACCATTATCTGTCATCCTCTATAATAAAACTCTAAGAGCGCATGCGCACTTAGGACGGCGTGATCCCTGCCACCATGTTCTCTGGGTCTATGCCGAATTCCATTTTCGAACACAGAGGCAGGGAACACGCTGGAGACTCTCCCCCCCCCCCCCGCCCTCACTCACAAACCGCTGCCGTCACCGCAGCTCCTCTTCAAAGCAGTCTGCTGAGGTTCGCGGCCGGCTGTAGCGAACCTCGCAGGCCGCTTTGCACCTCGGTAGCACGTTCCCTTTGATGCACGGGATCGCGTCACAGGGAACGTGCTACCGACGTGCAGAGTGGAATGTGAGGTTCGCTACAGCCGGTCGCAAATCTCAGCAGGCTGCTTTGAAGAGGAGGGCAGACGCAAACGACCAGGAACCGGATGCTGGACAGGGGGAGCAGGGAAGAGGTGCTGCTGGACAGGGGGGTAGGTAACAGGAAGGGAGGCCTACTGCTGGACAGGGGGAGCAAGGAAGAGGTGCTGCTGGACAGGGGGTTAGGTAACAGGAAGGGAGGCCTACTGCTAGACAGAGGGAGCAAGGAAGAGGTGCTGCTGGACAGGGAGGAGGTAAAATAAAGGGAGAAGGGCTGCTGCTGGACAGGGGGAGCAGGGAAGGGGTGCCGCTGGACACAGGAGAGGTAAGAGGAAGGGAGAAGAGCTACTGCTGGACAGGGGGAGCAGGCAAGGGGTGGTGGTGGACAGCCGCGGAAAGAGAGAGACAGACAAACAGAAAGCGGCCAAGGAGAGAGAGAGAAAGAAAGAAAGAAAGACACATACATCTATTCTAGCACTCGTTAACGTAACGGGGCTTAAAAACTAGTTTAAAATAATTGTGGGTTTTACTATATAATGATTTATGCATTTGTTATGTCATTCTGTTTTATTTGTGTTTTATCATAAGCCTCATAGGACCATTAGATTTACGTCATGTACAAAAAATAAAGGCAATGAAAAATGAAAAGGATCTGCTGTCATATTTTACATTTCTGTTTTTGAAAACAGTTAGTAGGCAGCCAGCCAAACAACTGGCCAATTTGCTATCTGATGAACCTGCTGGATTTATTAATAAAATAGTCATGCCAGCAGCCAATAAACGAATGAATCAAACAGGAGGTGGAGCCAAAGCAACAATCCTGCTGACATAAAAATTGCTTTATACAATGGAATCCAGTTATTTGAACTCTTACTATTCCATATACAGGCAGTTCCCGGGTTAAGAACGAGTTACCTTTTTTAAAGCTGTTCTTAAGTTGGATTTGTATGTACCGTATTTTCACGCATATAACGCGCGCGTTATACACGATTTTACAAACCGAGTATAACCATGCATGTTATATGTGTGAGTGCGTTATACAATTTTTTTTTTTTCTCATTGCGATCCGGCATCCCCCCTGCGAACCGGCATCCTCCCCCCCGCTCGCGTCACTCCCCTCCCCCGCGATCTTATATCCCCCCCGCACCGCAAAGACATCGCTTACCCGATTGGGCACCGGCACCAGCACCAATGCACAGGATGTGCCAGTGCCAGTGCCCGAAGATCCTCCCTCGCCTGGGCTGGGCTGGGCGGTGCGAGGGAGATCCTCCCTCTTCCCTGTGCTGGGCTGGTCTGGGCTTTGAGCATTTGCGCATGCTCAAAGCCTTCTGGTCTCGCTCTCTCCGAGATTCTCAGATTCAGAATCTCGGAGAGAGCGAGAGCAGAAGGCTTTGAGCATGCGCAAATGCTCAAAGCCCAGCCCAGCACAGCACAGGGAAGAGGGAGGATCTCCCTAGCATCACCCAGCCCAGCCCAGCCCAGGCGAGGGAGGATCTTCGGGCACTGGCACTGGCACATCCTGTGCATTGGTGCTGGTGCCGGTGCCCAATTGGGTAAGCGATGTCTTTGCTGGGGGGGATGTAGGATTGTGGGGGAGGGGGGTGATGAGAGCATGGGGGGGAAGGATGCCGGTTCGCAGGCCAGAAGAGGGAGTAAGCGGGGGTGGCGGGAGGAGGTTATAGCAGCATGCGCGGTATACGCGTGTGCGTGCTATATAGATTTTTTTTTACAGCAATGCTTTGTTCCCACGTGCTATACGCGTATGCGTGTTATACACGTATGCGCGTTATACGCGTGAAAATACGGTAACTCAGAACCTGTAGATTTTAAGATTCACACTGCTTATCTCTGCTCCCAGCTGACAAAAGGGCCAACTGTCCCTATCAGTGTTCCCTCTAAGGTACAGCACGCACAACCACACACTGTTCTTAAGAACATAAGAAATGCCTTCACCGGATCAGACCGAGGTCCATCTTGTCCGGTGATCCGCGCACGTGGTGGCCCATTTAGGTACTCCTTTTTGGAGACCGGGATTACCTGTATCCCTCAATATGATTTGCCAGAAGGTGTGCATCTTAATGTGGCCAGGCATCATTCCTGAATCTGTTGCAGAAGTGTAGGAGTCCACTCCATGCCACTGGAAATACCGCTCAGTGAAATCAAATGAAGCCACCATCGCGTTCTTAAGTACGTGTTGTACTTAAGTCAGGCGACTGTAACTCGGGGACTGCCTGTACATTTTTCTTTTTGCTTCTCTTCCCTCGGGCCTCCAATCTTTTGCCAAAAAGGGATTGGATGACTTCCTGAAGGATAAGGGGATTGAAGGGTATAGGTACAGGTATTAAATGAATAGGGGATGAAAGACTTAGGTAAGGTCCAATGACAGGTCACGGACCTGGGGGGCCGCCGCGGGTGCGGACTGCTGGTCTGACCCTGCAGAGGCAATGCTTATGTGCTTATGTGCTTATATTAGGTCTCTACTGCCCTATCTAGATCCCATTTTTCTTCTGTCCATGCTTTATTTTTTTTTTTTTACTTCTCTCATTTGATACTTACAAGGAGGGATGTCAAACCCTGAAAATATAAAAATTTAAAAAAATAAATAAATACATATATAGTTTGTGTCTTGTATCATCATTACCACCCGATAGTGCTTACGTAACTTACCACTAATCCACCTTTGCTAGCCAATCCTGCGTCATAACCCATAATGCTGACAGCCTGCAGGCTGATGTCTCCTTTCACACGAAGCCAAGCGACACGCTCCATGGGTATATGATGAGTGTATTCATAGTAGGGGTGACCGTCCACAATCACCTAGAAAAGTAAAGAGGGAGATCTGAAATCCTCTCTCATGAGCCAAATCCGCAATCACTCCAGTTTGCAACAACTTGTGCATCCTCTGTGGCCCAGATAGAAAGGAGGGACTCAAGCACAGAGGCAAGTGAACAGGAAACTGGTGAAACAGAAGAGAGCTGGGCTGGCAACCCTAAGCAGGATGGAAAGACTTAAGAGAGGGAGATACCAAATTACAGCTGGGGGTGTGAGGAAGGAGAGATACCAGATTGTAGGGATAGAGGAGGGGGGGGGGTGTTCCAATGCAAAAGTTGGCTCTTTGGGTTTTGGCCAGGTACTAGTGACCTGGATTGACCACCGTGAGAACAGGCTACTGGGATTGATGGACTTTTGGTCTGACCCAGTAAGACTATTCTTGTATCCTTATGTACCTGATAATTGTTCTTGGTGATCTGAAAAACCAACTCAAATTGCCTCCCGCTCTTAAAGGGTGTTCCCTTCTTCTTCTCTTCTTCACCCCATTCGTTGTCCTTGAAAGAGTTGAAGATGGTCCGATCGAGCCCATCATAGCGAGGGTTCATGTGAAAGGCAACGTCCGAGCCATCATACTGTCCAGTGGCAAACTCCACACAAAATCTGTGAAAATCGGAGGAGGGAGGGACAATTTTACATCAAACTTACAACAGGAACTCTTAGTAAAACATTTCCAAAAAGGAGACATTATCAGAATTACAAAAGCATTTGAAAGGGATCAGCACAATGGTTGCGTTTCATCTCATTTGGTTTCATTCCCTTCTTTCCATTTCATTCAATTTTCATTTATAGCATGTGTTAATCAACAATAATAATAATTTTTTTAAAAAACCTAAATAAAATGAACCTCTACCCCAGAAATGTTATTGAAAGTTCCTTTTGAAATTAACACTGGGTTTTACTAAACCACGGAAGAGCTTCTTACCACAGGCCAGTGAGATAAATGTTCCGACGCTGAAAGGTATTGAATGTGCGTCAGAGCATCTACCTTGCCGGCCCGCAGTAAAAAGCTCTTCTGCACTTTAGTAAAAGGAGCCCTAAATGAGCCTCTTTCGTTACAAAATGAATGCACGCCCCTAAGATATGATTAGTCATTAGAAGCTTTAGCTGTGAGAAGTGGCTTACATATCTGGAGGTTCACTTGGAGATTCTGGGTTCCATAATCGTGATCAGGAGAGGCTTGAACCCTGATCAGTGGGCCATTCCTGGATTTCAGTGCACTTAACTTGATAGAGTACGTCTGAATATCCCCACTGACCGTCAAGACATTACTCATCTAGGGCAGTGTCCCACAAACTTTCTTGAGCCGCGGCTCGAGGTACGCGGAAGTGTGTGGGCGTCACCGTGATGACATCATCATATCAACATCCACTCATGTGCAAAGGCCTTTCAGACGGGCCCTGAGATTCCAGTGTGTGTGTGGGGAGGGGGTGCTGGCAGAGAATAGGGACGGAGAGAAGGAGAGGTGCTAGTGCCGGCTGATTGCCTACAGGACATGCCTCTCACCGCGAGAGACACATCCTGTAGGCAGTCAGCTGGCACTGGCGCCTCTCCTCCTCAGTGTGCTGCGGCACACCTGAAATCTGAGGAGGCACACAGTTTGCGATACACTGATCTAGTGCCAGACCAGTTGATGGCAGAATCAGGACGATCTGGCAGATTAGTGCTGGTGCTCGCATTGAAATATGGAAGGGAAGGAGACAAAGATGCAACCATGGGGGGATGAGGAGGGAAAGAGATACCAGACCATATGGTAGAGTGGGAGACAAAGATGGAAGGGAAGATTATGATACCAGACCTCAGGGGGGGGGAGGAAAGGAGAGGAGAGAGATGCCAAACCATTGGGGGGGGAAGAATGAAAAAGGGAGAGATAGAAACATAGAAACTGTCGGCAGAAAAGGGCCACGGCCCATCTAGTCTGCCCACACCAATGACCCACCCCTTACCTTCCTCTTCCACGTGCCAATCCCATTTTTTCTTAAAATCTGGCACGCTGCTGGCCTCAATTACCTGCAGTGGAAGATCAAGGAGACAGAAATGGTAGACCATAGGGTAGGGTGGGGTGAGGAAGGAAGAAAAGAAAGGAGAGGAGAGGAGCAATATGCCAGAGCATGGGAAGAGGGGGACTACAGAGAAAGGAGAGAGAAAAATGGAATGAATCATGTAAAAAGAGAGGGAGCACAGGCTGGATGGAAGTGGTAGACAGTTTATGGAAGGTGGTTTTGGCATCTGAAAGCTAATTGAAAAATGTACTAGTCCAATAAAATGGTGTTATCATATTTTCCATCTTTTGTTTTATTTTTATTTGTTAATTTGTAAAGTTGGACCTACACAAATGGTCGTCTGATCTTTGCCTGCTTATCTACACAAGTGCCAGCATTGAATATTAAATGGTGCTCAAATAATTTCCAGGTCCGCAGCTGACCCAGAAATTCAACACATACGCTCATACATGGCGTAGCATTGAATATTAAAATTATATTCCGCACTCAGCTGTCAGTAGCTTTAAAGCTACTGATCTCCATGAGATGAATGTCAATGGGAGGGGAGAAAAATTTCTACTGTCCTGATGCTATTTTTAAAATTTGACTTTCCCCTGTATCTAGTGCTACCAGACGCACCCAGCACTGTACACATCATACGCAGGTCCTTTCTCTATTACTAGTGGACTCACAAGCTAAGATTTTTTTGTACCCAGGGCAGTGGAGGGTTGGGCGACTTGCCCAGGGTCACAGGGAGCTGCATTATCCATTAAGCTACAGTTACTGTATTTGATATACCGCCATTGTTAACACGATTGTTAAGCCACAGCAGTCTGCAATAAAAAGGGTTAAAAATTATAAAATCAATAAGGACAAACAGGGTAAATCAACTATGACAAAACAAATATAATTTGGCTACAACGGGAAGGAAAGATTTACAATAGATAATCACATTTATTGTAAACCGCTTCGAACTTCATGGTATAGCGGTATATAAGAAATAAATTATTATTATTATTATTTCGCCATATCTACAGCAATTGCATTGGCTACCAGTCGCCTTCAGAATCCTATATAAAACTGTAACGATCCGTCATCAATTCTTGTATGGAAGATCCTCATTACTCCCAATCTGGCATTTTATCGTTTTGGCGGGTTTTTTGTTTTCTTTTTTTTCAACTTATATTTCTCTTGTTTTCTTTTTCAACTTATGATTATCTCAATAAATAAATAGTTCATAATAAATATATTTTCCAGCAACATTAATTAATATGAAGTGGAACTTAGCTTTTGATTTGTAGTTCTTCTCCCCTTGCCGCCGGGTGGGAGGGAGGTAACATAGAGAGGATCTTGAACATTAATGAATTGAGATGGATGTACTACTTAAATTCCATGATTCCATCAGGGTTACATGAGACGTCAGACTGGATGGCCCAGGTAGATCTTAATTGAAAATGAAAAATTGGGGGAGGGGTTCTTGCAGGAGTCCCGCTCATTAAATCCCTTTTGATAAGGTTGAACTTTAGGTCTGTTTGATTTTCAGCCCTAGGTATGAGTTAGCGCTGGTTGGGGGGGCGGGAAATAGTTGTGTTAGCTGTGATTGGTTCCTTTTGGGTTGGCGTCATTGGGAGGTTCTGTACTTCAGGGAGGTAGTGAACACCGCGGCCATTTTGACATGCTAGCGGCTATGAGAAGTAAGCAGGAATGATAAATTAAGGTATGATTCTTTGAGAGTGAGAGGTTTCTCCTGTTTTTATGGTATGAATTTAAAAAATGGGAGGTCATGCTACATTGTTTAATGTTCTTTTGTAGGTTTCCCCGTCCTGATGAAGTATTTGCGAAACACGTCGGCAAGGGAATAAGAACCACAAATCAAAAGCTAAGTTCCGCTTCATATTAATTAATGTTGCTGGAAAATATATTTATTTATTGAAATAATCATAAGTTGAAAACAAGAAAAAAACATAAGTTGAGAAAAAGAAAACAAAACCCCCCGGCAAAACGATATAATGCCAGGTTGGGAGTGATGAGGATCTCTGCCACCACAAGTTATATTACTGAGGTGGATGTCTGAAAATCCCTATAATGCCTGAGCATTGAGCATGAAAGTGCTTAGATACATATACAGTTAATACTACCTCCTGTGGAAGTTTGTGTGTTATTGGTCTGGTGAAAAAAGAAAGAAATAAAGTGTATCATTTGGATGGCAGTTATACGCCAAACAGATCATTACGTTCCGAAAATCTAGTTTTACTGAAGACGAATGTGACCCCAAAGCATGTTGAGACTGGTAAAACAACTTTCTGCTACACAGGAGTTAAAATATGGAACTCCCTTGTGGGCCAAATACGAAACGTTTGTGAAAAGGGAACGTTTAGGAAACTACGTACTCAAGACGCAGCTATTTGCAGACGCCTTTTTCTAGTCAATAATTGCCCTCCCTGGCAAAGCTGACGAACTATTCACAACCTTTATTAACATGGTTTTGGTTTGTAGATATGATTTCTGAGAGTTATTTGTATGCCTAGCTTATGACGATTTTGGTTTAGTTCTAAATCAAATAAATAAATAATGGGGAACCACAAAAAGTAAAGGGAAATAGAAAAGTTTTTATTAGCAAGAAAAAAAAATTATAAGAGTGGTGTCAAATGCCATTTTAAAGTAATGAGCCTTTAACTGAGACTTATTTTTCGGTCCTAAGATATAGGCTATGGTTCATAGTCGAAAATGCGCAGGACAATCGAGCGCTGACAATACAGAGTAGACAATCGCGCGCAGGACATCAGCGTGCCGGACTTAAACTTCATTCTAAAGTGCTCCGAGTGGGGGTTTGTTAAGTTAGTACTGTTTGCGCTGCCGTTGGGTGGGGGTGTTGGGGGAAGAGGGAAGAGGCGTTTTTCCATTTTTTTAGGGAAAAACATCAATTTCCTCTGTAATGGGGGGGGTTCCCCCACGCCCCCCCAACGGCAGCGGCATCAGTACTAACTTAACTGCGGGGGTTCCCCACCCACACATGCACACCCTCAGAGCACTTTAAAATTGAGTTTAAGTCCGGCGCGCAATTGTCTGCTTCGTATTGTTGGCGCTCAATTGTCTTGCGCGCTTTTGTCCCTTCACCATAGGCTACTCCCCCACTTGGTGGGTGAATGTGTGCACTACATACAGATATGAACGAATTAACGCAGAGTGCAGGGGATTTAGTGAGGTATTCAGTAAAATTTGGAGCCCATTGACTAAATTTGTAAAAATATAATAATATATTTTCATCAGATCTTTCCTTTGATTTATTTATCTTTACACATCCAGGGGGGGTGGAGGGAGGGGAGTAAATATTGATAGAGATATTTGGGTAACTTTATTCTTCATTTGTATTATATATTAGGTTATATTGTGCTATTATTATATGCAAGAAAATGAAATTATTGAATGATATTTATGTTACCTGTACAGATATTAATGTAATGAATGTAATACCTACTGTTCTTTCATTTGTATGACACTGTTTTTGATTAAAAATCAATAAAGAATTAAAAAAAAACACAAAAACCTCTATACAGAATTCCATGTATCAATGTTGCTTGTAACCCACCTAGAACTCTAATTAACGAGGATGCCTATAACATAATATATGCACTCCATATCCCTGGATTGGGCTAAACTAAACTAAACCTTAAGTTTATATACCGCATCATCTCCACGGAAGTAGAGCTCAGCACGGTTTACAAGAACTTAAAAATGAGAAAGGGTAGGAAAAGGTTTACATAAGTTTATAAATCGAGTGGGAAAGTAAGGGAAAAGAAATTACATGTTAGAGAAGAGCCAGGTTTTTAGTTGCTTGCGGAATAAATGGAGGGAGCTCAGGTTCCGCAGCGGGATGGTAAGGCCATTCCAGAGACCTGTGATTTTGAAAAGAAGTGATTTTCCCAGTTTACCTGCGTGGAGAATACCATGTAGGGAGGGGAAGGATAGTTTTAATTTATGGGCGGTCCTGGTGGAGTCAGGGCGCGAGGAGTTAAAGGAAAGTGGGATTAGGGAAGGAAGGATGCCGTGAATAATCTTAAAAGCCAGGCAAGAGCATTTGAATTGGACTCTGGAAATCACTGGGAGCCAGTGAAGATTGGCCAGGAGTGGGGGAGACGTGGTCAGATTTACGTTTTGCAAAAATCAGCTTGGCTGCCGTGTTCTGAATAAGCTGGAGTCTTTGGAGGCTTTTTTGTTGTTAAGCATAGGTAAATGGCATTACAATAGTCAAGTTTGGAGAGGATGATGGATTGGACAAGGACGGCAAAATGTTTTTGGCAGAAGAAGGGTCTTGCTTTCCTTAGCATGTGGAGGCTGAAAAAGCATGATTTTGTCAAGGAGTTGAGGTGGTCGTTGAGAGAGAGAGAGAGGAATCGATAATGATGCCAAGGACCTTGCTTGAGAACTCAAGGTGTACGGCAGCGCCTGAGGGTAGTGCGAAGAGGGAGGGCAGGTGTTCTAACTTTGGGCCGAGCCAGAGTAATTTTGTTTTTGGGCACCATGAGAACAGGCTACAGGGCTCGACGGACCATTGGTCTGACCCAGTAAGGCTATTCTTATGTTCTTCTGACAAGCAGGATAGGACAGCCATATCACCTGATGGCACCGCTTTGGACCTGCTCCTTGCAAAACTCTTCTCAGCAGGCACTGACAAATGTTCTCTTGCAACGGAAGCTGTTGTTACAGTCAACTGATTTAGTAACTTTCTCTTGTATCCCTGGTATATGGTAACCTCTTTAATAGGGTAGGAGGCTGTACCTTCTTGTTCAAGTATTCAATCGACATAAGCAGACAAACAGATAGGATTGTTTTAGCAGAATTTGAGAGCTCTTGCAAATCGTGTACAATAATTATTCTGGGAACAAAAATTATAAGCCTGTTTTTACGTTCCAGGAAGCAGTTTTTTAAATGACTTTTTTTTTCCCCCAAACAAAGTGTGATAATTTACCTATTACAACTTCTTGCAATGGTTGCACGTATGTAGACGGTCACCCCTGGACGAAGTCCTCCAGGAATTGAAGTGATATAAGGGACAATCTGGAATGAAGGCAGACAGACAGACATTTGAGTGACAGCACTGACATTTCTACAGAGCTGCAACTAGGTACCTTGGGAAGGTGTATTTCTGCCTCCCCATTCCTTTCTCCCTCAAGTTTCAAGTTTCAAGTCCTTCTATGGTCTCATGCCTGTCCCACTTTCTCGAAGGCAAGAGAGCTGTACTCTTCCTGCCTTTTCACCTGCCATTAGCCCAGCCGACACATGCATCTCAGTCATTTTTCCATCTCACTCCAGGGATAAGCAATAGAGAATGACACGGTGACAAAATTCATCACCGTTCCCGTCCCCGCGGATAACCGCGGGAAACCATCTTCATGTCATTCTTTAAGGAGAGAGGGAAGAATCAGAGTATGAATGGCCACAACCACTGACCCTCAAGCTTTGCTTTGAAGAATGCTGGTGTAGAAGGATTGAGGTTCAGATAGACTAGAGAATGGCAGTCTCTGGTATCCAGAGCAGATATTGTGATGTCATAATGCCTCATTCCACCAGTGCCTAAGAGCCAATCACATCAGTGATGTCACAATGGCTTCATTATCCTTGGCTCACATAAGAATTAGAGTATGAATGGCCACAACCACTGACCCTCAAGCTTTTGTGAAGAATGCTGGTGTAGAAGGACCGAGGTTGAAATAGACATTAGAAAATGACATGGGATTATTTCCTGCGGTTATCCATGGGGACGGGAACGGAGATGAATTTTGCCACCGTGTCATTCTCTAATAAGCAACAAAGGGCTAGATTCACTAAGGCCACGGATCCGATCCGTGAGCGATCCAATCCGATCCATGGCCGGGGGGCTGATTCACGAAGCTCTCAACCGACTGCATGGCTCACTCTCCAGCGATCCTGACGCATGCACAGACCCATCTGTAGATGGTCTGCGAATGCGCTGGCCCTCCGTGCCTGGCAGCAGAAAACAACACTTTTTTTGCGAGCCTGTGATTTTAATCCGCTTTAAACCCGTGGTTAAAACCACAGGCTTACACTGCGGGGAAGGGCAGGAGAGTTGGGGAGAATCGGGGCAGGAGAATTGGGACAAAGCAGGGCAGCAAGAGAACAGGAGAATCGCGGCAGAGAGTCAGGGCAGAGAGCAGGAGATTTGGGGCAGAGAGTAGGAGGTGCAGTCGGAAAGGACGCGATTGACTGGTCCCCAGCAGTCGCTTGTTTCTTTGATCAGCCAACCCAGTTGGTGTTCCAGTTTTCGTTTAGTGAATCGCTGCATGCCTATTTTGCATGCTGTTTCCCCTCATTTGCATGCACGGATCGGATCAGAGGATGATCGGCCACGAGGTTAGTGAATTGGGTCGGAGGAAAATCGGATCACAAAGGGGTCGCAAACCGATCAGTACACGATCGGTTTGCTTAGTGAATCTAGCCTCTAGTAGTTTGAGAAGCAGGTTGAGAACCTGGAAGCCAAATTTCACTTCACTCACAGACACTCCTTGTGATCTTGGGCAAGTCACCGCACCCTCACCGCACCTCAGGCAGTGGCTTAGCAAAGGTGAGAGGTGCCCGGGGCCACGCCTCCCCCACCCCTCATCTGCTCCTTTCCCGCCCCCCTCCTTCCGTGCGCCTCTTCCCTTCCCCGTACCTTTTTAGCGTTCCTGGTGCAAGCAGAAACCCCAATCTGCTGCTCGTGTCAGCGTCAGCTCTTCCTCTGACTTCACTTCCTGGATCCGCACCTAGGAAGTGACATCAGAGGAAGAGCCAATGCTGGCGCGAGCAGCAGGTTGGGCTTGCTGCTCGCACCGAGAATTTTAAAGAGGTACTTTGGAAGGGGAAGGAGTGGGAGGGGGGCTGAGAGGAGGACAGGTGACAGCGCCTCCACCAAGATGGCACCTGGGGCAGATCACCCCTCTCCCCCACTATGCCTCTGGTCTCAGGAACAAATCTTAGAGGTGTATGTACTCAACTACATACCCAGGTTTAATAGGTAGCACTTTAGATTCACATCAGGGCTAAGAGATAAGGGGGGGGGGGGTTACCTTTAAGCTGAGTTGGTATCTTCCAACTGCATTGCTGCCAGTGGAAGGTGATGCTTCAATTCTGTGTTTCCAAATCACTAGGAGACTTACTTTCAATCTCCTCCAATGTTCTCACACTTGTGAAGTAAATAACTCTTAATCGTTTTATACCGACCCTCAGAGGTACCACCAGATACGCAAGACAATTTCATTGTATCTGGCTTAACTTAAGTATAGTAAACTGGGTGGTCGGCAAGTCATGGCTTAAAGCCTTGAAAAAACCCCGATGGGTGAAACACGTCGGCACAATAATCCCTGGACATTAGACCATGAAACTACTGAAAACTATCAAGCTAAGTACTTTAATTCAGCATATGCATTATGGTTATGATAAAAAAAAAAAATTTAAATACTAAAATAATTTAAAAACTTAAGAAATTAATTATTTAATAAGGAGGACCCAGTGAGGAATCGGTACGTTAAGCCAGATACAATGAAATTGGCTTGAGTATCTGGTGGTACCTCTGAGGGTCGGTATAAAACAATTAAGAGTTATTTAATAATAATAATAATAATAACAGTTTATATACCGCAATACCGTTAAATTCTATGCGGTTTACAGAAGATTAGTGGAGTACAAGTTGAGTTGACGTACAAGTTGAGTTAATTTAAGGGATGTGGGAACAATGGGGAGAAAGGGCAAGAGAGGGGAAGGAGGGAAGTGGGTCAGCTGTCTAGGTATTTCAGGAATAGGTGAGTATTTACTTCACAAGTGTGAGAACATTGGAGGAGATTGAGAGTGAGTCTCCTTTTACCATCTACATATATATATATCTTCTCATACACAAAAACTTCTCTATATTTAATAATATAGTGCTATATAGAAATTGAAAGCACTAGAGACAGGTAGATTCTCTGGAATCTTGCAGAGTTTGCCTGTCCTCCACTATTGGAAATGTAATAGTGAAAAGCACCCCTCCCCCCCCACACACACAGGCAGGACTATAGGTGGAGGACTCCTGCTCAACTTAGAGGCAACAGTAGTGGGAGGACCTCAGACTCCCGAAGCCACCAGGGATCAGAGGATGTCTCAAAGGAAGGGATCTGGGTAGGTTACCAGACGTCCGGGAAAACCCAGACATGTCCTGATTTTAGAGGACTGTCCGGGGTCCCCGACGGACTTTCCAAAACCCAACAGTTTGTCCAGGTTTTGGAAAGCACCGACAAGCTCCGTCCGCATCTGAAGGGCATATGAGCATGTGCGGATGACGACACACCAAATCCGCGCATGCTCCAGGCCCTCCAGAGCTGGTCGGGGAAGAAAAGAGGAGGTTGGTGGGGGCGGGGCGGAGACGGAACAGGGTGGGGCCACGTGTCCAGATTTTTGCAGCCTGAAAAAGGGTAACCCTAGATCTGGGTAGGGTTACCCGATTTTCCAAACAGGCCCACAAATCCTCTCGCTTGCCCCCTTTTTCACTTATTTTGGCATTAATGTGCTGCCTTGCATGATTTTGTATCAGAGCAGGCTCATTAATACAAAATTTGCATATGCACACTTAACATTTATAGAATAACAGCACTTTTTTTTATTTTATTAAAAATGTATACCCCGCCTGTTCTTAGGTGGCTGATGTGGTAAACTACAAAGCTAATTACTAACAAAACCTTGTACAACTACACTACAAGACCAAACACAGAACAAAGGAAGTGCACACATGCCTTAGCATAGGGTTACCAGATTTATGGTTTTCAAAACCTGGCACTTTCTAAAGGTTTTGAAAAGCTTCCAGCTCGGGACCGAATTGGTAGGGTATCTGTGCATGCACATATGCAAAGCGGTGACATCACGTGCATGCAAACATGTATGCGACATCATCACATCACACCTGCACATGTGCAGATGTCTTCTCAACATGGCTCCGAGCACGAGAACAGATTGAGGGGGCGGGGCTGGGGTGTGACTTAGGTATAATGGGGCAGAGCTGGGTAGAACTGGGCGGGGCCATGGGTCTGGATTTTACAGTCGTAGAATCTGGTAACCCTACCTTAGCATGTAAAAATGCATGAGAAAGTTCACTGGGGAGGAGCATGGTGGGAGCTCCCACTTAGACACAAAGGCCCAGATTCTCGAACTGGTGCTGATTTGTTAGGTGCCCAAACAGTTAAAAATGCTGTTCCATCAACATTTTTAACTGAGTTTTTAGGCGCCTAAGAAATTGGCACCAGAATCAAGTTTCAAGTTTATTTAGATTTGATAAATCGCTTATCTATAATTTGCTAAGCGAGTTACAATAAAATATAAAATAAACATACAATTCAACGTACTGGTTAAAATGGGTTAGACGGACAAACATACAGACAAACTTGAGTACATAAGGACAAAAGGGAGAAAGTTACAAAGTTAATGTTTTTTAAAAAAAGAAAAGAAAGAGCCATGAATGGAAGGAACAGGAAGAAAGGTAAAAAATGTTATTATTAAAATTTTTTTTTTTTTTTTTTTTAGATAAATGGTGTTTGCTGCGCTGTGTATATGTCATTTAATGATTAAAAGTGTCTCTAAAAAGAAAGGTTTTCAGGTTGCTTTTAAATCGATTAAGGTCCTTTTCTTCTCTTATATGTTGTGGCAGAGTATTCCAGGACTGAGGGGCCATCACCGAATATATGTCATGACGTCTAGTACCAATAACTTTTAAAGAAGGAACCGCCAACAGCCTTTGAGCTGTGGAACGGAGAGAGCGGGATAGTTGCTAATGCCAGAAATAACATTAGGTGGGCCTAAAGAACCTCCAAAGTTGCAATTCACATCATAGGTAGGTGCCAGAAAAGTTGGCCAGGAAAAGCCTGGCCTACATTTCCAGCAGCTACGTTTGCTGGAGATGTGATTCTCTACCCGGTGCTGTCACAGGATTGACACGCGATCGGCAGCCACCGAACATGGAGCCGGTTACAGAGGGGCTCAGTTTAATCAATGGTGCCTACATTTGGGCACTGAAAAAATTAGTACTACAAGAGGGGTGCTGAAAAGTTCTCCGCCCAGCCAAGAAGGAAATGACGTGGAGGCCATGAAACTCACAAGTTATTCCACATATTCACCCCTAAATTCAATACACATGGCATATTGTGTCTGAAGTTTCTGTATAAAACACTCTTGATGTCTGGTCACTGCAATATTGCTCTGCTGCTACTATCACCTCCAAGTCACTCAAGAATTGTTGCCCTTTCAAACTCTTTTTGGGTAATAGAGCAAGATCTGATGAGTAACAAAGAAACATAGAAAGATGACAGCAGATAAGGGCTACAGCCCATCAAGTCTGCCCATAAATTGACCCCCCTTTTAAGTCTACTGGCCTCCTTAACTCTACTGACCTGCTCTATTAAGTCTATACCCTAGTGATCCTATTCATTGGTGTGACCCTCGCAGGGATCCCACATAGGTATCCCATTTATTCTTGAAGTCTGGGATACTGCGGGCCTCGATCACCTGTACTGGAAGCTTGTTCCAGCGCTCTATCACTCGTTCCGTGAAGAAGTACTTCCTGACGTCTCCACGAAACTTCCCTCCCCTGAGTTTGAGCGGATGTCCTCTTGTGTTCGAGGGTCCTTTGAGAAGAAAGATATCATCTTCCACCTTGACCCGTCCCGTGATGTACTTAAACGTCTATATCATGTCTCCCCTCTCCCTACGCTCCTCGAGAGTATAGAGCTGCAATTTGTTCAGCCTTTCTTTGTACGAGAGACCCTTTAGCCCCGAGACCATCCTGGTGGCCATCCGCTGAACCGACTCAATTCTGAGCACATCTTTACGGTAATGTGGCTCCAGAATTGCACACAGTATTCTAGATGAGGTCTCACCATGGCTCTGTATAATGGCATCATGACCTCAGGCTTCCTGTTGACGAAACTTCTCTTGATACAACCCATCATCTGCCGTGCCTTAGATGAAGCCTTCTCCACTTGAGTGGCAGTCTTCATGTCTGCACTGATGATCACTCCCAAGTCTCGTTCTGCCGTAGTCTTGGTCAAAGTTTCTCCATTCAAGGTGTAAGTTCTGCATGGATTTCCATTTCCGAGATGCATGACCTTACATTTCTTGGCGTTGAAGCCCAGCTGCCAGATAGAGGACCAGGGTGGATGGTCTATGCACTGAAACCCCAACTGCGTCAAAACATCCATCGTTTTGCCAGCCTTGTGAGCAGGTGCATTGTCTTGCAAAAAGAGAACTCCTTTCCGCAGCTTCCCCCTCCTTTTTTCTTTCAATGCCTCCTTTAATCAGCACAGCAAGTTACAGCAGTATTCTGCATTAACTGTTTGGCCCCCTTGGAAGATAGTCTGTCACCATCCTCCTGATCCCAAAACACTGTGGCCCTGGACTTTCCTGCTGACTTTTGGGTCTTGAATTTCCTCGGCCTTGGAATGCCGCCATTGCATGGACTGTTGTTTTGTCTCGGGATCATAGTGGTATAACCATGTTTCATTAACAGTAACTAGTCATTCCAAAAAGTTGGGACCGGCATGCTGAAAATGCTGCAAAATCAACTTGGAAGTGTCAACTCAACATTTCTCATCAGTATTCCTGGAACAACCTCCCAACAACCATCAGATCTGAACTACTTCACATTCCAAAAGAAACTAAAGACTTATCTCTATGACACCATATTCAACACAACGACTTTTGATCCTACATAACACCTTGCTACCACAATGACATTATGCCCACCGCCATCCATGTGACCTTGAACTATAAGTTACCTCCTTTTTCTACCTCGCAGCACCACTCATTCAACAATGCTAGTTTGTCTCTCTTTGGTTGTATCTTCTCTCAAACTGTATTGTAATGTATCTTCTGTAGCATCCTTGTACTACTCAAAAGGGTCCAAAGAAGAGCGACTAAAATGGTTAAGGGGCTGGAGGAGTTGCCGTACAGTGAGAGATTAGAGAAACTGGGCCTCTTCTCCCTTGAAAAGAGGAGACTGAGAGGGGACATGATCGAAACATTCAAGATAATGAAGGGAATAGACTTAGTAGATAAAGACAGGTTGTTCACCCTCGGCCCGCCAGGTACTCTTTTGAGGTCCTCGGTATATTTATCATAATCCCAAAAGTAAAATAAAATAGTTTCTTGATCATATGTCTCTTTAGCTATAAATGACAATATTATTATTAAGACTTAGCCAAAAGGAAAGATTTATAAACTATAAAGAGTTTTACCTCATGGAAAATTGTAATTTCTTTAATAAGACATTAACTATTTTTTCCGAGGCCCTCCAAGTACCTACAAATCCAAAATGTGGTCCTGCAAAGGGTTCGAGTTTGAGACCACTGATCTAGCACATGTTCATAACTGATCTCACTTTGCCTGTAAATTCTCTTGATACGGATACCTCTACTGCAAATATTGATTCAAATGACTTTACAATATATTTTGGGGCTCAAATAATTGCTGAAAATGAAAGGTTAGTGGATCATGACGATGGCAGTGAAATTATTCTGTCTGTAAAAGATAAAGAAAATTACAATTTAGCTAAAGATCCAGGGTTGTGGCTTGATTTCTGTGCTGATGATGTGGCTTATTGGATCACTTATGGGCCCAGTAACTGTCAACACCACAATGGGCCTTTTGACAAGTCTTACCGGCATTTTAGTAGTGGCCACAGAAACTTTTTCACGGGACAAAAGCCAATGGTGAGAAATACAAGAGAGAGTGGTTACTGCATTCACCATCAACAGGATCAGTTTATTGTTTTGGTTGTAAACTATTTGGCTCCTAAAAATTTCTCGAATTTTGTTATAAGAGAAGGGTTCAGCCACTGTCGAAATACTATTGAAATGGATAAGCACTACTCACCGAGACTTTTTGCTAACATATTTAACTCGCAGACAAGGTGCGAGGTTGAAGTCACGGTTGGAGAAACAAATTCAGGAAGAGTGTGATTACTGGGAACATCTTGAGGCGTGTCATAGCTGTTATTTGAGAAACAGAAGAAAGGTTTGGATCGTTGAAAAATGGGAATTTTTTAGGGCTTCCTGAACTCATAAGCCACATTTTGAAGTATGGAAATTCAGGCAAAGGAAAACCTTCTTAACTGTCAAAACCACCTTCAAGGAACTTATTCAAGTAATGGCGCAAAAGGTCCATTCGTTCATTGTTGACAAAGTTAAATCTTCTGGTTACAGTATTTTAGTATGTCTGTTGATTCAACACCAGATCTATCACATATCGATCAGTTAAGTGTTGTACTGAGGTACTTAAAAGGTTGACAGCCTATTGAACGCTTTTTAACCTTTCTGAAAATTTTTTAATGGTTTATTATTGTTTTAATATTTTGAATTACAAGTGTAAGGGGGCACCAAAATTAGTGCTTAGAGCATCTAAGGGCCTTAATTTGGCCCTGTCCATAGGCCATTAATGAGATTGCTTGGGGAAATCCACTCCTTATTCCTAGAATAAGTAGCATAAAGTCTGTTTTACTACTTAGGATCTTGCCAGGTACTTGGGGCCTGGGTTGGCCACTGTTGGAAACAGGATACTGGGTTTTATGGACCTTCGGTCATAAGAACATAAGAATTGCTGCTGCTGGATCAGACCAGTGGTCCATCGTGCCCAGCAGTCCGCTCATGCGGCGGCCCTCCGGTCAAAGACCAGCGCCCTGAGACTAGCCTTACCTGCGTGCGTTCCGGTTCAGCAGGAACTTGGCTAACTTTGTTTTGAATCCCTGGAGGGTGTTTTCTCCTAGGATAGACTCCGGAAGAGCGTTTCCAGTTTTCTACCACTCTCTGGGTGAAGAATGAACTTCCTTACATTCATGCGGAATCTATCCCTTTCAATTTTAGAGAGTTCCCTCTCGTTCTCTCTACTTTGGAGAGGGTAAATAACCTGTCTTTATCTACTAAGGTCTATTCCCTTCAGTACCTTGAATGTTTCGATCATGTCCCCTCTCAATCTCCTCTGTTTGAGGGAGAAGAGGCCCAGTTTCTCTAATCTTTCGCTGTACGGCAACTCCTCCAGCCCCTTAACCATTTTAGTCGCTCTTTCCTGAACCTTTTGAGTAGTACGTGTCTTTCTTCATGTACGGCGGCCAGTGCTGGACGCAGTACTCCAGGTGAGGGCGCACCATGGCCTAGTACAGCGGCATGACAACCCTCTCCGACCTGTTCGTGATCCCCTTCTTTATCATTCCTAGTATTCTGTTCGCACTTTTTGCTGCCGCCGCACATTGCACGGACGGCTTCATCAACTTGTCGATCAGAACTCCCAAGTTTCTTTCCTGGGAGGTCTCTCCAAGTACCACCCCGGACATCCTGTATTCGTGCATGAGATTTTTGTTACCTACATGCCTCACTTTACACTTATCCACGTTGAACCTCATCTGCCATATTGATGCCCATTCCTCAAGCCTGATTATGTCACGTTGCAGATCTTCGCAATCCCCCTGCATCTTCACTACTCTGAATAACTTCGTATCGTCCGCAAATTTAATCACCTCACTCGTCGTACCTATGTCCAGATCGTTTATAAAGACGTTGAAGAGCACGGGTCCAAGCACCAAGCCCTGCGGCACCCCACTAGTGAGTCCACTGTTCCCTCTAAGCTGAGCAGGAGTCCTCCACCCACAGTCTCACCAATAGAGGGTGCTGTTTTACTGTCACATTTTTCAATTGTGAGGGACAGGCAAGTTCTGCAGGACTCCAGGGAACATACCTGTCCTTAGCGACTGAAAATATTCCACCCCCTAGTGGTAGCAATGCAGCTGGAGGACACCTGCTTTGAAAGTGACGTTCTTCCAGTCCGAGTATTGTCCATTTACCCCCATTCTCTGTTTCCTATGCTCCAGCCAGTTTTTAATCCAATAAGGCAATTCTTATGTTCTTATTTGGGCACTCACTTGGCTGACAGTTTCTGCATACCAATCTGCTCATGGATTACACACCCAACATGTTCCCTGGATATCTGTAGGCGTCTGCACCAATTGGTTTTAGTCGATATTCCACTCGCAATCTGGCCAAAATCAGTGTCATGGTACATGATCACCATTTCAGGAGCAGACACCGTTTGAGGCCTCCCAGACCTTGCTGCATCTTCGGTACCAAAATATCCACACAAAGTTTGCACATTACGTCTTCACTGTGGAGTATGATGGGCTTTATCACTCAATGTTTGCATCATACATTCATGGATTTCCTTTGGGAGCTTTCTTCTGCATGAGTAGGAATTCATGATGGGTCAGAGTTCCACATTTGAAAATTCCACCACTTTTCTCCTGAATTGTTCAATCAATGATCTGAAACAGTGTCAAAACATAGCTATTACGATTCTGCAAATGGCACTTTGCAAAATAAATAACATTCTTTTCAGCTACAGTGGCAGATATTGCTCTAGAATTTGGAAGTTGGTTGGGCTGAAAACTTTGCAGCACCTCCTCGTAAACTCTATTCCATAACGATGTTACATAAGAACATAATCGAAGCCTTACTGGGTCAGACCAATGGTCATCAAGCCAGTAGCCGTTCTCACGGTGGCCAATCCAGGTCACTAGTACCTGGCCAAAACCCAAGGTGTAACAATATTCCATGCTACCAATCCAGGGACAAGCAGTGGCTTCCCCCCATGTCTTTCTCAATAACAGACTATGGACTTTTCCTCCAGGAACTTGTCCAAACCTTTCTTGAAACCAGCTACGCTAACCGCTCTTACCACATCCTCTGGCAACGTGTTTTTCCCCTATGACAGACTCTAGAAGAACGTTCCAGTTTTCTACCACTCTCTGGGTGAAGAACTTCCTTACGTTTGTACAGAATCTATCCCCTTTCAACTTTAGAGCGTGCCCTCTCGTTCTCCCTACCTTGGAGAGGGTGAACAACCTATCTTTATCTACTTTGTCATGAGTCCCTGAAGGGTGTTTTCTCCTATAACAGACTCCAGAAGAGCGTTCCAGTTTTCCACCACTCTCTGGGTGAAGAAGAACTTCCTTACGTTTGTACAGAATCTATCCCCTTTCAACTTTAGAGAGTGCCCTCTCGTTCTCTCTACCTTGGAGAGGGTGAACAACCTATCTTTATCTACTTTGTCATGAGTCCCTGAAGGGTGTTTTCTCCTATAACAGACTCCAGAAGAGCGTTCCAGTTTTCCACCACTCTCTGGGTGAAGAACTTCCTTACGTTTGTATGGAATCTATCCCCTTTCAACTTCAGAGAGTGCCCTCTCGTTCTCTCTACCTTGGAGAGGGTGAACAACCTGTCTTTATCTACTTTGTCATGAGTCCCTGAAGGGTGTTTTCTCCTATAACAGACTCCAGAAGAACGTTCCAGTTTTCCACCACTCTCTGGGTGAAGAACTTCCTTACGTTCGTACGGAATCTGTCCCCTTTCAACTTTAGAGAGTGCCCTCTCGTTCTCCCTACCTTGGAGAGGGTGAACAACCTGTCATTATCTGCTAAGTCTATTCCCTTCAGTATTTTGAATGTTTCAATCATGTCCCCTCTCAGTCTCCTCTTTTCAAGGGAGAGGAGGCCCAGTTTCTCTAATCTCTCGCTGTACGGCAACTCCTCCAGCCCCTTAACCATTTTAGTTGCTCTTCTCTGGACCCACCCATGACCCCCCCACCACCACCAAAAATATTTTTTAAAACTAAATAGCACATAGCATGCAGAGAAAGGGAAACTACTGCAAATGTTTTGTCCTATTTTACAGGTGCTGAGCTAGAACTTAGTTTTGGAGAGGGCCTGGGAACCAGGCATTTTCTCACTTCCCCCTGCCTCAGCATTTGACAGAGATTTCATGCTCGGCTTTCACGGGCATTTTGTTCCATTATTATCCACATTTTACCTACCATCGTGTCTTAGCTTTACATCTATCCTTGGGACCCCTGAGGAAGGCTAGCGAATAGAAAGACGGCAGGTGTTGGGTCTGCTCTTGCTTTAACTTAGAAACATGATGGCAGATAAAGGCCAAATGGCCCATCCAGTCTGCCCATCCGCAGTAACCATTACCTCTTACTCTCTTTAAAAGATCCCACATGACCATCCCAGGCCCTCTTCAATTCAGACACAGTCTCTGTCTCCACCACCTCTTCCGGGAGACTGTTCCACGCATCTACCATCCTTTCCGTAAAAAAGTATTCCTCAGATTACTCCGGAGCCTATCACCTCTTAACTTCAACCTATGTCCTCTCATTGCAGAGCTTCCATTTAAACGTCTCTTATCATATCTCCCCTCTCTCTATTGGCTAAGGCTCTTAACATTTGCATCTCCTCTTCCTATAGGCTAAGGCTCTGTGCACCTGCATTGTGAGGTCATAGAGCTGCCCATCCGCAGTAACCATGATCTCTTTCTCTCTCTGAGAGATCCCATGTGCCTATCCCAAGCCCTCTTGAATTCAGACACAGTCTCTGTCTCCACCACCTCTTCCGGGAGACCGTTCCACGCATCTACCACCCTTTCTGTAAAAAAGTATTTCCTTAGATTACTCCTGAACCTATCACTTCTTAACTTCATTCTATGCCCTCTCATTCCAGAGCTTCCTTTCTCAAATTAAAGAGACTTGGCTCGTGCACATTTACATAGATAAAGTGTACAATACAGAGCACTACAAACTGTTGTGTGATTCAAAAAAAAATACGGCATCACGGACATCTATTTCGTACTTCTCTCTTCTTTGGTTTACTGCTGCTACCACACCATACCTTCGCTGGTAGAGATGCTCAAGCCCCATCAGCCAAAGAGATTTGCCGCTGGAGCCCCTTACCCGTGCTACCTGAGCAGGGAGAAAAGACACTTCAGAGTGTGCTCAGGTTAACGCATGAACCGAGCATGTGTAGAAGTGCCGGCATCAGTGGCTGGAGCACCCTGCCAATTACCTGCTGCCGGGCAACAAAGGCAGGTGCTCCAGCAACACATTTATTTGGCTGGTAGGACTTGAGCATCCCCGCCAGCCACAAATCTGGTGACAAAAGTTCAAAGGGAGCCTGAGCCCAAAGTTTCTGTAGGGAGGGGGGGGGGGGGGGAACCCAGGCTTCTGAGGCCTTCCCGTGGCTACACCACTGGTTTTGCAGTAACCATTTTTGCATGCTTTAGGGCCTAATACCCTTTAGTAAAAGTGTGTGGCATTAATGCATCTAATTAGAGATGCCTCGTTATAAAATTGTTTAAGTGGTACTGTTGAGGAATAAGTATGACTGTGCCCATCTCAGGGACAACAGCCTCAACCAAGCTTAGGCATAAAGGACTTGGCTCAATAATCAGAATTTCAGTGTGCAGCAGTGCCACTGAGCCCCTGGGCCAGCCGCCAAAATACTATATTTTAAAGGTATTATTACCCAACCTGTATTCATGGGTTACTTTTCACCGATTATCGCAGTAAACTCCCTAAATCAGTGGTATTCAACCCGGTCCTCAGGAACCACCTGGCCAGTCAGGTTTTCAGGATATCCACAATGAATATGGATGACACAGACTTTGAAAACCCGACTAGCCAGGTGGTCCCTGAGGACTGGATTGAATACCACTGCCCTAAATCATGTCACCTCTAAGAGAGATACTATATTGGAGCGAATCTTGGGAAGACCATTTTTAGATTGACCACTGTGGGTACATATGCTACAGCATAGAGCTCTGGGTACTTATACAAGCTACACCTCATTTCCACCATCCTAGGGTAAACCTCTTGCTGTGAATTCCAGGCCAAACCTGTTTATTCTTTGAATTGTATTGGTCTTGGCAAGTAAACTGTTTATTCATATCCATAACTGGAATGTTAATATGAAATCCTGAGGAATTCTGGCTGGGGGAGGTCTGTGTTTGGGATATAGGCCATGAACTCTTGAAGGGGAGTAGCAGGAAAGAATAAGAATTGAACAGAGACTCATTCAGCATGGAGTCTTTTACAAGAGAGAACAGTTGGCAGAAGTGAACTGATCTTTCTTCCTCTTCTGCGGTTCATTCTAGAAGACGATGACTAAGAGGTGATAAATCTACCTTCCACACCCAGAGCCTGAGGTTTGAGCAAAAGATGACTGGCAGCTTCAACAACTGAAAGGGGTTTAGTGGACATACTGTCAAACTCTCTTCAAGGCCACCAAGGTTGATCTAAACTCGATAAGAAAGAATTCAGTGGGTGACCCTGGGAAGAATTTGAGGAAAGGCTAAAGCAGCTAAGACTCTTCAGCTTGGAGAAAAGACAGCTCAGGGGAGATATGATAGATAAGTCATTAATAAAATGGATTTGGAGAAATCCACTGCTTATTCCTAGGATAAAATCCATTTTACTCCTTGGGATCTAGCTAGGTATTTGGGACAGGATACTGGGCTTGATGGACCTTCGATCTGTCCCAATATGGCAGCTCTTACGTTCTTAGATAGAACCATTTTCTTACTTGTAAGTTTCTTGACTGCATCTCAGTCATTTGCATATAAAAAGGCAAGACTTACATAACCAGGCATGTGCCAGCAAGTCTCAAACTGAATTCAGGTGCAGGGAGAAGGAATGACAATACTAGCACCATGAAGCCCAGCCAGGAATGCTAATCTATCTCTTCCCCTCAAGAAACAAGCTGCAGTCCCCCAAAGCACCACTTAAACGTTCTTTGGATCTGTTTCCATAAAGGACGAAGGTTGTTCAGGAATAAAGCTCTTTATCTTTCCTAACGTAACGCAAGAAAAAAATAAACAGTGTTCATCATACACGTAGTCTGTCTCATACAGACACGCAGTGCTCAAGGATCCGGACCGGTGGCTTTTTTAGCATTCTCTGAAACATCTCCACCTCCACCCATTCATAGCTATTCAACAAGCAAAAGCAGAGCCCTTTATTTAAAAAAATAAATAAATAAATTGCACAACTTGAATAAGGTTATTTTCTTGATTATTATCATGTCTTTAATCTATCTGTCATAAAAATAAGTTTGCACAGCTCCATGGCAAGACACCATCTTGAAAACCAAGTACTTAAGATTCCTTTGCTGCTTATAACAAGCTATCGAACACACAAACCAGTTAGGCACACTTATATTCGTACAACAAATGTATATGCTCAAGTACTCTGAATTGCTATATGGTGGTTTTATTTTATTGTAGTGTTTTGAAGGGGAAAATGATTAGAACCACAATAATTTATGTCACGAGTCACTTTTTCAGTGCTATGAGAGAATGGCTTTGTTGGTCATTACTCAAAGCCACGGGTAGGTAACCTTTACGTGTACGGGACAGACTTAAGAAAACACTTCAAAAAGAGGCCATATTTGAAAGGAAGGCCAACTGAATACCCAAGAGAAACAGAGGTTTAAATGAAGTACAATTTCTTTTTCTCAGATTAATTTAGAAACATAATTAGCTGAACCTAGGTAATGGGAAGCAAGTTTTCAACCAAAGTCCATGCAACTACTTTCCCTGGATCGGTAGCATGGAATGTTGCTATTTGGGTTTTTGCCAGGTACTTGAGACCTGGGTTGGCCACCGTGAAGACGGACATTGGTCTGACCCAATAAGGCTATTCTTATGCTATGTTAACTTGAATCTTGAACGATGCACGAGAGCTTGGGTTGTAGGCCAAGGTTTACAGCACCGTGGTAACAAAACAGCTCTTTACAAAGATGGTATTTTCAGCTATCCATTCCAAGTTAGAAAATGTTATATTTACTCTCCTGATAAGAGGTCAAGCCTATCCTGGGAACAAGGAAGATACTTAGCCTTTCAACTAAAGCACAGAGGTGCATTAACCTCCCTAGGAATTTGATCTTCAAGTATAGACACAACACAGGAATGGGAGGGCGAGGGAGGGGAATTTACTGACTAGAATTTACTGACTAGAATACAAAACAAGCTTTTCAGGTAGACCTTGCAAACTATGGGAAGATAAAGTGACTTGAGTACCTACAAATGGTAACAGAGTGACGTTCTAGTGCTCAAATTTTGGAATCTATCTTGTTCAGTACTAAAATCACAAGCCAACTTTTCTTTTATGTGCAAGTTAGACATGCTTTCAAACCCCCCCCCCCCTATTCCCTGGAGCACTACTATTCCCAGGCATCCCAAAAGTACTACCTTTGCCCATTACCCCACCCATAATTCTCAAGAATCTTTCAAGTTTCAAGTTTAATATATCTCTTGATTGATCGCTTAGTCAGATTTCAAAGCGATGAACAATTTAAAATACATTCATTAGAAATTACAAAATAAACAATACAGTACAAACTTTGAATAGTAACATTGGGTTAAAAATTAAAACATCATTTAAGGAACATAGGGAAGGAAGGAATAGCGAAATACAACTAGGAATAGTAAAGCAATACAAAGAAAAAATACAATAGGAAAACAAATTAAAACATAGTTTAATAATATGTAATCTGTGGCCTAGGGGTTACTAAAAGCATCTTTAAAAAGAAAGGTTTTTAAATTACTTTTAAATTTTCCGAGGTCCTGCTCCATACGTAAATAAATTGGGAGGAAATTCCACGTCTGTGGGGCGGTCACAGAAAAGATGAACTGCCGTCTAGTATTAATGTATCTGTTCCACCACAGTGGAATCTAGAGTGAAATATCTGACATAAATTCCAAGTTACAGCCAGAATTTAATTTTAAAGGTATCCACAGGTAGACACTAGAAAAAAAAATTGAAATGGAAAATGGGAGATAGAATAATTCACAGAGAGGAAGAAACTCAAAAGTGCATAAGATAACCAAAACAAAGAAAAATGGGGAGACCCAATGATCCACAGTGAAAACAATCCACCGATGAAAACAAAAACAAAAAACTGTGGACACTTCATACTCACTGGGCTATAGGCAGGGTGGTATCCTGGTGCTGGAACAAACGCCATGGATCGCTACGTGGCTGACACTCCTTCTTCTGAAATGTGAGTGAACAAGCAGCCTGTCTGACAAGGCAGGTTCCTTTTATCTCCCAGGGGGTGGGATTCATCCTGCCTCACTCGGCAAAGTCACATCATACACAACCCACCTGGCCACCGAGGCTTCAGTTTTTCACTTTTAGGAACTCCTGTCTACTTTGACACTCAGATGCATCTTTAAATCAGCTGTACTGCGTAACCAGGCAATAAGATTCAGATTCTACATTAAGATAAGCAGGGAAGAAACTGGCAAGCCAACTGAACATTAAAGTGAGCAGATCAGTACACATATAAAAGTTATTATTCTTTATTCTTGTTATACCGCCTTTTCAAAGCGGTTTACAACACCCAAACATCAAAAGAAGTTAAGAAAAGCACTGTTTGACAGAAAAGATATATTTTCATGTACAATAAGTTATTTCTAAAACGTTAACTAAAGGGAGAGGGGTTTGGAATGGATTTCCGGTGAAATTCCAAAAAGACCACAACCTTATGCAAGGTTAAACAGCTGCTCATATAGCCAAGTTTTATGGATGTCTTTAAATGTTTTAAAATTAAACTCTGTTCTCAATTAGGATGGTTCCAGGATGAAGGGGGCCGCAAAGAAAAATGCTGAATGTCTATTTGTCTCCAGATGAGCCAACTTAGCATTTGCGAGGACAAGGTATTGGTCATTAAGTGATCTTAAAAAGTGTGGTGGAGAGTAAGGAATTATTAGAGAGGAGAGGTAAAGTGGAAGACCAATACAGAGTGCTTTAAACGTTAGGGTTACAAACTTGAATATTAAGCGTCGCTCTATTTTGTGAAAATTTTGAAAACAAAGGGGAAACATGATCAAATCTTTGAGCGTGGCAGAGTAGTTTGATGACTGTATTTTGAACCAATTGTAATTTATTTTTTCACATTTGCATGCAACCTAGATAAATAATGTTACAGTAGTCTAATCTTGTAATAACCAAAGAAAGAAATTGTATGAAAAATATCTGTGTCGAAATATCGTTTTATCGAATGGAGTTGACGTAGAATAAAGGAACAGTTTTTTGGGAAAGAGAGGATATCTGGTTTGCGAAAGATAACTGGGAGTCCAATATAGTACACAAATAATGGAACAAGTTAACCGGTTTAATAGTAGTATAGAACAGGTTTAAATCTGACTCTGGAGCTGAGAGACTGCCAGTGAATCAACAGGCAATTGTTTTTTTTTCTGCGTTAAGAATCAATTTGTGAGATGTTAACCATTCTAAGACTGAATTGAGGCAATTTTGCAAGGCTGAAGCAAAACTGAGTAGGGGTGTGTAGGCAATAAGAGCAGAATGTCATCCACCTAAAACTGAAAAGAAGTACCAACAGATTGAATAAGAACATAAGAACATAAGAATAGCTTTACTGGGTCAGACCAATGGTCCATCAAACCCAGTAGCCCGTTCTCACGGTGGCCAATCCAGGTCACTAATACCTGGCCAAAACCCAAGGAGTATCAATATTCCTTGCTACCAATCCAGGGCAAGCAGTGGCTTCCCCCGTGTCTTTCTCAATAACAGACTATGGACTTTTCCTCCAGGAACTTGTCCAAACCTATCTTAAAACCAGCTACGCTATCTGCTCTTGCCACATCCTCTGGCAACGCGTTCCAGATCTTAACTATTCTCCGAGTCAAAAAAATTTCCTCCAATTGGTTTTAAAAGTATTTCCCTGTAACTTCATCGAGTGTCCCCTAGTCTTTGTAATTTTTGACGGAATGAAAAATCGATCCACTTCTACCCATTCTATTCCACTCAGGATTTTGAAGACTTCAATCATATCTCCCCTCAGCTGAAGAGCCATTTTTTTTTGAAAATCGTAATACCCCCCCTTGTACCTTTTATTTTTTGAAAATCGTAATACCCCCCCTTGTAACTTTTTTTTTGAAAATCGTAATACCCGCCCCTTGTAACTTTTTTTTTGAAAATTGTAATACCCCCCTTGTAACTTTTTTTTTGAAAATCGTAATACCCGCCCCTTGTAACTTTTTTTTTGAAAATCGTATTACCCCCCCTTGTAACTTTTTTTTTGAAAATCGTAATACCCCCCTTGTAACTTTTTTTTTGAAAATTGTAATACCCCCCCTTATAACTTTTTTTTTGAAAATCGTAATACCCCCCCTTGTAACTTTTTTTTGAAAATCGTAATACCCCCCCCTTGTAACTTTTTTTTTGAAAATCGTAATACCCCCTCTTGTAACTTTTTTTTTGAAAATCGTAATACCCCTCCCTTGTAAATTTTTTTTGAAAATCGTAAAACCCCCCCCTTGTAACTTTTTTTTTGAAAATCGTAATATCCCCCCTTGTAACTTTTTTTTTGAAAATCGTAACACCCCCCCTTGTAACTTTTTTTTTGAAAATTGTAATACCCCCCTTGTACCTTTTTTTTTGAAAATCGTAATACCCCCCTTGTAACTTTTTTTTTGAAAATCGTAATACCCGCCTCTTGTAACTTTTTTTTTGAAAATCGTAATACCCGCCCCTTGTAACTTTTTTTTTGAAAATCGTAATACCCCCCCTTGTAACTTTTTTTTTGAAAATCGTAATACCCCCCCTTGTAACTTTTTTTTTGAAAATCGTAATACCCCCCCTTGTACCTTTTTTTTTGAAAATCGTAATACCCCCCTTATAACTTTTTTTTGAAAATCGTAATACCCCCCCTTGTAACTTTTTTTTTGAAAATCGTAATACCCGCCCCTTGTAACTTTTTTTTTGAAAATCGTAATACCCCCCCTTGTAAGTTTTTTTTTGAAAATCGTAATACCCCCCTTGTAACTTTTTTTTTGAAAATCGTAATACCCCCCCCTTGTAACTTTTTTTTTGAAAATCGTAATACCCGCCCCTTGTAACTTTTTTTTTGAAAATCGTAATACCCGCCCTTGTAACTTTTTTTTTGAAAATCGTATACCCCCCCTTGTAACTTTTTTTTTGAAAATCGTAAAACCCCCCCTTGTAACTTTTTTTTTGAAAATCGTAATACCCCCCTTGTAACTTTTTTTTTGAAAATCGTAATACCCCCCCTTGTACCTTTTTTTTTTGAAAATCGTAATACTCCCCCTTGTAACTTTTTTTTTTAAAATCGTAATACCCCCTCTTGTAACTTTTTTTTTGAAAATCGTAACACCCGCCCCTTGTAACTTTTTTTTTGAAAATTGTAATACCCGCCCCTTGTAACTTTTTTTTTGAAAATCGTAATACCCCCCCTTGTAACTTTTTTTTTGAAAATCGTAATACCCCCCCATGTAACTTTTTTTTTGAAAATCGTAACACCCCCCCTTGTAACTTTTTTTTTGAAAATCGTAATACCCCCCTTTTAACTTTTTTTTTTACGATTTTCAAAAAAAAAGTTACAAGGGGGGTATTACGATTTTCAAAAAAAAAGTTACAAGGGGGGGTATTACGATTTTCAAAAAAAAAGTTACAAGGGGGGGTATTACGATTTTCAAAAAAAAAGTTACAAGGGGGGGTATTACGATTTTCAAAAAAAAAGTTACAAGGGGGGGGTATTACGATTTTCAAAAAAAAAGTTACAAGGGGGGGTATTACGATTTTCAAAAAAAAAGTTACAAGGGGGGGTATTACGATTTTCAAAAAAAAAGTTACAAGGGGGGGTATTACGATTTTCAAAAAAAAAGTTACAAGGGGGGGGTATTACGATTTTCAAAAAAAAAGTTACAAGGGGGGGTATTACGATTTTCAAAAAAAAAGTTACAAGGGGGGGTATTACGATTTTCAAAAAAAAAGTTACAAGGGGGGTATTACGATTTTCAAAAAAAAAGTTACAAGGGGGGGTATTACGATTTTCAAAAAAAAAGTTACAAGGGGGGGGTATTACGATTTTCAAAAAAAAAGTTACAAGGGGGGGGTATTACGATTTTCAAAAAAAAAGTTACAAGGGGGGGGTATTACGATTTTCAAAAAAAAAGTTACAAGGGGGGGGTATTACGATTTTCAAAAAAAAAGTTACAAGGGGGGGGTATTACGATTTTCAAAAAAAAAGTTACAAGGGGGGGGTATTACGATTTTCAAAAAAAAAGTTACAAGGGGGGGGGTATTACGATTTTCAAAAAAAAAGTTACAAGGGGGGGGTATTACGATTTTCAAAAAAAAAGTTACAAGGGGGGGGTATTACGATTTTCAAAAAAAAAAGTTACAAGGGGGGGGTATTACGATTTTCAAAAAAAAAGTTACAAGGGGGGGGTATTACGATTTTCAAAAAAAAAGTTACAAGGGGGGGGTATTACGATTTTCAAAAAAAAAGTTACAAGGGGGGGGTATTACGATTTTCAAAAAAAAAGTTACAAGGGGGGGGTGTTTCGATTTTCCAAAAAAAAGTTACAAGGGGGGGGTGTTTCGATTTTCCAAAAAAAAGTTACAAGGGGGGGGTGTTTCGATTTTCCAAAAAAAAGTTACAAGGGGGGGGTGTTTCGATTTTCCAAAAAAAAGTTACAAGGGGGGGGTGTTTCGATTTTCCAAAAAAAAGTTACAAGGGGGGGGTGTTTCGATTTTCCAAAAAAAAGTTACAAGGGGGGGGTGTTTCGATTTTCCAAAAAAAAGTTACAAGGGGGGGGTGTTTCGATTTTCCAAAAAAAAGTTACAAGGGGGGGGTGTTTCGATTTTCCAAAAAAAAGTTACAAGGGGGGGGTGTTTCGATTTTCCAAAAAAAAGTTACAAGGGGGGGGTGTTTCGATTTTCCAAAAAAAAAGTTACAAGGGGGGGGTGTTTCGATTTTCCAAAAAAAAGTTACAAGGGGGGGGTGTTTCGATTTTCCAAAAAAAAGTTACAAGGGGGGGGTGTTTCGATTTTCCAAAAAAAAAGTTACAAGGGGGGGGTGTTTCGATTTTCCAAAAAAAAGTTACAAGGGGGGGGTGTTTCGATTTTCCAAAAAAAAGTTACAAGGGGGGGGTGTTTCGATTTTCCAAAAAAAAGTTACAAGGGGGGGGTGTTTCGATTTTCCAAAAAAAAGTTACAAGGGGGGGGTGTTTCGATTTTCCAAAAAAAAGTTACAAGGGGGGGGTGTTTCGATTTTCCAAAAAAAAGTTACAAGGGGGGGGTGTTTCGATTTTCCAAAAAAAAGTTACAAGGGGGGGGTGTTTCGATTTTCCAAAAAAAAGTTACAAGGGGGGGGTGTTTCGATTTTCCAAAAAAAAGTTACAAGGGGGGGGTGTTTCGATTTTCCAAAAAAAAGTTACAAGGGGGGGGTGTTTCGATTTTCCAAAAAAAAAGTTACAAGGGGGGGGTGTTTCGATTTTCCAAAAAAAAGTTACAAGGGGGGGGTGTTTCGATTTTCCAAAAAAAAGTTACAAGGGGGGGGTGTTTCGATTTTCCAAAAAAAAGTTACAAGGGGGGGGTGTTTCGATTTTCCAAAAAAAAGTTACAAGGGGGGGGTGTTTCGATTTTCCAAAAAAAAGTTACAAGGGGGGGGTGTTTCGATTTTCCAAAAAAAAGTTACAAGGGGGGGGTGTTTCGATTTTCCAAAAAAAAGTTACAAGGGGGGGGTGTTTCGATTTTCCAAAAAAAAGTTACAAGGGGGGGGTGTTTCGATTTTCCAAAAAAAAGTTACAAGGGGGGGGTGTTTCGATTTTCCAAAAAAAAGTTACAAGGGGGGGGTGTTTCGATTTTCCAAAAAAAAGTTACAAGGGGGGG